>NC_091247.1:176272500-176897500 GCF_042477335.2 Ovis canadensis | reverse complement strand
AGTACTCAGGCTTGGTTATATTTGGCAGGTATTTTCTTTGCCGTGAACAAAGCAATCCTGTGTTTGAAGGGAAAGAAACAAAGTCATTATTGCCAATGATAAAATTTGAGCTTTCAAGTGAAAATTAGAATTTAAGAAAACTTGTTTCCACCCCTGTGAGCCTAACATTTCACAATATTATATAAAGACTTCTTTGATTAGATTTGCAGCATTATCCAAGAAAATCACATTTGTTAATATAATGTAAGAAAATATGTCACCATCTGGCTGAGTTGCGTAACTCAGTAAGCTTTTGTTTTCCAGATATCAATGTATTGATGTTGTAGAATTTTACACAGATAAAAAAGCCATTCAGTGTGCAAGAAAGACCAATGGATATTAATGTAAAAGCACAAAAAGTTCATTAATATGGTTTCAGATTATACACTGCAGCCGATTTTTAAGAAACTACCTCATACTTTGGTGTGGTATCAAATAATATCAACCACTATTTGAAAAGGCTATTAAAATACCCCTTCCCTTTCCAACTGCATATCTGTAAGCCTGAGTTTTCTTCAACCCAAACAACATCTGGGAACAGATTGAATACTGAAGATGGAGACACTTCCTTGCTTCTCCTAAGTCATTAAAGAGATGTGGAGAAATGTAAAGCAATGCCTCTCACTGAATTTTTGCCTTGTTTTTTGAAAATACTACTGTTTTCATTTAAAACAGCATGTGAAGGGATTTACTGTTGTTTTAAAATGAATTAATATTTTTTGAATGTCTGCCTAAGTTTTGAAAGTGGCAAGTGTGGATATTTACAACCTATAAACAACCTTTGGGGCTCCTTAAGAATTTTTAGGAGTGTGAAGTGTCTGGACCCTAAAAAGTTTGAAAATCACTCATTAACATAGCAGTTCTCAAGCTTCAGTGTGCAGCAGATTTCTACAGAGGGCTTGACAAAATGGACTTTCTCCCCACCTCCAGAGTTTATGCATCTGTGTGTCTCAGGGGTATAGAGAATTTTCACGTCTTAAAAAGTTCACTGGTGATACTGAAACTGCTGGTTTGGTGACCACACTACGAGAGCTGTTGCAGTAACGGATTCGTAATGAGCCATCATTTTCCTGCTTCTCCAGTTTTTATTTTAAGACAACGCTGATTGTCCTAAGCAAAGCTGAAAATGGCTCGTTTTTTACCCCAGCATTTGTGAGTACTCAGCCTACTCTGTCTGATGCTGCGCTGCATGCTGGTTGTGCCTCTCAGCCTTGACAGAGTCTCAAAACTTTTAGAAGGAAAATTAGCTCACGCAATCTAGGCACTGAGGTCAGCTCTCTTAATCATGTTTTCTTTCTAAAGAGTATGTGTGTGTTCTCTATTTATTCTTATAATTTCGTTGTTGTTTAGTTGCTAACTCTCTGTGACCCCCAAGAACTGTAGCCCACAATGCTCCTCTGTCCGTGGGATTTCCCAGGCAAGAATACTGGAGTAGGTTGCCATTTCCTTCTCCAGGGGATCTTCCTGACCCAGAGCTCAAACCTGAGTCTCCTGTATTGCAGGCGGATTCTCTACTGCTGAGGAACTAGGGAAGCCCCTCCTAATTTTAGGGCATTAAAATGTAGTTTGATTTTTATGCAGGGATATTTCAAAATTACCTAATTTTGATGATGACAAGAAAAGGTAATATTACATGGATGTTGATGGTTGGATAGCTCACCAATTCAGGGAACATGAGCTTGGGAAACTCTGGCAGATAGTGAGGGACAGGGAGGCCTAGTGTGCTGCAGTCCATGGAATTGCAAAGAGTCAGACATGATTTAGCGACTGAAGAAAAACACCCTAACATCATATGTTCTAGTACGTTTTAAAATAGCCATAATTTTTATAGGAAGTTTTCAGTGTTTTGCTAGTGTTTCTGCATGTCTTCTTAATGTTGTCCCTGAATGAAAAAAAAAAATCCCATTCTGTATCCCAGTATCAAGTGAATATATAAATTATGTACTGCTACTAATTGTGAGGTATTAAATTAGGGGCTCAGTTTTGTCATCTCTAAAATGCAGATATTAGATTAAGTGTAAAATCTCTTCCAGCTTTGGTTCTCAGATGCTATTTATGTTCTAAGTTTTCTTCTCTGCTTTATTGAATGTAGAACCAAGGGACTATTAAGTGCCTTCATATTCCTTTAAACTAAAGTGATTAAAATAAGAGTGGTATCACTGTCACCACGGGTTTGGTTTGAATCATAGATCACTTACTTAGTCTTCAGCTCTAAGATGAAGGCTTCCTTCTCATCTGGAGACTAAGATAGTGGTCTGCGGTTAGAATGAAAGCCTCAGACTCACTGTGACCATGTCTAAGAAGTAGAAAAACAACTGACTCACTGGCCAGGGGGCAGATCACAGGATCTTCTTAGGGTTGTCAGTTTAACACCAGAGAGTTAGGTTGATCATGTAATACAGTCTTACTAGAAGAGCCAGGACATAAATGCATTATATCTTTAATGTTGCTTTCCTTGGTTGAGCTTATAGAGATAATCTCTTGACTATTAAAACAACCTGTAATAGCAGATAGTTACTTGTACAGGAAAACTTTGGAATGTGCATATTTCTCCTTCCTTTTTAAAAGCCTTTCTAAAATATGTCACTTAAGTGGGATTTTTGTTGTTGTTAATTTTTTGTCTCTACGTAGACCACCTGTGACCTAACTTACATGTGGGTAATGTGAAGCATTTTTTTTTTAATAGAAGAGACAACTGTTTATGTTGAGGGAATGAACTGATAGTTATTTAGACAATAAATACATATTAAACCCCACTGTGTCTCAGGCACTATTCCTAGGCACATAGTGTTGAACAGGAGGAACTCATTGACCTCACACAGAAGTGATTTTTAGTGGGGGAGGCTTTTATTTATTTATTTATTTTAATTAAAAAAAATGTGAACTGTAATCTACATATAAGTCAGTAGTTATCAAAGTGAGTTTCTGGACCAGCAGCATTGGCATTACCTGGGAACTTGTTAGGAATGCAGTTTCTGGGGCCCCCAATCCAGACCTAGTCAATGAGAGACTCTGTAGATGGAGCCTGGCCACCTGTCCAGCAAGTCCTGTAGGTGCTTCTGATGTCTGCTGACATTTGGAACCAACCATATAGAAACATGCAGAAGAAAATCAAGAGAAGGTAGTGTTTGCATATCATGACGGTAGGGAGAGAGAGCCTGAGAGTGAATGGGAGAGAGAGGAAGGAATTAATGAAGATGGGCACAGAGCACATGACACCATTTCTGCCTTAGAGCTGCTCAGTGAGAAAAATAGCACAACCGGTGTGCTAAGGACTCCTTAGAGAATGGAGTACAGTGGAAGTTGCCTGTTAAACGTACGTTTTCTTTGTGAGAGGAGAGGGGAGAGGGCATTTGGGGAATGAGGAAGTAGTTAAAAGAAGCAGGAAAGAAAGGATATTCTAAGCAGAGGAAGTGTGTTCAAAGGCACAGAGGCCTGCAAGCTCTCACCCTGTTGGGTAAGGGCATATAGCTGGCATGTCCAGAGCACGAGGTATGGATTATGAAGTTTAGATTTCATTCTGCAGGCAGAGGCACCTTGACAGGAGGACTCGTAGATGTTCAGCTGTCACTTGTGCCTGAGTCTGAGGTGATTGATTCCACATTTTTTCCCCACGAAACTCTGGGTCCCCTGGTACCTTTCTGACTCTAGTCTCTTCTTAGATTCTTCCCTTTGCTCCTGTTTGTCTCTGTCACACTGGCCTCTCATTCTTTAACCATGCCAGATAAGCAGCTGCCTCAGGGCATTTGCGCAGGGCATTTCCCTTCTCTGGGCTCTACCTGCCCAGTTGCCCACATGGCAGCTTCCTCACTTCCTTTATCTCTTTGCTGAAATGCCAACCTTTCCAGTAAGGCCATCTCTGATCTCCCTATTTAAAACTGACTCCCTCCCACCACACACAAGACCTAGACACACTGTATATCCCCCTTTTCGGCTCCATAGCATTGAACATCATCTGACTTCATTTATTTGGTTTATTACCTGTCTTCACCTTTCTAGAATGTAGGCTTCGTGAAGGCATGCATTTCAGTCTGTGCTGAGTCCCCAGCACTTAGAACAGTGCCTGGCACGGCATATAGTCGCACTCGGGAAATAGTTATTCAATCAGTGGATAAATGCTTCTTTCATCCAGTCATCTCATCTTCTTTTAAGCTAGAAGTGATTATCACTGTATTTTCTTCCTTCCATAATTTGAATGATTTATTCCCCAAACTGCATTATTTCCCCCTGAGATTATTAACCTGTGGCCAAAACAAAGATTGTTAAGCGTTTTAGTGTTTGGAGCCCTTTGTGCGCTGGGGGCCCGATCCTGTGCCTGACCTGTGAGGAAGACAAAAAGGAGGGTAAGCTTGGGTCCTTGGCCTAAAAATAAAACAACTTCCCTCACACCCCCTAAAAAAATAACCCTGAAAGTGTAGTGTTCCTTGGAAAAGATCAAACCTGAGACAGAATCATCCAAAATATGTCTTATGTTACTATGAGCTCTGTAGTGTAGTTCCAGAGCAGGCTCTGAAAGATGGGTAGGATCTTGGTAAGCTGATGAAGGAAAGGAGGAAAAAACTTTTAGCAGGGATTAAATCTGAGATGGAGCTTAGACAGGACAGTCAGGAATTAAAAGCCTGCCTGACATCTGGGCTTCCCTGGTGGCTCAGATGGTAAAGAATCCGCCTGCAATGTGGGAGACCTGGGTTCGATCCCTGGGTTGGGAAGATCCCCTGGAGAAGGGAACAGCTACCCATTCCAGTATTCTTGCCTGGAGAATTCCATGGACAGAGGAGCCTGGCAGGCTACAGTCCCTGGGGTCGCAAAGAGTCGGACATGACTGAGTGACTTTCACTTCACTGACTCCTTAGGTCAGGGGTATGATACATAGTAAGGGGGAAATCGAGCAGGTTTGGGAAGGTCTTCTATGCTAGTGTCTCAAGTAAGTCGTCAAGCTCTTATCTGCCAGGCACAAATCCTAGTCCACAGGGTACTTTAGGGAACAAAGCAGGTGTGATTCCTGCTGCCCTGGAGCTTACTTTCTAGGGGAGGCACACATGAATTACCAGTATATGTAATGTGTCAATTATTTGATCTGTTAGGAGACTACTGCTATAAAAAAGAAAAATAAGAGTCCAGCAAACAAGATTGGGAGGGGCCCGGCTTGGTGGCAACAAAGAATGGGAAGTCTGTAGCATTAAATAGGTAGGTCTTCGTTGTGGAAAGTGAAAGTTGCTCAGTTGTGTCCGACTCTTTTCGACCCCATGGCTTGTACAGTCCATGGAATTCTCCAGGCCAGAATATGGGAGTGGGTAGCCTTTCCCTTCTCCAGGGGATCTTCCCAACCCAGGAATCGAACCCAGGTCTCCTGCATTGCAGGCAGATTCTTTACCAGCTGAACCACAAGAGAAGCCCCGACATTGTGGACTGCTGGCTGACTTCTGGGGGGTCATTTTGTTTACGCTTCTAATTTCTTTTCTGTGTTTGGTTGCATTTGTATCCCAGCTTCCTCATTTGCTAAACTGAGAATATAGCACTTTGACCATCCAAGACCTCCTCTACAGTCTTGAAATGGAAAGGACAGCAGCCTCTATACAGGGTGGTTGTGATGATCAGATGATGCAGAACTACATCAAGCGTCTAGCAGAACGCAGCTCACAGAGAAGGTCCTCAGTAGATATCACTGCCCCAGCCCCAGTTTCAGAACATGCAAGTCTGTGATATGCACCGTGGCTGGATTTCCTTTTGTTGATGTTCTTCCCTAACCTCTGAGCTTAATCCCTGTATGCTCTTCTTATTCCCAACTCTATTGGAAAAATGCATATAAGCCAGAGGACTTATGGGTTTCCCTAGGCTCTGTCTGCCCATGCCGATCGACGTGGTTTACACCTGGGTGAATGGCACAGATCTTGAACTGCTGAAAGAGCTGCAGCAAGTCAGAGAACAGATGGAGGAGGAGCAGAAAGCAATGAGGTAAAACTGATTGGATTGTTAGAGAACAAAACACAGCACCGCACGTTCTGTAGTTATAAGTAACAGTACATTTCAGAAGGTAAGATGATGCTCACATTGCTGTTCAAACAAGAATCTGCATCTCAAGTTCATACCGTTAGAGGATTCTGGCAGTCATGCATCCGACCCTTGTTTCTTGGTGCCCAAGAGGACTTGGCCACTTTGGCGAGATCCTGGCCTCACCCTGCCAGGTGGCCACTGTCTCATGAACGTGGTGCTCTAGGTCTCTGAGGGCCTAAAGGTGGAGGAGCCACCACCCAAAGGAGCCCTGGTCTTCCCCCTCATTTAGCCTGAGTCCCAGGCGTGATAGTTTCATGAAGTAAGGTTTTGTTATGCAAGACAGCTAGATTAGTCCCTTGAAAATAAAACAGACCTTTGATAAAGGTAGTAAAAAGTATATTTTTTACCCTTTTTAATATCAAACAGTACACTATGGAATTAGAAACCTGGGTAGTTGTTTTAATGGAATTTTGATTATTTTATTGACTTTATCTGGGAAAAGTACAGTGGGTTTCTGGAGAACCTTCTGAACCAGAGGTGTGGCTGATGTAATTTCCCCTTTGATTCCTCAGGAGTATTTACTGGGAGTTCTCCTATTCATTTCTTTGTAAATGCTATGGGTGCACCCCAGTTGCAGGTCTTTGGCCCTGTTATACTGCAACCCATTTGTCTGTCTCTCTCTCTGTTCTCTCTGTGCATGAAAATTACTTTGATAGCCTCATACCAGTTTTACTAGTAAAATGCAAAAGCTTATAGTTTAAGTAAATTTTCCTGGTTACTATGGATGGGACATGATAATATTTGTTGATCGTATCTTATTAAAATGTAGAATTTATTATGCATAAATATACACAGTACAGTACTTCTTAACCTACTGGTTGGTCCTTGTGGAGTAACCAGGAAAATCAATGTTGTTAAGTTCCCTCATATTCTCATGTAAGGCTAACGCTTGTCCATGCGTGTGTGATGAAATCTGTTTCCTTTCACTAGAGAAATCCTTGGGAAGAACACAACAGAACCAACCAAGAAGAGGTAAGCATTTTGATGTTCCTCTCAGGAGTGAAAATCAAAGGAGTGAAGTGAAATGTCCAGGTTTTTCTCCCTTGCTTTTGTTGGCCGCACAGTATTTTTTGCTTGCTCTGTTGCTCCTGTTCAGTCACTCTTCTGCAGTCACTCTTCCCTAAATTAAGTGCATACGTCAGATGAGAACACAAAGGCAGAGCTGACTGAGAGCTCTGATTATTCTTGTTGTAGGTAACCAAAGCATTATCGTTTCTAGATGCATTAGGTAACATTTCTCTTGTTTGCCCTTTCTATTCATCTGTCTTGATGTGCTATTCTCTTGGTCCATTCAAATCTAACTTAAACCTAGTGTTTTCATTTATAGAATCTATGCTCATTGTTTAATTATGTGTTCAATGTATATTTCCTTATCTTTAAAAGCCAACATAATCATATGTCTTATATCTAAGGATTTGGGAAGGAGATTTAACCCAATGACAAGAATTAGATTATTTCTCTTCATTGGAATTGTACCTGAGACTAAATAGGCCCTTAACACAAGACTGTCTCATGAACAAGCGGAAATCTGGTAACTGCCATTTGCCCACTGAACCATCAGACTTAAAATAGAAGAGTTATTCATAGAAGTGATCCAGAAGTGCCTTCTGAATCATCTCTTAATGTTAATTATGCATATTTATTTATAAATATCTATTGCTAATACTGTTATTTTTAAATGACTTTTAAATTAAAGCTGTGATGCAACATTACAGAAAGGTCAAGAGGAAAGAAAAGAACAAGTTCACATAATTCTGTGGCCCTCCACAATTATGATCATTTTCTTATTTCGTTTTCATGCACATTTTTATAGTAAACAATTTCTAATCTATATGGTTTTCTATTTTTTGTTTAATGTAATCATACATATTTCTGTTTCCTTACTACTTCTTACTTATCCATTTTAATAGTTATATAATATTCCATCAGTTCAGTTCAGTTCAGTCGCTCAGTCGTGTCTGACTCTTTGCTATCCCATGAATTGCAGCACGCCAGGCCTCCCTGTCTATCACCAACTCCTGGAGTTCACTCAAACTCACGTCCATCTAGTCGGTGATGCCATCCAGCCATCTCATCCTCTGTCGTCCCCTTTTCCTTCTGCCCACAATCCCTCCCAGCATCAGAGTCTTTTCCAATGAGTCAACTCTTCACATGAGGTGGCCAAAGTATTGGAGTTTTAGCTTTAGCATCAGTCCTTCCAAAGAAATCCCAGGACTGATGTCCTTTAGAATGGACTGGTTGGATCTCCTTGCAGTTCAAGGGACTCTCAAGAGTCTTCTCCAACACCACAGTTCAAAAGCATCAGTTCTTCAGCGCTCAGCTTTCTTCACAGTCCAACTCTCACATCCATACATGACTACTGGAAAAACCATAGCCTTGACTAGATGGACCTTGGTTGGCAAAGTAATGTCTCTGCTTTTGAATATGCTATCTAGTAAGTAAGCAAGTAAGTAAGTGAAGTCGCTCAGTCGTGTCTGACTCTTTGCGACCCTGTGGACTGTAGCCTGCCATGCTTCTCCGTCCATGGGATTCTCCAGGCAAGAATACTGGAGTGGGTTACCATTTCCTTCTCCAGGGGATCTTTCCGACCCAGGGATTGAACCCGGGTCTCCCGCATTGGAGGCAGATGCTTTAACCTCTGAGCCACCAGGGAAGACGAATATGCTATCTAGGTTGGTCATAACTTTCCTTCCAAGGAGTAAGCGTCTTTTAATTTCATGGCTGCAGTCACCATCTTCAGTGATGTTGGAGCCCAGAAAAATAAAGTCTGACACTGTTTCCACTGTTTCCCCATCTATTTCCCATGAAGTGATGGGACCAGATGCCATGATCTTCGTTTTCTGAATGTTGAGCTTTAAGCCAACTTTTTCACTCTCCTCTTTCACTTTCATCAAGAGGCTTTTTAGGTCTTCTTCACTTTCTGCCATAAGGGTGGTGTCATCTGCATATCTGAAGTTATTGATATTTCTCCCGGCAATCTTGATTCCAGCTTGTGCTTCTTCCAGCCCAGCATTTCTCGTGATGTATTCTGCATAGAAGTTAAATAAGCAGGGTGACAGTATACAGCCTTGACGTACTCCTTTTCGTATTTCGAACCAGTCCATTGTTCCATGTCTAGTTCTAACTATTGCTTCCTGACCTGCATATAGGTTTCTCAAGAGGCAGGCCAGGTGGTCTGGTATTCCCATCTCTTTCAGAATTCTGCACAGTTTATTGTGATCCACACAGTCAAAGGCTTTGGCATAGTCAATAAAGCAGAAATAGATGTTTTTCTGGAACTCTCTTGCTTTTTCCATGATCCAGCGGATGTTGGCAATTTGATCTCTGGTTCCTCTGCCTTTTCTAAAACCAGCTTGAACATCTGGAAGTTCATGGTTCACGTATTGCTGAAGCCTGGCTTTGAGAATTTTGAGTATTACTTTACTAGCATGTGAGATAAAGTATACTATAATTTGCTAAATGTTAGGAATTACTGTATTTTTGTTATTGATGCTATATGTGGGTCTGTGGCATTTTCTGTGTGGGGGTTTGTTTGCTTTTCCTATTTTTGTTTCTCTTCTACTTGAACTACATTCTTGAACGTAAACTACTTAGGAAGAAGCATGTGTGTGTTTTCATGGGTCTCATGGAAGTGTTGGGGGTGTGTGTGTGTGTGTTAGTCACTCAGTCTTGTCTGACTCTTTGTGACCCTGTGGACTGTAGCCCGCTAGGCTGCTCTGTCCATGGAGTTCTCCAGGCAAGAACACTGGAGTGGGTTGCCGTTCCCTTCTCCAGGGTATCTTTCTGACTCAGGGATCAAAGCTAGGTCTCCTGCATTGCAGGCAGATTCTTTACTATCTGAGCCACCAGGGAAGCCCACAGGTGTACATAATATATGTGTGTGTATTAGCAAATTGCTTTTGCAAAGAGGAAATGAGGAATTCATCTCGAGGGACACTGCAGAGTTTGACAAGGGTAGGCATGCTACACTTGGATGAACGCTGCCTCGGGTGCTAATTTAATAAGCTAAAGGCCATCGTTTTCTTTGCATTTCTTTGACACTGATGAAGTTGCACAATTTCATGTATTGTTTATTAACTGGCCATAGCTCCTACCTTCTGAATTCTCTGTGTCCATTGACTGTTATTCTAGGTATTTCTTATGTTTAGGCAGGAATATTCCATGTAAATTCATCACACCTTGTCACATTTGCTTTTGTTTGCATTGTGTCCTGTTATATTCAGTGTACTCAATTGTATTCCAGTTGGAATTGGTAAACTGTATCAGATAAGATGACATTGTTAACCAGAATTTATCTACTTCTTATGTAATAATGGGTTTTACTGGAGTTACAGATAATGTTGAAAACAATAATAATGAAATGCTTAACTTCTTGTACACCTTTGAGTTAGTAAATTTGGGGGCAGTCTTATTTTATTAATAGGAGTTTGAAAGCTCTATCTTTTGAGTTGTACTTGTTTAATAATTTTCTACCATACTTGCTAACTTACTAAATTTTTATATTCTTGAAATAGAATTCCTTGTTTATTGAGCATTTATGATTTTTAAATAAAACACAGAAGAAACATCTGTAAAATTTAGTAGGAACCAGTGGGCTTCTCAGCGTTGTTTACCTTTTTCAAGTACGTAGTTGTGAGTACCTTCCTGTCTTTCCAGTGAGAAGCCTCTGGAGTGTTTGCTGACGCACTGCATTAAGGTGCCAATGCTTGTCCTGGACCCAGCCCTGCCCACCAACATCACACTGAAGGACCTGCCGTCTCTTTATCCTTCTTTTCATTCTGCCAGTGACGTATTCAACGTTGCAAAACCAAAAAACCCTTCCACTAACGTCTCAGTTGTTGTTTTCGACACTACCAAGAACGGTAAGATCTTCTTGTGGGTATTTTAAAGTCTTGATATCATTGGATGCTGGGATAACAAAAGTTTGAATGGAACAGAATTGATTAAGTTTTTTTTAAATGCCTGATAAACTAAAAATATAACAAGGGAAGCAGGAGAGCTGCCACTGTATTTCAGAAAGGGGTTATATATATTTCAGCCTATGTAACACACATGCCAGCCTGAATGCTGAGGTCAGGTCCTGAAACCTGAAACTCACGTTTACTGTATTCTCTTGGCTCTGAGTTATTCTGGAGGCTTTTTTTTTTTTTTTAAAGCATATAATTCCTCAGCAAGGTTGTCTTCTGCAGCTTGTACTGACCATGCTTGGAGCATTCTTGCTGAATGTTCTGAAACGTCTGGTTATGCCGTTGATTTGGCCAGACAATACCATTAAATTTGTAATTCTTGGCATAAAACCTGCACCCACATCCTTAGAGATCCCGTCCTCCCGTCTGGCCACTGAGCTGCTGAGCCCCACGCCTGTGTCTCTTTTAGTAATCCTTCCTCTTGTCCCTCATCCTTCCTCAGTACTGAGCTGCTCTCCCTGGAACCTCTGTTTTCACTTGTGTAAGATGAAAGCTGTCTCATTCCCTTTACAGTTCTGTTCTCAAGTTCTCATTCTTTAAAGGTTGTACCTCCCAGCTTAAATCTTTGGAACTGTCTTTGACCTGTTCTTACTCTAATCAGTAACCAGCTGCATCCTATTGAGCTGCTTTTTTTTTGCAAGACTCTTATCTTTCATACTTAATCAGATTTCCTCTAATTTCTTCACTCAGTTCCAGTAATAGAGTCCTGTCTGCTCTGTCTACCCCTAAAGTTCTTCTCAGATCTGTCCAGCACATAATTGATAAAATCAGTATTTTCCATGCTGTTTACAGTTGCTCTCTCTTTGGAAAGAATAATAGTAGTATGTATTTGTTTTTTACATGGATACAAACCCTCTTGCTGGTGGTACAGACTGAGGTTTAATTGCCTTGGTCCTGCCCGTCATCCCTTGCTTCCCAGCCCTCCTTGCATCTCCTCGCAACTGTCAAGCATCTTCACACACAGATATGGGGTTGCCTGTCCCATTCTTCTTCCTCTCCCAGCCTGTCTCCTGTTCTTCGTGTGTGTGTGTGTGTGTGTGTGTGTGTTTGGCTGTGCCACATGGCTTGTGGGATCTTTGTTCCCTGACCAGGGATCGAACCCTGGCCCTCGGCACTGAAAGCACAGAGTCCTAACCATTGGACCACCAGGGAATTCCTGCCATCTACAGTTCTTTCCAGCCCCATGAGGATCCTGGACTAGTACATTCACAATGATTTTATTTTTCTGTATCCCTATAGTACTTGTAATCTAACTCACAACTTAGTTTTTGACTGCTTAGGAGTTTATGGGGTTCTCATCTAATTTCTTCAGAGCAGAAACCTCCTCACCAGTTTGTGTACTGAACAATGTCTAACATAGTGCTCATTTCCTGGGACTTACTATTTGTGATTTGAAAGGTCCAAGTACAGATATCTCCCCCTTCACATTACCAACCTGTTTCTGAATGATTTTGTATAGAAACTTGTTTTTTAAATTTATGCTACATTTTTAAATATATAGGGAAAGTAAAAGGATAATTTTTGACAAATTTAACAAGTTACCTGATTTATTGTTTGCCTGAGTTTAGCTTTCAGTTCAGTTCAGTTATGTCCAACTCTTTGTGACCCCATGGACTGTAGCACCCCAGGCTTCCCTGTCTATCACCAACTCTCAGAGCATACTCAAACTCATGTCCATTGAGTCAGTGATGCCATCCAACCATCTCATCCTCTGTCGGCTCCTTCTCCTCCTGCCTTCAGTCTTTCCCAGCATCAGGGTCTTTTCCAATGAGTCAGTTCTTCACATCAGGTGACCAGAGTATTGGAGTTTCAGCTTCAGCATCAGTCCTTCCAGTGAATATTCAAGACTGATTTCCTTTAGGATAGACTTGTTGGATCTCCTTGCAGTCCAAGGGACTCTCAAGAGTCTTCTCCAATACTACAGTTCAAAAGCATCAATTCTTCAGCACACAGCTTTTTTTATAGTCCAACTCTCACATCCATACATGACTACTGGAAAAACCATAGCTTTGACTAGACGGACCTTTGTTGGCAAAGTAATGTTGCTGCTTTTCAATATGCTGTCTAGGTTGATCATGGCTTTCCTTCCAATGAACAAGCGTCTTTTAATTTCATGGCTGCAGTCACCACCTGCAGTGATTTTGGAGCCCAAAAAATAGTCTCTCACTGTTTCTGTTTTTTCCCCATTTGTTTGCCATGAAGTGATTGGACTGGATGCCATAATCTTAGTTTTCCTAATATTGAGTTTTAAGCCAACTTTTTCACTCTCCTCTTTCACTTTCATCAAAAGGCTCTTTAGTTCTTTGCTTTCTGCCGTAAGGGTGGTATCATGTGCATATCTGAGGTTATTAATATTTCTCCTAGCAATCTTGATTCTAGCTTGTGCTTCATCCAGCCCGGCATTTCTCATGATGTACTCTGCATATAAGTTAAATAAACAGGGTGACAGTTTGCAGCCTTGACATACTCCTTTCCCAATTTGGAACTGGTCTGTTGTTCCATATCCAGTTCTAACTGTTGCTTCTTGACCCGCATACAGATTTCTCAGAAGGCAGGTCAGGTGATCTGGTATTCCCATCTCTTTAAGAATTTTCCACAGTCTGTTGTGATCCGCACAGTTTTTTGGAGTAGTCAATAAAGCAGAAGTAGATGTTTTTTTTTGTACCTTGCTTGCTTTTTCAGTGATCCAGTGGATATTGGCAATTTACTCTTACAACACTTCACCAGAAGAGAAAAAGGAATGATATTATGTTAGCAATTATAACTCAGTTATAAAGTCTATGGAGAGAATCTTGGGTTTTCTTCTACTCATTTTATGACATGTCAAAGATGTAAAAGATTGTAAAGTTTGGGGTTTCTCTGACAGTCCAGTGATTAAGACTCCACACTTCCAATGCAGGGGGTGTGGGTTTGATCACTGGTCAGGGAACAGATCCCATATGTGGCCAAAAAAAAGGGTTGTCATGTGTGATATAGGCAAGATTCATAGTAAGTAGTAGTTTCTTAAACACTGGTTTTTAATTTCTACTTGGGTTTTTATTTGACTGTCTTGCTTATCACATTGACTCATTTAGTAAATATTTGTTGAGCCACTACTCTGACTTGGTGGTTGTTTTAGGGAAACAACAGAATAAAAAAGGGCACATTCCTGCCTTCATGTAGCTTCCATTTTTAGTAGGCCACAGACTCACTCCTTTATCATGCTTAGGTATCTAGATCACGGATGGCAGAATTGTTCTGTAAAGGACCAGGTAGTAAATAGTTTATGCTTTGTGAGCCAAGAGGCAAAATGCCAGATATCATGTAGGTATTTGTATAAACATTCAGCTGTTTAAAAATGTTAACATTGTTTTTAGATTGGGGCCATGCTGAATCCAGTAATGGCTAGATTTTGGACCATGGACTGCCAAACCCTGATCTAGATTAAGAAATTTTAGCCATGTTTGGCATTTTAAAGATAATCTCATTTAACCTCTTTCCAGTTAATCATTGAGATCTGTTGGGTTTTGTTTTTTTTTTTTTTTTTCTTTGAAATGTGTCATTTCTGCCCTCTCCTGATCACCCTACCACTTCTGTTGTGTCCTTGACTGCCAATTGGACAGGACTTCAGCAGGCCAGTCCAGCCCTGCAGCCAAGACCCGCATCTCCTCAGCAAAATGGGTTTTCTAGTCAAGCTTATCTCCTTTGATGTTTAGGAAATGAATTTCCTCCTGTGACAATTGATTCTGCCTCTGGGCTACATTGATTTTTTTTTTTTTTTTTTTATTCTTTTCGTACATTGATTTTTATGAGGAACTACGAAGTGCTTCCTTATAGCTTTCTCATACCGGTTCAGCTTGTACCCTTGGGGTCCTGTGGAGCTAATCCCTGTCCTGTGTAGCATTTCTTCTTCCTTTAGCTGTCTCTTAGGTACTTGACTGCACCCTAGTTTGCTCCTCACAGAATGAACTTTTAGTTTCTATTACCTTTAAAGTGTTTCAGCTGGAGTTGAACACTATTCCAATGTGGTTCAGTCTTCAAAGAGATCGGGACTATTTCTTCAGTGTTTATCAAGTGCATAATGTATGCCAGATGCAGAAGTGAACAGATGGACAGAAATCTCTGCCCTCATCAAATTCACCTCTTGGTGCAGGGATCAGACAACTGATGCAGCGTACAGGTTAAACCCTACAGTTTGAGGATGAATGCTGTAGAGACAGATAGGACAGGGGAAACTGGAGGGGGAGCGCAGATTCCCTGAGAAGGTGATTTTTGATGAAAATTTGAAGGAGGTGAGAAAGCCTGCCACATGAGTATGTGGGCAAGCAGTGCTTCTCCATATATTCCCTACATACAAGGAAAATGGAATAGCCAGTGGAAAGCCCCTGAGGCAGGAGTCTGTCTGTCATGTTCAAAGAAGAGCAGGGAGGCCAGTGAGGCTAGGATAGAGTGAACAAGGAGGAGAGAGCAAGAGATGAGCCCAGAGAAGTAACAGGCACCAAATGGTACATGTTAGCCATGACAGGCTTTTGCTTTTAAATCAGAGTGTGTTGAGGAATCAATCATTGAAGGGTTTTGTGATCTGACTTATGTTCCAGAAGAATCAGTCTGGCTGCTATAGTGGGAATAGACTGAGGAGGGGCAAAGGTTGTAATACTTGAGGTAAGAAGGAAAGGGGCTTGGATCAGTGTGGTGGTGAGAAGTGGTTAGATTCAGAATATTTTGAAGGTCAACTCAATAGGGTTTCCTGATGGGTTGGTGTTGGGGAATATCACCCTTCTTCTTCTAAGCCCTCTCCTGTTTAGAAGCACAACGTTAGGAGGAAATTCAGTATGGCCTTAGCATTACTGACTCATCCTGAACTCACTGTTGAGTAAAACTCCTCTAAGTCTTTTTAAAAAAACTTACATTTACTAGCTCTAACTAGTTAGTTACTAACTAACCACTACCTATTTTATTTATTTTTAAATTTTGATTTTTATTCAAAGATTCCTTTTAATTTATACTTGGTTTTGCTTTGTTGCCCAGTTAAAGATCTTACCTTTATTTGTAGGAGACTTTATTTTGCTAGATTTGACTGATGGTTCTAAACAGTCAAGGACTTTGGGGAACCCTTGGTCTGTTACCCAGGGTAATAGCTTCTCTGTGCCCACACATTTCACAAGCATCACTTCTGTATCTTCCAAAACCTTGATGGCTTGTTGAACAAGACAGAACCTATAGCAGACCTCCAAAACCCCTCTCTGGGTTGACTGTAACTTTTAAAATTTTATACTCTCTGGTCAGAATTGGTTATAACCTGCCTAACTTGAGATCTAGTCTCTTTTAGACCCATAAAGATGACATGAGGTGTTGTTTAGCTGCCTTCCTGAGATTATGAACAAATACATATTGTGCAACTCTTCTAATTGTCTGATCGACCAGTATTGTTGTTCAGTTGCTAAGTCATGTTTGACTATTTGTGACCCTATGGACTGCAGCACGCCAGGCTTCCCTGTCCATCATCAACTCCTGGAGGTTGCTCAAACTCATGTCCATTGAGTCGGTGATGCCATCCAACTGTCTCATCCTCTGTCGCCTTCTACTCATCCTGCCTTCGATCTTTCCCAGCATCAGGGTCTTTTCCAATGAGTCGGCTCTTTGCATCAGGTGGCCAGAGTATTAGAGCTTCAGCTTCAGTATGAGTCCTTCCAGTGAATATTCAGGGTTGATTTCTTTTAGGATTGACTGGTTTTTATCTCCTTGCAGTCGAAGGGACTCTCAAGAGTCTTCTCCAGCACCACAATTTGAAAGCATCAATTCTGTGGTGGTCAGCCTTTTTTATGATTCAACACTCACATCCATACATGACTACTGGAAAAACCATAGCTTTGACTATATGGACCTTTGTCAGCAAAGTGATATCTCTACTTTTTAATACGCTGTCTAGGTTTGTTATAGCTTTCCTTTCAAAGAGCAAGCATCTTTTAATTTCACGGCTGCAGTCACCATCCACAGTGATTTTGGAGCCCATGAAAATAAAATCTGTCACTGTTTCCACTCTTCCTCCGTGTGTTTGCCATCTACCAGTATAGAATCCACCTTATCAACGGGGAGAGACAGATGCGTACAGAGTGAGGTGTATATCTGCTAAATTTATCCATAATGAACTCATGTTGTTAGCACTCAGTGCTTCCATTAAAGATAAACAGTATATTGTGAATATTCCTATTCCTGTTCTCCAGTACTCACCAACTATATTTTTATGGTACGTTTGAGACTCTTGCCCAGGGTTGACATCCATCTTGGAGGCTATAATTTGTAGACCCTGCTTCCTGTGTCTGTTTTGAGAATGAGAATTCCAGCCTTCTGGTCTCTCCTGCTTTCCGCGATCTCCAGATGTCAGCAGGTGTGCTGACTACATTTGTCACCGTCACTTGACACCTGTCTCCTGGTAGGCATGTGCCATCACTTTCCTTGCTTGTGCATGCTTAGTTGCTCAGTCATGTATGACTCTTGGCGACCCCATGGACTGTAGCCTGCTAGGCTCCTCTGTCCAGGGGATTTCTGAGGCAAGAATACTGGAATGGGTTGCCATTTCCTATTCCAGGGGATTGTCCCAATCCAGGGATTGAACCCAGGTCTCCTGTGTTAGCAGGTGGATTCTTTACCACTGCACCACCTGGGAAGCCTATCACCCTCTCTCCTGCTGCTGCTGCTGCTGCTGCTGCTGCTGCTGCTGCTGCTGCTGCTGCTAAGTCGCTTCAGTCGTGTCCAACTCTGTGTGACCCCATAGATGGCAGCCCACCAGGCTCCCCTGTCCCTGGGATTTTCAAGCAAGAACACTGGGGTGGGTTGCCATTTCCTTCTCCAATGCATGACAGTGAAAAGTGAAAGTGAAGTCACTCAGTCATGTCCGACTCTTAGCGACCCCATGGACTGCAGCCCACCAGGCTCCTCTGTCCATGGGATTTTCCAGGCAGGAGTACTGGAGTGGCTGCCATTGCCTTCTATCACCCTCAGTTCAGTTGCTCAGTCGTGTCCGACTCTCTTCGACCCCATGAACCGCAGCACGCCAGGCCTCCCTGTCTATCACCAACTCCTGGAGTTCACTCAGACTCACGTCCATCGAGTCAGTGATGCTATCCAGCCATCTCATCCTTTGTTGTCCCCTTCTCCTCCTGCCCCCAATCCCTCCCAGCATCAGAGTCTTTTCCAATGAGTCAGCTCTTCTCATGAGGTTGCCAAAGTACTGGAGTTTCACCTTCAGCATCATTCCTTCCAAAGAAATCCCAGGGCTGATCTCCTTCAGAATGGACTGGTTGGATCTCCTTGCAGTCCAAGGGACTCTCAAGAGTCTTCTCCAACACCACAGTTCAAAAGCATCAATTCTTCGGCACTCAGCTTTCTTCACAGTCCAACTCTTACATCCATACACGACCACTGGAAAAACCATAGCCTTGACTAGACGGACCTTTGTTGGCAAAGTAATGTCTCCGCTTTTCAACATGCTGTCTAGATTGGTCATAACTTTCCTTCCAAGGAGTAAGCGTCTTTTTTTTTTTTTTTTTTGGAGTAAGCGTCTTTTAATTTCATGGCTGCAGGCACCATCTGCAGTGATTTTGGAGCCCCCAAAAATAAAGTCTGACACTGTTTCCACTGTTTCTCCATCTATTTCCCATGAAGTGATGGGACCGGATGCCATGATCTTCGTTTTCTGAATGTTGAGCTTTAAGCCAACTTTTTCCCTCTCCACTTTGACTTTCATCAAGAGGCTTTTTAGTTCCTCTTCACTTTCTGCCATACCCTACCCCCAAGTTAATCTGCTCTAATCGCATTACCTGATGAGTCCCAGGAGTTCACTGTGACTCGGGGAATCCCCAGGACCTACAGTGGCTCCCACCGTCCATCTATCAATAAATGCCACTGGCCTGGCTTTCAAGGGCCCCTTCTGGTTGCCCTCTTTTCCTCGTACCCACCGCTCCCAAATGTTTTACTCTGGTCAAACAATTTTATTTCTTAAATGCAACTTGTTGATGTTTGATGTTTGGTCCTACCTCTCTGATTCCTATCAATCTTTCATTTCTGTTTCCTCTGCACACAGGAGCCTCTCCTTCAGTACTGCAGAATTACAGTGGGTTACTGTAGTTCCCCTTTTGTTGGATGGGTTAATTTTGTCTCCCCCAGCTACCTTTTCTTTGAGACCATGTATTATACTGGTTTCAGTTCAGTTCAGTCGCTCAGTCGTGTCCAACTCTTTGCAACCCCATGGACTGCAGCTTCCCTGTCCATCACCAACTCCCAGAGCCTACTCAAACTCATGTCCATTAAGTTAGTGATGCCATCCAACCATGTCATCCTCTGTCATCCCCTTCTCCTCCTGCCCTCAACCTTTCCCAGCATCAGGGCTTTTCAAATGAGTCAGCTCTTCACATCAGGTGTCCAAAGTACTGGAGTTTCAGCTTCAGCATCAGTCCTTCCAGTGAATATTCAGGACTGATTTTCTTTAGGATGGACTGGTTGGATCTCCTTGCAGTCCAAGGGAGTCTTCACCACTACAGTTCAAAAGCATCGATTCTTCGGCGATCAGCTTTCTTTATGGTCCAGCTCCCACACCCATCCATGACCACTGGAAAATTTGACAGCTCTCAAAATGCCTTGTACAGTGTCCTGCCAGACATCATGGTTACATATTCATTAAAATCATGCTTGTTTATTGTATTTTTTGTTGCAGTTGAAGATGCCCAGGCTGGAATGTTTAAAGGAAACAGCAGACAGACAGTTTGGAGGGGCTATTTGGTATGTTACTTCAAATTAGCTGTATTTTTGCAATCCATTAGAATAAAAGTGTGAGAAATAAAGCTGTTTTACTTAGAGAGGCTTTTTAATGTCTACTTTTCCTCTAAGCCTAGCTTTCCAGTACTAGTATTGATTTAAATAATCATACCATTCTTGTTTTGAAGTGTGTGTGATGCAATAATAGATCTTTCCTAGTTTTCTCAGCTGTAAGTTTTCACCAGCGTTATGATCTGGAAAGTGAGCTGTGTTTTTCCTGTTCTTATTTTAGACAACAGATAAGGAAGTCCCTGGGCTAGTGCTAATGCAAGATTTGGCTTTCCTGAGTGGATTTCCACCGACATTCAAGGAAACAAATCAACTAAAAGCAAAATTGCCAGAAAATCTTTCTTCTAAAATAAAACTGGTAAGAGCTTAGAAAATAGAGCAATTAGTATAGCACATGCCTCTTCTTGGCAGCCCCTTCCGTTATATTAATAGTACAGCTGACAACAAGAAGCAGAGAGGGGGAATTCCCTAGTGGTCCAGTGGTTAGGACTCTGTGCTTTTACTGTTGAGGGTCCAGGTTCAATCCCTGCTTGGGGAACTAAAATTCGATAAACTGAGTGGCGTGGCCAAAAAATAAATCAAAAAACCCAAATGAAGCAAAGAGATTCTCCATTCTGTCACATATGCTGTCATGAAGACAGCTTTTTATTTGTAGAAAGAAGATTCTGGGTTTTTTTACTCTCAGTTTTACTCTGAGTTACAGATTTTAGGAGTCTGACTTGGATTGTAGGTTTCCCGGGCAGCATAAGGATTCATTTGTTTAACAAAGGCGCGTCTGTGTGGGTCAGGTGCTGTTACAGCTGCTGAGAATGTAGCAGCGGAGGGAAGTCCTGGTGGTGTGGAAGGAGAGGGTGGGGGAGACCCAGCACGTGTTTGTAGGTACACAGGCCCCAACCTGTGGACTTAGGTAGCGCTTCCACTCACATAGGGGAATGCTGCAGATGCTCGGGAATTTGATAATGGGAGCCCTTCATTCCTTAATAGCTAGCTGAGCCACAAACGTACATAGTATTTATACATGTTAACTCTCACACTTGAACAGCAAGCCCATCTGTTAGAATTGACTTTGGAGGCTGTGACGTGTTAACCTTTCTTGTCCTTGGAGTCATGTGTCTGACTGATGTAGGGCACAGGTTGTGTGGGTATACCGTCCTTTCGACCTTCTGTCAGGACGCCTGCTGTTCTGTCAGCAGTAGCCTGGGTTGTTCGGTATGAATACTTCCTCCCTCAGGATGGAGGGCATACAGGTCTTGGTTCAGAATTTGCCAGGCTCCACTCTTCCTGATTTTACAAAGAAATGTTCTCTAAATTCTGCCACTGTTTTTAGCTTCTTGCGTCTTCCCTCTGTCTCCTGTTGATGTCATTTAACAATGGGGAGGTGAAGGGATGGAGGTGGAGGTAGTGGCGGGGAGAGCTGTGACTAGGGGGTTATTGAGTTTACGTCTGGACCGTATTTTCTATCTGCCTGTCCAAGTTCCCTTTCTTTCCTTTCCCCTTAAGTGTTTTCACTGTTTTAAGATACTTTGTATTACCTTTGTAAATACCTTGGTAATATGAATGACATTTCTGTCTTTTCTTCATATTATCCCCCATAATTTTCTTTCTGGTACCTGGAAATACGGTAATGCCCAGCCCAATAAGGGTTGAATTATTTCTTAATCTGTAGTTTTTTCTTAAAATAAATAATTACATTCCTCCTTCCCCTGAATTATTTTTAGTATGGATTTGGGCAGATAAAACCATAGATCAGCATTTATTCGGCTTCTTGGCTTCCTAGCTGTTAGTTGTACAGGTGTAGACTTAGTGTCTGTACTTTTGACCAGCAAATCTGCTGCTGGGTGGGCGTGGCCTGCCAAAAGATCCAAGTTGTGGTCACCTCTTTGGTAGGCTAGTTTGGGGCAGTGCGGAGTGGTGAGTGCCAGGAGAGGCAGGGAGGAGCAGGACTTGAACTAGGCAGTAGAACCCCAGGCTCTGTCCACAGGGACGCCCCCTCCTCCGCCAGTCACCTGGCTGGAGGTTGACCTGGAGTCCCCAGACCTGTTGTTGTGGAGGCTGGCACCTCCTGGGGGATCCAGCCAAGTATTCACAGTATTTATTGCAGCTCATTGTCACAGTGCCAGCACCTGTGATTGGCTTCAGGAATAAGGGCTTCTGATTTTTGGAGGCTCAAGAGAAAATGAGAAAGAGGAAGCACAGAAAGATGGTGGTGTCAGCATTCAAGCCTGGTCCTCCAAGGCACTGTCTTTCCTTGGGTCCTACTTCCTGGTTCTGTTACGGGCACCCTGAGAATGAAGTTTCCAACCACTGGGTTCCCAGTTTAGCATTGATTAAACACCTGCTATGTGCCAGGGACTGCCAAGGATAACCGAGTAAAACCAGCCCAGCCACTGCTGCCACAGCCCAACAAGACATTCAGGTTCCACAAGGGCCTTGGCAGTGGTGCCAGTGATGAGAATGGTTCCAGAACCATCTGAGAAACCCTCAGCCTGACCCGGTGACTTATTAGCTCCTGGAGGACATGGCAGGAAAAATGAAAGGGGAAGTGGATGTGAACCAGTGGAGATGGATATAGTGACATTAACCACACTCAGAGCTTTATGGGAGAAGTAAGATTTGGGGAAGGAAACTGAAAGCTCAGTTTAGGGTAATACACTGGAGGTGCCCTGTGGCACGTGGGAGGAAGGGCTGCAACGTTGGTTCCTGTTCAGGACCTGAACGGCTGAACCACTGTGCCTTCCCAGGACCCTCCAAGTGGCTTTTGCTAAGGCTCGTGACCTCCAAAGCCACCTAGGGCTCAGGTCTGTCCCAGAGACCCTGGGTGGGCTGCGAGCATGTCAGGACAGGTACTGCCTGCCCATCTTGTACCCTAGTGATCATCTCTGGGCCTGGCATTTAGGGGGCCTTGTTGAGAGAATGAGCAAGAAGCAAGACTCTGACACCCGCCGTATACAGTGTCCTGGGATGTAAAGGGAACCGTTTTAGTGGAGTCATTATTCAAAGGAGTCTTAGTTTATTGATGTCATGATTTTATACATCCAGCAACTTGGCCTTCATCATCTTGTTTAGTGAAAAACAAGGTAAGATTCCCTTCTTACCCCCATCAGGGGAAGTGGGAGTTAGTTGAAAATGGTTTTGTTTGCAAAGTGATAGATTCGAATTCATGAAGACTCTTCTGTAGACTATAATCTTACAAATCAAGCAGTCTTCTCTATTGAAAACTTTCTAGTTTGAGATACTGGGTTGGCCAAAAATTTTGTTTGGGTTTCTCTATAATATCGTAGGGCTTCCCTGGTGGGCTCAGATGGTAAAGAATCTTTCTGCCTGCAGTGAGGGAGACCCAGGTTTGACTCCTGGGTGGGTAAGATCCCCAGGAGAAGGGAATGGCTACCCATTCCAGTATTCTTGCCTGAAGAATCCTATCATCTTAACAGAAAAATCCAAATGAACTTTTTACCCAATATCTTGAGATGTGAGTCCTTTTGTGATCTGATTAATTACCCTCTAATTTGCTGTAGAATTTTTTTTTTTTTAATGTGATGGACACAGAATTCAACTTTTGAGAAATCAGGTTATGGTCTTTTTAAAGGCTGCAGTCCATGGGGTCACTAAGAGTCGGACATGACTGAGCAACTTCACTTTCACTGTTCACTTTCATGCGTTTGAGAAGGAAATGGCAACCCACTCCAGTGTTCTTGCCTGGAGAATCCCAGGGACGGGGGAGCCTGGTGGGCTGCCGTCTATGGGGTCGCACAGAGTCAGCCACGACTGAAGCGACTTAGCAGCAGCAGCAGCATATATCCATGGTCTTTATTTTCAGCTTCCTCTAAATCATTTTCTTTTTGGATGTTTTCATTCATGGTGAATTTTTCACTTGTTTTTTTTGGTTTTGTTTTTGTTCACTTCAACATATGTTAGAACAGGCAGAAGATCTTCCCCAAGCTGTCAAGCGCATTCTCACATTTGGTTGAATTAAGTGATGCTGGTTGCTGAGTGGGTGTGCAGAAATGGAGGACATGCACTTGTCCTCAGGCTGTTTTGAAGGCAATATATATGTATATGTAGTGGTCAAGTAGCAAAACAGAATAGTATGAGGTTAGCTATCAAGGATGAGCTGGCATTTTAGAGACAAGAAAGAAAGATCTGCATGGATCAGTGACAAGTTTCCAAAAGGAAGGAGGCTACATGGGATCCTCGAAGGCTGATCAGTTATTGATAATTTGTTTCTGCGGAAGGACAGTGTGGGCAGGGTGGGAACAGCATTCTGTCTGACTTGGACTCTGACCCCTCAAACCTCTGTTCAAGGCATGACACGTTCAAGGTCATAGTAAATTGTATTAATATTTGTACTAATGCCCCTTTTCCAGTGATTTCCCTGAAGCCATCTTGTGTACCTTTTAACGCATACACAATTTTGTTTGTTTTGCAAACAAAACCATTTTCAGGCACCCTTTATTTTGGTTCTGTTCCTCATGTGAGCATTTTGGTAGATTAAACATAGGCACCTCTGAAACTGATACAAGTTTTAGAAAACCACCAGGACATATTAAGACCTAGTTGCTTGAGTTCTGAAATTACTAAAAAGAGCTAATTTGTTTTTCAGTTGCATTAGCTGGCACATTTTTTTCCCTAACCTCACACTACCATCTAAAGGTGTATCGGTCACATCATTCTAGATAATGTTATTGTAACAAACATCCTAAAGTCCCAGTGGCTTAAAAAATAGCAAAACTTCATTTCTCAGTCATGTTACATGTCTGGCTATGGGTCTGCAGGGGGTGGGTGTAGAACCTGTTCTGTCTTGTAATTTAAAGAATTAAGACTGACTTGTAATTTCAAGTAAGAAGTTATATATGGAACCAGTTGACCCACAGATTCCCAAGCTAAGAACTCCAGCCTGAGGCACTCACCACACTGCGGTTTCCTAACCACCTCCTGTCTCTTCCCTGAAGAGTAATTAAGGCGTCTGGGATTAGGGTGCCATCTAGCGGCTAACACAGGATCCTTTCCGCCACTCAAGACAGTTGACAGAAAATTTTTTTCGTACATACAAACGTTCCTTTAAGCTCTTTAGTTTTCATCTCTTTTCCAATTTTCCATCTCTTAGACAAATCCCTGTGAAACTTCAAAGTAGTTTTCTAGAATAAAAGCAGCTTGAGTAGAAGAGATTAATAAAAGGTACTTTCACTTTCATAATTAGGCTTCCCTTGTGGCTCAGCTGATAAAGAATCCACCTGCAATGCAGGAGACCTGGGTTCGATCCCTGGGTT
This sequence comes from Ovis canadensis, assembly GCF_042477335.2. Taxonomy (NCBI): domain Eukaryota; kingdom Metazoa; phylum Chordata; class Mammalia; order Artiodactyla; family Bovidae; genus Ovis; species Ovis canadensis. The sequence continues at coordinate 176,872,371 of NC_091247.1, read as the reverse complement.
GGGAAGATCCCCTGGAGAAGGGAAAGGCTACCCACACCAGTATTCTGACCTGGAGAATTCCATGGACTATATATAGTCCATGGGGTCACAAGGAGTTGGACAGAACTGAGCGACTTTCACTTTCCCAATAAATTTAAAATTAAATTAGGATATTAAAGTATGATATCTATATATCCTAGAATAGTGATTTTTGCACTCCAGAACCCTCCAGGTTCTGTTAGTATCTCTGTGGGAGAGGAGTCTGGGGGAGGACAGGGAGACTGTTAGGTACTTGGAACAGACAGAGGACGCTTGCCCTGCGTGGCCTGCCTCCCATCCTCTCCTACAGAGTGAGGCAGAACAGTGACAGTGGTAGAAACAGGTCTGCGGTGAGTGCTTTGTGTATACCAGATACTGTTAGGTAAGAGAAATTGATCAGTAAAGAGGGCAGCACGCACACAAACACACACACACCCACACACAATTTGCAGTGAGAGTTAGTGCCTACATAATACAAAGGGGAAGAGATATAAATGCAGTTCTGACTCTGACCTCTACTTTTGGCCTACATAAACTCAGAAAACTTTGCAGAAGGACCTAAATATAGTCATGTAGCATATGCAAAAGCTTTTTCTGTTTTGTTTTTTATTTATTTTTAAAATTTGGCTGCACCTTAGTTGTGGCACCTGAGATCTAGTTCCTTGACCAGGGATCCAACCTGGGCCCCTGCATTGGGAGCGTAGAGTCTTAGCCACTGGACCACCAGTGAAGTCCCTTGCTTTCATAAATTAAGAAGGCTAAAAATTAAGAAAGAAATTGACCCTATTAGGAAAGCCAGTTCACCAGTAGGGTGTTGCTGTCCTAGATGAGTGGTTTTCAACCCTCTCCCTGCTTTTTCAGTTCTGAAAGCCTCTCTTCACAGGAAATTGTATGATACAGAATTAAAGCAACAACAACAAAAACTTATCAAGGGTGGTGTGGACTCTGGACTAGGTAGGGAAGCGTGCTTGTAAAATGTGTTGATGTGTGTGATGTTCCCTCTTGGACTTATGGTTGCTTTGAAAACACTGCCCCTCAAGGTGGTTTTCCTGTGCAAGCACTTCAGGAAGCCCTGCCAGGACTAGGTGTGGGCCCGAGCGCCGCGAGACACCTGCCGACACAGTTTCCGCGCCGTCGCCTGGCGGGACTGTCCCCAGGGTAGGCAGATGGGCGGCATTCTAGACCAGAGGCCACAGCCTGGTGACAGGTGTGTTTTGTTCGTATGCATGACACTCCAAACTCTATGAGCCACCATTGAAAACTGGGAGGTTTCATGTGGTACTAGGGATTCCGGCCTCTCCAGAGATCCGGCTGCCTTTGTCCCTGTTGACTAATGGTTGCATTTTCAGATGGGGCCTGAGATGTCCCATTTGTCACAGCCCCCAGCTCTCTCTTGTTTCTAAATAGCTGGTCTGTTGCATTCATTTGGGAAATGTGTCTGGCCCGTGTAGGTTTTCTTTCCACGATACTGGCTTGCTGTTTCTGGTATGTATATGAAACTTTTAATCTTTTACATATATGTAATATATATTTACGGAGACGGCACTGGCGACCCACTCCAGGACTCTTGCCTGGAAAACCCCATGGATGGAGGAGCCTGGTAGGCTGCAGTCCACGGGGTCTCGAAGAGTTGGACACCACTGAGCAACTTCAGACACAACTGAGCAAATTCCCTTTCACTTTTCGCTTTCATGCATTGGAGAAGGAAATGGCAACCCACTCCAGTGTTCTTGCCTGGAGAATCCCAGGGACGGTGGAGCCTGGTGGGCTGCCGTTTATGGGGTCGCACAGAGTCGGAGACGACTGAAGCGACTTAGTAAAGGCAGCGATATATATTTAATGGGTACAATAAATAGCACATAGTATAGTTGTACACAATATGTAGTATATATAACATGTTATTTACATTTAAGATCAAGGATCAACTGGGAATTTAAAGATGTCTTCTTTGTTGTTCAGTTTTCCCACATGTAACTCTCCTATTTTATAGTTGCAGTTGTATTCAGAGGCCAGTGTAGCACTTCTAAAGTTGAATAATCCCAAAGATTTCCAAGAACTGAATAAGCAGACGAAGAAGAATATGACCATCAATGGAAAGGAACTGACCATAAGTCCTGCATATTTATTATGGGATCTGAGTGCCATCAGCCAGGTAAGGAAGGCAGAGATTCTTTTAGAACCCAAACTGAGGGTTTTGATTATTAAAGATTTCTAAGTCATGGTATTAGAAGAGGGCTTCCCAGGTGGCTCATGGTAAAGAATCCGCCTGCCAATGCAGGAGATGTGGGTTCGATCCCTGAGTTGGGAAGATCCCCTGGAGGAGGAAATGAACAACCCACTCCAGTATTCTTACCTGGAGAATTCCATGGACAGAGCAGCCTGGTGGGCTACAGTCCATGGGGTTACGGAGAGCTGGACATGAGTGAGCACACACGCACCTGTTAGAAGGAGGAGGACTTGCAGAGGAGTGACTTGATTCCCAGTCACTGCCATTGGTTAATACTAATTGAAATGACCCACATTCAGAGCCAAGGACCTTTTCTTTAAAAAGGTGTGTGAAAGAAATGCTGTTTTTGTGTTGTTGTTTTAAATATGCTGAGTGTTTTCCTTTTTTTTTTTTTTTTAAGTTTAAAAGCTGGGTGCAGTCTTTGAAAGTTTGCTGGAGTTCCCTGAGCACAGAAGGGACAGTCAGGAAGGGCAGTGTGACTTAGGGATATTTTATATTTTTCTGTGCCCCATGCTTTCCTCAGTCTAAGCAAGATGAAGATGTTTCTGCCAGCCGTTTTGAAGATAATGAAGAGCTGAGGTACTCGCTGCGATCTATTGAGAGGCACGCGCCGTGGGTTCGGAACATTTTCATTGTCACCAACGGGCAGATTCCATCCTGGCTGAACCTCGATAATCCCCGAGTGACAATAGTCACACACCAGGTAGAGACTTGCCATGGGTCACAAGGCTGCAGTTTCCTGTTCCATCTTCTCCTTTCCTTTTTCTGGTCCCTCATTTCATCCCCCGACTCTCCTCTCCTCCACTTCCACCTTCCTTTAATCCTTCCATTCACCTCCCTCCCTAATTTCTCTCCAAAAACAAAATAAAACTCCCTTCTCATTCCCCTTCTTCTGTCTTGTTTTGTGTCTGTTAAAAGGATGTTTTTCGAAATCTGAGCCACTTACCCACCTTCAGTTCACCTGCTATTGAAAGTCACATCCATCGCATCGAAGGGCTATCCCAGAAGTTCATTTACCTGAATGATGATGTCATGTTCGGGAAGGATGTCTGGCCAGATGATTTCTACAGTCATTCCAAAGGTCAGAAGGTGAGTAGCTAAGAGGTGCCTGGTCTAGGAGTGGAGAGGCTGTTGTTGAATCACGACGCCGGGATTCTTGGCCCCAGAGGAGAAGAATTCAATCCGGGGCCAGAGACGAGGCTTGATCACTCAGAGCTTTTGTGTAATAAAGTTTTATTAAAGTATAAAGGAGATAGAGAAAGCTTCTGACGTAGGCATCAGAAGGGGGCAGAAAGAGTGCCCCCCTGCTAGTCTTCAGCTGGATGTTGTATAGTCACTAGAAGCCTGTTAATGAAAGAAAGGAATGTCTTAAAATTCAGAATGGCACCAGGCCCCTCACCTGTAAGATGCATTTTGGGATAATCTTGGCACCAGATGGTTTATCCTGGGCCATAAAATGATTAATTTGAATCTTGAAGAAGGGCAGATCACCACACAAATAGTTTCATTTACATAGATTAGAGGAACAATATCTGAGTATAACATACTGGTTTGTCAAGTAGGTTCTGAGCCAAAAGGCGGAGGAACCGACTGGAAGACAGAGTTTGGGGTAAATGCATAGCACATTAGCATAGCTTAAGATAAACATTTCCATAAGAAAAAGGCATTGGTTATCTCTAGGTTTGAGAATAGTTAACTTCAGGTGAAACCAGGTGTTACGGCAACACAGAATTTTAAGAGAAACCTCCTTTTAAATTTGTATAGAGGAGGAAAAAATATCGCTAGTTTGTTTCCTCCTGCCGCTTAAGAGAGATAAAAATGTCTGACACTTGCAGGCTATTTCCTCCGTTTGGAGACCCCTGGCCTTCCTGCCTGTTAACCTCTCAGAGTCACTTAGAAGTTGTAGATGGGACATAGGGAAATCGGTGTATATATCATATTCAAATTTGTCCAAATGAGCAGTTCTGAGTGCTGAGCTCAGGAGAGGTAACGATCAGGGAGTAAGAAAAGTTCCTGTGGCAGGAACTTGGCTTCCTTATGTTCTTAACACCCAAACCCACCCTGTGTGTTTTCTGCTACTGCAACGCGGGAAAAGCAAAATCACTGGGAAACTGTTGTGCTCACCACGTCAGCAAAACACCCAAGACAAATTTAGCTCAACATAGTGCTTTAAAGGGAGAAGGCAATGGCACCCCACTCCAGTACTCTTGCCTGGAAAATCCCATGGACGGAGGAGCCTGGTAGGCTGCAGTCCATGGGGTCGCTAAGAGTCGGACATGACTGAGCGACTTCACTTTCATTTTTCACTTTCATGCATTGGAGAAGGAAATGGCAACCCACTCCAGTGTTCTTGCCTGGAGAATCCCAGGGACGGGGGAGCCTGGTGGGCTGCCATCTATGGGGTTGCACAGAGTCAGACACGACTGAAGCAACTTAGCAGCAGCAGCAGTGCTTTAAAGACATGGATGAAGTGTCACAAGGCAGCCGGTGTCACTCTGGCTTTGAGGGGCAGGATGGAAAAACTGGTCCTGAGCACAGATGTTCTAGGTGTCAGCTGTGTAGGCATTGTCATCCTGGGAGTGAGATGAGCTTGGAAGAGCAAGTAAGAGTTAACCAGATGAAGAAAGCCCTTCCAAGTAGCTGGACCGTGCAAAGATACAGAGATTTTAAAAGTTTTCAAAAATGTTAGGAAGCAACCATATAGCAGATCAGGGCTTCCCAAGTGACACAGTGGTTAAAAAAAAACCTGCCTGCCAATGCAGGAGACACAAGAGATGAGAGTTTGATCCCTGGCTTGGGAAGACCCCCTGGGGTAGGAAACGGCAACCCACTCCAGTATTCTTGCCTGGAAAATTCCATGGGCAGAGGAGCCTGTTGGGCTACAGTCCATGGGGTTGCAGAGAGTCTGATACGACTGAGCAGCTGAGCGCACACCACGCGTGTAGCCTGTCAGTTGTTTTTGAAAGCAGAGTTGTTCACAGCTCAAGATGCTCTGCTGATTAATTCATAACGACCTCACGTGTGGAGGTGAGGACATTGAGAGGTCATCCGCCCCCCTTTTCAGCCTTGTGATGAGACGATACATGAATCCACTCAGGAGTTGACAACAGCATCACAGAAAAGCGGTGACTTCTTGCGCACTTTCCACCTGCACGCTTTTGTACTTGGATTTAAGTCTGGTGTGTTGCTGCTTTATTTACCAATAGATTATTTATAAGACCATTTGTGAGACTAAAGCTGTAAGCTGAGTCCTTGTCTGCTGTCCTCCAGTAACAGAAAAGAGTGATTGTGCCTGCTGAGACCTGTCAGCTGGGCGGGACCAAGAAGCCACCACAGGATGGCCCTTTCTACAGGCTCCATTTGTGTTATTTTTCTTTTAAAGGAATCCTAGCTTAAGAATAATAAGTGTCAGAAGTCAGAAACCATTTTATTTTCTCTCTGGCTTTATCCTAGGTGTATTTGACATGGCCTGTGCCCAACTGTGCTGAGGGCTGCCCAGGATCCTGGATCAAAGACGGCTATTGTGACAAGGCTTGTAATAATTCGGCCTGTGATTGGGACGGTGGTGACTGCTCTGGTGAGGATGTGTTCAGGTGTAGCTTGTTTATGCTGTTGGAATTTTTTTCATTAGTCATCATTCTTGGACCCATGACCTAGTTTATTCATGTTTTCATTGTTGGGGGGCATTTTCCCATGTTGACCCTGCACTTGCAAATGCCCTTTATTATTCAAAAATATGAAAATCAGTCCTACCCTTAAATATGTGAGCACAGGAGCAAGAATCACTCACTCTCACTGGTTTTTGTAGGAGTTCATGGCCAGTGACTGTCAGCAGATTGCTCCAGGTCAGTGAACGACTAAAGAGATGTGGAAGAAATAAACGATCTCATCTCCTTAGCACCTCTTCTTCCTGTCTTGTACACTTATATTTGGACTTGTCGAGGAAATAAGTTTTTACATTTATTTATTGCCTTTCAGTTTATAAAGCATTTAAACTTAGAAAGCATCCTCCATCATCCACTTAAATTTCTCAGCCGCCAGAGGAAAAGAGAGTAGGTGTAGATACTGTCATCTCCCTAGTCCATGTGAGGAAGCAGGAGTGGAAAAGAGAAGAGTGCTGGAAGAGACAAGGCTTTGTGTTTCAGGCAGATCTGCACACTCTGCTGCAGGCAGAGAATGCAGCCGTGCCGGAGGGCCTGTGCAGCCCGGAGAGAGCCCGGCCTCCCGTAGAGCGGTAATACTCGGGCAGGGGGTTGGCGCCTGCATTGGGACGTGCTCTTGTCAGTCCTCACAGAGTCACAGGCTCAGAATCACCTGCTTCTCCGGACACATCTGCATGTGTCCTCGGGAGCACGTCCACCTGTGCTGGCAGGTTGCACAGCTCTAAGTGCCAAGGCCTGGTCATCACACATCCAGTTCACTGTCAGGTGACGCCCCCTTTTCAGGTTGTCTTTTTAAGGTACATAAAAGCTTCTATTGAAGAACGGGGTGAACCTTTCCTGGTAGAAATTCATGCATCAGTCTTGATTGAGAACTAGGAGCTGTTTTTTTCCCCGAGATTGTAAGCACCACAGGATTCTCTCCTCCTCCTCCTCCAGGTAACAGTGGTGCCAGCCGCTATATTGCAGGAGCTGGGGGCACCGGAAGTATCGGAGTCGGACAGCCCTGGCATTTTGGTGCTGGAATGACTGGCGTCTCTTACTGTAATCAAGGATGTGCAAACTCCTGGTTGGCCGATAAGTTCTGTGACCAAGCCTGCAATGTCTTATCCTGTGGGTTCGATGCTGGCGACTGTGGGCAAGGTATATTTACTGCCATAAAAACATATTTAGAGTAAGGGGATAACAATCCTTGATAAATAGAGGGGATTTGGATCACTTTTCTTATTTAATTATTCTCTAGGTAGCCCTTTCCCAGCCTGAAATCCAAACGAATTGTGAGTTACAAGAGAAGGACACAGATCTTTAGAAAGCCACAGACACTGAAGCTGCATCTATTCCTGTTATTGCTCTAGTCTGCTTTTTTTCTTAAACTAAGCAGATTTATCTTAGTTGAAAATATACAGTGAAGGTTTAATTGGGGAACAATAAAAAGAGACCAGTGGTTGATTAAATAAGCATGGTAGAATATTGGATCTTGTTGCTGGATTATTAATGAAGGTCCTTTTGGTCAGAAAGTTGTTTTTTTTTTTTTATAGAAGTTGACCATTGGAATTTGCTGTCCAGAATTGTGTCTTACCTTGGTAGTGAACCAGCCCCAGCATTCCATGTCAATGATAGTGATAGCTTCAGAAAGTACAAAAGAGCCCTAGACCAATAGCTTTTGTAATAGAATTTCTGATTATTTTAAAGTCACTCTTAGAAAGTGAAAACTAAAACCCTAAGAATTAAACGAAAAGGGGGAAAATGTGTAGTTTTTTTTTAAAGTCATTTTGTGTTTTTTCCTCTAGATCATTTTCATGAATTGTATAAAGTAACTCTTCTCCCAAACCAGACTCACTATGTTATTCCAAAAGGTGAATGCCTGCCTTATTTCAGCTTTGCAGAAATAGCCAAAAAGGGGATCGAAGGTGCATATAGTGACAACCCAATTATCCGACATGCTTCTATCGCCAATAAGTGGAAGACCATCCACCTCCTAATGCACAGTGGAATGAACGCGACCACAATACATTTTAATCTCACACTTCAAGGTAAAAATGATGAGGAGTTCAAAATCCAGATAGTAGTAGAGGTTGACACGAGGGAGGAGCCCAAACGGAATTCTACAACCCAGAAGGCTTACCATAGTTTGATGAGCTCCACAACACTTCATCCAGAGGCAGAAATCTTGTTTGAGGATATCCCCGAAGAAAAACGCTTCCCTAAGGTCAAAAGACATGATGTGAACACAACAAGAAGATTCCAAGTGGAGGTGGAAATTCCACAGGTCAATATTTCACTCCTTCCAAAAGAGACCCAGTTGAGCCTTAATAACTTGGATTTGCAACTAGAACGTGGAGACATCACCATGAAAGGATACAACCTGTCCAAGTCAGCCTTGCTGAGGTCCTTTCTGATGAACCCACAAAATGGAAAGTTAACAGTAAATCACCCTCTAACGACAGAGCAAAGAAATGGCGGTTTGGAGGCCCCATTGGCAAAACAGGTTCACAGAAGCAACTTGGGAACATCCGAAAGACTCCAGGAGTCGTCGCCTTTTCCAGCAGTGACAGTGAACAACCGTTCCCAGAGGCAGATTCCACCCCTGGGAGCAAGGCTTAGGGCAATAACCGTGACTCCAAAAGCAGGGGACAGAAATGTGTCAAGAGAAAAGCTCTCATCTCTGACTTTCCCACTGGAAAGCAAGGACACGCAGGAAAAGGTAATCACAGGGAAAGAACAAGAGAGAAAAACGGAGGGAAATGCCAACAGTTACCCTGGTGGCAATGAAGTAGTACCTGGAAGAAAACTGCAGCACTACACAGACAGTTACCTGGGCTTTTTGCCATGGGAGAAGAAAAAGTATTTCCAAGATCTGCTTGATGTAAGTTTCATGCACCCTTATTCCTTCCCATGCTCAGGAAAAAAGTAACCTTGTTAGTGGTGGTGATAAAGTAATAGCTACAGTTTATTCAGAACTTCCCTGTGCCCGCCACTGAACTCAGCTCACGTGGCTAAGTTGCTTCAGTTGTGTCCAACTCTTTGTGACCCCATGGACAGTAGCCAGCCAGACTCCTCTGTCCATGGGCTTCTCAGGCAAGAATTTTCCTCAGGCAAGAATACTGGAGTGGGTTGCCATTTCCTCCTCCAGGAATCTTCCCAATAATTCTAACAATAAAAGTACCTTGTAAGGATCTCGGCTGTTCTCCCCATTTTGCAGTTTCAGAAGCAGCCTTTGTGTGAGTGAGTAAGAGATCAGCCAGGGGCATACCCTGAGTTTCTAGCAGAGAGCTGTGATGGTATCTTATCTTCACTTGGCATGTTATTTCAAAAACCGCTTTTGCATACCTTGTGCAGTCAGATCGCGTACTTTTCCAATAACGGAAAGCCTGAGACACAGACAAATTCATTAGCTTTCCCTGTGTCACAACAGCAGAGGAGTGTGAGCTGATCCTCAGAGTTGGAGCTGTCCCTCCTTGACCACAGCCTTCACGGTGCCCGGGGATCCTTTGTGCATCTCAGGAGCGCCATCCCTCTGCTAACATCCAGGAGCTCAGGATGGTCAGTAGGGTCAGTGCTTTTAGAGACTCAAAGAGCAAGCTGGGAGGCCAGAACTGCGGCCGTGTGATAAGGATCCATGGAGGTGTCGAACCTTTGAAAAGTGGGGAGTAGTCAACAGACCGAGGTAAAAACCTTGTGGTCTAGGTTGGGTCATGAATAGAGCACAGCCTGAGCAGGCTGCAGGAGGGTGGTGAAGGGAATGCAGTTTCATTCCTTTCATTGACTCCAGGGTGTTTTTTTGTCCCTGACACGGTAGCATTTACTAGTGGTTGAGTCCTCACCACCACCACCCTCCTTTTTTCTGAACTGCAACACTATAAACTTGTGGTAAAAATTGAAGCAATGCAAAAAAAAAAAAAAAAAGGCAATAAAAAAGGAAAAAGTCTCCTCCTCCTCCCTTCCTTAATCTCCTTGAGACAGTCACTATGAATATGTAGCTTGGTGGGTATTCTTCAACTATTTTCCTATAGATATATAAACTATATAGTTTGTTTTGGAGTAGTGAAGTTATACATACATTGCTCTGCAATCACCTTTGATGTGGTAGTTCCAGTGTTTTGCAATTACAGATACCTAATGTTGCAGTAAATATTCTTGTACATATGTCTTACTCTTGGGGAAGCTTTATTTCTATAGGTAGAATTGCTGGGTTAAAGGGTCTAATGTGTATAAAATACGTCCTTTTATGTTGCACCCCTTCCTCCTTTGACAAGCAGTGTGCAAGCCTGCTTGTTTTTCCACAGACTAACCAACAGCAGCAAATATCAATCTATATTTTCATCAGTTTGAGAAGGAAAAATATTTCATCTTCTGTAAAGTGTGTTCAGGTTCTTTGCCAATATTCTTTGCCCATTCATTTTCACCTCTTAGTGGTTTTGACAGGGCTCTTTACATTTCATAATAGTAACACTTATATGGTGAAACCAATTTTGTATTCTAGCCTGTGTCTTCAAAACTCAGGTCCTTGCTGCTTTGATTTCACCAGTAGAAATAACTTCATATTGAAAGCACTCTCAAATGGACTATAAATCGATTTTCTAAATGTTGCATTGAAATGGGCTGTGAAATCTCACGGTCAGTTACTAGTCCCTGAAGAAAACCCTGTAAACAACTGTTGTCTGCAGTATTTTCACTGAACTCGACCAGGTGAGCCCTGGTCTTAGGATGCAGAAGGAGACCTGTTTAGTGCTCATTTCATTTTCCCCACGCGACAGTGACTAGTTATTGCCATGCTACCTGAAGTAGTACCCCCGTCTCTTGTTAACACAGGACACTTGTGCAGTAAATGTAACGCTGTGCTGGGTGGAATTCTCCTTTCAGGAAGAAGAGTCACTGAAGACACAACTGGCCTACTTTACTGACAGCAAGCACACCGGGAGGCAGCTAAAAGACACATTCGCCGATTCCCTCCGATACGTAAACAAAATTCTAAACAGCAAGTTTGGATTCACATCTCGGAAAGTCCCTGCACACATGCCTCACATGATCGACCGAATCGTGATGCAGGAACTGCAAGACATGTAAGTCTCGCTTATGTCTGAATTTTCTGCTTGTGCTCAGAGCCAGAGCAGCTTGAAGTTCACATCCTCGCCATGCTGCGTCTATGGCTCTGACACGTGATGACTAGTGTGTTGAAAGTGTTATCTCAGCAGGAGGGAAGGAAGATTCTGATGCCACAAGTGTCGGGTACCATACATATCGTAAGTATCCAGATCTCACAGTGTGTTACATTTGGACAGGTTCCCTGAAGAATTTGACAAGACGTCATTTCACAAAGTGCGCCACTCCGAGGACATGCAGTTTGCCTTCTCTTATTTTTATTATCTCATGAGTGCAGTTCAGCCGCTGAACATATCTCAAGTTTTTGATGAAGTTGACACAGACCAATCTGGTATCCTGTCTGACAGAGAAATCCGCACGCTGGCCACCAGAATTCACGACTTGCCTTTAAGTTTGCAGGTATTGTAATTTTATCCCCCCACCCCCAAATTTTGTGACATTTTAAATGAAACTTTTAAGTTTGATACTTTCTCTTTGCCCTGCATACTTCAGTGTAATGCAAGTACAAGTAAACGAGGGTGTTCACAACTAGTCCCTTTTTAATGCCAGGATTAAAATCAGTTTTGAAGTTTGTGTTTCATAGGATGACTTTTTTTTAAGACTTTTGTTAGGGATTGCTATGGTATTGTGTGGAGAAGAGGCAGACCATAACTGCATAGAAGATTCTCGTGATAGGTTCATTCAGGGGCTTCAGATGTGGCTGAGTGGAGCCCTCAGCCAGACCCGTGGTGCTGCAGAATCCCCTCTGCCTTGGCATCCTCTGGTCCCAGGAGTGGGACCCTCAGGAATAATGGGCACCAAGAGGATTCCAGCTGTAGCACACCCATCTGGTGATCCCCTGGCTCACCTGGTATCGGTGGGGCCTTCCGGTCCTGTAGGTTCCACTTTGAGGCAAAGATGAGTTGTTTGTATTGTCTTAGTCTCCTCTGTTTAGAATCTCACAGTCAAACTCTGAAGGTAGCACTTACACTTTGGTGACTTTAACATATTTTTAAAACCACAAGCATTACTTGTATGTAGAAGGTTTATCCTTTTATTTTTGCTTTGTTAGGATTTAACAGGTCTGGAACACATGTTAATAAATTGTTCGAAAATGCTTCCTGCTAATATCACTCAGCTAAACAACATCCCGCCAACTCAGGAAGCGTACTATGATCCGAATCTGGTGAGTGATGTGGGTTCATTTATGTAAAACAGAGAGTCCATCCTTATTGGGTGTTACTATCATTTCTGTACAGCACTTCAAAAACTAGACACTTGCTCTATGTTTATAGGTCTCTGGTAGAAATCAGTAGCACCACCAATAATCTAGAATAATTTATATTTTTCTTTGGAATATCTTTTTTTCCTCCCTAATGGATGTTAAGCTAATATTGAGATTAGTTGCTTATATTCTATAAACAGACAACCTTTTACTAAGGATGGCAGAAGGTAACCCTGGAGTATACTCATTACTCAGGAGAGCAATCCTGTTAAACATTAACCAAGGAAATAGTCAGGCTTCCCTGATAGCTCAATTGGTAAAGAGTCTGCCTGCAATGCAGGAGACCCCGGTTTGATTCCTAGGTCAGGAGGATCCCCTGGAGAAGAAAAAAGCTACCTACTCCAGTATTCTGGCCTACTCATCAAATTGAACCCCATCTTCCCTCAAAGCTAAGTTGCTTTGATGATGGAACTTTCTGGATCTTACCAGTAGGGGCAGTAGATGATCTGCACACAAATGTATTAGAGTGCCACTTGGCTGAAATGGTTGGAAGACTTTTTTGATTGTAAGATGCATCCCAGTTTCAAAGAAATGAAAATGTAAAAAAAAAAAAAAAAATGTGCATTTAGAATTGATGGAACAAGGATATGATACAGCCATTTATGTGGTGCTCACAGTTAATTTTACTCATACATATAGATATATATATATATAGATATATATAGATATATAGATATATATATACACACACACACACGGAAAAAAATGTTTACAAAATAGGTGGTGGGTTAAATTGTAGGTAGTTTTCTTTTAAAATCATATAGTCTTTTGTATCTGGCTTATTTTTTTTTTTTTTACTGGTAGTTCTTAATATGTTTTTTCACACTGCTACTGCTGCTGCTGAGTCACTTCAGTCATGTCCGGACTCTATGTGACCCAATAGATGGCAGCCCCCCAGGCTCCCCCGTCCCTAGGATTCTCCAGGCAAGAACACTGGAGTGAGTTGCCATTTCCTTCTCCAGTGCATGAAAGTGAAAAGTAAAAGTGAAGTCTCTCAGTCATGTCTGACTCTTTGCAACCCAATGGACCGCACCCCACCAGGCTCCTCCATCCATGGGATTTTCCAGGCAAGAGTACTGGAGTGGGGTGCCATTGTATTTTCATATTTTCTGTAATGAATAGATAACTTTCATAATCAAAATGTTTTTTCAAACCTAAGTAAGTAAAGTCACTCAGTCGTGTCTGACTTTTTGTGACCCCGTGGACTGCAGCCCACCAGGCTCCTCAGTCCATGGGATTCTCCAGGCAAGAATACTGGAGTGGGTTGCCATTTCCTTCTCCAGGGGATCTTCCCGACCCAGGGATCGAACCCGGGTCTCCCACATTGGAGGCAGATGCTTTAACCTCTGAGCCACCAGGGAAACCTAAGTAATTATTATTTAATTTTAAAAATTTTATTTGGCCACATAGCATGCAGGATCTTAGTTCCCCAACCAGGCATTGAACCTGTGTCCCCTGTGTTGGGAGCATGAGAATCTTAACCACTGGACCACCAGGGAAGTCCAAAATGTGTTTTTAAAAATTGACCACCTTGCGAATGTTCAAGCCCTATAATTATCTGGAGACAAGATGTTTGTAAATGAATGTAGAGAAGAGTAATGTAATCACTCTTCTAATCAGTTACAAGTAACTCTAGTAATCAGTTACAAGTCTGATTTCTGAAAGAAGGCAGTCATTCGTTTAGCACTCACTGCACACAGCAGGGATGGTGTTTCTCACTCGTGTTCTCAGGGCCCGGGAAAGCCCACCCATGAGGAGACATGTGAGGGGCACCTTGACAGCTGTTGGAATATGCAGACAAGCTATACGTATTGCTGGTTATGTGTTGGTCAGTCCAGCATATGACACGGGTTGGTGTATAGATATGTGTCACCGAAAGCCAGCTCTCTAAATATTCTAAACTGTGAAATCAATGAAACTGAGATAAGGTATAAGACCTGGTGTTAGCCTAAGGGAGTTTGCTGTAGTGGGGTCAACAGGCAAGAATCAGCAGCCAGAGTCTGAGACTAGCTCTGGTTGTGGGCCCTCGGGAGGCCTGGCTGATAACAGATCAGCAGCTTGTCTCGTGAGGCGCAGCAGCTTCTCTGGTATGTTAGGCCCACACAGTGAAAAGTGCTCTATAAAACCCAGACTGTTACACACGTTAGTAGTTCTCTACAAGTGTGTTCTTAAAGATTAAAAAGGCACATTTGTAATCATTGTAGGTGTTTTCCCTGCCTCCTGAGAGAACAGAATCACAGTTAAAAAAAAGAAATTAGATTGTGTAGACTAAAAGACATTCCTTCAAACTGTGATAATTTTTTTCTGTTTTCCCCAAATTTGGAATTACCCCCAACAAAGCTAATATAATCAACTCTGAATCATCTGGATGTCAGTATCCTGGTTTTAAAACACCCTTTATTGTGTGTCAGGATAACTGAAGTTCTCTCAAAGATCTGGGTACACCCTTTTCCCAGGAGGGGACAGTGAGCCGTGAGTTCCAGGCTGTCCTGATTTGTCCCTTCTGGTATCTTCTTGGTGGGCAATCCCAGAGCATTGATGAGAGGAGGAAGTGTGCTGGGCTCCTAAACCATGTCCCCTCAGCCTCTCCCCCGGACCAGGCTTCTCTGGTCTTCACTGTCCTCAGGACCACATTGAGATTGTGTTGACAGGTTGCCTTAGAGGCCACTGAAGTCACCCCAGGTCTAGCCTGCTTTGGCACTCACTCCAAACTTGTCTTTTCACTTTTCTTTCTTTCCCTCTCTAAAAACTTTGGCTTCCTAGTAAGACTGTACAATTGCCAATCCCCTGAACTTATATAGAACTTACAGAAGCATATTTTTTTTAAGGAAGATGATCTATGCAGTTATTCATCTTCCCTTTTATAGGCATGATGAAAGGTTATTGAGGGATTTTAGCATGTTGGGTTTTTTAATTTTTTTAAAGAAATACATACATTTTCATTTATTAGCAGAGTATTTTATTATTTTACCAAATAATCTGGCATAAGGTTTACAATCAGCAAATATCCTTTGAAAGCTAAGAATTTGGTAGGGGCTGCTTTGCTCACAGTTACAAGTCAGTCTTGAGGCTCATGCAAATAAGCTGTTTAGAGTACAAGCGCTAGTAATAGTGGCAGCATTAGGTGACATTACTTGAATGAACTCTTAGCCAGATGTTGACTTCATTTCTGTAATTACCTGTGATTACACACAGGATAAAGTATTTTCTAATTAGACTATAAGAATGATAGCTTAGCCTATGAGTATCGTTATAGACCAGTCCATTACAGTTTGTTAGAAATTTATTTTCTTTCTGAAAAAATTAAAATTTTATTTAAAAAATAGACAATTAGTGTGTGGGCCATAGTATGCCAATTTGATTTTTTTTTTAATATTGCATTAAAATACTCATCTTGATCACTGATTCATCTTGGTTTATCTTTTCATGCCCCCTTAAAACTTGCACTTTAGATGAATGCTTCCCTTGCCTCACCCCAGGCTTTGCCCTGATGTAATGTCTGTGTTTTCTCACAGCCACCAGTCACTAAAAGTCTAGTAACCAACTGTAAACCAGTAACTGATAAAATCCACAAAGCATATAAGGACAAAAACAAATACAGGTAAGTACTGTATACATTTTCTCTTTAAGAATAATGATGAGTGTGGTATTTTCATAATTTTACTATAGTTTATCTATTAAACATCCTTTAAAATTTATATGTGATTGTTCTCCTTAGTCATATGGAAAGATTAAGTCATCCTGAGAATGTTGGTTCTTTAAAGTTTTATAAAACTTTCTTACTGAAATTTTGTTTACATATTTACACTCATTATGTTTTGATAATTAGGTTTGAAATCATGGGAGAAGAAGAAATTGCTTTTAAGATGATTCGTACCAATGTTTCTCATGTAGTTGGCCAGTTGGATGATATAAGAAAAAACCCCAGGTACTGTTTTGTTTTGAATTTAGAACATTTTAGGTTCACAGCACAATTGAATAGAATGGAGAGAATTTCCATAACTTTGAAAATATCTTTAATCATGCAAGTAAACATGAACAAAAAGAGTCAGTAGTACTAGAGAGAAAGGAGTGCCTTAGTTTTCTTTGGAGCAGATGGAAACCTCTAATGGTGGGGGTAATGTTTGAATTAAGAGATAGGAGTTGTGAGTTGAGATCGGCACCCCCATGCACAGGGATTGGCATGGATATCTCTGAGTCCAGTAACATGACTGTTCAGCGAGGCTGAAGGATAACTGTGTTGTGCGGGAGGTGAGGCAACATGACTGGGACTCTTAGAAATTTCTATTTCTTTTATAGTTAAAAAGAAATATTTCTGTTACAGAAAATAGATTTCTATTTTTAGAAATAGGGGCTTCCGGAGAAATTGTTGTGATTAGACCTGTCTTTGCAATTCAAAGGAAAGTTCAAATTAGCTTCTGAGGAAAAAGGAATGCTACCATAGTTGTGAAAATTAATCCAGCAAACTACAGTCATTCTTTGGGGAATGAATGAAGTGTTCAGCTTTACATAGCCCTGAAAATTTCCACCCTCACCTCCAACAATTGCCCTAGTTTGATAAAATTGGTTAAAGTCTGCATTTTGAGTTTTGAATTTCAATGGGAAATAGAAGTAGTTTCTTGAGAAAAGACCATTGGTACGTGAAGTTGAATGTTTTCATCTGAGTCTTTTAAATGCTTTTGGAAGTTTTCAGTTGCACCTCATTTACATTACAATTTTAATTATACATGATCAGAAGTGTAAAATTTCCAGGCATTTTAAAGCCAGGGAATTTTTCCTTAAAACTTCATTCTCGTTTCTTTTGGGTGGGGTGGGGAGGAGGTGTAGAATTTTAAGAAAAATGAAAATGTTTAACACTTACATAGTATATTCATAAAATATTTTATTTCCTACAAAATAACATTTCCCACAAGCTCAGAAAACAATAAGTCATGATAATTAAGAACCACCCAGTTTGCAGCTTTTTGTATATGCTCTTCCCTCTGTTCAGAATACCCTGCTCTCATTTTGTAAAAACTAAGAGCCAGTTTTGATACTTGCTTTTTGCTTCCCCCATCCTGTTAATGTGCTCACTCAGTCATAGGTTATCTGTAGTAAAACCAAGTGAGAACTTAGTGTTAGAAAACACTTTCATGTCTTGTGCTAGTTTAAAAGTCACTGGGTGAGAAAATTCACAGACATCTTCATGTAACTTAAAGGATTCGGGTTTTGCTAAGAAGATCCAAGTCAAGACAGGCTTTTCCAGCATTGTCTACTAGGCTCAGATCCCTCCCATGGACCTGAACAGATTTTACCATTTTTAGCTCGTCTGTTTTACTTTTCTGAGGCTCACTTTAAAGTCAGGAGTGGAAAACTTGCCTTTTGACTGACTGGTGTTAAGGACAGGTTTATCACATTAACAGGGAATCTGGGATGGGCAGTCGTACCTGGGCTCTGCTGCCCTCCTTACGTCGCTCATCCAGGGTGGAGGCAGGCCTGCGCCACAGTTCTTACGTCCCTGCAGACACAGCCGTGTTCTGTCCCTCCCTGTGTATCATGTGTTGTCCCTCCCCTCCCCCCCCCCATTTCCACACCAGTGTCTGTGAAGAGGGGACTCACACTAGTCAGAAGCTGACTCTGGGTCAGGTGAGGTTGCCTCCCTTTGAGTCAGTTCACGGGGAGAAATACTGAGCAAAGTGCAAGCTCTCTTGGGAAACAGAAGGGAGTGTGTGCTGGGTGCCCCACATGGTCTGCTTTGGTCTATAGCCACACATTCTCTTTGTCTCACACCCATACTTTTCTTCTTTACATTTTCCCAACTGTTGGAAAAATTTTGAAGATACAGAAAGACTGAAAACAATAGTACAATAAACTCAGACTCTTAAATTTTTAGTGTTTTGTTTTCTCTGATCTCTCACTTCGTCTCTCTATACAGACTAACACACACATAGGTTTGGTTTTTCTTTTGTTTGCTGGACCATTTGAAAATTAGTTGCAGACAACGACACGCTAATTTACCCTCATTATCATAGCATAGGTCTTCTAAACAAAGTCATTCTTGTTTATACCGTAGGACTGTTCACACATATCCAAAAACCTCAACACCAACTAAATAATACCATCAAACAGATGGTCTATACTCAAATTTCCCGAGTTGCCTCCAAAGGCCCTTTTTAGCTGTTCTTTGTTTTTAGTTTAGGAAACAGTCAGGGCTCCTGCACTGTATCTGATGGACATAACTCTTTAATATCCTTTAATCGAAAGCATTCCCCAAGTTTAAAGAAGAGATAGGGCCATGAACTTTCACTTACTCATCACTCATCTTCAGTAAGAAGCAACTAGTTGATCTTGTTTCATCTGAACACACCCACTCCTTCACTACTACTTCCCGGTTATTTTAAAGTAAATTTCAGTCACTGTATCCTTTTTTTTTTTTTTGTAAAATTTTCAGTATATATCTCTAAAGGATTTTTTGAAAATAACCATAATACCATTATTTATTCCTTAACATGATAACCTATCTGGCCTTTGTACACATTTTTCCCCCATTGTCTTTTATAAGCATTTATGTTTTTAACTTTGTTGGCTTGAAATGGTATCAAGTACATTCATTACAATTATGTCTATAGGTTCCCCCATCTCTCTCTCTCTCTCTTTTTCTTTAATCCATATACATTTTTGCATGTGCATTGGTATAGAGCTGTCTGCCAGTGCAGGAAACGTAAGAGACATGGGTTTGATCCCTGGGCCAGGAAGATCCCCTGGAGGAAGGCATGGCAACCCACTCTAATATTCTTGCCTGGAGAATCCCATGGACAAAAGAGTCTGGCAGGCTGCAGTCCATGGGGTCACAAAGTCCAACACAACTGAAGCAACTTAAAATGCACACACATGAGGAAATCAGATTACATATTCTGTAGATTTCCTGAACCTTGGACATTTCTGATTATCTCCCCGTTATCTAATGTGTTCCTGTGTCTTTTGTATTTCCTGTTGGTGGCAGGATCTGAGGACTTTATTATACTTGATCAAATTGTAAAAACAAAATTTAAACATAATTCAAAAGTGGTGCTATCTCTACCGACTATTTTAATGGGCCGGTACTTATTACTGGCTCAACTTATTGACTTTTGCCTTGAAGGAACTTGAAACAAGTTGGGAAGCACCACTGTAATCTACTTTTTGCTGGAACTCATCATACAGCCTAGTTGGAGACGTGTCAATATTAAGAAGTCATCAACCTCATAAAATCTGTAGCTATAAGGAACCATCTCTATCTCAGCTACCTACATGACGGTTCTTAGTAATGTAACTCTGTCAGTTCAGAGAACTCAGTTGTAGGCACTTACTAGTTTTTTCCCTGGATGTTAACAGAATGCTTCAGTCAGTTAACACTAAACTGGGCATGTGCCAACCCCAAACAGCAATTAAAATAATGTACTCCTATAGCTAGAAGGCATATTCAAAATTATCTCTCATCCCTAGTTCTTCTGGTTTTACAGGAGAGAAATATCTAAGGAGAAATTTTACAGACTGTTATTCCCCCAGAGAATCATAATCAGTAAATGCCACAACTTGGGACATAAGTCCATTTAAAACATATTCCAAATCCACACTTCTTGTTTTGTTAGGTAAGGATCATCCTCATAAGAACCAATAACAACCCTGGGTCTCTGTTGTCTCCAGGAAGTTTGTCTGTCTGAATGACAACATTGACCACAACCATAAAGATGCCCAGACAGTGAAGGCTGTTCTCAGGGACTTCTACGAATCCATGTTCCCCATCCCATCCCAGTTTGAGCTGCCAAGGGAGTATCGAAACCGTTTCCTTCATATGCATGAGCTGCAGGAATGGTAAGTGTCCGTGTTTCATATACACGTATGTTTTTCTTTTTTAGAGTGATGAAGTTATTTTCTCTAATTTCTTTGTAAAAAGACATGTATAGTTTTTATTGATCTAACTGGCCCAGTACATCTGCTGAGCCTTATTCGTCATCATTGCCATCAGAGTGGCTTCCCTGTTTCCTGAGTACCTGCTGTACAGCCAACACTGTGCTGGGCAGTATATTTACTCTGTACAATGAAAAGTGCTACTCTGACTGCCACAGATGAGATGAGAGTTACAGGAATAGAAGTGAGTGATTTTCTCTCTGAGCTGGTTATTGATCCTCTTAAAGTAGGAAACACAGGAGGAAGAGCAGTACAGGGGAGGGTACCATTTTGAATATGTGGCTTGGGTTGGAGACACCCCCTACCAGACAGCTGTGAATGACTCTGGAATTCTCCCCTTTCTCAGCAGAGGCTGTTAGCATATCTTATAAGCCTTATGTTAAGCATTTATTTAATCTTCATAAAAAATTATTATTTCCAAATTACAGACGAGAAACCTGCCATACTTCCCCATGTCCCACACCCCCCCAACCCCACCCTACCTTTTTCCTTACTATCCTCTCACTAAGTCTGATTCCGTCCTCATTCCATCCTCTCTTATGTTGCTTGTTTCCTTCCATCCTCGCTGCCCTCATCCAGCCCTCATTCTTTCCTTTGCCTGGACTAACTGGACTGCCTGCCTCTGGTCACCTGCTTGTGACCTTCAAACAGCCACCCCGACTGTGACATGTGTGCACACACACATACGCTATATATCATCCCGCTTCCCATTAGAGCATTGTGTCCAACCCACAGTGTGTGGTTTTCCAGAACAACTGCGCTCCACACCCACCTGCTGTTTCTTGGCTGCGCATCGCTGTGTCCGCCAGGCCAGACTGGACTCGGCTCTGCAGGGCCTGGGTTGCCATTCTGCTCATGCTCCTCCGCTTTCTCAGCCACAGGCTTTCCTGCCCCACTTCAAGGCTGAAATGAAGCGTCACCATCTGTTTGATGCACTCCTCATTTCACTGTTTCTCTGCAAGACTGCTTTTGATAATAGGTATTTCTGTCCGCCTTGTGTGGTGGCTGGTTATCTGCACATCAGCACCTCCCCAGGTTCACACGTGCTTTAGAGCAGGGACCTCTCCTCATCACTTGTCTATCCACAGGAAGTGTTTACTGGGTGACTGCATGAATAAATGTGCTGTGCTTAGTCGCTCAGTCGGGTCTGATTCTTTGTGACCCCATGGACTGCAGCCCACCAGGCCCCTCTGTCCATGGGGATTCTCCAGGTAAGAATACTGGAGTGGGTTGCCATGCCCTCCTCCAGGGGATCTTCCCAACCCAGGGATTGAACCCAGGTCTTCCGCACTGCAGGCAGATTATTTACCGACTGAACCACCAGGGAAGCCCTAATTCAATATGACAGTCAAGTTGCACACACTCTACCATCAGTTTGAATAGCAGACGTGAAGATCTTAGCTCCAAAAACTTCTTTTAGGGTCAAGAAAGAGCAGTTCTAAGCTCAATTCCTATGAGACTTGAGACATGGCCCCCAGTTCTGCTTGCAGCTGCCAGGTGATGCTTCCACTAAGAGCTGAAGTGCAAGGGCTTCACTTGAGCTCTGTTAGAGGCATTTTAACAGTCCAGCAGTGTTGAGGGCGGAGGCTAGGTGCTCAAGCCACTGTGTGGTGGTGACCAGCCTTGCCAAGCTGGCCGGAACTATTACTGATTCAAATATTTACTATAACAATGAAAAATCTGAACTCACATGGGAAATGTATAATTATGTTAACGTCTTAGAATTGCCTTCAGACATTGTTTTTGTGTTCCACAACATTGTTTTTGTTAAGCTAGTATAGTTTGCTAAACTAGTAAATACTACATAGTTAGTTTTACTAGTTAATGATAGTAAAACCCTACACAGAACTACATATTTGCTTTCTTTTTTCTCTGAATAGGCGGGCGTATCGAGACAAGTTGAAGTTCTGGACTCACTGTGTGCTAGCAACATTGATTATGTTTACTGTATTCTCATTTTTTGCTGAACAGGTAAGTTTTATCAATTTTATGTGGATATCAATTTCTTGGCATCTAATTTTTTTTTAAAGAAAATGATATAAATTCATAACAAGAAAATGTTTATTTCTCCTATTGGCTTATAGCTCATATGTCAAATATTTCTTAATATTCAGGCAGCAGTCATAACTGCCTTTTTGAAATCTATCTTCTAAACATATTACCAATATTCTTTGTTCGCGGAGTTCAGTAAATAGAGCTTTTCAGTTTTAGCCTGAGGTCTACAAGTCAAACTATTTTAAACCCCCCAAAAAAACACCCAGAATCTGCATCTGATACTAATTTTTTATGGGTCTCCAATTTTCTTTCTTTTAATCTTTCTAAAAGAGACCACAGTGTCTTTATCTGCAGGCCTCCCCCAGTTCTGGCGATGCTGCCTGGCTTGTGCGCCAGGCCATCCTCTCCCATTTATGTTTCTTCTTTGAATTGCTGGCAGTTCTTCCCAAGGCAGGCGAGCACACAGCCTCCTTCATGGGACAGTCCGGAAGTAAGAGGGTGATTTGTGAGGTCAAAAGAGGAATAAGAGAATCCTCTTCAGGCCACAGCAGATGGAAATTCTCAGAAAGAAGAAAAAGGATTCAAGGAAGGGGGAATAGTGTCGGGCTGACCTGACCTGTGCCGGGCAGGTGAACCCACCTCAGCCTCCTTCCTGGTGATGCTGGAGTGAGGCTTATCTGGCAGTCACAGTGGGATGTTTTCACTGAGTTAACTTACACTGAGGAGGCAGCGGCGGCCTGAGAACTGAGAGCTTTAGGATAAACACTCCCAGGCTTCCTGCTGTGGATGGAAGGAAACTCAGGAAAGAAAGGTCTGGCAGGCAAGCAGTTTCACCTTTGTCCACCTCCCAGGGAATAGAAACATCACTCTTGATTCTGTCGCCATTGTTCTTGGCAAGTAAAAATCTTAGGAAGAAATCTTATGCTGTGCCTGCTTTTAGAACAGAGTCCAGTGAGGAGCCTGTGGGTCAGCTGTGTGCTGGCTGAAAGGAGCAGCTGGAGGCCATGGAAGGAACAAGAGGGTCTTTGCTTACTGTTGTTTATACCAGCAGGAGGAGGGGGAAAGGAAGAATAAATCCCCTCTCCTCCCTGGCACTTTCTTCTTTACCAGCTTGAATCAAATTCTTTACCTTCTACCATACTCACAAACAAGCCAAGGCTGCCCCTTCCTCTGCCCAGGAATCCAGCTCGTCCAGAACACTGTAGTCCATGCAGGCACCACCCAGCTCTCACCTCAAGATGGAGGATTAGAAATTCACCATAAAGAACACATTTTTCTCATTGAAACTTTCTTCTAACAGTGGTTAGGTTTTCTATTTCAGATGTATCTTGGATAAACTGTTTCTGTTAGAAGTATTTATTCCAAGTTCTATTTCCATACAAATCTTGAAATTATTTGTTCTAGTTCTGTGAAAAATGTGGCTGGTAGCTTGACAGGGATTGCATTGAATTTGTAAATTGCTTTGGGTAGTATACTCATTTTCACTATATTGATTCTTCCGATCCATGAACATGGTATATTTCTCCATCTATTAGTGTCCTCTTTGATTTATTTCATCAGTGTTTTATAGTTTTCTATATAAAGGTCTTTAGTTTCTTTAGGTAGATATATTCCTAAGTATTTTATTCTTTTCGTTGCAATGGTGAATGGAATTGTTTCCTTAATTTCTTTTTCTACTTTCTCATTATTCGTGTATAGGAATGCAAGGGATTTCTGTGTGTTGATTTTATATCCTGCAACTTTACTATATTCATTGATTAGCTCTAGTAATTTTCTGGTGGAGTCTTTAGGGTTTTCCATGTAGAGGATCATGTCATCTGCAAACAGTGAGAGTTTTACTTCTTCTTTTCCAATTTGGATTCCTTTTATTTCTTTTTCTGCTCTGATTGCTGTGGCCAAAACTTCCAGAACTATGTTGAATAGTAGCGGTGAAAGTGGACACCCTTGTCTTGTTCCTGACTTTAGGGGAAATGCTTTCAATTTTTCACCATTGAGGATAATGTTTGCTGTGGGTTTGTCATAGATAGCTTTTATTATGTTGAGGTATGTTCCTTCTATTCCTGCTTTCTGGAGAGTTTTTATCATAAATGGATGTTGAATTTTGTCAAAGGCCTTCTCTGCGTCTATTGAGATAATCATATGGTTTTTATTTTTCAATTTGTTAATGTGGTGAATTATATTGATTGATTTGCGGATATTGAAGAATCCTTGCATCCCTGGGATAAAGCCCACTTGGTCATGGTGTATGATCTTTTTAATGTGTTGTTGGATTCTGATTGCTAGAATTTTGTTGAGGATTTTTGCATCTATGTTCATCAGAGATATTGGCCTGTAGTTTTCTTTTTTTGTGACATCTTTGTCAGGTTTTGGTATTAGGGTGATGGTGGCCTCATAGAATGAGTTATTCCAAGTTCTAATCTACTAAATCATAGATGAACTTTTGCATTTCAGCCTATTCATAAACTTGAAAATACAAGTAATGCCCAATGACTGTTGATATGGTTACTAAGTACAGGAAAACAATGGTGATAGAATTCTTTAAAAAAAAAATTAAAATTCTAGCTTACACATGTTCAGTTCAGTCACTCAGTCGTGTCCGACTCTTTGTGACCCCATGAATTGTAGCACGCCAGACCTCCCTGTCCATCACCAACTCGTGGAATTCACTCAAACTCCTGTCCATCAAGTCAGTGATGCCATCCAGCCATCTCATCCTCTGTTGTCCCCTTCTTCTCCTGCCCCCAATCCTCCCAGCATCAGTCTTTTCCAATGAGTCAGCTCTTCGCATGAGGTGGCCAAAGTATTGGAGTTTTAGCTTTAGCATCAGTCCTTCCAGAGAACACCCAGGTCTGATCTCCTTTAGAATGGACTGGTTGGATCTCTATGCAGTCCAAGGGACTCTCAAGAGTCTTCTCCAACACCACAGTTCAAAAGCATCAGTTCTTTGGCGCTTAGCTTTCTTCACAGTCCAACTCTCACATCCATACATGACTACTGGAAAAACCATAGCCTTGACTAGATGGACCTTTGTTGGCAAAGTCATATCTCTGCTTGTGAATATGCTATCTAAGTTGATCATAACTTTCCTTCCAAGGAGTAAGTATCTTTTAATTTTATGGCTGCAATCCCCATCTGCAGTGATTTTGGAGCCCCCAAAAAATGAAGTCTGACACTGTTTCCACTGTTTCCCCATTTATTTCCCATGAAGTGATAACACGTGTAGTTGTTTTCAGACCCAGAGAGAGTATCTTGATGGGTGAAGAAGAGTCATTGTCCTTCAGTGGAAAGACTTGACAGACATCTTGAAAATAAATACATGTGGTAATTGTTATATAAAAATATGTAGTTTTTATAGGTCTTAAAGAAAAAGAAACTTGGGAAAAAATAATTTGAACCATATAAAAAGCCATCAGTTTTGTTTTGAGGGGAGGAATGATGGAGCCTTGTTTGCCGTCTGTTCTTTATAGGGCTAGGGAAAAGATTAAGGTCATATGACCCTCAGCAAGAAAGTTAAAGTTTGTCAACCTGGAGAATTACAATTTATCTTCTGTCTTTCATCTTTTAGTTAATTGCACTTAAGCGGAAGATATTTCCCAGGAGGAGGATACACAAAGAAGCGAGTCCTGATCGAATCAGGGTATAAAAGATCTCCATCAGAAAATCTACCTCAGCATTCACTGAGCATTTGAAAACTTGGCATCAGAGATGTCTTCACGATGTGATGCTCAGCCAGCTTAGCCTGCAGAAGGGAAAACATCCAGTACAGTACTTCTGGTGTGAACATAGCCTGCTGACCAAGAACTGCTTAACCCACACAGAGAAGACTTGCGTGTTGAGCAGCTCTGGTTTTATTTCTAAAACATTTGCTCATGGACCTGTCTGTCATTCTTGAAATGAAGTGGCTCATGGATGAGAGACAGAGGTTGCTATGGGAACTGATCAGCTAGCTAAATGAGATGCCTAAGCCTCCTTGAGTGCTGTTGCTAAGAGTCCCCAGTCTTTTGCATTCCAAAGCTTTTTGCTGTGGTTTTACCTTTTTTTTTGGGGGCGGGGGGGGGGGTGTTTCTTTTTTTCCATCTCTCATTTTTAAAGTAGCTACTAAGTTAACTAAGTTATTCTTCCTTTCAAAAACAATGAATTAGGATGTGTAACATGTTTTTATAGATATTATTTAAATAATGCAGCAGTAACACATCCTATTGACAATATCTAAATTACAAGTTTTATTAACATTGGAGACTATGTGATCGTAATCTACTTGCCATGACTTATGAACTCAATGGCAGACATCTGATATTTGTGCTTGTTTTCTTCAGCCCCTAAGAATACTGTGATTTTATGTGGAGACCTGATTACAAAGGGCTAGAGTTAAGTAGCAGAGCTACTTCCTAGATGTAATTATGTTTTGAAAATGTACATATTGAAAAAGAAGTGCCTCATTTTAGAAATGAGTAGTGCTAATGGTACTGGCACATAACAGTGGTGTATTTTTTAAAATACTCATCAGTATATTCCAGTAGCTGTCTCTCAATCAGCTTCATGTAATGCAGGGTCAGGAAACTTTTTCTTTAAAATGCCACAGAGAGTAAATATTTGCCGGCCACATGGGTCCGTGTTGCATATTCTTTGTTTAGTTTAGCTTTTGTTTTAATAATCTTTTTAAAATGTCAAAACCATGTCTAACTTGCAGCTGTACAAAAACAGGCCATAGGCCATGATACAGAAGTAGTATTCTTATGTGTAAGTAACCCTTGATGTTCAGCCGTGTTTTATGTCATTGTACTGTGGATTTATGAAGACCAGATTCCATGGGTCCTTTTTGAACTCTTGACAGGTATTTTAGATCATGATCTTAACAGTATTCTTTCAAAATGGCATACACATTTTGTAAAAAGAACGTGTAAATAACTTGTGTTTGTGCTGTGAGAGTTACGTATTTCAAAAACTGAAGTCTCATAAAAACTTAAATTTTATCTGATGCTTTAATTTTTAATCTTTGAGGATTGAGTTTATCTAGATTCAGCAATCACCTGAGTGCTTATATGGCATGTCAGGGGCTTCCCAGGTGGCTCAGTAATAAAGAATCCGCCGGCAATGCAGGAGACGCAGGTTTGATTCCTGGGTGGAAAGAACCCCTGGAGAAGAAAATGGCAACTCACTCCAGTATTCTTGCCTAGAAAAGCGCAGGGTCAGAGGAGCCTGGTGGGCTGTAGTCCATCAAGTTAGAAAAGAGTTGGACATGACTTAGCGACTAAACATTAAGTGGAAGTTACGTTTCCATGACGGAAATTAAGTGGGAAATAGTGTAAGGACAGGTTGATAGTATTACTACCTGGAGAATGTCATCATATGAGGGAAGATAAGTTCTAAATAGGATTTATACGGTAAAAAAACTTAGGGGTTATCTGGGTATCATTCTTAAAGTGAATAATTCTAGAAGAGTTCAAGAAATGAACACTTGGGTGTGATGGAGATTTCTGGTTAGGTGAACATAATCTACACTTTATTTGGAGCTTAATAGATAATGAGATGGATAACAGAATTACAATATAGAATCATTTATCTAATGATTCAGTAGAATCAGTAGAACAAAGGAACCTCAGAAGTCATGGGCAGTCACGTGTCTTCAAGAATTTTAACAAGAAAGGAAAACCATAGGGCAGTCTACCTCATAAGAATTCCAAATAAAACATTAGAAAATGCAGGTTGGCCAACACTTGAAAATCGGTGTAATTCATATCAGTAGGACCGAAAAAGGAAACTGCATGATAATCTTTTTTTTTAAGAAAGCACAGTAAAGCAGTTATCCTCCAATTAAAAATTAAAAAAAAATAAAGCATGGTCCATTGAGACTAAGAAATAATTGAGAGTCTAGGATAATAACTTACCAGTAGTTTTCAACATTTTTGCCAATTTGTTTGCTCTACTATTTTTCTTCATTGGTATATTTTAAAGTAAATCCTAGACTTCCTAGAGACAAGAAGACAGGGGAGGTGAAGGGCTTCTTATCAGTCTAATTGCTCCTCTTTCCCATTTGCCTTGATAACAGCTCTGTTTACTGAACACATTTTATGTGCTAAATGCACAAATCTAACAAGTTGCTTAAGGAAAAGAAGGGTACAGGAGACATACCCTGAAGAACCATGGCTCAGCACTGCCCATCCCTGCCCTTCTCTGCATGTCAGCATTTCTCCCCACCGTGGAGAAGTGGCAGTTCCTGGCCCCAATCTCCCCCAGAGGCAGGAAGCTTCCTCTCTGACTGAGGTAGTGAAAACCCTGGTGGAGATGAGTTACTGTGATTGGCTTACTCTAGGTTCTGTCCACACATCTGTGGCCAGAATATGCAGACTTTTACCAAAAGGAGGGGAGGGGTGTTGGGCTAATAAAAACACACCACTCCAGCTTCATGGAACAGAGATTGGGTTCATGTGAACAACCAGGTTTCTAGATTATTGAGTCAAGTTGAAGGCAAACTGCCATATTTGAAAGCAAGAATACAGTGGGCCTTATAATTTTTTCATTATTGAAAAGATTCAAAGAAATGTATGGAAAGCATCAATACAGAATACAGTAGCTGTCATGAAATAAGTGATCCAAAATGCCTCACAATTAGTCTCAAGTTCTTGATCTTCCTGCTGCCTTTTACTCCCCTGCCCTGGCCACACACATCTAATTTTCCAAAACATGTCGGGCACTTTTATGCCTCTGTTCCCTTATAGATGCTGTTCTTACAGTTTTACCCGTGCTTGTGCTCTCCTTACCTGTCGTACCTCCTTGTACGTCCAGGTTCCCTCACCAATAGCTGATCTACTAAGAAAGTTTCTATAAGACTAGCTATGACTATGACTAAAGGAATAAGGGATATAATGTTTAGGCTTTCAAATGACCTTGACAGGACTCTACAGCCCCACTGACTAAATAAGAGGGAGGGGGATCAAGATGGAGTAAGAAGATGTGGAGCTCACCTCCCCCCACAAATGCATGAAAAATACATCTATGTGTGGAACAATTCTCATGGAAAACAGAATTGGCAGAATAATTCCTATACACTAAGGATGCAAGAAGGATTCCCATGTGGTGGGGTGGAACAAAAAAGAAAGCTTCGGGTAGAGACCTGTTGCCCTGGGATGGGACTCACAAAGAAGGGGAGGGGTGATCACAAGGGCAGACACATGCCCTGCCTGGGGAGTGAGTGGGTCAAGCCACAAGCTAGGCATCTCATGCAGAGGAGAGAAGTAAACTAGACTCCACTCCTGAGAAGTACAAGGGCACTGGCGTGTCCCCAGATCCAGTGGTGTCTACCCTAATGGTTGCTGTCTCACCGTGCTCCCCAGTCTGAACTGAATGACCAGCCTCTGTCACTCCACACCACCAGTTGGTACTGGGCCTAGGGCAGCCAGGTCCTGGGCAAAGATCTAGGATGCAGAAGTGGTCTAGGGATTATGATATGGGCCACTGGCATTTACTCCAACTTCATCATAGATGCAAGCCACACTTCTGACAGTGTCCCAGCTGCTTCAGTTCCCACAACCAGAATACCACAAGCCCCAGCCAAGCGAATGCTCTAGCCCTGCCCATTCCACACCATAACC
The DNA here is from genome assembly GCF_042477335.2 of Ovis canadensis. Lineage (NCBI taxonomy): Eukaryota > Metazoa > Chordata > Mammalia > Artiodactyla > Bovidae > Ovis > Ovis canadensis. Next base: position 176,842,584 of record NC_091247.1, on the reverse strand, counting down.
TTGCTCTAGATCGGTGACAGTCAGAGTTGGGGAGAAGATGCGACCTTGGGCTACATTTGAGCAGAGCTGCAGGCACCTATGCAGGCAGCACATGGGGCCTCTGAGCTATACTCACTTATATCAACTGTACCTTCCTTTGGGGCAAAGACCCCAGTGCAGGGAGAAGGAAAAAACACCCTTAAATGGAGCAGAGCCAGCTCAAGTGTGACCCTCAGGGCACCCACTCCAGTCACTTGGGAACAGACCCCCACCCCTGCCACTGAGCAGAGAGAAGTCTATCTCATCTGTGCAGGCTCTAGCTCTGCCAACACCAGCCACACTGCCTATCAAGTAGACAGTACAACATTGAGGAAAGGGGTGGCTGGCATCTACGTCAAATCCAGCCCTCACACCAGACACTGGGCACACGAAGTCTACCCAGGGATGCTCTCAAAGAAAAACATCCCTTCAAGACAACAGATAACTGTTTAACCTAAATTCATAGAAATGGAGAAAGGTGAGTAAAATGATAAGGCAGAGGGATTACTCTCAAAAGAGTAAGAGAAAACCCCTGAAAAAATAATGCAACAGTGATAATCAGTCTACCACACAATGAATTCAAGATGTTGGTAATAAAAATGCTAACTGAATTAGGAGAATCAATCTAAATACAGATAATTTTAACAAGAAACTGGAAACTTAAAGCTTAATAAAAAACAGATAATTCAATTTCTGGGATAAAAAGCACTCGAAGTAATGACAGACAAGCAAATAATGCAGAAGAACGCATGAGTGATCTGGAAGACTGAATAATGGAAATCACCCATTGAAACAGCCAGCAGAAAGGCACAGATTGAAAAAAAACCCACGGCAACGTAAGAGCATAAAATATGATAGTATAAGATATGCCAATATCCACATTATAAGGGACTCCAAAAGGAGAAGAGAGATGGAAATTGAAAATGTATTTGAAGAACTTTTGGTTGAAAAATTCCCAAACCTAAAGAAAGAAACATATTTAGGTACAAAAAGCACAGAGGGTGCCCCAAAAGATGAACTTGAACAGACCCACGCCAAGACATATCATAATTTAAATGGCAAAAGTTAAAGGGAATTCTAAAGGCAGCAAGAGAGGAAGAGAGGCATACACAAGGAAAGTCACATAAGGCCATCAGCTGATTATTCTGCAGAAACTTTGAAGGTCAGAAGAGAGTAACAAAACATGCAGTCTAAAACGGAAAAATCTGCAACCAAGAATACTCTACCCTGCAAGATTATCATTTAGTATAGATGGAGAGAGAAAGAATTTCTCAGACAGGCAAAAACAAAGTAGTCAGCAATATTGAGCCTACCCTGAAAGAAGTGTTGAAGGGTCTTCTCTGAAAGGGAAAAAATCCTAATAGGAAAGACATATATGTAGTAAGGATTGAAGATCACTTAAATAAGTCAGTACATAGATTTAAACATTTTTAAAAATCAAAAAGCAACTATAACTACAATAAACTGTAAAGGGATAGGCATGAAGATATAAAATATGATATGAAAAACAAAATATGGAGGGAGGGAATAGAAACTAGATCTTTTATGGACTTAAAGATTATCATAATAAGTGAAGTAAGTCAGAAAGGGAAAGACAAATACATTATGATATTCACTTATATGTGGGATCTAAAATATGACACAAACGAACCAATCTACAAAACAGAAACAGACTTACACCATATACAAAAATGAAATGGTTTAAAAACCTAAATGTGAAGCCTGAAACCATAAAACTCCTAAAAAACAACACAGACAACTCCTAAAAGCAATATTGTCTGTGCCTTGTGGCATGCGTGATCTTAGCTCCCTGACCAGGGATCAAACCCTAGCCCCCTGACTTGGAAGCACTGAGCTTTAACCACTGGACCACTAGGGAAGTCTCAGGCAGAACACTGACATAAATTGTAGCCTTGTTATCTTGGATCAGTTTCCTAAGTCAAAAGAAATGAAAGCAAACAAACTTTTGCAAGGCCAAGGAAACCATTCAAAATTGAACAGAAGAGAATGTTTGCAAACAATGTGACTGACAAAAGGTCCGTATCCAAAATATACACTATCAAAAAACAATCCAATCAAGAAAATGGGAAGATTATGAATAGACATTTTTCCAAAGAAGACATACAGATTGCCAAGAGGCACATGAAAAAATGCTCAACATCACTAATTATTAGAGAAATGCAAATCAAAAGCACAATGAGATATCTCCTCATACCTGTCAGAATAGCTATCGAAAAGTCTACAAATAGCAAAATGTTGATTTTTAAGAAAAGGGAGCCCTCATACACTGTTGATTGGAATGTAAACTGGTGTAGCCCTTATGGAAAACAGTATGAAAGTTCCTCAAAAATCTAAAAATCAAAATACCATTGATCAGCAATTGCACTCCTCAGTATACACCCAAAAAAAAAATGAAAACACTAATTCAAATAGATATAGGCATCAAAATGTTCATAGCAGCACTGTTTACAATAGTTTAAAAAAAATGGAAGCAACCCAAGTGCCCATCAACAGACACCTGGATAAAGAAGATGTGGTGGGCTTCCCCAGTGGCTCAGTGGTAAAGAATCCACCTGCCAGTGCAGGCTTTGATCCCTCGTCCAGGAATATCCCACATGCCAAAAAGCAACTAAGCCCGTGCATCACAACTGCCGAGCCTGTGCTCTAGAGCCGCAAAGCTGCAACTACTGAAGCCAGCGCACGCTACGGCCCGTGTTCTTCAACAACAGAAGCCATCACAATGAGAAGCCCGAGCACAAGTAGAGAGAAGCCCCTGCTCTCTGCAGCAGGAGAAAAGCCGGAGCAGCAACGAAGACCCAGCAAAGCCAGAATTAAATAAATATAAAAAAGATGTGGTGTAGGGAATTCCCTGGTGGTTCAGTGGTTGAGACTCAATGCTTTCACTGTCATGGGCCTGGGTTCAATCCTTGGCTGGGGAATTTAGATCCTACAAGCCTAGCAGCATGGCCCCCACCCCTCCAAAAAGATGTGCTCTCAAAAAAAGAATAAATCAGACAGAAAAACAAATACTATATGATATCATTTATACGTGGAATCTAAAAAAAAAAAAAAAAACAACCAATGAATGTATATGCAAAACAGAAATTGACTCACAGATACAGAGAACAAACTCGTACCAAAGGGAAGAAGTGAGGGGAAAGGGACACATTAGGGGTATGGGATTAATAGATGCAAACTACTATAAATGAAATAGATAAGCAACAAGGATATACTGTATGGCCAGGAAATAACACCTATTATCTTGTAATAACCTATAATGGAATATAAGCTGCAAAAACACTGAATCACTATGCTACACACCTGAAACTAACATAATATCACAAATCTATACTTCAATAATAAAATTTGCAACAATTAGAAAAAAGAAAATGAGGAAACATTTTGTCAGGAATCCAGGTAATTAGAGGGAATAATTGGGCAATCATATTCAGGGAGATAGTGAAGGAGGAAGCCTGGTCTGCTGTAGTCCATGGGGTCACAAAGAGTCAGACACAAATCAGCAACTAAACAACAACAACAACATATATGGAGAAGTATTAACAATGCAGTCTTACTGGCCCTGAGACTTGAACTTGTTAGTTAAGTGTGATCAGTCAATAAAATCCTAAAGTCTGCCAAATCTTAAAGAGGTAAAAATACATGATTAAAACCAGGAAAAATTGTTGGAGAACTGGTAGGTATAAAAGCCAAAACATACTTTTAATTTATTTGGGGGAAAATGCATATATGTAGAGAAGAAAGGAAATAATACCTGAAATTTAAAATTGTGTATTGTCTCTTGGTAATGAGATTATGAGTGAATTTCATTTCCATCATAAATTATTTATTTTCTAAAAGTTGTTTTAGAATGAATACTTTGTAACTAGAATAATTTAACAGTAAATATTAGGTAGAATTATAATAACCATATTAAATTTTTTCATGGAAAGTACAATGCTTTTTATCAGCCAATTCCAGGAAAGCTAATTTTGAAAATCCTTTAAATGCCTAGCTCCATTTTAGGAGACTATATGATGAAACAGTCATTCTAGTGCTTACATATTTATTAACAGTGGGATATGGATTAAAAATGGAAACCCAAACATAGACGAGATCTCATTTGGAGCTAGGAAAGTCAAAAGATGACATAACCCAATCTTGATTATTCACAAAGCAGATAATTCTTTCATCTCCTTTGTTCTTGTTTTTTTTTCCCCCACATTTTTAAGTTTCCTAACATTTGAGAAAATAGGTAATGGTTTTAATAAGTCAGCAGATGGAGATGTTGAGCTGCCCTTGTTAATGTGACAAATCAAATTAGTGGTTCCAAACTTTAGTTAGCATGGTAATAACCTGGAGAATGAATTTAAAATGCAGATTCCCAGTCTCCGCCCACACAGTTTAGTAGCCTGTGGATGGGGCCTGGGAATCTGAACTTCAACATTCTTTCCTCCCACTCTAGCACATGCCCCACTTCGTCTTCTGCAAGTGTTCCTGATACAGGTTGGCCTATGAACCATACTTTGAAAAACTGGTATTTGAACTCATATGTATATATGAAAACATTTAGCATAGTGCAAACTGAGAGGAAAAAAACAAGTAAAACCAATTCCTGGGGAACTCCAACATCTAAAGGTCCATTAGAGGAGGAAGAGTTAGTAACGTCCTGAGAAGTTTCCAAAAGAGGAATAACAAGAGAATGTATAACTATGGAAATCAAAGAAAGACAGCATAAGGGAAGAAAGGAGTGGAAGTTTACTTTGACTATTGTTAACAGTCAAGTGAGTGAGGACCAAAGGATGCCCACTAGATTCAGCAACGTGGAGGTCATTTGAGTGAACACCTTTTCAAATTAGTAGGAGGGGTCAAAGTTGGCTTAAAGTGGCTTAAAGCACACATGGGAGGAAAAGAAATTGAGGCATCAAGCTTAGATAATTCTTTCTAGAATTTTGACAGATAAGAGAAAGAGATTGGAGCACAGCAGTTTGCTTGGAAATAAGGCTCAGGAATTTTTTAAGATGAGAGATTTGACTATTTGTAAATGTTAAGAAGAACTGAAGAGCCTCTTGGTGAAGGTGAAAGAGGAGAGTGAAAAAGCTGACTTGAAACTCAACATTGAAAAAATGAAGATCAGGGCATCCGGTCCCATCACTTCGTGGCAAATAGATGGGGGAAAAATGGAAGCAGAGATAGACTATTTTCTTGGGCTCCAAAATCACTGCAGACAGTGACTGCAGCCATGAAATAAAAAGACATTTGCTTCTTGGAAGAAAAGCTATGACAAACCTAGACAGCATATTAAAAGCAGAGACATCACTTTGCCAACAAAGGTCCATATAGTCAATGCTACGGTTTTTCCAGTAATCATGTACGGATGTGAGAGTTGGTGGCTGAGAACCAAAGAACTGATGGTTTTGAACTGTGGTGCTGGAGAAGACTCTTGAGAATCTCTTGGACAGCAAGGCAATCAAACCAGCCAATTCCAAAATCAATGCTGAATATTCATTGGAAGGACTGATGCTGAAGCTAAAGCTCCAATACTTTGGCCACCTGATACGAAGAGTCAGCTCACTGGAAAAGACCTTGATGCTAGGAAATACTGAAGGCAAAAGGAGAAGGGGGCAGCAGAGGATGAAATGGTTAGATAGCATTACCAACTCAATGGATATGAATCTGAGCAAACTCCAGGAGATAATGGAGGACAGAGGAGCCTGGTATGCTATAGGCTGTGGGGTCACAAAGTGTCAGACATGACTTAGCAACTGAACAACAACAAATGTTAATAGGAGGGACTGAGCTGAGAAAAAGAGAAATAATGGATAAAGTTAGATTCTTGGAAGACAAGATGCCATAAAATTCAGATCACAGGCAGGCATGCATGCTAAGTCACTTCAGTCATGTCTGACTCTTTGCGACCCTATGGACTGTAGCTGCGAGGCTCCTCTGTCCATGGGATTCTCCAGGCAAGAGTACTGGAGTGGGGTGCCATTTCTGCCTCCAGGGGGTCTCCCTAACCCAGGGACTGAACCCACAACACCTGTGTCTCCTGCATTGCAGGTGGATTCTTCACCCCTGAGCCATCAAGGAAGTCCCAGATCATAGAAAAGTCTAAGAGGAAGAATGGATGGCCAAGATGCAGGGAGGTTGTAGCTGGGTGGCAAGAGTTTTGGAGGTTTCAGTCTGAACTATTTCCTCAGGAAAAAAAATATGAAGAGGATCAAATACTAAGCATGAAGGGAGGTGACAGGGTTGAACATGAAATAGGGTAGAAAAGGCTTACTGGAGAGAATGAATAAGCTAGAGGGAAATGGAAGAGTCTGGGGGCAATGCTGAGGGCTCAGGTGAAGCTAGGACTCGTAAATTTATATGTTACACATTTGCCCCATGGAGTAAGTTTATTCTGAGATGCCCAAGCTGAGGGTATGCACAGAGAAAAGTTAACTGAATGTCTACAGAAGCAACACTTTGCCGGACAAATGCAGTGGCAACAGAGGTATTTATTAGCAAGAAACTGAGTGAAATGATGGACTCTGGATCTAAGATGAAGAGAGGAAAAGTAAAAAGGTAAAGGATGGGAAGTTCTGGTGAATCTGGCAAATGGTTACAGTGGGAAGAGATGAAACTGAATGAGCTGGCAAGGTAGGAGGAATTGGTCTGAGGGTAGGATATCTGAAGAGGAGAAGGCGATGGCACCCCACTCCAGTACTCTTGCCTGGAAAATCCCATGGATGGAGGAGCCTGGTGGGCTGCGGTCCATGGGGTCGCGAAAAGTCAGACACGACTGAGCGACTTCCCTTTCACTTTTCACTTTCATGCATTGGAGAACGAAATGGCAACCCACTCCACTGTTCTTGCCTGGAGAATCCCAGGGACGGGGGAGCTTGGTGGGCTGCCGTCTATGGGGTCGCACAGAGTCGGACACGACTGAAGTGACTTAGCAGCAGCAGCAGGATATCTGAAAGGAATTTTGAAGGTGGAACTGCTTCAGGTGCATCCATAGGAGTTGGAGGACTCTGCGCGGAGTGCAGGGGTAGGGGGCCATTTAAAGAACTCAGAGGCTAAAGGAAGAGGGAAAGAGTCAAGCTGAGAAGACTGTGCCAGTTGTCATAGTACTCAGTGAATGAACAGGGGTGACCAAGAGGCCGATTATCAAGGCTGATTGGAATGTCTGCCAAGTTCAATTTTCCAAATTAAGCTTTCTTTTAAACTGTGATTGCAAAAATATCAACTAGTTATATATAATCTTGTCCTTTTCAAACCTTCTTAGGAGGCTCCTTTGTTTTGGTAAGTGCAGTTACGGGGGGGATGCAGCAAAAGCATGAGAAAGTTATGTTGTTTATGAAAGAAAGTGATAGAAGGACTGGAAAGGGAAGAACCAGGGTAATGGGGAAACGGAAAACCTGAGGTACAGTGGGAAGGCGAGCAAGGAAGAGACACAGTGGGAGGGGCCTGGCAGCTGTCCTGAAGCTCTCCTAGGGGGCCTTAGAGGAGAAGGACTCTCCAGTTAAAGGGATATCTAGGAAGCTGTTCTGTTTGATGTGCAAAGAGTCAGTTCACTAAACTTAATACAAATCAACATAAACTTGCCAATCATAGGTGGAACTGGATGGGACAACGTGTGCGAGACTAGTTTTAAGACTGTGAGAGCAGGGTGACTACCATAGGGTTCTTCCAAACCAGACTATGCATGCAATTTTCCTTTTCATTAAATAGCTGCCAACTTCTCGATCTTTTTTGAGAAATACTTCCTCAAAGACTGAAATTCCTTGTGACATTCTATATAATCTAAGTAACTGATATTGAAAGAACTGTTATATTTTACATCTAAAAGAAATCTCCATTTGTTGATAAAATATTCGAATTTTTTAAATAAAAATTTTATTTTTTATGTTAAATATTTCCCATGTTGGTGTTTGATATTCAGGAAATAGTATACCAGAGACTCAAGTACCCATTATATTATCAGTGTTGATATCTTATATCTACTATTTGCTATATGCTGAGTGCCTACTAAGATTTTTTATGCATCATTTCCCCCCCCCCCCTTTTTTTTTTTGCCGCAGCCTGTGGCATGTGGAGCTTCTCTGACCAGAGACAGCGGAAGCATGGAATCTTAACCACTGGACCAGTAGGAAAGTCCCCCTACTTCACTTTTTAAAATAAAAAATTCTATGAGATAAATACTATTCTTACGGCCATTATGTTAGTGAAGAAATAAATGGAGGCTTAAAATCATTTGACCATGGTATCACAGTTGATAAGTGGCAGTAGTTTATTCACTAAGTCATGTCAAACTCTTGTGACCCCATGGACTGTAGCCTGCCATGCTCCTCTGTCCATGGGATTCTCCAGGCAAGAATACTGGAGTGTGGTTGCCATTTCCTCCAAATAAGTGGCAGAGCCAAATTTAATTTTGTCCTAGATTTTCCACATCTTAAAACATTTTTATGGAGTTTCTCCTTGAATAATATGATACTTAACTTCTAAGATTCTTTTTGGAATTCCTCTTAATAGGAAGCAGTGATTGCTACTCACCTAAATACTCATTCGTCCTTTCCTGGGTCCTCAGCTTGGCAGCATTTGCCAGCCTTCCCAGCTGCTAGGTGTTGACCAGCTGACTGAGCTCTAACCAATAAAATGTGAGCAGAAATAATCTGTGCCACTTCCAAGCCTCGCTCATAACAACCTCCATATTCTTTTCCCCTTCTAGATGTCTGGGATGGCGACCACTGCCAGGGCAAACTTGTAACTCACATGTTGAACACTGCAGTTTCCACCAGCATGGGCCCCTGACTGACTACATTGAAACTGTGGTGCTATGGAAACTGCCCCAAGGACCTGTTCACTTGCCCAGTACTGTTACAAAAGAAATAATTTTTTTTGAGTCATTATATACATGATATCATCAGGTTCACAAAGTTTCACAAAAGAATTTCAAACATTTGGCACCAAAGAGTTCCAATACTAATAAGTTGTTTCAGAGCATAGAAAATGAAAAACAAAAATTTTAAATTCTTTTTATAAAGCAAGTATAACATTATTATCAAAACTTGTTAAGGGCAAACATAAAAGACAATTACAGGCCATTGGGCTTCCCGGATAGCTCAGTTGGTAAAGAATCCACCTGCGATGCAGGAGACCCCGGTTCAATTCCTGGGTCAGGAAGACTTGCTGGAGAAGGGGAAGGCTACCCACTCCAGTATTCTGGCCTGCAGAATACAATAGTCTGTATTGTCCATGGGGTTGCAAAGAGTCGGACATGATTGAGAGACTTTCACTTTCATCCCTTATAAATGTTAATGCAAAAATTCTGAACTCCAGTACTACAAGAAAATAATACACTATAGCCAACTAGAATTCATTCCAGAAATGCAAAGATAGATTAATATTAACATTTTAATATAGTTTACCAAAATAATGGTATAAGGGAAAAAATGTATTATTATCTCTATGGATGTTTAAAAAAAACTTTTGAAAGAAATCTAATAATCATTTAAAACATTCAACCATAAAGTCATCATATGACTGAGTCCCTTCATTGTTCACCTGAAACTACCATAACATTGTTAATCGGCTATACCCCAGTAAGAAATGTTTTTGGTGTTAAAAGAAATTAAAATTTAAAAAAAATAATGGAGAAATGCCTGAGGTATTCCTACTAAGTTAAACAACAAAGAAAAATTGACCACCACCTTCACTACTATTTAACATTGTACAGAAGGCTTTAGCCAGTGAAATTTAGATGAGAAAACAGAGACATAGGAATCAGAAAGAAGTAAAATTATCTCTATTTAAAGATGACATGAAAATACATCTGGAGAACTCTAGAGACTCAGTGAATAAACTCAAACATTAATTTTATAAGGTAGCAGGACATGAAAGTAACACACGAAACTCAAAAGTTTTCAAAAAAAGAAATAAAACAAAAAATAATATAGATTGCTGCACAGCAGAAACTAACACACTGTAAAGCAACTATACTCCAATAAAAATTAAGAATTAAAACATAAAAAACCTCAAGTCTTCATACACACAAATGATTACAAGTTAGAAGATATAATGGAAATGGAAACAAACCTGAGTTATACTAGCTACAAAAATGATGAAATATTTAGGAATAACCTAAATAAGAAACATTCAAAATCTATATTCAAAACACTGTAAATGCTTCGCCAAGATGCAAAAGCAAACTTGAACTAATGGAAAGACAACGCTTTTCCTTCTTAGGACATTTCAACATCACCAAAATGTCATTTTTCCTTAATTTACAAATTTTAATGCAATCCCAATAAAATATCTGGTTTCCCCTCTCTTTTGGAGAGAGACAAGATGATGCTAAAATTCATGTTTTTAAAATAACCCAATACTAGTTAGAAAAAAACCCTGAAAAAGAATAGCTCTGAGGGGAAGAAAGTAGCCTAAAAGATACTAAAATAAACTCATAAGTTTGTATAATCCAGTGTGGTACTGATACATGAACAAATAAACCAGTAACAAAATATCCAGAAATAGACCCAACTCTATGGAAATCTAGTGTGTTTAATAAAGGAAGTGTTACTAGTCACTGGGGACAAAGATTGACTTTTTAGTCAATGATTTTGGGATAACTGGATAGGCATCTGCAAAAAGATGAAATTAGATCTCTTCCTCACACTATAGACAATTCTGTTGGTCCTTTGGAATTTATATTCTAATGGGAGTTCAGTTCAGTCGCTCAGTTGTGTCCACCTCTTGGTGAGCCCATGGACTTCAGCACGCCAGTCCTCCCTGTCCATCACCACTCCCGGAGTTCACCCAAACCCATGTCCATTGAGTTGGGGATGCCACCAAGCCATCTCATTCTCTGTCATCCCCTTCTCCTCCTGCCCTCAATCTTTCCCAGCATCAGGGTCTTTTCAAATGAGTCAGCTCTTCGCATTAGGTGGCCAAAGTATCGTAGTTTCAGCTTCAACATCAGTCCTCCCAGTGAACACTCAGGACTGATCTCCTTTAGGATGGACTGGTTGGATCTCCTTGCAGTCCAAGGGACTCTCAAGAGTCTTCTCCAACACCACAGTTCAAAAGCATCAATTCTTCGGCACTCAGCTTTTTTATAGTCCAACTCACATCCATACCTGACCACTGGAAAAACCATAGCCTTGACTAGATGGACCTTTGTTGACAAAGTAATGCCTCTGCTTTTTAATATACTGTCTGCTGCTGCTGCTAAGTCACTTCAGTCGTGTCCGACTCTGTGTGAGCCCATAGACGGCAGCCCACCAGGCTCCCCTGTCCCTAGGATTCTCCAGGCAAGAACACTGGAGTGGTCTGCCATTTCCTTCTCCAACGCGTGAAAAGTGAAAGGGAAGTCGCTCAGTCGTGTCCGACTCTTCGAGACCCCATGGACTGCACCCCACCAGGCTCCTCCATCCATGGGATTTTCCAGGCAAGAGTACTGGAGTGGGGTGCCATTGCCTTCTCCCAATATACTGTCTAGGTTGGTCATAACTTTCCTTCCAAGGAGTAAGCGTCTTTTAATTTCATGGCTGCAATCACCATCTGCAGTGATTTTGGAGCCCCCAAAATAAAGTCAGCCACTGTTTCCACTGTTTCCTCATCTATTTGCCATGAAGTGATGGGACTAGATGCCAAGAATTAGTAAATTATTAAACTATATACTATTACATTAAAAAGAGGTAAGTGCCTAACAAAAGTACCTGGGAAAGAGGTCTAGGGAGAGAAGAGGAATTACAGTGTAGAGTTTACAATTACAGTATCTAAAAATGGGGGCTGCTGCTGCTAAGTCACTTCGGTCGTGTCCGACTCTGTGCAACCCCATAGACGGCAGCCCACCAGGCTCCCCCGTCCCTGGGATTCTCCAGGCAAGAACACTGGAGTGGTCTGCCATTTCCTTCTCCAATGCAGGAAAGTGAAAAGTGAAAGTGAAGTCACTCAGTCGTGTCCAACTCTTAGCGACCCCATGGGCTGCAGCCTACCAGGCTCCTCCGTCCATAGGATTTTCCCAGCAAGAGTACTGGAGTGGCGTGCCATTGCCTTCTCCGAAAAATGGGGGCAGAGAGGCCTTATTAAGATGAACAGTGACATTTAAGCAAAGACCTGAAGAGGCAGCAAGCTTTGTGCATAGTCTTAATTACAAACTTCCCGGATGGCTCAGTGGTAAAGAATCTGCCTGCAATGCAGGAAACATAGGAGATGTGGATTTGATCCCTGGGTAGGGAAGATCCCCTGGAGGAGGAAATAGCAACCCACTCCAGTATTCTTGCCTGGAAAATCCCATGGACAGAGGAGACTGGCAAGCTACAGTCCAAAGGGTCACAGAGTCAGACACGACTGAGCAGAAGCATGGACAAGAGAAAACCACAAGCCAACCTTAGTCATGAAAATGTACACAAAACACTGAACAACCCAAATATAGTAATGTGCTTAAAAAAGTTAGCACCTTGTGATCAACTTGGGTTTATCACAGGAATGTAAATTTGGTTTAACCTTAGAAAATTATATATACATTTTGTTCATCACATTACCAATTAAAAAGATCATTTTAATAGATATAGAAAAATAATTTAATAAAATCCAACACTTACTCATGATTTTAAAAAACAAAGTGATAGACAAGCAAGAAAGCTCTTAGCAACTGAAAATAAAACTAAGCTTTCAAAAAGGGCAAATACCAAAGTCACACAAACAGTACTGTTACTGAACAAGGTTTGTCTTGCCTGAAGTCCAGCAGGACAAAACACTGAGATGCCGAGGTTTGCAGCCAAGAGAGAATTTATACACAAGATAGCCAAGCTACAAGACAGGAAAACCAGTCTCAGCTCTGCCTCCCCAAGGCAAGGAGCTCAGTTATTTATGGGATAAAGAATACAAACACAGGGCGGTCCAAGGCATGGGGAGTGTGGAGAAAGATGACTGGAAAGAGGTATAGAATCTGCCATTCTGAGCATCTGTTAACTAGGCTACAGGCCTCTGCAAGTTTTAAGGGTAGAGTTTTCACTCCTCTGATGTCAAAAATGTCACCAAGCAACCACTCTTGAATGCCTAGTTGACGCGTCAGTGGTCCAGACTTATCCAGCTCAGCTCAAACTATACCAGCTGACTCCAAATTCCTGAAAACAACTTGGGCAGACACCTTACTGTTTGGGATAAGTGTAGCCAAGAAGACCTTCGAGTCTCAAAACGACTTTGATTAGTGATGGCAGGTGAAACGGATTTAACGTAGGTTTTGGTAGCATCATTGTTAATAGAAACTTTAGAAACATGCCCTTTAAAATTAGAAAGGGTGTCTAATAGTGATACTTTTATTCATCTTTCTACTGAAGAGCCTAATCAATACAAGCAGAAAGTGAGAGAGAAAAAAAAAAAGCTTAAGAACTAGAAAGAAACAAAAAAGTCACCATTCACAGATATGAGCCCCGACTCTACAGACAAATTATTAAAAGTAACACAGGCGGTTAGCAAGATGCTGGATAGAAAAATAAGCCCCATATCCCCTGCTTCCAGGACCAGCCTCACAGCGTACAGTGGAAAGAAGTCCTCACTGCTAACTAACTGTGAGCACCCAGACCCGGCGCAATTCTTCCAAGGAGGAGGCCGCCATCAGCCACACCTCTGGGCCTCCTCCACCTGCCTCTTGGAGCTTCTACTTCGAAGGCAACGAGGTGGCTCTGGAAGGTGTGGGCCGCTTCCTCTGGACGTTGGCCGAAGAGAAGTGCAAGGGTGCTGAGCTTTTCCTTAAGGCGCGGAAGCAGTGGGGTGGCCGCGCCCTGATCCAGGACCGGCAGGTGCTGGCCCCAGAGGAGTGGAGCACCGCCCTGGAAGCCACGGAGGCCGCCACGGCCCCCGAGAAGAGCCCAAACCAGGCTGACTCTAGGATCTACATGTCCTGGGTTCTGCGAACGCAGATGCCCAGCTCTCCGAGTTCCTGGAGCACCACTTCCTGGAGGAGGAGCTCGTCAAGAAGCGTGTCAAGATGGGCGTCCACTTGACCAACCTGTGCAGGCTGGCCGCCCCCAGGCCGGGCTGGGCGAGTATCTCTTTCCAAGGCTCTCCTGCCAGCGCGACTAGGCATCTCCGGAATCTGGTGGCCTTGGCTGGACCCCTCTGCTTTCCCTGGTCCCGAGATTTCTGCCAGAGCCGCTGCCTCCAGCCAGGAGGCAACTTTTTAACCACTCTGAAACCTTCACGCAAGCCATGGCACCAAATGGAAACACGAAAGGTTCCTTTTGCAGAAGGGGGCGGGGCAGGGGGGGGCGGGCGGAATGCTTGGCTGTTAAGAAAAAACCATAAGTATCCGAATAGCACGAATGATTTGTAGTCTAATTCTCTCAATTGTGTAAAGAAATGATTCATACCGTGCCTGCATCTGATAAACTATGTTTGCTCTGCCAAGAAGAATAAACACAACTATTCAGAAAGTGTTGAATAGAATTTTAGAGTTTCAAGACTCCTATGGAGTCATGATAAAATTGCTTTCCCTGAAGAAAAAAGAAAAAGTTGATGTGATGTGATGCCATCAGCCTGTATTGAAGAAGGAACCCTATGAAATTAAATTTTGGTCTCCCATTAGGTTGCTACTGAGAACACTGATTATTAATTACATCATTCACTGACCTCTTTATAAAGCCTCTCGAGAAGTTTTTCTGTCTTAATATTAGGAATAACACTGCTTTGCATGAGTAATTGATTTGTTTTTGTTTTTTGGATACTGCAAATGATGTAATTAAGTTTCTTTTTCTGACTGCCTGCTAAAAACCTTAGAGCCAAATCTGTGGTCGGTTCACCCAGAGTAAAGGAGTAGGATTGTATATGCATTTTGCATATGCTTCATTCCTGGTTCTTCTATTACTAATTCCTTCTTGTATTTTATAGTCTTTTAAGCCACCTTAATCCCTTTCTGGAACAATGTTGTGTATAAACAGACAAATAAACTTTTAAAAATGCAGATTTTAAAAGAAATAAGACCCATATCAGAAATCAATTCAATATTAGATGCTGGGAAATACTGAAGGCAGGAGGAGAAGGGGACAACAGAGGACGAGATGGTCGGATGGCATCACTGACTCAATGGACATGAGTTTGAGCAAGCTCTGGAAGATGGTAAAAAAACAGGGAAGCTTGGCAGGCTGCAGTCCATGGGGTCGCTAAGAGTCAGACACGACTGAGCAACTGAACAATTAGAGCAAAATAGAGACAAATAAGTTATTTATAAAAAATTCAATAAAAGTGAAAACTGCACAGAGGAAAAAAATTAACTTTATTGAATTATATTAAGATGTTATAAATAAATGGAAAATATGCTAAATTCAAGAATAGAAAGATTCAGTTCTCTCTAAATTTATCTATAGATTTATTGCCATTCCAGTTAAAATCCAAGAAGTTGGGTTTTTTTTTTCCTGGAACTTGGAAAACTGACTATAAAATTTGCTTGAAAAGCAAAGTTCAAGAATATACAGGATTCTCTTGAAGAAAAAGATTAAGTGTGACTTGCCCTATTAGATGCCAAAACTTTAATAAAGATGGAATGATGGCACAGAGATAGGCAAACTGATCCAGTGGAACGGGCTAGAGAAGCAGACTCAAGGACAGATGGAAACTTGACAGATGATGTAGCTGTTAAAGGGAAAGGATGCACTATTCAGTAAATTGGTTTCCACAGTGAGGAGTGAAGCAAAGTAATTGGATCCTACCTGTCAGGCACAAAAATCCTATATGAATAAAGGCTTAAAAAAGAAAAATAAAACCTTCAAACTTTTGGTTTTTTATGGCTTCAGGATAAAAGATACAGAAAGCAGTCACAAATATTTATTAACACTCACCCAATATATAAAAATTACAAATCAATAAGAAACACATAATCCAATTGAAAAATGAGCAGGAAACTCAAATAGATATTTTAGGATAAAGGAAATGCAAATGGACCATAAGCATAACAAGAGCTTAATCTTATGAGTGATTGGAGAAATACAAAAGAAGAGCCTAAAGAAATATCATTTTACACCTCTGAGAATGGCAAAATTAAGAAATCTGACTATACCAGCTGATGATGAGTACATTGAACAATGGAAACTCATTCTGTTGGTGGGAGTATAAATTGGAAACCAATTTTGCCTCATTTCATCTAGTCTATAGGACTAAGGACTATAGATTAGGACTAAGCACAGGCGGCGGCAGCGGGCCACCACACTAAGCGCAGCTGAGAGCTACCCCACGTCCAAAGTCAGGGACAGCGGCCCAGAGTGCCAGGCTGTGACAGAGCAGGAACGGCCGGGAGGAGCCACCCCGAGCCCGAGGTCAGGGGTGGCGGCCGAAAGGAGCTACCCTGCATCCGAGGTCAGTGGCGGCCGGGAGGAGACACCCCACGTCCGAGGTCAGGGGCAGCCGGGAGAAGCCACCTTGCGCCTGAGGCCAGGGGCGGCAGCTGGGAGGAGCCACCCAAGCCTGAGGCCAGGGCCGGTGGCCAGGAGGAGCAACCGGAGGACAGGTGGCTGAGCAGGTACAGGAGGGCCTAGAGGAGCTATCCCACGTTGAAGGTCAGGAACGGAGGTGGTAAGCAGATACTCCTGGTCCAAGGTAAGGAGCAGCAGCTGTGCTTTGCTGGAGCAGGCGTGAAGAGATACCCCACGCCCAAGGTAAGAGAAACCCAAGTAAGATGGTAGGTGTTGCCAGAGGGCATCAGAGGGCAGACACACTGAAACCATACTCACAGAAAACTAGTCAATCTAATCACACTAGGGCCACAGCCTTGTCTAACTCAATGAAACCAAGCCATGCCTGCGGGGCAACCCAAGACGGGTGGGTCATGGTGGAGAGGTCTGACAGAATGTGGTCCAATGGAGAAGGGAATGGCAAGCCACTTCACTATTCTTGCCTTGAGAACCCCATGAACAGTATGAAAAGCCAAAATGATAGGATACTGAAAGAGGAACTCCCCAGGTCATTAGGTGCCCAATATTCTACTGGAGATCAGTGGAGAAATAACTCCAGAAAGAATGAAGGGATGGAGCCAAAGCAAAAACAATACCCAGTTGTGGATGTGACTGGTGATAGAAGCAAGGTCTGATGCTGTAAAGAGCAATATTGCATAGGAACCTGGAATGTCAGGTCTGTGAATCAAGGCAAATTGGAAGTGGTCAAACAGGAGATGGCAACGGTGAACGTCGACATTCTAGGAATCAGCGAACTAAAATGGACTGGAATGATGAATTTAACTCAGATGACCATTATATCTACTATTGTGGGCAGAAATCCCTCAGAAGAAATGGAGTAGCCATCATGGTCAACAAAAGAGTCCAAAATGCAGTACTTGGATGCAATCTCAAACATGACAGAATGATCCCTGTTCATCTCCAAGGCAAACCATTCAATATCACAGTTATCCAAGTCTATGCCCCAACCAGTAATGCTGAAGAAACTGAAGTTGAATGGTTTTATGAAGACCTACAAGACCTTTTAGAACTAACGCCCAAAAATGTCCTTTTCATTATAGGGGACTGGAATGCAAAAGTAGAAAGTCAAGAAACACCTGGAGTAACAGGCAAATTTGGCCTTGGAATGAAGAATAAAGCAGAGCAAAGACTAATAGAGTTTTGCCAAAAATGCACTGGCCATAGCAAACACCCTCTTCCAACAACACAAGAGAAGACTCTACACATGGACATCACCAGATGGTCAACACTGAAATCAGATTGATTATATTCTTTGCAGCCAAAATGGAGAAGCTCTATACAGGCAACAAAACCAAGACCAGGAGCTGACTGTAGCTCAGATCATGAACTGCTTATTACCAAATTCAGACTCAAATTGAAGAAAGTAGGGAAAACCACTTGACCATTCAGGTATGACTTCAATCAAATCCCTTATGATTATACAGTGGAAGTGAGAAATAGATTTAAGGGCCTAGATCTGATCGATAGAGTGCCTGATGAACTATGGAATGAGGTTCGTGACATTGTACAGGAGACAGGGATCAAGACCATCCCCATGGAAAAGAAATGCAAAAAAGCAAGATGGCTGTCTGAGGAGGCCTTAAAAATAGCTGTGAAAAGAAGAGAGGTGAAAAGCAAAGGAGAAAAGGCAAGATATAAGCATCTGAATGCAGAATTCCAAAGAATAGCAAGAAGAGATTAGAAAGCCTTCCTCAGTAATCAATGCAAAGAAATAGAGGAAAACAACAGAATGGGAAAGACTAGCAATCTCTTCAAGAAAATTAGAAATACCAAGGGAACATTTCATGCAAAGATGGGCTCAATAAAGGACAGAAATGGTATGGACCTAACAGAAGCGGAAGATATTAAGAAGAGGTGGCAAGAATACACAAAAGAACTGTACAGAAAAGATCTTCAAGACCAAGATAATCATGATGATGTGATCACTAATCTAGAGCCAGACATCTTGGAATGTGAAGTCAAGTGGGCCTTAGAAAGCATCACTATGAACAAAGCTAGTGGAGGTGATGGAATTCCAGTTGAGCTGTTTCAAATCCTGAAAGATAATGCTGCGAAAGTGCTGCACTAAATATGCCAGCAAATTTGGAAAACTCAGCAGTGGCCACAGGACTGGAAAAGGTCAGTTTTCATTCCAATTCCAAAGAAAGGCAATGCCAAAGAATGCTCAAACTACTGCACAATTGCACTCATCTCACATGCTAGTAAAGTAATGCTCAAAATTCTCCAAGCCAGGCTTCAGCAATATGTGAACCATGAACTCCCTGATGTTCAAGCTGGTTTTAGAAAAGGCAGAGGAACCAGAGATCAAATTGCCAACATCCGCTGGATCATGGAAAAAGCAAGAGAGTTCCAGAAAAACATCTATTTCCGCTTTATTGACTACGCCAAAGCCTTTGACTGTGTGGATCACAATAAACTGTGGAAAATTCTGAAAGAAATGGGAATACCAGACCACCTGACCTGCCTCTTGAGAAATCTGTATGCAGGTCAAGAAGCAACAGTTAGAACTGGACACGGAACAACAGACTGGTTCCAAATCGGAAAAGGGGTACGTCAAGGCTGTAGATTGTCACCCTGCTTATTTACCTTCTATGCAGAGTACATCATGGGAAATGCTGGGCTGGAAGAAGCACAAGCTGGAATCAAGATTGCCAGGAGAAATATCAATAATTTCAGCTATGCAGATGACACCACCCTTATGGCAGAAAGTGAAGAGGAGCTAAAAAGCCTCTTGATGAAAGTGAAAGTGGAGAGGGAAAATGTTGGCTTAAAGCTCAACATTCAGAAAACGAAGATTATGGCATCTGGTCCCATCACTTCATGGGGAAAAAATGGGGAAACAGTGGAAACAGTGTCAGACTTTATTTTTTTGGGCTCCAAAATCACTGCAGATGGTGATTGCAGCCATGAAATTAAAAGACGCTTACTCCTTGGAAGAAAAGTTATGAGCAACCTAGATAGCATATTCAAAAGCAGAGACCTAGTCAAGGCTATGGTTTTTCCAGTGCTCATGTATGGATGTGAGAGTTGGACTGTGAAGAAAGCTAAGCGCCAAAGAATTTTTTTGAACTGCGGTGTTGGAGAAGACTCTTGAGAGTCCCTTGGACTGCAACGAGATCCAACCAGTCCATTCTGAAGGAGATCAGCCCTGGGATTTCTTTGGAAGGAATGATGCTGAAGCTGAAGCTCCAGTACTTTGGCCACCTCATGAGAAGAGATGACTCATTGGAAAAGAGGGATGCTGAGAGGGATTGGGGGCAAGAGGAGAAGGGGACGACAGAGGATGAGATGGCTGGATGGCATCACTGACTTGATGGACGTGAGTCTGAGTGAACTCCGGGAGTTGGTGATACAGGCAGGCCTGGCGTGCTGTGATTCATGGGGTCACAAAGAGTCGGACACGAGTGAGCGACTGAACTGAACTGACCTTCGCCATTTTATTAAAATATTCTGAAAAATTTTAACTTAAATTACAAAAAGCTACTGGAAAGCGCCATGCTTCATTTGTACTAGCCACAAATTGTTGACCAAAACGCACTCAGGATCAGCAGCCTCACACAGTTCGTCGTCTGAGGGGGCGGAGCCCTCGGACCACTGTAGGCATGCGCTTTCCAGCCAGCCAATCAGCGACGCTCCCGGGAGGCGAGGCTGGCTTTTCTCCCGCCGGAATTCGGAGTTTCCTCAGAGGAGTGTTGGGCCTGCGAAGTGGACCTTTCAGGTAAGGTACTTGGGCAGCGGGCAGCGGGAGTGGAGGGCACGCCTGTCCGGAGACATTAACTGCGGTCCTCGGCCATTGAGGTGCTTTTCGGGCGTGAGGAGGGAAGCGTTTGTCCTGCGTGGGAGTCTGAGCCAGTGGCTCCTCTTGACCAGGTAAAGTTTTCCTGCTGGCTCTCCTGGGAGCCTCTGAAGGGAAGTTGAAGGCCGTAAAGCTCTTAGTGGGCAGAGCTGTGAGTGGCGGGGAGCGGGCGGGAAGGCCCAGGTTGGGCAACTGGGGCTGAATGTGGCGGGTGGACAGGCTGACCGCAGGGGAAGAGGGTGGGCTTTAGTCTCCGCGCGCGCACGCCTCCCCCACCTCTCGCCGCTAATCCACAGAAACCATTTAGATTAACTCAGGGCTCCCCTTCACTGGTCCTCGAGGCCTGGGTCGTGGAATTCTTACTGGATGTCTTTTTCTGCGGATTTTATTTTGTATTTCTGTCGCTAGCAGTTTCTTTGGGGTGGGGTCGTGATTGATCCTGTCAGTCGCTGATTTCACTCTGTGACTGAAATGCAAAATCTAGATTGGCCTCAATTTATTTATCCAGAAGCTGGCAAAAGCGGATCTAGAATTCTGCCTCCCTCCCCATCCTCAGGGGAGAACTCTCCATTAAGGCACCCCAGGAGTCAGGGGCAGTGCTGTCATTATCTTGTTAAATTTTGGTCCAACAAAGTAAATGAAGAGACTCCTAAAGTGGAATTCAATTAAAATTATCTTTGATATCTCTCATTTTGAAATTTGCCAGTCTATTTAAATCGTGTCTTTGGATTCAGAAGGGTTTTTTTCGTGTTTGTTTTTTTTTTTTTTTCAATCAGAAAACATTGAAAAATGGTGCCTTCTGGAAGAAAACATTCCGGGAAGTCTGCGAAACCATCCGTGGGGGATCAGGCTATAAGAGCCTATGAATTTGAGCAAGAAGACAAAAAAGATCTGAGTGGTTCAGAGGAGGATGCCATTGAAGGTACAGACCTGACGTTTACTGACCACGTCCTGCATTTTCGTGTATTTCATGTTTCTGTTTTGGGGCTAGTGAAGCTTCTATGGTATCTTTCACCTGATGTCTGATAAATAGTACAGAGATTATTATGACATTAACATAGGAAGACTTGCAAAATTGATCGTATAAAATGGTCTTTGATCCTGATTTAATTCCTCTGCAGTCCATGGGGTCGCTAAGAGTCGGACACGACTGAGCGACTTCCCTTTCACTTTTCACTTTCATGCATTGGAGAAGGAAATGGCAACCCACTCCAGTGTTCTTGCCTGGAGAATCCCAGGGACGGGGGAGCCTGGTGGGCTGCCGTCTCTGGGGTCGCACAGAGTTGGACACGACTGAAGCGACTTAGCAGCAGTAGCAACAACCTACGTAGAGGCAGCTCCCCCTGGTGGCTCAGTGGTGAAGAATCTGCCTGCCAATGTAGGAGACTAGGGCTTGATCCCTGGGTCAGGAGAATATCCCCTGGAGAAGGAAATGGCAACCCACTCCATAATTCTTCCCTGGGAAATACCATGGACAGAGGAGCCTGGTGGGCTGCAGTCCATGGGATCGCAAAAGAGACATGACTTAGCAACTAAACAACAACACAACAAACCTGCAGAGAAAGTATTGCATTTATAAATCTGCTTTAAAAACTTGCCTTGGCAGAAAGCTTAAAAAAAACACAAACCCTCAAAATTAAGATATGATACCATTAAAAAACTACCAAAATAACACTTAATTTCAAATTTTTTTTTTATTGTCATGCAGAGAAGACCTCAACACTTGAGAAACATGGGAAGAAAAGGACTTCTGCAGTAGTTGAAGATATGGGGTAATATGGTCAAACGATTTTCACCTGTTAAGAAGCAGCTATTTGGTTGTCCAATGAGTATTGCATGTAAAATACTGGGTATGTGTATTCCTTCCAAAACAATAAATATTTTATGGATCCTTAAAACTTTTCTGATGTAATTTTTTCATAGGGGTGAAGTACAGAATATGCTGGAAAGATTTGGAGGTATGTTTTAGGAGATATTTGTGTTTAACATTGTTTTAAACCATATAACTTGTATAATAGTAAATAATAATCAGTGGACTGTAAGACTGTTTTTTAATGCTTTGTTTTTATATGTAAGATTTTGCACAGATATATGTGACTCAGCTTCATAGATTTCCTTATTAACCTTTTCCAGTTGTTGATGTGAAAAGAGAATGGTACCAACAACGGTGGGTTAAGAATGGTCCTGTTACTTTATTCATGTGTGGGTTTAATAGATTATGGAATTTTAGAACAAAAATGGTTGGGAAAAGTATCTATCCCTCTTTGTGTGACTTTCATGGACTAAGTGATGCAAACACACGCATATCTGTGTATGTGTCAGTTTTTCATTTTTTCTCTTTGGTTATTTTCTATGACATTCTTGTGTTCTTTACTAAATGTAGTAAAAACTAAAACCTTTAAAATAACTTTATTGTTATTTTCACATTATCAAACTATGTAATTGAGAATTAGACAGTGTTGCTAGTAAGAGATGTATGAAACTGTGAAAGTGTTAATCGCTCAATCACTCCCAACTCTGTGACCCCATGGACTGCAGCCTGCCAGGCTCCTTTGTCCGTGGGATTTTCTAGGCAAGGATACTGGAGTGGTTTGACATTTCCTTCCCCAAAGAGATGTATAATCAGATAAAAAGATCATTAAATTGAAAAAAAATCATTAAATTGTATGTCAAATATTAGTTACAGTAACTGTATTGGGGAGAGTATTCTGGAAAAAGAGTAAATATTTAGCTCTTCTCTATAGATCATTCATATAATCAAATATTTTTTGAAAGCTTTGTCCTATTTGGTAGTAGCAAAATACTTGACCTTTTAAATGTATCATTGGAGATAGATATTGGAAATCCCTTGTGGCTCAGCTAGTAAAGAATTCACCTGTCATGCAGGAGACCTGGGTTCGATCCTTGGGTTGGGAAGATCCCCTGAAGAAGGGAAAGGCTACCCACTCCAGCATTCTGGCTTAGAGAAGTCCATGATTCCATGGACTGTATAGTCCACAGGGTCACAAAGAGTTGGACACGACTGACTGACTTTCACTTTCACTTGGAAATACCAAATATCCAATAGTATAGGTAACCTCATCATGGTTGCTGAAAATGGACCACTGAAATACATTAGCATGGACTTAAAGTAAGATCTAAAATCCAAAAAAAAAAAGAAAATGGACCATTGACAGTAGATCCATATGCATGTGCCTAG
Organism: Ovis canadensis; assembly: GCF_042477335.2. Classification (NCBI taxonomy): domain Eukaryota; kingdom Metazoa; phylum Chordata; class Mammalia; order Artiodactyla; family Bovidae; genus Ovis; species Ovis canadensis. The sequence continues at coordinate 176,819,123 of NC_091247.1, read as the reverse complement.
CAAAGAATTATTAGAAGTATTAAAATGTTTATGAAATGCAGTACTTATTGGTAAAAAAATGGCCTGTAAAAAGCTTCATGAACATATTTAAAAGAGTTCCTGAATGAACTTATTTAGATACCTACTTAAATTAAGATTTTCCTATGCTTTATCTCTCTTAGTAAAAAATATATTTAATAGTATCACTATATTTTAAAAAACATTTTGTTTTTATTTTTAGGCTTTTAAAAAAGTTTTGTGTTTTATATAATGAGTTCTAAATTTAGTCTTTATTAGTGTCTTCTTATGAAAAAATTAAAGTCTGTCCTTGAGACCTTTTTTTGGTCATTAGCTCTTTCTAATCATCTCTAAATTAAAATTATCTCGAGTTAAGAAAATAAGAATTGAGATACCAATAACTAAAATTTTTCTCAGAAAAAAAGCAAGCAATCATGCTTTTTGATAGTATGTATAGTTTTAAAATATCTTCAAAATTCTTGAACCAGCTTTACCCATATTTATTTGAATATGTGGGAATAAATAACTTACTTTCACATTAAATTTAATGAATATATATTTTCATTATAGCTGATATTAACAAGTCTCTTCTTGCCAAGAGAAAGAGACTAGAAATGTATACCAAGGCTTCTCTCAAAACCAGTAACCAGAAACTTGAAAATGTCTGGAAAATCCAACAAGAGCAAAGGTAAAGTTGTTGGTTTTTTTCACTGCCACAACATTTGTATCATTCCTTACTACTCATGGGTACAAATTATGAGAAGTATTATCATCTTCAATTTATTGGGATCTCTAGTAAAAATTATATTTGATTTGATTTTCCTCTATGTCTTTTAGTCCTATAACTTTATTTCTTCACAGACTTGAGATACATTTCCTAGAAATCAATAAAGATGACCTCTTTCCCCTTTTAAATAATGATTGAGGCTTTTTTTAAACAATGAAAGTAATTTATTTTCATTTTAAAATACGCTAGCTGAATAAAAAGTCAGTGTCATATAAACCATTGGTCTTATAACAACTATTTCACAGTGTATAAAATGATCAACCTTATATATTATAAACAATTCGTATATTTTAGCTGAATTAACTATTCTTTTGTACAAAATCATTGTACCAAAATGGGGAAAAATTAAGTGAAATATTTCTATTTGAAAATCTTCTACAGTAACTTCAGTGAATCTATCATCATAACCTATATTCAATAGGAGAAAATGAAAAGTAAATTGCTTGGAGATAAAATGGACTTTTCTGGGAAAATGTATATATATAATAAAACACCACTAGTTTTCAAGAGCTAAAGTGCGTGAGAGGATTTTGAGGGTTTTTCTGTTAGTTGGTTAGGAAAATAAATATTTCTGGAATCAGCGTAAGTCATACTTTTACTTCTTGATGTCACATCTGGAAATTTGATACTTTCTCTTTTATTATAGCATAATTACATCAAGTCAATGTTGTTTTGATAGTTGCTCCACGCTGATATGAAATATAATAATATTATGTTTTACAGGCAAAAGCTTAACCAAGAATATTCTCAGCAGTTTCTGACTTTGTTCCAGCAGTGGGATATGGATATGCAGAAAGCTGAGGAACAAGAAGAAAAACTTGCTGTTAGTATTATGCTTAGCTTTGTAGCTTTATAATTAATCTATTATAACCAAGTTTCAAGTAGAAGTGGAGAGCCTGGCCTTGTAGTACACTCATGGAACTCAGCCAGGTTCCATTACCTATTGCTGGCTGTGAGTTTGGTTCTGCTGAATGGTAAACTGTAAGTACAGGCACATACCATATATAAAAGCTGTTGGTGTTTGCTTCCTACCTAACACTTTGTTAATATGAAGTTTGCTATTATTAATACTGTGTAGAGGTGATAGTTATTGGTAATGACAAAATCTAGGTTATGAGTATGTAAGTAATAGATAAAGTAGGGTGAAGGGCAAAAACCATTGGTTGAAAACAGGTCAAGAAATTGAAAGATCAGCAATATTGGAAGGATCATCTGTGTTGACTTAGAAAGCAAGAAAAATTAAGACATGTTTTGAGCACTGTTGAGATTTCCCATTCAGTGACTAGCTGGATTATTATATTATTGTATGTAAGTGGTAAACACATTATCTAAACTCATAGTAAACGTTAAGAAAAAAATCTTAAAAATACTGATTAAAAAGCTATTCCTTTTAAGTTTAACATAGAATTATTTTTTCCTAAATTTTACCCAAATAGTTATTACATAATTTTTTCTTTTACATTTGCAGAATCTGTTTCGACAGCAACAAAAGGTTTTCCAACAATCTAGAATTGTTCAGAGCCAGAGACTGAAAACAATTAGACAGTTGTATGAGCAGTTCATAAAGGTTTGTTGTATTTGGTAACATAATACATTCTTCTAAAATATAGTTTATATGTGGAAGTAGAATATAATTTTTTTCTCAGTTTAAGGGGAAAACATTTTGCTTACACATTTTAAATTCTTAGCTATTTTCCATTCTGAATTCATTATATTTTATTTAAGTGCTAAATGCTATCACTGGACATTATTATCACTTGGGGTAGGAACTTTAGTACTATATTTGACACCTCCATTTCCCTTATTCTTCACCACTGCTACTGCCCTAGTTCAGAACCTTGTTATTAACTGATTTTTCTGTTTACCAACCTATCCTTCATGGGTTTGCCATACTATCTTCTGAAAACATTATCTTTTCCCTCCTGAAAAACTGTCAGTAGATTCTCATTCTGAATTCTTAGGTATTCAAGATTTACCCCCACCCCCCAATAATATGATCCTTTTTTTATGCTTCAGTTACTACATTCATCCTTTACTTCCACCCTTCCACATAATTGCTTTCTTTGAACTCTGCACTTTCATGCTGTTGTTTATGCGCTTGCCCTAGAATACTTTTAACTCCTTTTCCCTTATCTTTTCAATCTTATTCTTTTGGCAACTAAATTGGAATTAATCCCCATTTTCTACTACATAGCTACAGCAAGTTGTGCTTCTATTCCTTTTATAAAATTCTGTTATTTTTTGTTTCTTCCAGTGAGAAGGTATATTACTGTTGTAACTCCTTTAATAATATTTGATTTATGATGATGTTTTCTTTTTTTTATTTATTTATTTATTTTTTTTATTTTAGTTTATTTTTTAAATTTTAAAATCTTTAATTCTTACATGCATTCCCAAACATGAACCCCCCTCCCACCTCCCTCCCCATAACATCTTTCTGGGTCATCCCCATGCACCAGCCCCAAGCATGCTGCATCCTGCGTCAGACATAGACTGGCGATTCAATTCACATGATAGTATACATGTTAGAATGTCATTCTCCCAAATCATCCCACCCTCTCCCTCTCCCTCTGAGTCCAAATATGATGATGTTTTCTATTCCTTTAGTGGATATTTTGGTTTTCATGTATTAGAATATTTTTATTTGAGATAAATAATGTGCATTGTTGAATTTTAAGAAGTTCCTACTTTTGAAAATTAACTGCATAAGTTTTGAAACTGAGATGAAAAGTAGTGGTTTGTAACTGACCTAGCTTTTTGTGTTTTAGAGTATGGAGGACTTGGAGAAGAATCATGAAAATCTACTTACTGGTGCACAAAATGAACTTAAAAAAGAAATGGCTTTGTTGCAAAAAAAAATTATGATGGAAACTGTAAGTTGTTATTCAGAACTGAAAAAAAGTATTAATGTAAGCATTGAAATATTTTATTTGCTGAAATATGTATTAACACTTATCTAAAAATTAAACCAGTGTTTAATATCTCCTTTCATGTAACAGCAGCAGCAAGAGATGGCAAGTGTCCGAAAGTCTCTTCAATCCATGTTATTCTGATGACTCTTTGAAGGAAGAACTTGAACCTAAGTAATATGATACAATTATAACATTAGCTAATAAGTCGTTAGAATGATTTAAGATTCTGGTTTAAAATATTATATAGTATTAATCATTGCAAGACCATTCTTTTTGTTCACCTCCAAATATGAACTTCTGTGAGGAGCAGCAATACCTAACTTATATGTACCACTGTGCTTCAGTTCTTTAATAATACTAGTGATAATATAGCAATAGTGAATTTTTCTAACATTTGTCATTTAACTTTTAGCAATAAAAATGATTTAATTGCAAGTTTTGGCTTCGTGTATTTGTATCACTTCTAAAAGGTAGAAAACACAAGTATAGATGGTTAATGTTCTTATTTAAGGAAAAAAAAAACCCAAAATCTATTATTTGTACATCCTTTCATGCATACTCATGAAGTTACACTTCCAATTCTAATGAAAATAAGATTTCAAAAAATATACTCTATTGACTTATAAAACTTATTAAAAGCAACTTAAGTTTCCCTTCTGGAATAAACTGAACTGCTAAAGCTAAAATCCATTTTAAAAAACCAAACAGGATATATAAATACTGTTTTAAGGCATGGATTTGTGAATGTTACTTCTACAATGACATCAAAATGCCATTTAACTGGGCTCAGTCCATAATTAAATGACACATGCCCTTAGTAAATATTAAGAGCATTTCATTAACATACCTAATTATTATGGTTTAAGTACTTCACATCTGTCTTTAACTATAAATTACACAGAATGTTTTGTTTTCCAGTTTCAATATTCAGTAAATATATGGAAGTTTTTACATTCATTTCCAAACTAACAGTTAATTCTTATACCTGGTATTTTAAAATGTACACTTTTTAAGCAGAGAAAAACATATTGAACACTTAATAAATACTGTTTCAGCAAAATAAATTTGAAATATGAGTTAAACTTACTATTTTTTGCTGAAAATACTTTCCCTGAGTCATTCAAAACAATATGCCCGATAGAAGGAGAGAAGAGTGACTTTGTCTTGTTTCTCCATATTTTAAATTTAATTTTTGTCTCATAATCCACCTTTATTTTAGGTTCTCCAAATTTTAAAAAACAAATACATACTGATTCTCTTCTTCTGTGATCAGTTATATTGGAAGAAATTAGTCCTCCATTGTTAACAAATATCTGACAAAATTTAGGAGTTTACTTCCTCAATTTTTGTATTTTGTAAAGGATTTCCCTTTTAAGCCAAAGTACATGTTGGAATATACATTTTAAGTACTATTCAAATTAAGTACTATTCAAATTGTTTAAGTACTATTCAAATTATTCAATAAGCTGTTCTTACTGAATTTACAAATTGTTTTAGAAGCAAAATAAGTACTCCAGAGTATTTTCATTGTACTTAAGTAACGTATTTCCTTTTAAGAAATATCAACTTTTGCTCTTTTTACAATATGCCTTTTTCTTGCTTAAAATATAGTTAAGTGAAGTCGCTCAGTCATACCAGACTCTTTGTGACCCCATGGACAGTAGCCTGCACCAAGCTCCTCCGTCCATGGGATTTTCCAGGCAAGAGTACTGGAGTGGGTTGCCATTTCCTTCTCCATAAGATATAGTACATGTTCATTATTTCTTTTTTAAAGAAGTGTTTTCAACATATGGCTTATGGTCTACAGAACTGTTAGATAAAAATTACAAACAGGTAAGATGAGAATTGAGGATCTGGGTCACCAAAGAACCATATGACAGTTCTATTATTCATAATGAGCAATAGAAACATTTTGAGAGTGGAAAGATAAGAATCAATATATAATGTACTTAGTGACTGAATAGAAGATACTTATTTTATCCCCATTTTATCTCAAATGAGTGAAAGTGTACTTGAGATAGCTTTAGCTGATATTCGAAAGGAAAGATACTTTTGTCATGGTTTCATAAATTGCTGATTTTCTTATGTCAATTGTGCTTAGGCTACTGTTTTTATTTTTCACAAATGGAAATGTTTAATATCCACTTTTTGGTGACAATGAAACTTAGAATATCAAGGGATAATTGGCTCTCACTGTAAAGATGCTTACATTTCAGTCAATAATTATAAGTCTATGCACTTATGCAACATTATGAACTCATTTATCAGTGTTTAGCAATCAAAGTAAGCATCTCTCTCAAGATGGCTAAAATCCTTTGTCCTGAATTTTTATGTAATCCTTTGGCAGAGAAAACCACAACTGTCTGAAAAGGATTTATGAGACAAACAGATTGCTCTTTAGAACTGTTTTATACTTAGAAGATTGAAATTTCTTTCTTTGGTTTTATTTAGAATTAATTTATAGGTTGTATTACTCTGATAATACCTTGATAAAAAAATGTTGATAATGAGGGCTTTGCAACTAAGAGATACAATGGATCTATAGGACTTAATTTTTATACTAAAATATAACCTTATTTGATAATATACTGGCCTCCTGCAAAGAGGGATTTCCTTCACTCATAGGTTCCCCTAACTGCTTCTCCTCTTTTCCTTGGGATATTAGTCAATATGCTTGTGAACCTGTTCAGGTGCTTGATGACATGAAGTCTTGAAGATACTTAGATGAAGGTGTCTTGAAATTTGCAGGCACAAAGCACTAAAGTACCTCATCATATCAAGTGAAGAAATGACCTTTAAAAGCAAAAAAGAAAATATAAAATGGATTATGGTCTATCTTTTCTGAAGTAGCAGCTATTCTTTGCTGTCCTCCACCCCCTAATCTCAAACCTTAGCCAAAAATTCTTCATCAAAAATACTACATTTTATAGTTTGCATTTGGCCCTCACTGTAGTCCTCTGGAATATGCAGGGTATTTCACAGATTCAGAAACTGAGCTCAGAGTGATAAAAGGTCTAGACTAAATTACAAAAGCTGAAAAGCAACAGAACTCAAGTCTTCTGACGCCACGTTCTTTCAGTTTTATGCTGTGCAACAAAGCCACCAATTTTCTACTAGAAGGGGCTGTCGGTCATTAGAATTGAAATCACTCCATCATATACTTTTCTTATTCCTTATTCCTGTGAAAGTAGTTGTAAGAAAGTAAAAGCCTAGAAAAGACACCATAGTTGAGAGAAGGCATACAAAAATTATGTTCTTTACAAAATTAAGGAGGAAGGCACACTATTTAAGAACTTTCCCAGAGACTGGGAGCAAATGCTTCCTTTCATAGAAAGGAGCCTCACGGCTCTGTTGGTAGAAAATTCTCACTGATAAGAGGAAAATCTTATTTACTTGAAAAACTCCATCTGACTTTTCTCTCTGAAGCAAGAACCTTTTCTCTAAGGATGCCAAAGGGCACAATATGTTGGTTTTGGTCCATCTGGTGTTTTTTTGTTTGCTTGTTTTTAATTGTGGTTATTAACAAAGTGTTTTAAAGAAAAACTGAATTTAACTTCCTTACCATAATCTCCACCACTGATGTAAAACCAGGCCAACTCACTCATTAACAAGTTAGGTGCTTGAATTTTTAACACCTGATATTTTAATTACACTCATTCTATTTGGTAATACTTATTTAAGTTCACCCAAAGGAACCCTACATTGAATTTTCAGATACTTTGAAAAATCACCCCCTATTTCTTAAATTTAGATTGTTTTGTAGCACTAATAATATTTATAGTGGATAGTAACTTAAATCATTCTGACTTTCAAACATTTTTTAGCATATTGCCTGAGAACATTTCAAGGATTAAGATTTATATCTCACCACCATTTGAAGAATGGAAGACTTCTGAATAGATACTATTAATTTACTCCAAAAAAGTATAATACTATAAAACCTAGAACAAAGGATGATCACATGTACCCCATTGGTCCATGCACAGAACAGATAGGTTTTAAAAAACACCTATCTCTAGTAAATAGTGTGAGATTATTCAAATTATCAAAAAGTTCAATGTTTCTTTTAGCTCACTTTAATATTAATTTTTGTATATCTCTAATAATTTGGTGGAGTCTAGTGAGGTCTGGAGGTAGGGGGAAATGAGGCAAAAATGTCCAGAAATAGCACAAATTGAAGCCTAGCCATAAATGTCTCAGTAAAATTTTTTTAAAAGTTAATATTGCCTCCTTTATTTACTTGTGATTAAAATGTTAGAAACAATGATTTTCTTTTCCTTAGATGGCTAAAGCTGCTTTCTTATGCGCCATAATTCTACATTTTATAATTTTTGAATAGAAATTATGTATTATCTATATCACTTTTTAAGCAGGATGCAAGCTATGAGAATTGAATTTGCTTGATAAGAATCATCATTATTAATATAAATTTTGTACTATCCTCAAGGGCCATACGCATACATATGGTTGCTTACTTCTAGCACAAATGGTCCTGGAATCCTGTACTTGGTTGTACTGTCTGTTCTGTTTCCTCAGTATTGGCTGACATTTCTTGATGCAGTAGTGCCCTCTGCTAACACAAATTCCATTTAATTTACCTGTTATCTGCTATAAGTTCAGAGTAATTCTAATAACCTGGATTAAATAAGACACTAATTCATGTTTGTAAAGCTTTGCCAGAGAGTGAAGTGATTTTTGACATTTTTGTACTTTTTTTTTTTTACTTTTATTTGCATTTATTTTTTGCAGCAATTATTCCCAGCCATAAGTTTTTATTTCTTCAGTTTCTTCTGAGATATCTTTTTCTCCTGTGCAGCCTCCTCTTCTGGTCTAGGAACAATCTGTTCTTTTTCAGTAAGGATCATCTCAATGTGGCAGGGAGAGCTCATATAAGGATTGATCCAACCGTGAGCTCTTGTAAGTCCTGCGCTGCATCTTGGGGACTTTGTTCACCTGGATGTGCTCAATGACCAGAGAATCTACATCTAAGCCCTTAAGTTCAGCATTATTACTCTCTGCATTTTTAAGCATGTGCAGTAAAAATTCAGCACTCTTTCTGGGCCACCGACCCTGCGTCCAGCCCCACTGTTTGGCCTGTACACACCTACCAACTCCACCATTGTAATGACAGAATGGCACACACTGCCTCTTTATATACAAGCAACTTATGCAGCTCAATTCCAGAAAAATAAATGACCCAATCAAAAAATGGGCCAAAGAACTAAATAGACATTTCTCCAAAGAAGACATATGGATGGCTAACAAACACATGAAAAGATGCTCAACATCACTCATTATTAGAGAAATGCAAATCAAAACCACAATGAGGTACCACTTCACACCAGTCAGAATGGCTGCGATCCAAAAATCTGCAAGCAATAAATGCTGGAGAGGGTGTGGAGAAAAGGGAACCCTCCTACACTGTTGGTGGGAATGCAAACTAGTACAGCCACTATGGAGAACAGTGTGGACATTCCTTAAAAAATTGCAAATAGAACTACCTTATGACCCAGCAATCCCACTTCTGGGCATACACACCGAGGAAACCAGAATTGAAAGAGACACATGTACCCCAATGTTCATCGCAGCACTGTTTATAATAGCCAGGACATGGAAACAACCTAGATGTCCATCAGCAGATGAATGGATAAGAAAGCTGTGGTACATATACACAATGGAGTATTACTCAGCCGTTAAAAAGAATTCATTTGAATCAGTTCTGATGAGATGGATGAAACTGGAGCCGATTATACAGAGTGAAGTAAGCCAGAAAGAAAAACACCAATACAGTATACTAACACATATATATGGAATTTAGGAAGATGGCAATGACGACCCTGTTTGCAAGACAGGGAAAGAGACACAGATGTGTATAACGGACTTTTGGACTCAGAGGGAGAGGGAGAGGGTGGGATGATTTGGGAGAATGACATTCTAACATGTATACTATCATGTGAATTGAATCGCCAGTCTATGTCTGACGCAGGATGCAGCATGCGTGGGGCTGGTGCATGGGGATGACCCAGAGAGATGTTATGGGGAGGGCGGTGGGAGGGGGGTTCATGTTTGGGAATGCATGTAAGAATTAAAGATTTTAAAATTTAAAAAATAAAAAACTAAATTAAAAAAAAAAAAGTGACATCCGTCAGATACTTGGTGGCTTTTTGGATATGCATACCCTTTATGGCCTGGGCAATTTCAAGAGTGTTCTTAAAGTGAACACGAAGATTTGAGCCTCTTGATCTGCATGATATTGTGGGGTTTTCTGGGTCGAGTGAATAGTGTACCATTTTTAGAGGTCACCTCAGGCCACTTGTACTGTTTTCTGGTACTATTTTTTTTTAAGGCACACAGTTTTGTTTTTAAGGATTTACATTGTTGGAACTGCATCTCGATGTATATGTGGGCCATATTCAAACACAATATATAAGGAACTTTAAAGAAATAATATTAAATGTTCAGAAATGCTTAATAGATTAGAAAGTTAAGGCTATCTAATACCTCACTGAAGTGACTCTTAAGCATAGTATTATCTGACATTTGTTAAAGATAAATAAAAAATCTTAGCAAAAAGGTACTTACCATTGCTATCCATAGAACAATATATTCGTCTACAAAATTATTAAAGTACTGGTCTAAAAATAAAAGACCTGGGCCAATAAAGACAGTGTCTTGAAGATACAGTTCACTTTTGGTCATGTGAGCTATCTATAAAAAAGTAAACAAAATAATTTCACTATTAAATTTTAAATGTTTTATTTTCAGGATAGAAATAACTAAATCTTTAATTTGCTGTTAAGATAAGGATAAAAAGGTAATTTGGGGTTCCCTCATAGCTCAGTCAGTAAAGAATCTGCCTGCAATGCAGGAGACCTAGGTTTGATTCCTGGGTCTGAAAGATCCCCTGGAGAGGGAATGGCTACCCACTCCAATATTCTTTCCTGGGAAATTTCATGGACAGAGGGGAGCCTGGTAGGCTACAGTCCATGGTATCAATAAGAGTTGGACACAACTTAGTAACTAAACTACCACTACCACCACCACCACCACCACCAAAGAGACCATTTACTCTCACGTTTGATATGGGAATATTGAATCTAAAATCTCTCAAATTCAGGACTAGGTAGCTTGTTAAAGTTTCCAATATTTAAATTCCTTGGTATCAGAAGGTTATAACTGATAATCGTTGTTAAATAATTAAGAGAACTTACACTAAGGAGTCTTGTCTCTGAATAAAACATTCATTTACAGTATTACTTGGAGCACAAATAGCTAACTATTTATTGTGATAACACCACAAAAAACCTACCCATTACATGAAAAAGTTCCCAGTTTTGTGTTTGAGGAACAAATACATTATTTATACCATGAGTCATAAATTAAAAGAATTTCTTACCACCAATTTCTGTGAGATTTTAGCAAAGACACATCCAAACATTAGGGTATAAAGACAAGGATGCTTTTCAAACAAATTAGTTGCTGACTTTTTATAAATCATTATTGCCAGTATAATAATTATTCCTATGTGGAGTCCAGGTGATAAGACACTGGTACCCTAAGGGATAAAGCAGAAAATCAGCACCACATTTTAACAATGCATTTATTACAATGCAGATATTTTCTGAGCATCTACTTTGTGTTAGGAACTAGAGACCTAGAGAAGAGTATGATAGTATATGGCCTAAAGGAGTATACAGACCTTAGCTGTACTTTTCAAACTTCTACAGAACCCTTCCAAGGGTTACAAAGAGGTAATACGGTGCTACAGATGTTTCATTCCAATTTTACTGAATATACATTTTAAGCTAATAATCACTAAAAATTGACATCATTTATCTTATACTAAATTTTACCGTTAAAGGCCATCAACAGTCCAGTTGCCAAGTTAACATATTTTTGTGAGATATTGAAATAAAGCTTAACCTGCCACTTTTATACAATATCTTAATCATTGATTAGGAGGAGTTTAATTCTAGTCACTCTCTATACCAACATCCTACCCTGCCCTGCCTTTTACATTTAGACCACAAGTGCCCTCTTATGTAGCACTGTACAACTGAACCCATTATATTTTTATCTATATGAATTGGGATTCTGTTAGGATTGCTTATTCTGAACAAAATACTGCAATAAATTTGATATTAAGGCTTACTAAATACATAACCATCAATTTAAATGTATCTATTAAAACTGCCTTATTCTTGTCTATTAAGTTTATATGTAATAAGTTAGAACTTACACTAATATTATGAATATTTTAAAGTCATGTCAATAAAACCCTATATAGTAATGTCATAAATATTTATGCTATTAAAATGCTGCTTTAAATTATTTACTTTGACTGTGCTGGGTTCTTTGTTGCTGTGCGGGCTTTTCTCTAGTTGTGGGGAGTGGGGGCTACTCTCTGGCTGTGGTGTACAGGCTTGTCATTGTAGTGGCTTCTGTTGCAGAGCATGGGCTCTAGAGTGTGGGCTTCAGTAGTTGTAGCTCCCGTGCTCTAGAGCACAGGGTCAACCATTGTGGCACATGGACTTAGCTGTACTTCAGCACATGGGATCTTCCTGGACCAGGGATCGAACATCTGTCTCCTGCATTGGCAGGCAGATTCGTTACCACTGAGCCACCAGGGGAAGCCCTTAAAATGGTGCTTTTATCTGTTAATTTTATTCAGGGAAATCTGCTGCTAAAAAAACATTGAAAAACCACTGGTTCAAGAATTTGAAATCAACCACTTCTTAGAAATAGTGTTTGATTTCTTGTGTTCCTTCAAACATTTAATCAATTATTTCTTAATAAAATATTCTCTAAAATGGACACTGATCCTCGCTAAGTTTTATCATTTTTAGTAGAACTCACTTTCCAGCTAGTGCTATATTTTATCATCCACGGTCAAGCAATAGGTACTCTTAAACCCTTTATGTAGAGTATTCTAACATTTCCAAAACAATTCTGAAGTCAACTGAAAAAACACCTCAAAAAACAACAATTAATTTTTCCAAATATATCAGAACTTATATATCTGGGTTCTATACTTTGCCTTTGAATTATGTATATAAAATATATTCATAAAGATTAATAATATATGAATTATGTGGATTCCTTTCAAATTGTCTTAAGAGCCAGTATATGTCATTTAAAGGAATGCGGTGTTGTTTTTTTTTAAGTAAAAATGCTGTATTTCAGGTTTTTACTCCTCTTATTTATTAGGTCTGGCTTCAAGTGACTTTAATTTTTCTCAAAATCAAACCCATCCTTACAGGACAGAAATTCTGAACTACAGCAAATTAAAGAGAATGAACTATAGCTTAAAGGCATGCAATGTTTTGATAGAAGATGGCATCACTGGAATAAGTTCATAACGTTCAGCTACCTTGAAGATGACATTTAAAAAAAAACATAGATATTATATTTGTTTAAAAACTGAGCAGAATTCTTTCTGCCTCTTTTCTCTGCAAAAGTACTGAGTTTTTTAAAACAAATAAATACAGAAGAATTATAGATGAGCAACAAATACAAGGTGTACCCACTCAAGAACTGAGGCTGAAGTTTTTACCTTTTAAAATATTAGGGTAGTTTTAAAAATGTATTTCAGTGATGGAATTTCAATTAAATTTACTTCATGCATAATAAATTGTCCCATATGTGAAACCATGACTTTGGACTGCTTTCCTGACATTCAGTCAGGAACTCATTCCTTCCTCCTCCTCTCCTATATCAGGGCCAGGCACAATAAGGAAGAAAACAAATGGCAGCTCTTAATTATGTACAATAAACAGCAGATGATTACATGGAATGCCACCAAAGCCTACTCTAAGAAAGGCTGTACAGAAAGAGGAAAAATGCTGTAAAATCAGTCTAAACTGTTTCAAAAATGCCTTTTTGTATTATGTGCCTAAAAAGGATTCTTTTAAGATATTTAGTTTCCTTCCCTATTTTTAAAATTCATCATATTTTTATTATCTCTATAGCTGGGTGTTAAGAAAATTTATCATAAAATTAATACTGAATGATGATGAAATTTATGTCTTACTGCTATAGTGGATCCATTCTTGCCAACACCACCATGGAGGATAACATGGAAATAATTTGAACAGGAAAATATTGCTCCACCTACTACTCCAAGAACTGGTAAGATCTTCAATTTTATTTCTAGGATGGGTATCTTTAAGGTAGAAGAAAGAAACACTTCATTAAGAAAACAAAATGTATTTTCCTATTAAACAGTAAAGCAACATTACAGTGCTGCTAAGTCTGCTAAGTCACGTCAGTCGTGTCCGACTCTGTGCAACCCCATAGATGGCAGCCCACCAGGCTCCCCTGCCCCTGGGATTCTCCAGGCAACAACACTGGAGTGGGTTGCCATTTCCTTCTCCAACATTACAATAGAACCCTATATAATAAGCTACCCATTTTCTTATAATCAAACCTTAACTTCTCGAATGTAACCTCAAGTGTTAATTTTTCTTCTAATGGTTTTATCTTTTAAATGAATGCACCAAATTTAGCTAAGTCTTCTTAAATAACTGTGATGAAGCATTTCATCTCACAGGCCTTCATCTGCTTAAAGGAAACATGAAAAAGGATGTTCGCTTGACTCTAGTACCTCTAAAAGGCAGCATCTTAGGAGTCAGACACTGTGATCTGTGATCTGTATCACGAATGTGACAAATATCACAATGTGTGTGCATGCAAAAATTTAGTGTAGTTAACATCCAGGATTAAATCTCTTTAGCAATATATATTTACCTGTTGGTCAATTGCTGTTCAAGAAAACTTCCAAAGGCAGCAAAGGATTTAAAAAACAGTAACAATGAATTGCCAAAAGCTATAGGCTATTGTGTTTGAAAATATACTTTGAAATACTATACCAAAATTTGTGAAAACTACAATAACAATTCAATTTAGAAAATCTATATCTAAAACAAGTATTCTTATTGATGGGAATAAATAGGTATGCTTTCTTCCTATGGTATTGCCAAAATATTGAATGAAATAATTTTAAGATTAAATTCTTCCATAGTATAACTAAATCAGAATTCCAAACTAAAACAACCACATCTGACAATGACCAGAGTTGCCTAACTGCCTCTAAGTCCACATTTACCTTCTAATGGATATTGGCAGAGCAGCTACCATGAAAGACACATCTACAGTATTTTAGAGGCCTATGTAGCACATCCTTGATTCTACTATTTATTCTTACATGATAAGAAGGAATGTGAATATCACAGAGAATGTTCCACTACTTAAAAATATGCTCAAAGTCTATTTCTGAGCCTAGTAATATGAATTACAATTGGCAATTCTGAAACTAAATGCCACAGAGAAATTTCCCACAGTTTTTAAAAATAGATGTAATTTTTAAAGCAATTTTAGGTTCAAAGCAACTGTACAGAAAGTACACAGAATTCCCATATACTCCCTGCCCTCACACATGCTTCCCTATCAACATTCTCCACCAGAGCGATAGAATCCATGTGTTGCAGTCCATGAACTGACACCGACGTCATTATCACTTTTAATCACCCTAGTTTATATTATGGTTTGCTCTTGGTGTTGTACATTCTGTGATAATACGTAATGTATAAATGACAAATGTATATTGACAGGTGGACAGGTATCCACCATTATAGTATCACACAGAATGGGTTCACGTCCCTTAAAATATTCATTCTCCCTTAACCCCATAACCTCTGGCAATAGCAGATCTTTTCAGTGTTTCCATCATTTTGCCTTTTCTAAAATATCATATAATTGGGATCATACAATATGGAGCCTTTTCAGACTAGATTCTTTCACTAAATAATATGCATTTAGGTTTCCTCCATGTCTCTTCATGGTTTGATAGCTCTTTCTAACACTGAATAATATTCCACTGCCTAGATGTACCACTGTTAATCCATTTACTTGCTTCCAAGTTCTGGTAATTATGAATAAAGCTGCAATAAAGATCCATAATCAGGTTTTTGTATAGACATAATTTTTTTCTGGCTATGCCATGTGGCTTGTGGGATCTTAGTTCGCTGCTCAGGGTTTGAGCCCCGGCCCACAGCAGTGAAAATACTGAATCCTAACCACTGGACCACCAGGGAATTCCCTGAATAGACATAATTTTTAATGTATTTGGGTAAATACTAAAGAGCACAGTCACTAGAGCCTATGGTAAGAGTATGTTTAGCTTTGTATTTCTTACTGTTTGTATTACCAGGGGTATATTGCTTTGTGATTAAAAACGGAGTCTGGAATTAGTCTGTTTAATTTCCAGCTCCAGTACTTACTAGCTATGTGTTCTTGTACAAATTACTCAATCATTCTAAGACTTATTAATAAATCAGAATAATGACAGTATCTACTTCATAGTGTTGTTCTGGGGGTCAGATGTAAAGAGTGACAGTAAAATATTTAAGAACATAGTAAGTATTGAATAAGCATTAGTTGTTGACAGCTGATATTATCCTTATTATTCTTCTTAACTCTATGGACATGAAGTTTTGAGTCAGCCAATAGTGTAAACTTAGGTTGTAGTGAGAAAATAATTTGTTTCTTCATAAATTTCCTTCCTCTGGAAAACATGAATTTGTAACAATGGCCTCCTTGAGAGTCAACTTTTATCTGAGGTCTCCAACCAAGCAGAAAATAAAAAACATTCAACATGAGAAACTTCACTCATAGTAAATTATAAAAAATACAAATTAGCAACTTTCCTAATATTGAGGGGCAAGTTTCAAACATAAAGTATTTGACTGAATTTACATTTTTTTTTTTTTACTTTTTATAAATCTTTTATGAAATAAATTTTGGCCTGAAAAGGTAGTTCAACTAGCGAGTCTAATTGTGTATTTGGGAAATGGAGTCATTGTCTTTTATGTAGTAGTATATTCATGAATAGGGTAGTATATTCATGCTGTAATAAGGTATATAGAATAGTAATATTATAAAATGAAGAAAAAAGGTTAAGAAATGGAATGAATATTAAATATAGCTCTAAGAATATCTGAAGAAAATTAACAATACAATATTTTCCCCAAATGTTTAAAAAGTATTTAAATACAAATTTAAACACTTAGATTTACCGTATAGTCCCACATTGTTGCTCCTCCAAATGTAGACAACACAAAGACGATCACCAAAGCTATCTGAATTTCAGTTACATCCACTCTAAAAAGGAAAGATAAATAGAGGTTTGTAAATCAAATTCCTGAATATGAAGGTTCATTAACCATATACTGAAATCAAAGATGTAAAAATCTCCATAGGCTTCTTTTTACCTTTAGTTCCATCACTGAATTATCAATTAACTACACTGTTAAGTGAAAAAGCCTACAGGAACAATGTGCTCACATATAGGTAAAAAACTTGTATAGCATATATACAATTGCTAGTAACAGTTACCGCTGAGATTACAGAAGGCTTTTATCTTCTACTTTATATACTTCTGCAAAGTTTGAATTTTTAATAACAATCATGTATTACTCTTGTAATAAGGAAAATTTAATAGTAACATAAAAACAACCAGATGATTTAAGGCAAATTCATAAACACTCTCAAGTTAATTTCACTAAAAAGTAGGGAAAATTCCAATAGTTTTTCTCATTATGTTGCTAATAGTCATAATTTTTGGTTTTCACGGACATTTCCCCTCTATATATAAACATACTCGTAAAAGTGTTAGCCACTCAGTTTTGTCTGACTCTTTGCGACCCTATGAACTGTAGCCTGCCAGGCTCTTCTGGCTATGGAATTCTCCAGGCAAGAATACTGGAGTGGGTAGCCATTCCCGTCTCTAGGAGATCTTCCTGACCCAGGGATTAAACCAAGGTCTCCTACACTGCAGGCAGTTCTTTACTGTTTGAGCGAACAGGGAAGCCCTAAACACAAACTTCTTTTAAAAACCCACTAAACCAAGCAACATCAGTCTCTAATCTGCATCCTCTGAAGCCACCAATTCCTCTCTCCTTTGCTCCAAAAATAGGCTAGCAAGTAGTCCACATCTGTAATTTCCTCCTCTCTTCATATTGCTGCATAATCCACTACAGTCCAGTTTTTGGCCCCATTCTATTAAAATTGTTTAAGGTAAACAGTGACTTTCAATTTGTTGAACGTAAGGGATACATTTTGGTTACTATCTCACATAACTCCTCCCAATAGTTAGATCGCTGATCACACCCTCTTTCTTGAAAAGCTTTACTGTTTTTATGCCATGTTCTCTCGTGATTCTCCTACCTTTCTGGAAGAGCTTCCCAGGCTCCTTCCTTCACATCTTAAATGCTACTGTTTCCAGAATTCCTCTTTTCTCTTTTTAGATTCTCTGAATATTATATCTATACTTAAGAGTACCATCTATATGCCAATGACCTCTAAATCCATTTCTCCAAATCCACATATTTTTTTCTGAGCTTCAGATTTTATGTGTCTACCTCCTTTGCATCTCTTAGATGCCCTGCTAGAGGAATACTTACTGCTCTGCAAATACAAGAAATGTAGGCATTAGATGATAAAATAGATCCAGCTATTGGAGAAGGCAATGGCACCCCACTCCAGTACTCTTGCCTGGAAAATTCCATGGATGGAGGAGCCTGGTAGGCTGCAGTCCATGGGGTCGCTAAGAGTCAGACACAACTGAGCGACTTCACTTTCACTCTTCACTTTCACGCACTGGAGAAGGAAATGGCAACCCACTCCAGTGTTCTTGCCTGGAGAATCCCAGGGATGGGGGAGCCTGATGGGCTGCCGTCTATGGGGTCGCACAGAGTCGGACATGACTAAAGTGACTTAGCAGTAGCATGGAAGAAAAGACTTCTCAGCTGAGTTATTTTGAGGGCATTTAGAGGGAAAAGGTGACTGGAACATTAATGTACAAATAAAAGGAAAATGTAATGACATCCAATATTTGTAAGATCAGTGACAGGCAAATCAAGGCCTCCAGACTGCATGGAGAAATAGTCAAGTTAGTTGAAAAAGGTAAACTAAGTAATATAATGTATGGTATTTTGTGAAGAAAAAAGAGGAAAAGTACTGACATTTACTGAGCATCTATTATGAGTCTTATGAGCTATATTACATTATACCTGTTTTTTGGGAAAGAGAAAGTGAAGTGATTTTTCCACGCTTATACTGAAAACAGCTGGATACTGCTATAGAAAAATGACTTCAGAGACAACATTCTTTCCCCTACACCTATGATTTATTATCAGAATTTTGTACTCTTTTTCAAGTAATAGTGCAGAATTCCATTAAGTTAATCCATAATTTTTCCAGGGTATGACTAGTGACCAGAAGCAACTAGGAAAGCTGACAGAAATTACAGGACAAACTTTCAGTGAACTGAACGACATATACAGGGATCGAGCTAGGAACCTTGGTTTCACACATGCATCATTCATACCACAGAAAGCTTCATTCTTCCTCTTTTAAGGATAAACTATATAAATGACTAATTTGGGGGGGAAATTTATTATTGTTTATTGACAGATTTTTCAGGACATCCATCCTAGCCAATTGACAGTTGATACTGACTGACTTTGTAAGTATTTACAGAAGCTTGGCTGACGTCCCACATATAGATCTTATAGTGTTAAGATGGATTATCCATGTGTATCCTACTCAATGCTCAGTGATGCTTTTACTTTGATAAAGTGAAATCATACAGAGGAGGATCTGTGCCATAGAGAGTAAGCATCTTACACGCTTGAAACCCTGAGCAGTGCAGGATATCCTCCAGTCCCTCACATGTCTGGTGCTCAACCACAGCAACCACTTCCCTAGTGTTCTGAGTACTTCCTCTCATCCTCCTGCCTACAATGCTTTTAGCCCAATCTGTCTGGCATATTCCACTCAAAAGTGACTCATCTTTCTATGTCCAATTCTAGGCACATATTAAGCTCTCAGCCAACAGTAAATGAGTATAAAGTGTACAGCTAGGTCAGGAATGTAAGATAATTCATTTCAGAAAGATTTTTAATGAAGTTGAAAGTCAAAGAGATAAAGTCTAAGTCATTAAATAACTGCTGCTACTGAACAACAGTCAAGAGTGTGGGGTTTGGAGAGTTGAGTTTAACCCTGGCTCCACTTTTTTTTAGCAGTATAAGGAAGTTACAGAACTTCTCCGCCTCGCTGGTACAGTGGCAGTAATAGCCTCAACAGGGTCAATGTGAGGAATAAATGAGAAAAGGCATGAAAAGCACTGAGTACACCACCAGAACCACGCAAGTGCTCAACAGCTGATGGCTGTGACTATTCTGTAATGTAAAGTCAATGTGAAAAACTGCCAGTGGTTTTCACTCTGCTAAATGATCCATTGTTTTGAGCTTCTCCTTTCAGTTATCATTGTCAGAAGTTGTTTTTTTGTCCCCCCCACCCCACCCCCCGCCCCCGCCGGGGCTACTGCTTCTCCCAGGAAGCACTAAAGTGCTGCAGGAAAGAATCTGAAGACGGGGGAAGCCAAAGCTGAGAATGAGCCAAAGGGAGATGGCTACTAAAGGATCAGGCAAAGAGGGAGCTGATGAGAAAGAGAGAGAACAGAGTTCCAGTCCTGTACACTGTTTCCTGGTGTCTAAGCATCAGGGGCAAATATTACAAGATGCTTTTACACTATCTCACCAACTGTATACCACAGCTGAGATTCTCACGACTACTGTTGTTCGGGACTGCTGTAAAGGGGTTACCCTTTATGGACACACCTTTAGATTTCATATCTCATTATTTTATCTTTTAGCCAAATGCTTCTTTTTTAGGTACTTTATATCCTTTTTCTACTTTATTCACATTTTTTCTTTTTCTTTTCTTATTTTTCTTTTCTTCCTGTCAATGTGAACTTGGGCTAGTAAGTTGGAGAGGAAGAAAAAATAAAATTATCATCAAATATGTAACTATAACAAGAAGAACACCTAAAAGACTAAACCTAAGATATAACATTTATGGATGCTTCAATAAATTAAAAGGTAATTTAAATTCATGATTGACAGTTTGTTCCCTTTATTATGAATAAATTAAGTATGACAACTTAAAATACATACTTACTTTCCAAACCTCAACACGCCTGAAACATAAGTCTGCCAGTGAGCACAATAAAACATGAACATCCCAATAAAAGAGCAGAAAAACAACCAGTCAGGATGAGTTCCTAAGCGAACAGCAATGGAAGCTCCAACTGCCATAAAAACTGAAAGAAATAAGGTTTAAAAACCATTAAGTATTTAAAATATGTTAAATAATTGGCACTGAATGTTTAGAAATATAAAATTTTAAGGTGCATAATCTTGGCATTAAAATTAGGCAAGAATAAATTACTGAACATACATTTTTAGTGTATTTACAAAAAAATACACTATGCAAAATTGCTCCCAAATGTAAACCAAAACAAACCAAACAGCTCAGTTCATTTTATTTTTTAAGCCATCATTAAAAAACAAACAAACAAAAAACAACTGTAGGAAAAAATCTCCACTAACTTACCTGTGGAAAGAGAGTCACAACCATGGTCAAAAAGTTCCCCTAAAGGAGAACAAGAATTTGTTCTTCTGGCTTGTTTCCCATCAATAGCATCCAGTGACTGGTAGATGAAGAGTCCTAATGCACATAAAAGGTATGTCCAGTATGGTGCCTAACATGAAATGTTAACAGTGAAGACTGGTGAGTGACAATAAGCCAGCTTCTGTTTGAAAACAGCTCAACTCAAGCCAACCAACACATTTTCTTATGTTCTTGCTTTATAGCACCTCAATGTGATATAAAGAACATTCATAACCCTCTTTCTACAGATATGAATTACACTAACAAGTGAATTGCTCTAGATTGGGTAGGAGGTCACAGACTATATTACGGGAAGCAGAAAGTTAAATGACTGAATGAGGATTAGGACCCTGATTTTGATTCTCAGTCCACAGCTCCTTTAATATAATACTATTCATATATGGCACTGGATTTGAAATTATTCGGTAAGTCTCCACTGTGAAAAAAGAACTTAAAGACAAACCACAGACCCCTGCTTCCATTTATGATGGAATATCAGGGACTGGATTTACCCTCCCACCTTGGATAGCTAGAAACGCGATCAAATAAACAAAACAACCACGTTCGGACATTGCAGCCGGCGCAGCACTGTGATCCCTGACAGAAGGGAAATAAGTGACATGAGCCCCCTGAGTACTCCAGCTTAGTGCCGATGGGCAGTGTCCAGCCCGCAGGGCAGGAGTGGGGACCTGGAAGAGCCCAGTGATCCTGCTGTGCTGAGGAGCAACAGAGCAGAACTCAGGAAGGTCAAGGCTCAGAGCACTTGTAAGGAGAGGAGCACATGTTGTGGAGATCTACAGAGGGGATCTTTGAGTCTTTGGCTGAGAAGTGACCTGTGCCTAGTGGGAAAAAACTACTAATGAAGGCCAGGGAAAGAACCACATTCCCACCAGGCAAAGCAGAAAGACCTTGTGATACTTGTGGCACTGGGTAGAGTTCTCAGAAGTGTAATGCTTTAGCAGTGGGGATAAATTAGCCTTAGACTAAAGGTTTATCTGATAGCCTTAACAGATGTAAAATCCAGCCTCAAAAGGATCTGACTGATTCCAGGTAACTTACCTATAGCCAAGACAAAGTACATCTTAAAGGAAAACCCCATCAAACCTAGTACCCCTGAATATAAAATTCACAATGTTTGGCATCCAATTAAAAAATTACTAGTCACTCAAAGAAGCAGAAAAATACGCTGACAACTAGGAGTAAAATCAATCAAAACAATCAGACCCAGGAATGACAGAGAGAGTGAAATCTGCACAAGAGGACATTGGAAGTTCTGATAAATATGCCTCATATGTTCAAGAAGGTAGAAGAAAAGCATGATAGACTCCAGTGAAATTTCTAGAATGAAAAGTACAATATTTCAAATGTAAAATATACTATATGAGATTAACAACATTTTAGATATTGCAGAAGAAAATATCAGTGAATTTATAGACTATTAGAGGAAAATATCCAATACTGTGCATAGAAAGAAAAAAGGCTAAAAATAATTGAACTGGGCCTCAGTAACCTGTGGGATGTATGTAATTACAGTTTCAGAAGGAGAAAAGAGAAAGGGTTGGACATGGAAAATACAAGAAAAAATAATGGCTGGAAATGTCCACGTTTGATAAAGCCTATAAATTCACATATCCATGAAGCTCAGCAAACCCCAAGCAGATTAAGTATTTTTTTAAAAAACTCACCGAGGCACATCATAATCAAATCACTGAAGACCAGTGATGAAGAGAAAATCATTTAAGAAGCCAGAAGAAAAAGACACATTACATACAGAAGCACAGATTAAAATGACAGAGCAGAGTTAGTGAACTTGAAGGTAGGTCAGTAGAAATGATGCAATTTCAACAAAAGAGAGAAAAAGGATTTTATTTATTTATTTTGAGAAAAAGGATTTTAAAACAACTGTTCTTTTCTTTCAGCACTTTAAAAATGTATTCTGCTTCCTCAGGGACCCATGTGATGAAAGCAATGGCCAACCCAGAATTCTGCCTCAGAAATGAAGTATAGCAAAAGTGTTGAGACCTAGGGTTTCAAAGTTAGATCTGTGTTTGAGTTCTTGGCTCTGTTATTTAATAGCCAAGTGACCCTGGGCAAGTCATTTAAACTTTCTAAACTTTGATTATCTCATTTGTAAGATACAAATAAAACTTGTAGTTGTACACAATGAAAAAATTCTTGAGATAGTTCTTTACACACACCAGGCATGTAATAAGTGCTCAAAGAAGTTTGAAGTGAAGTGAAGTGAAGTTGCTCAGTCGTGTCCGACTCTTTTCGACCCCATGGACTGTAGCCTATAAGCCTCCTCTGTCCACGGAATTTTCCAGGCAAGAGTACTGGAGTGGGATGTCATTACCTTCTCCAGGAGATCTTAGTTTAGCTATTGTCATTAAACGTTCTAAAATGATATTTGACATATCAATGTGGGTATGGCTTATGTGGTAATTCTGCAAATAACCAATCAACTTGCTACCTCATTCCTCAATCTTTCAAAGTAAACAAAAGTTTACTTTGAACTTTAACAAACATTTCATCATTTGTTAATATTAGATTTCCAGTATTAATAGCTACACTGCTGTTGTTGTTTAGTCACTAAGCCATGTCCAACTCTTTTGCCATCCCATGGAATGTAGCCCGCCAGGTTCCTCTGCCCGTGGGATTCTCCAGGCAAGAATACTGGCATGGGTTGCCATGCCCTCCTCCAGGGGATCTTTCCAATCCAGGAATCGAATCCATGTCTCTTGCATCTTCTGCACTGGCAGCTGGATTCTTTACCACAGTGCCACCTGGGAAGCTCCTTTCCACTGAATCCTTTTCCCCCTAAATGACAGAAAGTAAATCATCTACTTGAGGATGTTCCAATTCTCCCTTCTTATACAGAACCTTCTTATATGGAAAATTTGGAGCTTCTCAAGAAGCAACTCCCAAAGGTCCACATTAAAAAGCTCCTGATTCTATCTTCTGATCTAACAGACAAGTCTAAAGGTCAAGGTGTTAACAGAAATCCATGCCAAAATAAATTTGGCTACTCGTGGATACCATGGTTGGGGGTGGACTCTGCCCCTTATTTGGAGAAAGGAAATGAAAACTGGCTCAATGGCCTAACATGACTTCACTAGGATATCAATGGAGTTAAGATTTAGAGTTTAAATAGGGAAAGAGGGGCAGGGGAATTTCAACAGGAAAGACAGAGAGGAGGGCTAAGCAGGAATGAAAGTAGAGGCCTGAAAGTGAAAGGTTTATTCATGAGTCCGTGACCAGCTCATGTTTCTGGAACAGATATCCACAGGTCATTACAAGAGAGACTGGAAAGGTAGTAATGTTATCTTAAACAGTACAACAAAGGACTTTCAAAAATGCATTATCTTGTTTGAAACAGCAATCCACAGAGACAAGGCAGCTATTATGTTCTTTTTATTACAGATAAAAGCAAAACTTAGGGAGGGGTGATAAAGTTCCATCAAGAAGAATTAGACTGGATCCAGGAAGCAAACCCTAGTTTTATGAGATGAGATCTATCACATTTACTGCCCTGCAGGCTACACAGACTAGGTGCAGCTTCCCACCTGGATTCTTACCTATTCTTTCAAACCTGCTCAGAAGCACTTTCCTGCCCCCACAAATACAATTTCAAGTTCAGTGAACCAGAGCAGTGGGAAATTGGCTGCAAGCTGAGAGAAGACTTCCTTCCTTTTAAACCCACGAAGGCACACTAGTCCACTAGCTGCCAGTTCATTCCCTTTCCAGTCTTCCCAAGGCTGCAGGGGCTGGACCTATCTTTTCTATTCCCTGCAGTCATCACCTCCATTTCCACCTGGGAGCTATGAAATAGTTTGCAGATTATGTTATCTCTGCAAAACAGGTCCCAGGCGGGAGATCCTCTTGCCAGGAACAGTGGGCCTCTTCCTTCCAGGAGTCTGCTTTAAATGTGGGTCACTCCAGAAAGTTCTCCAGGTGGATGCAGGATTTCCAGAGCCATCCCAACTCAATTCCAGTTTAAAAAAAAAACCAAAAACTTATTTTCAAAATTTTCAAACGTAAACCCAGGAAAATCAGGGCATGGATTACAAATTATAAAGTCATAAGCAATATGTTAATATCAGAATACTTCTATAGAAGGAGGCTATTACAAAAAGTGGAACTTCTCCAGATCAGATGAGCTCCTTAACATTTAAAGTTTTAAATTATATTATCTTTATAATATCTACTGTATCTGGGAATTCCCTGATGGTTCAGTTAAGACTCCATGCTTCCACTGCAGGGGCCATGGTTTTGATTGTTGGTCAGGAAACTAAGATCCCACAAGCCATGTGGTGTGGCCAGAAGAAAAAAAATATCTACTGTATTTTTTCAGATCAGAACTTTATAATACATCATAGAAATCTTTCCAAGTCAAGCATAAAGATCTATTCCATTTGCTTACATGACTGCATGGTATTCAATGATGTGGGTAAATCACAATTTTAAATAATACCGACTTCCCTGGTGGCTCAGGTGGTAAAGCGTATGTCTACAAAGCTGGAGACCCGGGTTCGATCCCTGGGTCGGGAAAATTCCCTGGAGAAGGAAATGGCAACCCACTCCAGTACTCTTGCCTGGAAAATCCCATGGACGGAGGAGCCTGGTAGGCTGCAGTCCATGGGGTCGCTACGAGTCGGATATGACTGAGTCACTTCACTCAATCTCAATCTTACTAACGATGAATCTTACATGACTGTATGGAAGATTATAAGTTTATTCTAGAAAATAAAATAATTACTAAGAAATAATTATAAGTTCATGTCATTAAAAAAACACTAAAATTTAAATTGCTTGTCAGTTACATCACTAAAAAAGAACTATATAAAACTTAAGTATTTGGGAAATTTTACTTTTTCTAGCTACTTGAATCAAAGGATTAGAGAAATCAGGGATTTGAACTAGAACATGTGGCAACTGTTTTGTTCAAAATAACTCTGGATCAGAGAACACTCATATATAGATCAATTATTTATTCCGGGTATCGTACTCCTTTTTATTTGTGTGTTTGAATGAGCACACACATCAGGAAAAGGAAAAAGAGACTTAGAAAGTGATCAGTGAACACATTTCGGCACACTGGACAAATTTAACTTATAGCTCAGACCCTAGAATACTGGATTTTGGAGGAACACATTCTTAGGTTTTTCTGTAAACGAAAAGGCTAACCTAGGTAGTCACCAAGACCCCATCTTTAATATGAGAATAGAATCCTCTCCAGAGTAGGAGGTGTGTTCTCTGGTTTTAAAACCTGCTATATATACCATGGGAACTATATAACTAGATAATTAAAATCAATTGATGATTAAGTAACAGGTTACCTCATAACTATTCAGTAAAATGGTTGCCAAATTTAAGAATACATGTCTTGGGGCTTTTGTGCAGACTGGATAGGCGTATATACTCTGTACTCCACCTGCAAATGATCCTTGAATGAGCTACTTTACCTCTCAGTGCTTCAGCTTCCCTTTACGAAAAATGGGAATAATCACTGTTCTCAGCTCATTGTGAGAATTAAATGAATTATTACATGTCAAGTGCTTAGAAAAGTGCCTGGCATATGGGAAGAGCTCAGTAAATTTTAGTTATTATTATTTCTGATACTATGTAAGATACTTTTTGAGTGATTCTTAGGTAAACTTTTCATTTTAATACTTCTGTCTTTAATCTATTTTAACAATAATAATTTAAAAACTAGCTAGCATAGCTATCAACCTACAATTGTACAGCTATTAAGGCTTTGAGTCTAAGTTTTTAAGGAGTAGATTTAAAGTTTATGTGAAGAAAAACAGTATAGGTAATACACAAAAGCAAAAATGTTCCCAAATTAAAACTTAGGAAATACTGAAACTATACATATTTGCTTATATGAATTTTCACACTTAAAAAGTCCTCTTTGCTTTAAACGGCCTTGGGTGTAAGTTGATACACATTGAAAAGATATTACATAACCAGTAACCACTGGGTCAGCTGGTAATGGAGAGACTTCAATTATCCAAACATCAGTTGACTTCTCTCTCCATAAAAAATAAAAACTGCATTTAGACAAAGATCAGGCATGTGTGAAAAACTGTAATGCTGGTACAGCGTTAGAAGGTGGACTTTGTACCCAGTTGGGTGAATCTAGTGATTTTTTAAAATATAATTAAATTTATTTATTTTTAATTGAAAGAGAATTGCTTTATAGTATTGTGTTGGTTTCTGCCAAACATCCACATGAATCAGCCACAGGTATACCCGAGTCTAGTGATTTTTGAGAGAAAACTCACGGAATTTTAATAGCTTGCTAATCTGACTGCTCTAACCTGTATTATGTGCCTGTGACACAGCTGAGCCTGTGACCAGAGGCACTTCGTTGTTTACAGAGGGAGGGTTCCCACTGGAACCGAGGCTGGGGAGGCTCCAGAGGCTTGGTGGACAGGGAGCCAAGAGTCCCTCTCCATCCCTCCCAGCAGGAAGGCCCTGGCAGCTCACTGGTTTACCCCAACCTGTGGCCTCAGCTCAGGGCAGGGGCCAGCGCTTGAGAGGAGCACACCCACCTTCATAAAACGAGGCAGGTTACCAGCTGGGGGTGGAAACCAGGCAGGACACGAACACCCCACAGCGTTCAACCAACTCCAGGGCCAGAGGGGCTTTCTCAGGACTTCAGAAATCTGCACTTGAAAGACAGCATTCCTTCTTTTAAGCTTAGTGTAAGCAGTTGTATTCTTTTTAAAAGCCTCTTAGAGCATTTACTAGAATTCTTGTTGACAATGCCAGCCTCTCCCTAGGCAAAGGGAAACAGGCAGGGAGGGGAGCGAAGAGAACACCTGGACAGATCTACCGTCACCATCAACTCCTTTGGGTACCTTCACACCTGTTTCGCTCTGTAACTTCACAGAACCCAGGTGGTTGGAGCTTCTGCCCAGGTCAAACCCACCAGGAGCAGGATTTAAAGCTCCTTCCGTATTCACAAGGCCATGTTTTATTCACACTTGAACCAGAATTCTAAAGGGGAAACAGTTTGTTCCTTGGGAATCAAGTACAGGAGAGCCACAGGCATGAGAGCTACTTCTACATCACCGGCAGAAGCTCCTTCTGGACAGCACGGGATTAGAGTGAGGCCAGCAAGGCACAGTGGCTGCAGAAGCGAAGGAGGCATTTTCGACTCTCAGGGTCGTCTGTGCCTGCCTGCCTCACTCTACTCCCTGCCCTGCTTCTAGAACTTTCACCTCCTGCGAGGTAGCCTGTTTTAGTACGAGAGGCCACTCTCTCACAAGAGTCCTGCCTTCATAAATGACGCTTCATAAGTTACTAAACTGGAAAGAAATATTCTAGATTTCAAAGAAACCAAACCTGTAACAGAATTTGACTAGGTTATTGCCTTTTCTTATTATTCCTCCAACAAATAATTCTTTATAGTCCAAAGGCCACTTGAATCTGAATTATTTAGACAGGGAACAAACCATTTAAGGTTATAAATATGTCCTCAGATACACTTGCTTTCAATTCATATCATAAAGGAAAGAAATTATTCAAGGCCCTTTGACCCAGCCCTATGCTGGGCACCAATCTGCTATAAACACACTCTTAATAGCAGTCACATGGATTTATATACAGATAGCAAGAGGGCAGAGCAAAAACATTTCCTCAAGAAAGCCGAAAACGGAATGGAGCCACAGTTTATGCCAGTCAAAAATAAGCATAGGAGTGTTTTGTGGTAGAGGATGCTACGAAGCTGGAGCCCAAAGAACCAGACTCGAATCACCAAATTTTCTCAGCGAGAGGGGACGCAATTCAGTTCTTGTTTTCTGTTTGCCCTGACTCTTGCATACTCATGTCAAAACTCCCTGGACCAATTTGATAAGTACTTAATCTGAAACAAGCTAAAACTGAATATGGATGGAAAAACATAATCTCCCAAGATTATAAACTGCTATTTCCTGCACACAGTCAAAAGTTTAGCAAATATTTACCAAGCGTCTACTTTACACAAGGCACTGTGCTGTGGAGAATGTTCAAATAAATGGGCAATTGCTGTCTGAAGTTAAAATATGGTAGACTGTCTTACTCAATAAGGACATATATAACCAAACATCACATCACACACATAACCAAAATAAAATGGAGAAGTTCCACAGGAGAGCTACAAAGACCTGTAGCAGAAGTATAGTTTTCCAGTTTGGAATCCTGGACTCAGTTTAAAGAGGTTAATTTATTTCCCTTTAGTTTCCTCATCTATAAAATGATAATAGTAGTACCTTTTCATAAAGTTGTGGAGAGGATTAAATGAGATAATAGACAAAAGCAGTTTAAATGAATGCCTAGCACATAAGAGTGTTCGAGTGAGTGCTAAGTTCCTTCAGTCATGCCCGATTCTGTGCAGCACTCTGGGCTGCAGCCTACATGGTTCCTCTGTCCATGGGATTTTCCAGGCAAGAATAATGGAGTGGGTTGCCAGGCCCTCCTTCAGGGGAATCTTCCCGACAGGGATCGAACCCATGTCTCTTACATCTCCTGCATTGGCAGGCCAGGTGTAAGAGACTAGCACCATCTGGGAAGCCCCAAGTACGTGAGTAATTCCCTGTCAATGTTAGTTAAAAAGTGAAGTCACTCAGTCATGTCCGACTCTTTGCAACCACCATGGACTGTAGTCTGCCAGGCTCCTCTCTGTCCATGGGATTTTCCAAGCAAGAGTCCTGGAGTGGGTTGCCATTTCCTTTTCCAGAATGTTAGTTATCATTGCTATTATTATGGAAGTCCATAGGATTAAGTAGTTGATTTGACTTCAGAGAAGGAAGAAAAATTTCCTAAGGAGATAGTGTTAGGAATGGACACTGAGAGATGAAGTGGGACAGGAGAAAGAAAAATGAAGGAGAAAAGAGAGGGACAAGAAGGAAAGAAATCTTAAAAAAAAAATTTTTTTTTGGCTGCACTGCGTGGCACGTGGGATCTTAATTTCTCAACCAGGATTGAACCCCTCTCTCCAGCCCCAGCCTGCATTAGAAGCACGGAGTCTTAACCACTGGACTGCCAGGAGAAGTCCCAAGAAATACCCTTGATATAGGAACATGCAACAATGAATATGAAAGTATATTACACACCTGATATGCATTACATAAAACACAAGGTATTTTTCCTGCAGATCACCCAGAAAGGAAAGAACTGCAGATGAGACAGTGGTGATATGTGGTAAAAAGAATCGGGCTTTGTAGTCAGGCCTTCTTAGAGCTGAACCTTGTCAGATCCTGTCTCTGTGGCCTGTGAACTGCGACGCTCCTTTTGTGGTCTTGCTGAGCTATTATCAGATAGGCAGCGTGACTCCTGTAATGGTGTTTCTCCTCACTGCTACAGCCACTTAGAAGCATGTGTAGGATCTAATTACACTTCAGAAATACTTCTCAGTTTCATCTTGTTTTTTCAAACTTTACTTCCTGCTTTTGGGTCATTCTGATTTCTTTTTTTTTAAGTCCCTCAGATCCTCCCTGTCTGCCACCTTTTTCCTTTTTTCCTTTTTTTTTGAATGAACGAGGCATAGCCTAAAAATTAATTTAACCTGTTCCATCAGGCCCCACCCCCTGTCATCCCTGAACAGAATCTCCTGGACTTTTCTGCCTGTCCTGCTCTTTGGAAGTGCTCAACAGATGGTTATTAAATTAATATTGAAGAGTTCGTGATTTAACTGGCAAATAGAAACATTCAAATGTTGTTAGCCAAACCAAGGCCCAATAAAAGCTAAACTTTATTATTAAAGTTTGCAGGACATTTTCCTAACAGCAATATTTTTAACAGGTTGAACAAATTCTAATTTTCTACATTTATCTGCATGTAATATATCATTTAGTCCTCAGTGCATTCTTGTGAAATTGGTTTGGCAAGTATTATTTCTATTTTACATGAGGAAAGCAGGCCTATGTTGTCTGTCATTCCATGGTGTGGCAAAGCCACATCAGAACCAGGCCTTCCCTTCTGGCCCAGTGCACCTTCCATTCTGGCACCCTGCCTCTGGGGAATTCTGCAAACAGGCTTCCACTCACACTTTTTAAACAACCTGTAAATGAACTGACAATGGGAACGCCTGCCGAAAAATCAAATATTAATATAACTAACATATCCATCAATCTATGTTTAAAATGTAGGCTTCATCAAATACTTAAAAAAAAAAAGGATCCATGTATGGAGGGCACTGTATTCCTATCCAACCTCAAGTCAAATTAGTTCTCCACAGGACCTATATTCCCTGGAGAAGGAAATGGCAATCACTCCAGTATTCTTGCCTGGAGAATCCCATGGACAGAGGAGCCTGGCAGGCTGCAGTCTATGGGGTCGCAAGAGTCAGAGAGGACTCAGCCACTAAACCAACCAACGAACCAACCAACGAACCATATACTCAAATATGATTATAAACGGAATCTCTATGTGAAGGGCAAAGAAAAGAAAGCAATGTCACAAAACGTGCAATGTAGTCTTTATTCCAGGTATTCTAAAAAGCCATAGATGGGAGTGGCCCCCTCTGCCTCCTCCCCCCATCACACTCAGTCCAAGTGACGCTTCTGATTAACAGGTGTCAAAAGCCCATGTTATTTACTCTTATTTCTGACACAGGTTAAATATGGTTAATAAAAGCCGTTGGCTTTTACGATCACTGGGTCATGATGATAAGCATTTACACCTTGCTAATACTTTTGCTTTCCACGAATAAGTCAAGGAAGAAAGAGGAAGTAGTTAATCTCTTAAAAGTAACTTATCTTTGATCAGCGCTATCAGTAATTACAGGATCACTAGCACAACCTTTGAGAAACAGACGGTTAAGTACAAAAGTGTCCAAAGGGCATTTCGGGCTTGGCCAACCCAACCACAAGCGCTAAGGCCAGGAGGGAGGGACGTGGGGGTGTTCAGTGACCAGTGTGCAAAGTCACCGACTGTTTGTCCACCCCCACCCCCAACTTGGCGCAGAAGGAGGCGGCGGCCAGACAGGCAGGCCCCTCGCTCACAGTGGCCGAGACAGCCCGTCCGCCGCCCCGGGGGTGGACGGGACTGGACAGTGACCTTGAGAGCCCCTCCGCCGTCCGGAGGAGGCTCGGGGTACACGCGGGACTGGGTAGCGGCGTGATAGCCTCCACGCAGGGCGGAGAAGGCTCGCGGCGGCCGCGGCGCGGGGGCAGAGGCGGTGTCCACCCCCTCCGCGGTCCCGGGCGGCTCTGCCGCGTGCGCTGGTTGGGGAGGTGGGGCGCTCCGGGAGCCTCCAGGGCTGCACCTGCGCCGGGGCTCGGCTCAAGGTGGGCAGCAGTTGGGGGCCCGCGGGCGGCGGGCGGTCGACGGGCCCTACCTCCTCGGTGACCGTGGGGCAGTAGGAGATGAGCACGAGCGTGGTGAGCATGTTGATGGCGAGGCCCAGGAGGGTGATGGAGTTGGGGGCCATCCACAGCGGGATCCACTGGAGCAGCCACGTCCAGTAGAGCTGCAGCGGCGGCTCGAGCAGCGAGACGCCCGCCGCGGTGTAGCGGTGCTCCTCCAGCCGCCGCAGCTGCGCCGCGCTCAGCGGCTCGGTCAGCGCCTTCAGCCAGCGCGGCGCGGGCCTGGCCCCGGCGCCCGCCGCCATGGCCGCCTGCGGGCCCCGCCGCTGCGAGCGAGCGCCGCCCGCGCGGGGCTCCAGGGCGGGGACAGGTGGAAGGAGGGGCTCGCGGGCCCGGGCCAGCGCCGGCCGGGTGGGACTCGCCGGTCCGGCCCGCGGCCGAGGTCGAGGTCAGGCCGGGCCGCCCCTGGTCCGGGGGCCCCCGCCCCTAGAGCCGCCGGCCGCAGGGGGCGGGGCCTGACGGGGTGCGCGGGGAGGGGGCGGGGCCGCCTCGTGAGGGGTCCGGCCGGCGCGACCGGTCCGCCCAGGCCTCCGGGTCACCTTTTGGGGCTCCACCGACCGTCACTTTTAAATTGGCGCACAAAGGGTCCAGACTACCCCAAGATCCCGATGCACCTGCCTCTAAGGTCCGATTCTTCTCCCGGGACCGCTGGTGACGCTCCCCGGAGGGAAGTCTCGCCCGCGGGACAGTTAGTAGCGGTTCCTCTAACTCTTACGGTGTGCATAGCTCGGCTCTCCTCTTTGGCGAACGCCCTGGTCTTCAGCCACACTGAAGGACGCCGCTGCCTGCAGACCTGGGGTCGGCGGGATACTGTGTGAGAACATGATTTTTGCCCACCTTGGGTCACCGGTTTGAAGGCCCCATCCGTTGGCCCATAGAGAGGTCCTGTTTGATAAACGTACGGCGATAGGATAGGTCTTCCTTCCAACCCCCAGGACTGGGGGCCCTGGCCGTGTATTAGCTCTAGAGAACCCTCACTTTCCGGTTCAAGGATCAAGGTTCAGGGTTCAGATTCCAAGGTATGGGAACTACAAATCAGGATTTAGAAACACCGTCTAACAGGGGGACTGAATGGTTAGAACTCAAATGCCTGTTTTTCAGAGCAGCCCATACGGATAACCATGTTGTTGTTGTTTTTACACACACCGTTCCCCCCAAAGACAACGATCCAGGTGGTACGTTCCTTCCACTGCCCGCCACACAATGGCAGTTCACCAGCCCCTTACCTCACAATGCACTCTTTAGACCCAGGGACAGCCTATCATAAACATATCATTTTGCACAACCGGCGACAAGCCTGCCACTTGCCTTTTCTTCACCTCAGAGTTCTTATCAGTAGGCACTTCTCTAAGTGAACTAACTCAGAAGCTGCTTAGTGACAGTCGTGTTGGGCAGTGGTTATCAGCGGGTAGGACAGATGCCACCACAACACCTTGCAGATGGGCTAACAAACTACTACCCAGCCCACCACCTGTTCCCATACAGCTTATAAACTATGGTTGGTTTTTAGACTTTAAAAAATTAAAAAAAGTTTTTTTCTGTGATGCAAAATAACATGAAATTCATATTTCAGTGCCACTAATAAAGCCATGTTTATGCCTTACATACTATTTATGACTGCTTTCATGCTCCAAGGGCAAATTTTAGTGGTTGTGACAGACACCATATAACCTGAAAAGACTACAGTATTGACCGTCTAGCATTTTACTGAAAAAAGTTTGGCAATCCCTTCTTTAGAGGAATAGGAGGGTGTCTGTAGACCTAACTATGCATGGAATATCCATTTCCTAGTCTCTTATGTGAAAAATGATACAAATGCAGGAAAAGAATCAGAATGATAGAGATTCATTCTTAACTCTGTTGGGGTTTTTGTACAGTAAACTTAGAGATATCTGTCTTTTAACTTGGCAGGGTCACAAGTGAGTCAAGGAAAAATCCTTTTTCAGTTTAATAAATTTAACTATGTTACAGATAATTTTAACTATAGATCAAAAAACATCATAGCGAGAATGAAAGGGCAAGCTGGGAAAAGGTATTTCCCTTGAATAAAATCCAGATTGAATAGTACCCAGATCATATAAGGAATTTCCGGGTGGTCCAGTGGTTGGGACTCTGTGCCTTCAATGCAGGGGGCTCAAGTTTGATCCCTGGTCATGGAACTAAGAGCCCACATGCTGTGCAGTGCAGCCAAAAGCTATTTTAAAAAATAAACACATTTCCTATACCCCAAAGTTCTTTCTTAAAAAAAAATTATCTTACTAAATTTACTAAAATCAATGATGGATTCTCTTGGCATGAAGACTTTGGTAAAGTCCAACCTCCCTAGCTTGGCATTCGAAAGCCCAGTCTTCCTTTCCCAGTCTTATTTCCCGAGTGTCTCTTCCCTCATTCCTCTCCCTAATCTGATGCTCCAGCTTCATGGATGCATTAGCTATTCCCAAGTACACCCAGCACTTCCTTATGCCCCACTTGGCTTCCTGGGCTTGGAGAGTACCCTCCATCTCTCATCACCCCCACAACATTGCTCATTGGTCAAGGTTCAGCTTTAAATTCTGCCTTCTCTGAAAGGCCTCTCATATTCTTCCAGTTTGATCTCTCCTGCTTCTACACAGAGTCCCTTATACCTCGTAATCCAGTCTGCCTTGAGGCACTTGTTTATGTACTGATCTCCTTCTTGTCCAGCTCGGAGTACAAGGATTGTATCCCTGCACTGAGGGTGTTCCTCAGTCCTTGGTACTGAGTAGATATCTATACATTTAAAACTTTTTTGTTTTGAAATAATAGAGTCACAGAAAGTTGCAAAAATAGTACAGAGAGATTCCTTGTACTCTTAAGCCAGCCTTTCCCAGTAGTAATGTCTTACATTATCCTCAATACAAGAGACATCCGTAAGTTTTTATTTGGTGGTTTATCTTGGTTTAACTACCAGTTCTTTTTGTGTAACTTGCAATCATATTTCAAACCTTCTTCCTCAGCATCTAGATCAACTTTTCACAAAATGTTCTGGTCTCATGTAGCCAGATTAAGTATAAAATAACTACTTCAAAAAGCCCCTAAATTTCATTGGTTTGGAAAGGCACGTGTTGCAATAAAAAAATCACCTGGCTAGATTTTCAGTGTAGCAGAATTTTATCTTTCAGGGAGTCAAGCTTTGTGTGTTTTAAGTTTAGAGCTTTGGACCCACAGGCTGGAGTATTTATGAAGATTAGTATAGTTCTGTGGTGTAAATCCTTGCCTTTTCTCATTTACGTGGTCTGGTTTAATTTTTTTTATAGTTCTCTACTATGTGACTCTAAAGTCCAACTTATAGAACCATGGCGCCTTACAAAATACATGAGTGGACATAAAGTGTCCAATAATTGACAAAAACATTTGCTTTCTTCTCTAGAAATGCTTAATTTCTGGATCAAGATCAGAAAAGCAAATTTCACAATAGAATCCCTGAGATGTTGTAATTGTGTTTTTTATCTGATATTTCGAAAGCAATTTATGGTTGGAAACTGATTTTCCTCAGAGACACAGTTCTTAGCGGTCTGTCCTATTTATATCCTTTAACTGTTTTTTATTTATGATTGTTTTCTGAGTTCTCATCCCACTGCTTTAAAATGTTTTCCATGGTATGATCTGAGGAGCATTGGAGGGAATCTCCTTCCTCAAAAATTCCTTCTTCAGCAATTTGTGGTAAAGCCCCACAATGAGTTATTCTTATCTTTGGATTGGGGCTTTTAGGATAAGCAGGTAGGTCAGATTTCCATGTCAGGTTAAATCGTTATCAGAAACACCTTAGGAACGACGCTTTTATCAGAAAGTTTTTCCTCTGAGACAGCTGAGAGGGAATGACTACACACAAAGAGCCATGAAAGGAACTTGGGGGAGACAGCTGGAGCTGCCCGCCCCTGCACGGATGAGCACAGGAAGCACCTGGAGAGCTTGTGATGAGGCAGGTGACTGCTGCTGCTGCTGCTAAGTCGCTTCAGTCGTGTCCGACTCTGTGCGACCCCATAGACGGCAGCCAACCAGGCTCCCCAGTCCCTGGGATTCTCCAGGCAAGAACACTGGAGTGGGTTGCCATTTCCTTCTCCAATGCGTGAAAGTGAAAAGTCAAAGTGAAGTCGCTCAGTCGTATCCAACTCTTAGCGACCCCTTGGACTGCAGTCTACCAGGCTCCTCCATCCATGGGATTTTCCGGGCAAGAGTACTGGAGTGGGGTGCCATTGCCTTCTCCAGATGAGGCAGGTTCTAAGTTAGCAAATCTGGAGAGACAATGCAGGGAAGGTTTTCAGTCCTAATGAGCTCCCAGGTAATGCTGATGCTGCAGGAGCAGAATGCAGAGAAACAAGGCTGTGGACAATTAAAGGATGAGAAAGACGAGGTTGGCTCACTTAATTTTGGTTAAACGGTGCTTTCTAGGACAAAGAAGGGATATACAGATAGATTAAATTTTTCTATGTTATATTACGTATGTGTATTAAGGGCTTCCCTTGTGGTCCAGGTGGTAAAGAATCTGCCTGCAATGCAGGAGACCTGGGTTCAGTCCCTGGGTCAGGTAGATTCCCTGGAGAAGAAAATGGCAACCCACTCCAGTATTCTTGCCTGGAGAATTCCATCGACAAAGGAGTCCAGCACACTACAGTCCATGGGGTTGCTAAGAGATGGTTACAACTGAGCGACTAATACGCATGTGTATTACACGGATTAAATAATACCATCTACAGTGGAATTGAGATCTATTTTGTTGGTCATTGTTTCATTTGTTTTGTTTTTGGTGGCATGCAGGATCTTATTTGCCCTACCAGAGATCGAACCCATGCCCTCTGCAGTGGAAATGTGGAGTCCTAACCACTGGACCACTCCGGAGAGTCCCAGTTGTTCATTGTTGATGAGGTTTTCCGTTATACTGTGCTTTCCAGACTGGGATACATTTAGCTCCCTGACACTATTACTGGAATGACATCCATTTGAAGATCTGGGAAGAAAAAGTAGTTTTCTGTTTAATAAATGCCTATATCACGGAGAAGAAGGTAACATGGATAAACTTTAACAAATAAGCAAGTGAGGGTTGTGGCAGTGGCTTCAGGCTGGGCTCTCACATCCTGTCCACCATTTTCCTTTTTTCTGCCAAGAGGAGGGCTGTTGAGTCGGACAGTGTGAAGAGCCCATGCCTGAGATAATCCCAGTGAAGCACAGAAACAGGTGCTCTTTTCTTTCTGTCGTTGATTTTCTCATTTCCGTTTCCTCTTTCCTTAGTCCCTTGCCTGGTGTGGTTGTTTCTGGCTTCATTTCTGTCTCGTTGCTCTTGACTGCCCTTCCCTCTGTACAGATAATAATGTGTTCGTCTGGACTCCTTTCCTCCCTCCTACTTGACAATAATCCTGGGTCTTGGCCTTCGATGAGCCCATCCTAGCCTCACCCTCCTGGTCTGTCCATCACTGTTGCTTAACTTCTTCAGGGAGTGGAGTTACTAAAGACTGTGGGTCAGAGTCCATGCTGGCCACTATGAAGACTTGACATTTATGGAAAGATTCATACAACAACTTGTCTCACTAATGAACTCTTGATTCTACTGCAAGACAATGTTCCGTGAACCCTAACTGTGAGCTATTATAGTTAGCTCTTTGCAACCTTATGGACTATAGCCCACCAGACTCCTCTGTCCATGGGATTCTCCAGGCAAGACTATTGGAGTGGGTTGCCATGCCCTCCTCCAGGGGATCTTCCTCACCCAGGGATCAAACCCACGTCTCTTACATCTCCTGCATTGGCAGGCAGGTTCTTTACCACTAGCGCCACCTGGGAAGCCATGAACTATTAAGAAGCCATAAGCTATTAAGTACATAAAAATAACCCCACATAGAGAGGCTCTGCCCCTTCTTGGCAACCTCCACCATTACCCCACCTGCCTCCAACTCAGCGGTATTGCCCCACACAGGAATGAGAACTGAATTTTCAGTGACCCCCCAGTGGACATGCAGGAATGAGGCTAGGATGATCACCCCAGGGGCACTTTATCCCATATCCTGCAGGGGATACATTATTTGGCTCTCTAGTGCTTGGAATTTTCCAAATGACCACATGACTCCAAATCAGCTTTGGTTTATTTTGAAACATGGCTCCCTTCCAATCACTCCTCGTCCCAGTTGTCCAAAAGGGATGCCTTGCAGAGTTGGAAGAGTGGCTCTTTCTTTGTCACAGTGTTGCTGGTAACTCCTGTTTATTTTTCCTTTCTTCTTTGTGTTTTTTCCCATTAACTTAAAAAATATTAAGCCAACATTTTAAAATTTATATGTAATGTCTTTAAGATATTTTCTTGGTCTCCAAGACTAGGATGAAGATGAGAGGAGAAGGCTGGAAGGAAGAAATCTCTT
This sequence comes from Ovis canadensis, assembly GCF_042477335.2. Lineage (NCBI taxonomy): Eukaryota > Metazoa > Chordata > Mammalia > Artiodactyla > Bovidae > Ovis > Ovis canadensis. The sequence goes on along the minus strand of NC_091247.1, from coordinate 176,780,200 downwards.
GCCTATGTAACTGCTTACCTACAAAGAACAGAAAGATTTCTCTAAAGCTATTGCTTGAGAGAAAAAGAAGCTATGGTCAATCATGCACTTGAGGGGAAAGTTTTTGCCTTTAAAGACATGAGTCCACCAATGCCCCAAGCCACATGCTGAGTGACCCTTTGGGAGTGTTTAACTCCTGCCACCTGCCTGTCCCTAGCAATCAACTCCAGATAGAAGAAAAATCTTTAGGCCAAAAGTTTCTCAAGTCAGGGCATTTAGGGACAGAGAGAGATCATCAGGTGAATTTAAGAGGGTGATGACTGGCCCCAGAATCAGGAGAATTGGTCATTCCATTAGTGGGTTTGTTTCTCTAATCCAGTGTAAGTTATCAAAATTCAATTACTGATACAAAAGTGAAAGTGAAACTCACTCAGCTGTGTCAAACTCTTTGCGACCCCGTGGTGTATACAGTCCATGGAATTCTCCAGGCCAGAATACTGGAGTGGATAGCCTTTCCCTTCTCCAGGGTATCTTCTCAGTCCAGGGATCGAACCCAGGTTTCCCACATTGCAGGCGGATTCTTTACCAGCTGAGCCACAAAGGAATTTTATAAATAGCTACGCGTAGCAATCAGCCGACTCTTTGGTACAAGGATGGTAATTAGTGCTCCAGATAAAACAAGGAAATAAAGGCAGAGCTCAGTTTAGAGTCGAGGAATGTTATAAGGGAGGGTTGGTGAGAAGACTGTCTGGTTTTCTTACTCCTTATTCTACTCCTGGGCTACCCTCGTAGCTCCATCAGTAAAAAATCTGCCTGCAATGCAGGAGACCCAGGTTCAGTTCCTGGGTCGGGAAGATCCCCTGGAGAAGGAAATGGCAACCCATTCTAGTACTCTTGCCTGGAGAATCCCATGGACAGAGAAGCCTGGCAGGCCACAGTCCATGGGGTCGCAAGAGTGAGACGTGACTTAGCGACTAAACAACAAAACAATTCTACTCCTACTCCTAGGACAAGAAAGCCAAATTTGTGTTTTGAGGATTCTATTCAAAGGAGCTGAAGTGAGGAAGGAGATGGGTGGTCAGGCCTGGAGTCGGGAGGGAACTGGTGATAGTGGGGAGGTAGGAGTGATGTGGGTGGTGGGGAGAGGGAAGAGGGGACACAGGAAAGGGAACGAAGGGGGCTGGGGGCTGGCTGACCCCTCATTTTTATAGCTCATATCCATGAATATAAATCTAATGAATGGTTAATAAAATGGTTATATCCTCCAGTTTTCTCAGGGGGATACCCTCATAATGACCTGGAAGTCTAGATTGTTTTAAAAAAATTAACCTTATTAAATTATGACAATTGAGTACACGTCCTTGTTTGCATTTATCCATTTATTTATTTGGCTGGGCTGCACAGCATGCAGGATCTTAGTTCCCTGACCAGGGATCAAACCCATTCTCTCTGCGGTGGAAGCATGGAGTCACAACCACTGGGTCACCAGGGAAGTGTCAGAAGGCTAGACTGCATGTTGGATTATCAGTCTTCAAAGATACTTGCCAGGATGTTGTGTGCTTTCCACCCTGCTCTCCCCTGCACCACGAGGGGTCTCAGGGACACACACGCAGATGCCCTGCCTCACGTGCAGCCTCAGTCACACCCTCCACATCCCAACTCCCTGAAAAATAAGCATCCCTAGGCTCAGACGGTAAAGAATTTGCCTGCGTTGCAGGACACCTGGGTTTGATCCCTGAGTCGGGAAGAACCCCTGGATAAGGAAATGGCAACTCACTCCAGTATTCTTGCCTGGAGAATCCCATGGAGGTGGGCTCCAGTCCATGGGATCACAAAGAGACAGACAAGACTGAGTGACTTCACTTCACTAGGCCACCCGTTGGGCCTCAGGATATATATGCTTGCCAGTTCATTATTCCTTGGGAGTAGAAAAGGAAAAGGCCCACAAAGTCCTTAAAACTGGACCTGGGTGCAGGCTACAGGAAGGGAGGAAGGCTTGTAAGGTTAGGTTTTAGGTATGCATGCTCCTTGGGTCTGTGGCCTCCCTGCTGTGTGGAGGGAGATACGGCTGGAGGAGGGTCAGAGGGAGAGGCTTGAGCATAGAGGGTCCTCTTGCTCAGGCCCAAGTCTAATATTAAGTGGTAGAACTGTCCAGTCTCCCCACAAACAACATCTTTAAAAGTAGCAGGTAAAGGGAATTCTGTGGTGGTCCAGTGATTAGGACTCAGAGCTTTCACTGCCAGGGGCCTGGGTTCTGTCCCTGGTCAAGAAACTAAGGTTCTGCAAGCAGACGGTGTGGCAAAAAAAAAAAAAAAGATAGCAGGTATATAGCCAAGCTCTGGCCTTGGAGGTCAAAAGACCCAGGTCCACACTTGTCAGGAAGTTTCTGCATCACTTGTCCTTGGCTGGACTATACTGGGTTGGACCATAGGCATCTCTGCCATCACCAGTGTAGCCTGAAGACCAGAGGCCTTGCCTTCTCTCCATCTTCTAGGCACCGAGAGCCAGTTGACCCAGACCCAGAAGGAAGACAGAGAGATCCTCTCAATCTCTCTGGCTAGTGGGGAGATTAGAGTCATATTTAATTTGATTTAGAAAAATAAAATCATGTGGCATGTCATGCCACATGCCACATGTCCTGCACGCCATCCTAATGTGATACATACATTGATAATAACAATTACCTAAATACATTATTTGACTTCTGAATCCTTATAGTATTCTCTTATACCTACAGTCTGCCCTGTTTATGTGCTTCCCTTTGGTTACCAGTCTTGTACATTATAAATTTCTTAAAGGCAGGAAGTGGCTTATTTCTCGTTGAATTCCTAGCTGAGTCCAAAACAATGCCATGCACACATCAGACATTCAAAAACTCATTACTGAGCTAACGAGAATGTTTCAGGTATCAATTTAAAAATGAGTGGTTAAGCAGTATGGTACTGACGCAAATACAGAATTATAGATCAGTGGAACAGAATTAGAAAGCCCAGAAATAAGCTCATGCACTTATAGTCAATTAATCTATGACAGAGGAAGCAAGACTATACAATGCAGAAAAGACAGTCTCTTCAATGAGCAGTGCTGGGAAAACTGGCAAGCTATATGTTCAAGAATGAAATTAGAACATTTTCTAACACCATACACAAAAATAAACTCAAAATGGATCAAAGACCTAAATATAAGACTTGGCACTATAGGCAGAACACATTTTTGACAAAAATAGCAGCAATATCTTCTTTGACCCACCTCCTAGAGTAATGAATTTACATTAAAATTAAAATTTTATTTTAATGAAATTAAAAACAAAAACAAAAAAATGGGATCTAATTAAACTTAAAAGCTTCAGCATAGTAAAGGAAACCATAAACCAAATGAAAGCCAACCCACAGAATGGGAGAAAATACTTGCAAATGAAGTGACCGACAAGGGATTCATCTCCAAAATATTCAAACAGCTCATGCATCTCAGGATCAACAAACAAATAATCCAATTTAAAAATGGGCAGAAGGTCTAAATAGACATTTCTCCAAAGAAGACATACAAATGGCCAACAAGCACATAAAAGGATGTTCAACATCACTAATTATCAGAGAAATAAATGCAAATCAAAACTGTAAGAAAGTATCATCTTAAACCAGTCAGAACAACCATCATCAAAAAGTCCACAAGCCATAAATGCTGGGGAGGGTGTGGAGAAAAAGGAACTCTCTTACACTGTTGGTAGGAATGTAAATTGGTCCAACACTATGGAGAACAGTAAGGAGGTTCCTTAAAAAACTGAAAATAGAACTATCATATGATCTAGCTATCCCACTCCTGGGTACATATCTGAGCATGCCCCCTAATGTTCATTGCAGCACTATTTAGAAGGAAACTAAATGTCCATCAACAGAGAAATGGAAAAAGAAGTTGTGGCATTACATGCAATGGAATATTACTCAGCCATAAAAAGGATAAAATAATGTTATTTTCAGCAACATGGATGGACCTAGTCATTATCATACCAAGTTAAGTAAATAAGACAAAGACAAATATCATATGTTATGACTTGCATGTGGAATTTTAAAAATGATACAAATGAACTATTTACAAAACAGATATAGACTTACAGATATCAAAACCAAACTTATGATTATCAAAAGGGAACTATCAGGAGGGTGTGGGGAGGGATCAATCAGGGGTTTGGGATTAACACACACACACTATATATATAAGAAGGATAATCAGCAAGGACCTACTGTATAGCACAGGGAATTCTACTCTATATTCTGTGGTAGTATATATGAGAAAAGAATCTGAAAAAGAATAAATATCTGTATATATATATATAACTGAATCACTTTGCTCTACACCTGAAACTAATACAACATTGTAAATCACTATACTCCAATGAAATTAAACCAAAACTAAAAGTGAGTGTTTAAGATTATATTGCCTTATTCCGATGTTTCTTGGAACTAGAAGGGTTTTTTCCTACTTCTGCATTAATCTAGATATAAACATTCATCAAGCTTTCTTTTAAAGTGACTAAATAAAAATAAAGTGAATCAATAGTGTAATTCTTTAAAAAATTTTAATGAATGTTTCATTTCCCAAAAGAATTTTTTGTAAATTCCTGTGGTATATCATTTTTCTTTAATGGAAATTTAAACAAACTTATTTAATGGAATTTAAACAAATTCAATGGAAATTTAAACAAACTTACAGGAAAGTTAATAGCAATGACAGCTTCTGATACTCTGTTCTTTGCAATTTCAAAATGGACATTTTCTTCCTTTTGGGAACTTCGCAGTGTATAAGTACTCTTAATATGAGGAGATACCATGTGTAGGAAACAGTAACGGTGTGGTACCTTACCCCCCTCCACTCCACTCCCTGAAGTGAAACTTTCTCTGCAGTATCAGGAAAGTGAAGGACATTGTGTATAATGCAAATGTTTCTTGGCATCTAGATTTTGGAAAAGGATTTCATCAATTTGAATAGATGCCATTAGCAAACTCTGAATCTGTAACTGCTCTGTCGTCTACAACAGCTCTCCATCACTGTGACGAGGCATTTTGGCAGGAACACTGGTGCACTTGGCCAGGATGCTGTGCCAGAGACACGACTTGGGTCAGGCCTGAGTTTGACAGCATCCTGACCCGTAGCCTGTGTCCTTAGGTCTGTCTGATCATGCAACCCCAAACACATAAACGAATACTGTATCATTTCATCATAAATAGTTCAGATTTATTGTACCATTTATTGAATACATTTTCCCTTCTGTTGAGAAAACTTGTCTGAAAGACTTTAACAATGTCTCGTAGTGAATTTAAATAGGGAAAAGGGCACAGATCCACTGGAATTAAGTAGGGTTGTGGGAAATAAACAACTCTTCTTTGCTTAGAAAAATTTCTTAGATCTAGAGAAAGATGGGGTTTAAGGTTACATTGCTGTTTATTGTGTGTGTGTGTATATATATATATATATATTTTTTTTTTTTTTACTCTAAGGGAAAGAAAAGCTTTCAGAGTCTATTATGTTAAGCTAAAATAACTGTTTCTGCTTATTCTATAGCTTGCATTTTTTGGAAAGTACAGTGACCAAGCAAAGACAACAATGACCAAAATGCTAACTTCAAATGAGATTTTGTTTGCAATTTTTAATTAAGCAATCCGTGCAAACATTTTTTTTTCTTCAGCATCAGGAGGGAAAAAACCGACCACACTTGGGAGCCTGGTGGAAAAACAGAAATGCTTTCTCATTGCAACCCGATTTCAAAGCAGTGGCGTGCAGAGAGGCAATGCCCAGGCCCTTAGTATTCCTCAGGGTTGCTTGAGTGCAAGTCTCGCAAATATGAATCAATTATGTTAGGAGGCACGCCTTGCAAGAGGAGCCTGCAGAAGGAAAGGCCACCTAGAAAGGATAAGAAGGAAAAAGCAAAGTCAAAACTGTCTACACGTGAAAAATCCCTGAAACAAGACCTCTTGACTAGCTGTCTGCAAATGTGACTAATTATGTTTCAGTTAGTTACAAAGATTCATTCAGTCCCTACTTGGAAATCTCTCCGGTTTAGTACATTTAGAATCTAAAACACTCCGCAATGAGAAGGAAAAGCAAGTTCCCTGCAGACGCATAGCAGTTTTTTTGTTCCCTACTTGGTTTAAATTCCTAACTAGTTGGAGAGTGTTTATTGCCCTTTGCAAGGTTTTGAGATTCCTCTATATAATTTCAGTGTTCAGAATGAATGGCAGAATAAATGCAAATCATGTTATAAGTCAGTAGGAAGAACCTTTTCCAGTTTGTTAATGTTCTTTTTAATTAAGCACAAAGAGTTCCCATTGAAGCACATGGGATAAGAAAAAAGGGACTACTCTTTTAACTTTGGCTATTCACACATTGTCAAAAGTGCAAAAATTGGAAATATAGTAAAATCTGTCCAAGAGTAAAATCTGTAAAATAATAAAATAAAAATTAACAAAATAGTAAAATCTGTCCAGTACATCTGAAGGTGAGAGAAACACCACTTAATATTTCATACTTACCATCCATGGTTCTGAATTGCATTTGAAAACTAAAAGTACCTTTCATGAGAGACCCCATGAAACCACAAAAATTCATGGTCCTTTAGAAAAATGTTTTACTACTTGCTAATAAATTCACGTCCAGACAAAAACAGCATGCCATTTGAACATTCTTAAAACTCCTTTAATGCAAATTTGGAAAAAATCATTCTCCTTTTAAAAAAAAAAATCAAGTCACATATTGGTAGAAATGATGCCACTTATGTACATGTCCATTCCTTGATGCAAAGCATTCAGAATGCTTGGGTATCACTCATTTTCATCTACATTAAATGCTTTAATTCATGCTCTACTGCATTCAACAACTTGCTTCATGTCAACAGAAGATTGTTGTGATGAATAAGTACTAGCCGTTAATGTCAAGATACTGAAATGCACATTACAGCTACAATGTTAGAGATTTTAAAGAGTCTGTTTTCATTGGATTACATAATGAAAATCATGCCATACTCCACAGGCTTTGTATGGCTTATGACAGTCATAAGCTTCATATGCCAAAATCATATGAAAGCTTACCTTAGATGATAATATACATTCAAAAATCCTTACTGTGCTACAACTAAGGAAAAGAGAGAGAAAGAGAGAGAGAGACGTTGTAAGCATTAATAAAGTGCTAATACCAAAGTTGAGTACTTGTTGGAGGAAATTATGGTCACGATTATGATGAGGTGATTTCATTAATCCTTAGTCAGGTGAAAAGTACAGGAAAATAGAAGCGCACGGAATGAAGGGCAGGGATCCAGTCACTTCAAAAGGATCATTAATAGGTAAAACATTTATTAATAGGCACAACCACTTTGCCAACAGGTGGCAAAGCCAGTTTGACTGTAATGTGAATAATTATAGGAACAGCTTCCAAACCATTAGCTAAAAAAAATTAAAAAACCCTACAACATATATATATTGTGTTTTTCAACAAAAGAAAAACAGGGACAATAGACAAAGCATTAGTGTACATATATATATGTTGAAATTCTAAAAGGCAAAATTATCAAGTGGATTTTAAAATTATTCTATAACACTATTCTGAACTGACTATATATTGGTTTGGACAAAAAGTTCATTGGGTTTTTCCGTAACAGCTTAGGGAAAAATCTGAACAAACTCGTTGGCCAACCCAATATGACTGCTCTAAATAAACACAAGGCTTAAAAAAAAAAAAAAAACAGGCTAGAAAGTGACTATACGTGCAATCTACAAAACTTTAAAGAAAGAATCCTAATTCTTTCCTCTTTTGAAAGCTGACATTATCTCTAGGAATTCAGAAAGCTAACACTGTAAACTCAGGCATGGGTCGATGTCATCAGAGTTTACATCACATTGCTCATCTAGCCCTGGAGAATTCCTTGATTCACTCTTCCAAATGGGGCCCAATCTATATATATACTGCAGGACCCATTTACCGCTTAATATATTAAGTAATGGGGTCTAGAGTTTTCTTTCCTAAGTTCATGAATATATGAAATAATCTTGGTCCCATGAAAATATACAAAATGTTCAACAGGTAGATGGATTACAGATACTCTACTAGTATCTAGAAGTTTTCACTGGACAATCTTAAATATGGAAGTTTCCAAATATTGGATCCTAATATTCCAAACATTTTTTATTTGTGTCCTTTCCCCATCGTAAATACACAGAACACTTTTTCTACAGCCTAGCAACAGAAAAATGTTCAGTTTTCTGAACTTCAACATGAATCTAACAGACCTACACTGGATGTTATCTTAAAGGTAGAACATATCTCTCTGCACTTGAAAGTGTTAAAGAAACGTCATTGGTTCCTGAATTCTGGTACCATTTAAAATGAGGACATCATCTAATGTGGCTTTTTGGCTTTATTTATGGGAACCTGTAGTATGGTACTTGGTTTTCCGACAAAACATATTCCTACATTACCTAATATCCTTGAATAATTTGGCCTTCCTTGTTCATGGCATAACCACTGTATGCCATGAGCTGCTAAGAAATATAATTAAAAGCAAAAGAGAAAGACAAGCTTTACATGCAAAGTGCGATTTCATGTAAGAGGAATGGAACAGAAGGAAGAAATATCCAGTGGGATATGAACTTGTAAAACCTGTTGCTGCCCCTCCAGGAAGACTGGTTGTCCAGGGGAATTTACTCCTTGATATATCACTGCAGAATTAGAATATTTGCACCAGTATTTATTTATTCTCAGTTGACATTCTTACCTTTTTTTTTTTTTGTTTTTTTTTTTCACAGCTTAATTTTATTCAAGTCACGTATTATCAGATAACAATCTGATGACAAACAATCTTGGCTTTACTTTTAGGACCAAAAGCTTTTGCCAGTATATCACAGTTGATAGCTTATTATGAATTTATATACTAGAACATTATTTATGTTACAATTTATTATACAATTAGCATAAAATATAGCATTTATAGATGCATAAAATTATTCACTTATGGGGGACCCCAGATGTTGAACCATTTATGAAACCATCATTTTATATCATTAGCAACATTCAGCTATTTTCAGAGCATGCAAATGTAGTCTCAGGTTTTTGATTTTTGAGTTCTTGTTTTTTGGACATTGGAATGTAAGTAGCAATAATACCTTGGAACTAATTAGGAGTTTAGAAATCAGATGTGTTTGCATTGTGACCTTCATTCGCATTTAAAGCTAATAAATAGCTAAAAGAACATTTATCCACCATCTCAATAGAAAGGTTTAAAATTTTCTAAGAATATTATATGTTTTACATTTGAGAGGAAAAAAAGTTTTTTTTTAAATTTCTATCAATTGTGCATCTACTCTCCTGTATTATCTGAGGATGGACAGAAATCAGAAGAGAAAGAACACTGATTTTTTTTAAAGTTAGAGAAAGAAAAAAGTGTTTCAAGAAGTTTTTCCACTATATTTACACTAGATTTAGGAATTAAAAAACTCTTTCATTGTTGCTATTATTTACATAAATACCTTAAACATTTACTAACATTTTTTCTAAAACATATTTATAAAGTCATATCTGACTTTTAGATTATAATTTCTCCATTATAGAGAGGTAGGAAAAGTAAAGACTTTGGTTGTTATAAAGCGGCAATATAATACAAGAACGAAAGAAAAGACATTAGCATCATGTCACCCATTAACTCCTAACAGTGACTCTGACAGGTATATGAGTCTTCATGGTGTCCCAAAATAGATACTGATTGTCAAGAAAAAAATTTCAGCATAAAACTTATCTTCAATTAATATAAAAATTGATTAAGATGACAATTACACTGAGACTTTTCTACGACATCAATTTTTATGTCTTTTCTTGGTTTACAATTAGTTGCAACACTTCTGAAAATTAGTATAAATGAAATATATACCTCCAAATGGAAACTCTCTAGTGAGATTTTAAAAGAAGTGGGTTATGTGTATGCTGAGTTCTACATATGGAGAAGTAAATGGCAACCTATTCCAGTATTCTTGCCTAGAGAATCCCATGGACAGAGGAGCCTGGTGGGCTACAGTCCATGGGATCTTAAAGAGTTGGACACGACTGAAGCGACAGAGCATGCACATATGTAATATTAATTACTAAACTAGCAAATTTACACATATAGTTTCACAAAGATAGTAAACTAGTTAAAAATAGTGTAAATTCCTTCATTGCTTATCAGTGATATTTTACATTTATCTAAGATGGACTACATCACGAAAGTAATACCCCTTGACTTGAGTCATTGTTACCATGCTGTGCACATAACACAGTTCACTGAAATTAACAGTCCTTTAGATAACAAGAATTTCAAGAGATGAAAATAAGTCTACTTAAAAAATCAAGAAGCCATCACAAATAAAGTGAATGCAGAATGTAAAAATGTCCTCTCCTTGGATCTTATCCCCCCCTTCCTAACCTATTCCCAAAATGCTAGCAAGCAATTTGGATTAGGTAGTAAAGATAGTAATTAAACTATTTTCATTTCGGTCTACACGAGATCTGGGATGTCCTACCTTTCACCTCCAGTTTGCATTCGATCTCCACTGTCCCAAGGTCATTGACGGCTTGGCAGCAGTAAGTGCCCCCGTCATAGGGGCTGGGCTTGCGAATCTCCAGAGTACAGACCCCTTGGTTGCTGAACATCCTGTATCTTGGATCATCCTTAATAGCAACTTTGTTCTTCATCCAGGTAATTTTGGGCTGAAGATGGAAACAAACTAGGTCAAAACATATCTGTACTTGGCCTGGGGTAATAGACCATCCAAGCCAGTGACAGAATGTTAAAATGTGGCTTAGAAAGAAAACACTACATTTAAGAAGAATCCATGTCAATTTAGGCACTAATTCTCTTCAAATTAAATTCTACTTAATGCTTGGCCAGAAAGCAAATGAGCAGTTTCGAAGAAACAGCCAGATTTGTTTAGAGGACAGCCCTGGGGCAATCTTCCCAAACAGATTCAATTACATTTAAATTCCATCTACATGTCTATGAGATTGACTCATCCAGGAGCCTGTATATCGCTCAATGTTTCAAAGAATCCCTGTAAAGTGTCATCACCAGTCAATTATCTTTACGTTTTCCCTGATATGCTCTTCTAACTTTTTACGGGCTGCTTAACCCTCCTCACTATTTAATCTCTCTTCTGACATCTGTTTTCATCATCTGGTGGCAATGGATGGACCTGCTCCAATCAGATAATCCCAGATCAATAATGATCCAATCACCCAGGAAGGCTACTCCATTCTGCTACACCAACGCTAACTCTCCTTTCCATTCTCACACTGTCTCTTCTTCCTTTCTGTAAACACACACTCTTGCCTCTATCTCTTAAATGATTCTGTCTTGCTCAAACCCAAAAGATAGCACTTCTCAGTGTCCTCACCGTCCTCTTTCTCCTTCCACTTTTCAAATGGGCATATGCCCTGAGGCTCACATCTTGGTCCTTGACTTCACTTCACTTCTCTCTTTCTTCTGATATTCCTTTCTAGAGTTTCAGCTCCAAAGGGTGGGATGCAGCAATTCCATGCTTGGGGCACCCAAACCAAGAGACACAGCCCCTCGCCTTTCTCCCAAGCTCCCGTGATGTTCTTCTCTCCTCCTGGTCATTCCCACTTGCACGTACCAACATCACCTCCAATTAAATATAGATTTAGCATCTTCTTTGCATCCTCAGTTTGGCTTATCCCTTTCACTTCTCTATTTCTGCTCTTGGTATATGCTGGAAAAATATCACTGTTTGCAATTTTTCCAAATTCTAGGGCACATTCTTTCAGCACTACTCAGGGATAGACAGCTCTGCGGGCAACATTCATTAAAGTGTTGCTCTTTTCAAATGCCGACAATATGTAACCTGTTCAGTCAGATGCCATCTCTCCTTCCTGGTGCTCTGTACCTTTATCACCGAACATTTTGTATTCTGCCTTGCATTATGGTATCATCATTTGATTTACACTATTACAGGAAACTTGATAAATCAGTGTCACCTGATTTTTCAGATGACACAATATTACTTCCATCTCCTTACCTCAGTTCTTTTAAAAATAAGTGGTTTGTTTTTTCCTTAGAAAATATTCCTTAGTTAGTAAAGAAATATTTTATACATTTAAATAGTGTCCTTTATTACCCACCAACATCATCACCCTGCATGTCCCATCTCTCTATCCCAAAAAATACACACACACACATTGAGCAGTTGGAAAGTCAGCTAATATTACTGTAGGGTTGGCCAAAGTGTTCGTTTGGGTTTTGCCATAAGATGTCATGGAAAAACCTGAATAAACTTTTTGACCAACCCAATACTTACAATTATAACATAGCAAATATAAAAGATGGAGTTTGGAATTAATTCTTAAATTTAATTTAGTGTGATTAAAGAAAAAAAATGGTACCTTAGGATTTCCTCTCACACTGCAGTTCAGGGTAGCATTGTAACCCGCTACAGCATAGGTGTTGACCAATGGCTGAGTAAACATAGGTGCCTCTGTGAAATCGAAGTCCTCATACACTGGATTTTTGTAGATTTTGCCTTAAAAACAAGCATTAAAAATAAGTTAAAAATAAAAATATTATCCTTGGCGTAGTTGACTACAATAAAAACTTCCTTCAGTTTACTGCATGCTCACGCTCCCAGTCACTCAATTATGTCTGACTCTTTGCGATCCCAAGAAGTGTAGCCCACCAGGCTCCTCTGTCCATGAAATTTTCCAGGTAAGAATGCTGGAGTGGGTTTTTCTTTGCTATTGTAATATTATTTGCTAATTAAATGTTTTAGTGAAAAGAACAGAAAAGAAAAGAATACAGGTGTGGGTTGCCGTTTTCTTCTCCAGGAGATCTTCCCTTCCAGGGATCAAACCCAAGTTTCCAGCATCTCATGCACTGGCAACTGGATTCTTTTACCACTGTGCAACCTGGGAAGCCCCTCTGAGCTTAGAAAAACATGTAAAAACATGAACAAAGGCATTCATTTGGGAAGGTACCAATTACAACCAATCTCACATGGGACAGAAAGCCATAGAGCCATCTGGAACCCAAATAAATACTGGGAAGAATTCAGTGTCTGAGTGTCTTGCTCAACAATGTGTTTTAACCTGAATGTAATGAGGAAAGGCTAGAAGGACATGATTTATGAGGAAATGAAATGACAGGGGTGGAATCCAACTTCTCCTTTCATTACAAAATGGCTCTCATAAGTAGCATCCTCGAAGGCGTCCAGGAATAGAATAACCCAAGCTCTAGAAGTAAATGGCGACTTTTTCCTATCCCTGTGATGCTAGTCATTGAGAGACCCGCTGTCCAGATGTTGGAATGAATGAAATTATGTATGTTAAAAAATATAATCATAGTACAGTTTCCCTTAAGATATTTTACGCATAAGATTAAAATTTCAGTTGGACATTCCTACCACAGGTTTGAACGGGTGTTTATGAGTTCTTATTCATTTTGCCCCATCTCTTTTTCTTTCTGTCTTCTCTGTCTCATCACTTAAAACTAGGCTCACGGATGTCCAGCCCTCTCCCAGCTCACCGTCCTTGGCAATCACGGCACTCTCTTTTGTCATTGTTGCATCTTCACTGAGGCCACACATGTTTTCAGCAAAGACCCGGAAGTAATACTCGTTGCCAATGACCAGTTCAGTAATGGTGGCACTGGTTCGGTGATAATGCTCAATAACAGTGAACCACTCCTAAAAAACAAACAAAGATAATTTAAGGAAAATCACTTCAAAATACACAGCTATTTCAACTGTTAATTAGAATAAATAACAGGGATGTTTCATTAACTAAAAGGAAAAAAAAGCACTAATTTTTACATTGAGGGTAACAGAAATGTATATTTAATTTAATACTTTATAATTAATTTATACCTGATGATGCAATTTAATATTCATCTATACATGAGATTCATTTACCCGAGATGACGATGGAAGAAACTTTCACATAATGAGCTGTGGGGATGTCATTCTGGCTTATATGTGGTTTAACTTAAAATTTATACTAATTAGAACAGTCTGTTTTGTGGCCTATTAAACATACATTGTACATCTGCTTTAACCATTTAAAGAAAAGCATGTATTGCCTGGAAGTAACGAGTGTCTCTTTTGAAAATCCAGATAAATGCCTCCCTTCCTGGGACATTAATGCTGGTATATGTTCCATGATAAAGCTCCCTTCCCAAGCAGAGTCATACTGATGCTAAATCACGAGAGAAAAGTTAACATCACCCAATCAATTTGCCCACTATCATTATCATAGGTTCTTTCAATTCTTTGTTCAATTATTAATTATTACCTCCTCCCTGTTTACCCTCCCACCACTCCACTCGGGTCATAGTCTTTCACCTTGACCTGGCTTAGTTTTCTTCACAGCACTTGTTACCTTAAATATATCGTGTACTTACTATTTTACTTGCTTTTTCACTACTTTCCCCATTGCAATGGGTGTACAGTGATGGTTAAAAATGTACTTTTCTTCTCACCCCTTGTGTCTCCAGGGCCTTATCGCAACACCTGGTATATGGTGGGTAGCATGAACAAAACTGAATACTTGAATGATTGAGTGAGTTAAAGTTATATTATTCTTTCTTTTTTTTTTTTTAATTTTTCCTTCACCATGTCAAGAAATAAAGTGGCTTCAAAGTTTATCTTGCCACTAGTAAAAAACCACATTGCACTACATATATTTAGTACCACTAATTGAGAAAATACATTTCCTGACCAAAAAAATCTTAAAGGAAAAGGATTTTTCTTGCAATGTTTAGGTCCTCTGACCTCTGTTTTAAAGACACCCAGCAACTGTAGTTATGTCCTCCTTAATTCCCAAAGCACTTTATGCACACCTTTATTCCAACATTTATTATATATATATTTTTTTAACATTTGGTTTATGCCTTTTTCTTGCTTATACTATGAGTGCTCCCAGAGCATGAGTTGTCTATTTGTTTTTGATCCAGCAGCTAGAACAGCACTCAACAAATAGGAAATGAATGAATACATGAATGTCTTGGCATACATCATGAAAACAATGTTTATGGAAGGTATAAAGGACTGCAGGAACTCAAGTGAAAAACAGCATCTGTGGACACAGTGAGACAGTGGTGTGGTGAGCTCCTGTGAAGAGCACTGGGCACAGTGAGCACCTTCAGGTCTGCAGGTCTGCTGAAACGCACCAGAAACACAACGGTGCGGTGTTGGGGTCCTCCCCTGTCAGCAGGCAGAGCTAAGACACGTGAAGCAGCAGCAAAATCCTGGCTCACCTGGACTTGACTAGATATCTAAGAAGACAAATGCTGGGCAGTGTGGTAGGGATGGGGCACTGGAGGAAATGCAGTACCCCTGGATTCACTACCAGTATCCAGACAAAGGTCCAGGGAAGAGCCCCTTTTGCGAAGGAAATCCAAAATATTCAATACTTTCCTTGCAAAGCTGCCCATTGATCTAGCTCTCAAGCTGTCCAGGTTTGGCTAAAAGATGTTTCTTTAAATGCCAAGTCTTATTTTGTCATGTAGCACCCACCCAGGAGTGTGGGGAAAGACAGGATAGAAATAGTTTATGAAAAGGAAAGACTTGAAACCCATTCCTGTTACTTAGGCTGCTCTTTTCATCCCTCTCCCCTTCTATTAATCCAGTGTAACCTTATAACCTAAGTTCTTACTGAAATCTACTAGTATAAATGCCTAAAGACTTCCTGTCAAAATCATTCAGTATGATGTTCTACTTATCCTATGAGAATGGATAGTGGCTCTGTGACATTCCATGTGAAACTTTCACTTATTCATTCACCGACTTACAGCCAGGTGTAGTGGGTGTAGTGGATTGATTCTGGTCAGAACGACCTAGGTTTTAACATTTAAAATCTGGTGATTTCCAGCAATTCATTTACTCTTTTGAGCCTTAATGTCCTCATTTATAAAGCATAGGTAATAATAATTCATATTCCAGTTGATCTGCTTCTTGAATACTCTAAGCTCTTTCCCTCCTCAGGACCTTTGCATATGCTGTTCTTTCTTTTCTAACTGGTTTTTTTTTTTTTAAGACATCAGTCTACAAAGAGAAAGAAGTTGCATGGGTCCAAATGTGAGCCAGAATTCAGAGTGAGTAAATATTTGCTGAATGAATAAATTTAGTGAATTCTATTGAGCATTCTATTGTCTTAGCCTCTTGAAAAACAAGCAAGGTAAAGTTCACTGTCTTTATTTTACATATGAGGGAAATGGAAATCAAAGAGGTCAAGTGACTGTTCATGTATATGTGGTCTTAGGTGGAAATTAAAGTCCAACTCTCCATGGCTCCTAAGGCCTTACCTTTCCCACTGTGCCATGTCACTTCTCCATGACCCTCATGAGTTCCTCACCAAAGAGGACTTCATGCCTCCCCCTTAACTTCTGATGAACTATGATTTTGCTGCTGCTATACCAGAGAAAGCCAGACCTTACCATGCTCTTCTTATCAGCCTTCTGGATCGTGTACCCTGTAATGGCAGTATTTCCATCATCCCTTGGTGGGGTCCATGATAGAGCAACATTCTCTCCCCAGACATCCTCAATCTTCACAAGTTGGGGTGGACCTGGACGGTCTGTAGGATAAATTCATGGTGTCACTGTGAGGTCACTTTCCCCCTAATCTAGACCTTGTTGTAGGAGGGTATTTAAAATGTCCTTTCCTTCCCATCCCAGAAAATAGCAAGGAGAGATGAAAAACCCTTCCTCAGTGATCAATGCAAAGAAACAGAGGAAAACAATAGAATGGGAAAGACTAGAGATCTCTTTGAGAAAATTAGAGATACCATGGGAGCATTTCATGCAAAGATGGGCAGAATAAAGGACAGAAATGGCATGAACCTAATAGAAGCAGAAGATATTAAGAAGAGGTGGCAAGAATACACAGAAGAACTATACAAAAAAGATCTTCATGACCCAGATAACCATGATGGTGTGATCACTCACCTAGAGCCAGACATCCTGGAATGTGAAGTCAAGTACCTTAGGAAGCATCACTACGAACAAAGCTAGTGGAGGTGATAGAATTTCAGTTGAGCTATTTCAAAGCCTAAAAGATGATGCTGTGAAAATGCTGTACTCAATATGCCAGCAAATTTGGAAACCTCAGCAGTGGCCACAGGACTGGAAAAGGTCAGTTTTCATTCCAGTCCCAAAGAAAGGCAATGCCAAAGAATGCTCAAACTACTGCACAGTTGCACTCATCTCACACGCTAGCAATGTAATGCTCAAAATTCTCCAAGCTAGGCTTCAATAGTACGTGAGCCATGAAGTTCCAGATGTTCAAGCTGGGTTTAGAAAAGGCAGAGGAACCAGAGATCAAATCGCCAACATTTGTTGGATCATAGAAAAAGTATTCCAGAAAAACATCTATTTCTGCTTTATTTACTACACCAAAGCCTTTGACTGTGTGGATCACAACAAACTGTGGAAAATTCTTCAGGAGATGGGAATACCAGTCCACCTGAACTGCCTCCTGGGAAATCTGTATGCAGGTCAAGAAGCAACAGTTAGAACTGGACATGGAACAACAGACTGGTTCCAAATTGGGAAAGGAGTATATCAAGGCTTTATATTGCCACCTGCTTATTTAACTTACATGCAGATTACATCATACGAAATGCCAGGCTGGATGAAGCAGAAGCAGGAATCAAGATTGCCAGGAGAAACATCAATAACCTCAGTCAGATGACACCACTCTTATGGCAGAAAGCAAAGAAGAACTAAAGAGCCTCTTGATGAAAGTGAAAGAGGAGAGTGAAAAAGTTGGCTTAAAACTCAACATTCAGGAAACTGAGATCATGGCATCTGCTCCCATCACTTTATGGCAAATAAATGGGGAAACAATGGAAACAGTGACAGATTTTATCTTCAGGGGCTCCAAAGTCACTTCAGATGGTGACTGCAGCAATGAAATTAAAAGACACTTGCTCCTTGGAAGAAAAGCTATGACCAACCTAGAGAGCATATTAAAAAGCAGAGACATTACTTTGCCAACAAAGGTCTGTCTTGCCAAAGCTATGGTTTTTCCAGTAGTCATGTATGGATGTGAGAGTTGGACTATAAAGAAAGCTGAGCACCGAAGAATGGATGCTTTTGAACTGTGGTGTTGGAGAAGAGTCTTGGGAGTCCCTTGGACTGCAAGGAGATCAAACCAGTCAACCCGAAAGGAAATCAGTCCTGAATGTTCATTGAAAGGACTGATACTGAAGCTGAAACTTCAATACGCTGGCCACCTGATGCAAAGAACTTACTCATTGGAAAAGACTCTTTTCCTGGGAAAGATTGAAGGCAGGAGGAGAAGGGGATGACAGAGGATGAGATGGCTGGATGGCATCACTGACTTGATGGACATGAGTTTGAGCAAGCTCCAGGAGCTGGTGGTGGACAGGGAAGCCTGGCATGCTGCAGTCCATGGGGTCACAAAGAGTTGGACACAACTGAGTGACTGAACTGAACTTCCTTCCCATATTTCCACCCACAATTCTTCTGTATTTTTCTTCTCCAGAGAAGTGCAATGCACTCCAGCTTAGCTTATCTGCAAATGCTTGACTTTCATCTCCATGGAAAGAAAAAGTTTTTGTAAAGAAAACTTAAATGAACCTTCAAATCTCATTAACCATCCTCCAGGGGCCGATGACTGGCGATGAATCACAGGCTACTCTGCTTAATGGAATGGTAAGCTGACACTGGACTTGAAATCTTAGAGTCTACCTGGGCTGTGAAAGGCCCAAAACCCACAGCCTGTGAGAGGGATTTCCTGCTGTACTAAAAAGGCATCTTTAATGGGAATGAGGAAAACATGCTTCCTCTGCCATCTCTCCCTTCAAGATTCATTAGTATTTATCAAGTGTTTCCATTTTATGGAAGTAAAATGCATTCATGAGGAAGTCAAGTCTTTCTTCACTTTATTTCTGCATCATGAATTTCTGTGACCTCTGACCTTCCAGTAAATGGCAGTAACATTCAGAAAGGCCAAAAGTTAAGAAAACTAAGCTTTTTTTTTCCCTTTGAGGCCCCTAAAAAAAAAAAACACACACCTTGCACAGAAGTGCAAGAAAAGACAATAATAATATGTCTTTTTTAAGACATAATTTCTTCATTTTTTTAAGGGAAATTTCACATCTGTTATCCTCTGCAATACAAGCATGATCCTTTCTGTCCTGAAATATTCTTCAGGTATTAAAATGCAATTATAGTTATTTCTGTTTGTTTTTAGTTGCTAAGTCATGTCCAGCTCTTTTGTAACTCAATGGACTATAGTCTCTGTCCATGGAATATCCCAGGCAAGCATACTGGAGCGAGTATTTACCATTTCCTTCTCCAGAGGATCTTCCTAACCCAGGGATCAAACCTGTATCTCCTGCATTGCAGTGGGATTCTTAACATTGAGCCACCAGTGAGCTGAACTTCCTTCCCATATTTCCTATAGTTATTTTTACATGAAATGTCAGACTGAGAAGAGTAAATATCAGAGTGTTTCCTGGTCATGTTTTTCTCTTTTAATCAACATTTAACAAGCAGTCTTCATGCACTCCAAGAAGGAAACCACAGTGACAATCCCTGCTTTCTTTCCACAATTACCAATGACAAGCCTCTACAAGCACAGTCTTTGACCTCCTGTTTTCACCCACTTGACCTACAGACAGCCAGCTTCTCTAAGCTCAACCTCCCATGTGCACTCATCTGCTTCATCTTCAGAACTGGTGCTGACTTTTCAAACACTTGCCCCCAAGAATAAATGGCATTGTTAGATTTTTATGGCCATGGCAGAAACATAAATTTGGGGCTAAAAAAAGTAAGTAGGATAATCATTGTTACTATTTACACTCTGAATGTGTGAGTGATGTGCCAGGCACTTTTAACTACCTGGTAAAGTAACTACATGTCAAAGTAGGAAAAATTAAAAAGTCCTTCCCCAAGTTTCAGAGGGTAAGCCTCTTCCAGATCCAACTACAAGAGCTTCCATTAAAATGGAGCCAGGCCAGACCCAACGGCACACTGAGCATCCTCCATACTCTCTTCTACTTAACAAAAATCAAGACAATTTAGTCAGTGGGAAAAGAACGTTTAGTTTAAAGGACATGACCTAAGGGAAGGCTTGCCATAGGAAGTTGCTCTTTTGGTTAGAGAAACTGTTGTTCTAGCACATTTGCTGAACTGTACTAATAAAAATGATTGGAGACAAGGATTCTCCTAACTTTGCTCTTAAATTCATTTCTTGACACTGCAAAAATTATAGAACAATTCAAGCAAAAAGAGTCTATTTATAAGAAATCCTTTCTCTATCACCCTGACTGTGGAAAGAAGCAAGAACTAAACTTATCTGGACAGGTAAATATCTAACTAGCCCTGCATGACCAACCACAGTTCAGTCTTTAATTGTTTAACTCTGGGTACACCTTTCTTACATTTAATAAAAATCTTTCATTCTCCATTAACTTTGTGCTAAATCACTTCAGTTGTGGCTGGCTCCTTGTGACCCTATGGACTGTAGCCCATCAGGCTCCTCTGTACATGAGATTCTCCAGGAAAGAATATTGGAGTGGATTGCCATGTCCTCCTCCAGGGGATCTTCATGAGCCAGGGATCGAAGTTGCATCTGCATTAACTTTACTATTAGCCAATTGTAAATAAAGTAAGAAACATGTTATCTCTACATGTTTTCTTGTAGAAAAAATCTGAAATCTACAATGTTTTCTTAATGCAAGAATTCAACACAAGAAGTAGTTTTATCATCAAAGAGTTAAGAAACAGAGTGAGAGAGACCTAGATTGTCAAACAGTACAGAGGGCTTTCACTAGAAAGTACATATATTCATTTTATTTAATATATCTGCCCTGAGTTTCTCATGATTAGTCCTTTTAATCAGTGAAAAGTTACTCTAACAAGCTAACCAATTTTACTAATTTACCTTTTTTCTTAATTCTAAAAAAAGGAATTTTTTGTAGAGCCAACCTAATAGAAATTCTGACTCCTTATTGACAAGGACAATTTGTCTCCATACTGCATAGAATATTCTAGTTTCTTCCTCCAAACCTACCAATAACCCGGATATCGATGGACGCAGTTTCCACAAATTTTTCCACTTTGACCTGCAGATCATATTTCCCAGAATGGCTCCTCTCTGCTTTTCTGATAAATACGATTGTATCAGTCTCAGAGTTGCGAATGTTGATCTGATTCTTATCGATAGGTGCACCATCTTTTGTCCAAATTAATTCTGGTCTTGGTTTTCCCTTAAAAAAGAAGACAAAAAGTAGAGATGGAAAGGGATCAGATTGTCTCCAGATTTTCTCAGCATTAAAAAGAATGGTCAGTGGCTTACCCTATCATTGGCAAGATTGGAAAACTCTCTGATGCTGGGCAGTTACAGCAGTAATGTAATATTCACTATTGCCCATCAATTGCACTGGGTATGCAAGGCACTGTTAGGTACATGATATTTATAACTTCCTTTAATCTTCATTTCACAGTAGGTATCATTATGTTCATTTATTTATTTTTGGATAAAGGTATCAAATGACTTGCACAAGGCCTTGCAGCTTAAGTGCTGGAACCTGATCTTCCAGCCAGGTGTCTTCAGCTCCAAGTCCTGTACATCCCAGCCTAATGGTTCAGAACATAGGCCCCGAGGCCCCAAAATCTGTATTTGGATCCTGACTCCGCTGCTTGAGAGCTATGTGACTTTGGGCAAGTTACTTAAAGTCTCTGCTTCAGTTTCCTAATCTGTAAAATGGATGAGAGTAGTACCTATCTCACATTGTGGTTACCAAGACTGAAGTTCTAAGCTTCTGCGCACTGCCTAAGTGCTTCATTGACCATCTCCATGTTAATGATTATGATTCCACTGTAAAATGTTGCTCATTTTAGATTTGTCTGTAATTCTCTCTCTGATAACAGCTGAAACTATTTTTTAAGAGCAGACTTTGGTAATTATAATGTCATTCGAGGACGTGAGTTTCAGTTTACATTACAAAGGAACTTCGTAGGATTCCTGAGCCTCCAGGCTCAACCCACAGATAAGAACCAAGTGTCTGGAAGGCACAACCTTCCCGAGGGATCCTAATGTAGCTTGTTGATAGGTTCTGTTAAGGAATGTGAGAGACACATATCAAACCCCTGTCCACAGGCCTTGAAAAAATGGACAGGGTGCTCAGATATGCTAGTAGGAAGTTTAACAATATTGTTAAAGATGGAAAGTAGTTCCAGGTCTCATTTCCTTAAACTGCAATTTATTACTAACTACTAGGGGAAAAAATTGAGTTCCCTGATAAAACATGAAGTGAAAAAAGCACTGGATTTAGTGTCTGGAGACATAGACACTATTCATGGCACTACTATTTTCCTGCTGTGTGACTTTGGGCAAATCACTTAACTTCTCTGAATATCAGTTCCTTCCTTTCTCAAAGTGGGTAAGGAAATCTGCCATTCCTGCCTCTCACATGGGGCTCACATGAAGTCTCCGAACTCCAGAGGCTACATAAATAAACAAACATGACATACTAGTCTCACCATCCCTCTCCTGGTAGATGACCAGCCCCTAGGGATGCCATGCACGTGAGGCCCCTGTTCTCATGCTCTTTCCTCCCCAAGACCCAGTGACAGAAGCTGAATCCACTGCCTCCCCCTACAAGATCCAGAACTGGGATTAGCCCCAGTTGTCAACATGGTGTGGAGACTAGAGGGTTAATTCAGTCCTGGTGCAGAGCAGGGTCTTGGGTGCCTGCCTTGTGCAAACTCCTAGTTTTATTTAAGGCTGAGGAAGGAGAGAAGTGGGAGGAATCTTGCCAAGCCATCTCCCTCCTCCTCTGCCATGTTTACACTCACTTCCTCCTCGACTTCCGTTCTGACCTCACGTACTATATAGAAGATAACTTCTAAGGCTGGGCCCCAAGCGCAGTGAGAATGGCCCGAACTGGCTGTCCTTTTAGGTTAATTTTCACGGAAGCCTGAGTTTGAAACAGCTGTGGGTGTATGTGTGTGTTCAAATGTGTGCAGAGACCTAAAGTTTAGTTCTAAGGTTGTCTGATATAACAGCCACAAGCTAAATGTGACCATTTAAGCTAAAACTAAATAAAATTAAGGAAAATTAAAAATTCCTCCATCACCCTAGTTCCTAGCTGCTCTTTTTAAGTTAATAGCCTCATCTGGCTACTGGCTACCATATTGGACATTGCATTTACAGAATATGTCTATCATCACAGAAAGTTCTATTGAACAGCATTGTCTAAGGCATAAAAGGAATCAAATGAGCAAGGAGGTAATGGTGCAGTGTGTGTGTGTGTGTGTGTGTATGTGTGTGAGAGAGAGAGTGCAAAAATGATTATTATATGCAAAACCTGGTTAAACTTATAAACAACAGATTCTTCTTCAGGAGCAAGGATTTAACAATATTCATATACTTCAGTTAGTGACTTCAAAATTTCAAATTTCAGTTATCCCTCATTGGAACCTGGGTAATTTGAGTGTGGTTTGGGATAACTGTGGGAAGCAAGCACATGTTGTTTTCCTGCGTGTTACAGCAATAACCTCACTTAAAAAGAAGATCATTTTTACAGATGGATAGAACCAGAGAGATCTTTAAGCATTTCTTGTTTGGTGTCTCCTTGGTATTTGCTCTCTGGCCCACTACAGTCATTGAGCTTCGGACAAGACGAAGTCTCATTTGGAAAATCTATGACAATTTTATAGACTTCTGTACTTTTAAAGCAGGAGATTGTTTAGTC
Source organism: Ovis canadensis (assembly GCF_042477335.2). Taxonomy (NCBI): domain Eukaryota; kingdom Metazoa; phylum Chordata; class Mammalia; order Artiodactyla; family Bovidae; genus Ovis; species Ovis canadensis. Next base: position 176,756,473 of record NC_091247.1, on the reverse strand, counting down.
ATTCTCCAAATCTGGTCCATCACTTCCTACTTTTCCTCTGAGGAAATTGAATCATGAATAACATAAATGCTGAAGTATCTCCTTTTACTCCTTAAACACCCCAGCATTGTAAAGAGAAAATGAACAACTCTGAATTATTACCTGGAAAGGAATAACCAGATTGATGGCTTCTCCAACTCTGCGGATATAGGTTTGCTTCAGGTGCCTTGGGATGCGAATCTTTGGAGGCTCTGAGATAGAGTAGAAAAGCATAATTTTGTAGTTAGTACCATACACTGGAAGCACCCTTACATGAGTGTACCTGGCATATACTCATCAGGATTTCCCTGTGCTCATGTCTCTGCGGTAAAATCTTAATGGGCCACTAATAGATTATATATGGTAACTTTGGTTCCAAATGTTACCTTCAAGAAGAGATGTTTTAACAGTTTAACTCAACAAAATCTACCCTTGACCTCTTTCATTTTCTGCAACTTCCTATTTTTATTGTGTGAGAGTTGGACTGTGAAGAAAGCTGAGCACCAAAGAACTGATGCTTTTGAACTGTAGTGCTGGAGAAGATTTTTGAGAGTCCCTTGGACTGCAAGGAGATCCAACCAGTCCATCCTAAAGGAAATCAGTCCTGTGTGTTCATTGGAAAGACTGATGCTAAAGCTGAAACTCCAATACTTTGGCCACCTAATGCAAAGAACTGACTCATTTGAAAAGACCCTGATGCTGGGAAAGATTGAGGGCAGGAGGAGAAGGGGATGACAGAGGATGAGATGGTTAGATGGCATCACTGACTCAATGGACATGGGTTTGAATAAACTCTGGGAATTGGTGATAGACAGGGAGGCCTGGTGTGCTGCAGTCCATGGGGTCACAAAGAGTCAGACACGACTGAGTGACTGAACCGAACGAACTGAAAGCAAACACTAAAGTTTCTCCTAGGGCCTTATATATATTTTTCATAGTTTCTAACAGTGAGTGTATTCTCCAACGAACAATCGATAAAAGATCTATAGTCACCACATTAGCTGGTAGGACTGACCTTTTTTTTCTCACCAGAAAATAATAATAAAAAAATAGCTTTATCTAGCCGAAACTAACACAACATTGTAAACCAATTATATGCCAATAAAAATTTTTTAATAATTAAAAAAAATTTTTTAAGCTTTAGTGCCTAGCACTTACTGCTTATGTAATTATGTTAGAACTTGATGGTAACTTTCTCCCTCTATGGCTATGGTGAAGTATGTAACATGCAGCACTAACCCACTGAATATTGATATTCATTACACACCACAAAGGTATTAGGACATGTGGATATAAACCTATCAAAGGCAGAAGAAAATTGAGGCTCATGGCTCACAGGGATGAAGTGGGCTCAATATCATGTGAGGGCTCAGTACAGAATAGTAAATGCTTTTCATGAAGGGACCAACTTAACCCTCACAGCTATCTTTATGGCAAAGGTATCCTTTTTACTTTATAATAAAGAAACTAAAGACAACAAGGGTTTAAGTCACTTGCCCAAGGTGACACAGCCAGGATTAGAACCTGGAGTCAGCCTCTAGTACCTACGCTCTGCTTAGACACACAGACTGCAGTGTCAGAGAGATCTGGGTTTGAGTTCTAGATCAGACAGTAGATCTGATCTCAGCCTACTCCACAAGATCTAATTCACAGGATTGTTGTGAGGATTAAATAAGGTCATCTAGATAAAGTATTTAGCATACTGGCTGAGAATAGAAAGTGCTCGATAAACTCAGGAGATGATGATGATGGTGGTAGTGCTGATTACTGAATGCTCCAGCTGGAAGAGAACTTGAGGGATCCTCTAACTCCCTAACTTCACAGAGTTAAGGAAAAAGAGACTCAGCGAGGTTCCACAGCACACTAAACCATCATCATAATAAAAGCTAGCATATACCAAGAGCTTATCGTGTGGCAAGCATTTCATTAAGCAAATAACAGGGATTCATTCATTCAGCCTCACAAGTGCTTGAAGTGGGTGAATCCGATTATTGCCTCTGTTTTGCAGGTGAAGAAATTAAGGCTCAGGAAAAGCAAGTCCCTTGCCTGAAACCACACAGTCAATAAATGGAAGAAACAGAACTCAGCTTTCATAGTCTGTCTCCAGAATCAACTAAGAAAATTTGCATTCTTCACACTTTTTTCCATTCATTCATCCCCTAACCTCCCAAAAGGTTTCAGGCAGTCACACCATAAGTCTGTGGCTCAACACAATCCAGCTCTAGATGCTCAACCACTTTCCAATATTCTTTGCCCTAGAGCAGTGATGCTCAAACTTTTTGGTCTCTGTATCCCATTACACTCTTAAAAACAATCAAAGGAAGGTCCTACAAAGCTTTTGTTTATATAGGCTGTATCTATCATATTAACCATATTAGAAATGAAAACCAATATAGTTTGAAATATTCATATACTAACTTGAAAATAACAACATAAATATCATTTTAATGAAAACAACCATATTTACATTAACAAAAACTTGTGATATGAGTGGCATTCTTTTCTGTTTTGGCAAATCTCTTTCTTGTCTGACTTTTAATCTATTGCAGTATGTTGTTTTGCTTGAAGTACTTGAAGAAAATTTGGCTTCACACAGAATATTTTAATAAATTTTTTCAGATAATTGTGAGTATTCTTTTTTGATTCTACACTAAAACATGAATTGTAATTTCTTAAGGGTTAGCTACTTCCTGGTGGCTCAGACGGTAAAGCGTCTGCCTACAATGCGGGAGACCCGGGTTCGATTCCTGGGTCGGGAAGATCCCCTGGAGAAGGAAACGGCAACCCACTCCAGTACTCTTGCCTGGAAAAATCCCATGGACAGAGAAGCGTGGTAGGTTACAGTCCATGGGGTTGCAAAGAGTTGGACATGACTGAGCCACTTCACTTTAAGGGTTAGCTACAGTGTGGAATCTAAAACCATCTATGAACTTTTCATATTCTGTTACATTAAAGTCCATTGATCTACCTTTCATTTTGAATGTATCTTACCCAGGCATGATTTTTAAACTTGCATTAGTCTTCTGGAAAATATAGCTTCACTGAATTATGCGGATCATTCAAATTTTGAAACACTGCATTCATTATTCAGTATCAAAAAATTGCATTTGCTAGTATAACCACCTACTTTATCAGAAAAGATCTTAAGTATTAGAAAGCTGTCAAGTCGATGATGGTGAATACCAGTTTTCCAAAATTCTAATTTTTGCTTCGAAGATTAAATTTTTTCATGGACAAATTGACAACAAATACTGTAAACTGTTTTCCCTGAAGTTACAGGTTCACTCCATTCATTTTCTAGAAAATGTCTGCCAAATACCCAAACTCGACTAGCCAGAGTTTGTCACTGTCATTCTTTCAAGGAAGAATGGAGTTTCCTGGAATAGGGCACTAGTTTAGGCTCTTAACTCAGTTGCAGAAATACTTTTCCCTAGAGACAACAATTGTACTAGGGTACATAGCATAAAATCTTGACATATACTTTGCGTTTCACTGTCACATATATAGGGAAAAAGTACTCAAGAACCAAGGTTTAAAAATGATTAATTTTTTATTATTAATCATTTAAATAATCATATTAAATGATTATCAATGACTTTTATACCTCATCAAGAACAGTCTAAGGCCCATTTGTTTTAATTGGGAGTGCATGGTCGTAAGGAAGAAAAGACTGACCAGACAATTTGGGGGCACGAATATGATCTGTGCTAAGGCACCAGCAGTTTTACACACCATTGCTTTTGCACCACCAGTGCAAAGGTCAGACATTGAAAAGGGAAAAGAACTATGAAAATGATTTTGACCTCACAGACTCATTGGAGCCATTGTTGCTGCCATACAGATTGTTTGAACTGTTTCTTCCCCCTTTCTCTCTCTCCATTATAAAAAGGCAGCCCAATCAGATTTGGCTCATGCAACCTGGTGTACTTATCTGGTCCTAATACTAGGTTAAAAACTGGGAATTGACCTCCCATACTGCCTATAAAGGGCTCTTTTGTTCATTTCTAACTCCCAGGAGATATTAATAAAATATCAAAGGAGTGACAACAAGAGAGGGGGGTTTCGGAAAGAAAGCGGTTAAAAAAACATGGAGACAACATTTTGAAAGCGTTGCCACCTACCTATGATTTCCTTCACAAGGATGGGCTGAGAGTAGTACTTGGGCTCGCTGGCACCGGCGGCATTCACAGCCTTCACACGCACAAAGATCCTTGAATCCGTTGGCAGACCTGTGATGGTGAACTTGGTCTTTTCGATCAGTTCTGTATTTGCAACTATCCAGTCGTCAGCTAAAATCCATTAAGGAAAAAAAGAAAAGAAAAATAATAGTTAGTGAAAGAAATCATCTTGTTAAACAATTGACTCCAAACTAGTATTTTACTCTAAATTAAATCATTTTGAGGGAATATGACTTTGCTTTGAAATCAGACTACATGGCTGGGCTTTTATCATATTTAAATGAAAAATGGCCTAGAATGGCTAAGGTAAAAATCAGGAATGATAGTTAGATTCTGCTATTTCTAAAAAGTCTCTTATACACGATACTAGGGTATCCTGAATGATAGTGACTGTTCCAGGAATTTTGTAGTAATTCCAATTTGGTTTTACAGTATACATTTTTTACAATTGATATAACTGTGATATTTATCCATCAATATACATTAAAGTTCAGGGGAAAAGGAAAACGCTATTCTTATGAATGAGAGACCCTGACCTTTACAGTCATATGAGCTCTCCATTTTATCCTGGCAGGCTTATGATATAAGACAATAATATGGCCATGGGAAGTCTGGAGTAAAGTGAAGTGAAATGAAGTGAAGTGAAAGTTGCTCAGTTGTGTCTGACTCTGCCACTCTATGGACTGTAGCCTGCCAGGCTCCTCTGTCCACGGAATTCTCCAGGCAAGAACACTGGAATGGGTAGCCATTCTCTCCTCCAGGGGATCTTCCCAACCCAAAGATCGAACCCAGGTGTCCTGCATTGCAGGTGGATTCTTTACCGTCTGTCACCAGGGAAGCCCATGGGAAGGACTATGCCCCCAATTATGAAGAAAAAAAGCTTATATCCACAGTAAAGAGGAAACACAGCTCCGGAGCCAAGACCTCATAAAGAACTGGCATAATCTTTCACTTCAGTCAAAAGTTCTGATTTTTTAAAATGTTTTTGGTAGCTTTATCTATAACATCAAGAAAATTTAAACCCAGCATCCAGGTTTTACAAACATTTCAAGTTCTAAAAGTTTACATGCATTATTATGCCCATGGGGGAAAAACAAGAAAGAAGAAGGCTCGGTTCCCACCTTATTAACTCATGGCCCACCCTCCCCCTCCATCTCTAAGGGCGTTTTGTGTGTGGGTGTACTTCATGCTCGGTCTTGGAACATTCCCAGAAACTTTATCATACAGTAAGAAACTTTGAGATCTTTCAGAGAATACTTTACCTGGTAGATCATATGCAGCCTCCCCATTTTCATCAGACTGTTTTGCTGATGTACCTTTGAGAATCCGTCATTAAAATTAATTAAAGACACCCACTTTCACACCAGAAGAATATAGTATCAGTAGTCAGCATTCTCTGTTAGTAAAGTGTGCAAAGTATGCAAAGATATTTGTCTTCAGAACAGTGACGGAAGAGACCAAACACATTAGAGGAGAGGGGAATTCCTCAGGAGGGGCACAGCCTGCTCTGTCCAGACTGTGTGTGTGTGTGTTTTTTTTTTTTTTTTGGTCCTGAGGCACCTGCCACAGAGAAGAGGAGGAGAAAGGAGGCTGGGACACCTCCAACTCTGGGAGCAAGAAGTAGAAAAGAACAAAGCAAGACCCCCGAAGACAAAAGCGGAAGAGATCCTAGACTCCATAGGGGAGCAGTCTGCAGTGGAACAGTCTCCCCTTGCTCTTGTCCCTGCCACCTCAGCTGGGGAGGGGCTGGTGGGTCCTCAGGGAACGTAGTTCTCCCTCCGTGGGGCTCACACATCAGAGCCTGGGAGTGAGGGCGCTTGAGATAAGGGCAGCCCTGTCTTACCAGGAATTGGAAGTGTTCTCCATGAAAATAAAAACTGCCCTCACAGCCCAAGAGGCAGCCCCTGGTTGTCATGACAACAAGCTCTTGGTCTAGCAAACAAATTAAGCTATCCTGGGTTCCTGCATTCCACACAGGGGGAGGATGCTCCTGGCTCACAGAGGGGTTGTGGGTGTTCCCCCAATGGTTCAGAATGATGACCATCTCGGTTATGAGGAAGGGAGCAGGGGAATGGGGATTCTTCTTTCTCTTATTTCAACCCTTCTAGAGTATTAGGGAGAAGGAGCAGCAAGCCAGAATATCTTGGTGGCTAGGAGGGCATGTGAATGATACAAATTACTCAGGACTTTGAAAAAGAGAAACACCTTGAATTCAATGGTCGGTTTGGGAGCTACCATGTTGATATTTCATAATGAAGAGATAATCGATGAGAACATGAAACAGGAGACTGAGAAAACATGCATGAACAAGTAAAGAACTAGGAAAGAAGAAAATTTCAAGAGGAAACAGGACAAAGAAAGATCAGAGAGAACAAAAACAGCTTTTCATGTTGGAACTACTTGAGGGAAATAGAGAAAGAAATTGGTGTCCAGGGGTTGGGAAAGGAATGTGAAAGTTATTTGATACATGAGGAAAAGTTTTCAGGAAGAAAAAGAACCAGGGTGAAGGAAGAAAATGAAGAGTAAAATGGTGCAGGCATTACAAAATAAAAACCAAGAGAAAGACAGAGTCCAAACCAACACACGATCTTATAAAAGAAAGAATTCTCTTACAGAATAAAACCTGACGAATCTAAAAGCATCAAACACTACAGAAATTAGTCTGGAGGACAACAGCCATTAAAAGAGAATGGAGAAAAGGGCAGCCACAGAAAGGAAGTAAGAAAAGACTGCAAGAAGAAAGATAAACACGTTATGAAAGAACTTCCATAGAAAGCTAATTCCAACACATTACGTGGCAAAATATATACGTCATAATGACTGTGTACATATATATATGTATAGGGGGTATACATATATATCTACACAGACCACACACAAAATTATGTAAAATACACTTCGTTGTATTTTATCTAAGGTGGGTAACATCAAAATGACAGCCATCTATCATTTTGCTGTATCTTCTCACTTTTTAAACCTATCAGAAAGAAAAGAGTAAAGAATTTGCTCTGTTTCATACATACACAAAAGGTTCACATTCAGCAGCCCCATCACATAGAAGACTGGGGAATTCTGCCAGCGGGGCAGTATAAATAGCAGAGAGGAGGGCTTGGGGGGTGTTCCAAATAGGAGGGGAATGGAGTAGGAATAAACCATAGTCTGAAATGCTCAAGATTTTATTTGTTGCCTGAGTGACAACGCCCCCTCCCACACTGGGATCACTCTGGGAACTGTTTCCCCCCCACCCCATTGTTGTTTTGGTTAGTGGATTTCTAAGCCCTGGAAAAATCAAGCACAGTGCTCTGTGAGTGAGTACATGTGAATGGAATGGAGTGTTACCAAGATTCTCTATTTCCCCTTTCTCTTCTACCCTCCCGACCAACTCAGGTTATTTCCACAGGTGCTCCCATCCAGAGGCCTGGGGCTTCTTTTTCATCCGTCTGCTCTTCAAAGTTTCTTCTTCATAGACGTTTTCCTTCTGTTCACACTCCTGTTTTCTCAAATGTGCTCTGGAGTCTCTCTTTCATTCATGTAAGAGTCATGTTAAAGTTGCAGGTCCAAAGAATTTTCTTAGAGGCTATCTTGGCCTCTCATTTGTCAAGATTTGAATAAACTTCCTTGGTGGACTGTTTACCTACCATCATCTAGAATGGAGCCTGAGTTTAGAGGTAGGGCAGTTTTATTCACCCATCTCCAAACCAAGACAAGTAGGAAATCAAAAAATACAAGAGGCTTTTAGTGAACTGTACTTTTTTTTTTGGTTTTAGATATACTCCGGCCCATATTATCTTGTGTCATTTTTTATTTTTTATTATTTCTATCAGCAAGAGGGTTTTTTTTTTTTGCCAGTTTCTAGTCGCCTCCTAAACGTAAATCATGAAACCATTAACACTTTATACACTCATGTCCTGAAACAAATTACTGCCATTTGTCAAATCTATTTCTTACATTCTCTGGTGGAAGATTCTTTACTGATTCTTTAAAACACTGAAAGTTGTTCTTGATTATTCTTTTTTTTTTTTTCCTGTAAGAAGGCAGGAATTGATCACCAGATAGTCAAATATATAATCTCTCCTTACCTAGAAATAGGTAGCTCTGCTGATAACTGACCTCTGCTCAGTACAGAGTTTAGCATTTCCAATTTGCTTTATCCTAACTAGACTTTTATTTTGCTTTGGCACATTTTGATTCCACCAATTCAAGAAGAAGGGATCCCTGAAGTTTGGTTAGAATCCTTCCTCCTATGTCCTAGGTCTATCCTGTGGTCAGATCTGGGAGCCCATCTGGATATTTTGGAGATCTCAAATGATTAATACCAATGAAGGGCTGAATTCTTTTCCATCACAGAAGGATGACCTTTGGCTTGTCATTTTCAGTAGGCAGGAGAAGAATTCCCAAGATAGAAACAAAAGAAAGGGGGGGCATATCTCACCTATTGATGACGATATTCGTTTGAATTATGAGTTGTACTTACTTCCTTCAAAGCAATACTCTAGCACATAGCCATCTAAACCTGCTGCTCCAATCTGGTCTGGGGGCCGCCACTTCATTGTGACTGTGGTGTCAGTTACAGAGTCAACGGTCAGAAGCGTAGGAGGGCTGGTTACAGCTTTCAAGATAAAAAAGACAGAAAAAGCAGAAACTATTACTACAGAATTATGGCACAGGAACTGTGGTAAAATGAACTAGGATACAAATAAAAATGCACACAGAAGCCCCCACATCTTAATAAAATTCAGTGAAGACTTCTTGAGTATACGCTGTGTATATGGCAAAGATTTGCCAGGCACGAAAAATATTTTAGAAATGCTGCCACACTTGCCCTCTACTTGGGAGGTTGGTGTGGGATTCTGGGAGGCCCAAGGCATTTGAAAAAAGTCAAAGTTTGAGATCTAATGATCTAGTGTAAATTTCCCATAACTTCTTAATTTTCAAGTGCAAACTCCTCTTGAAAATTACATTTCTCCACTATAAGATGGCAGAGACATCTTATCTCTTTCTTTGCCTTTACTGAATTGACTTTTTTGGTTCATAGATAACATTTAAAGTGTAATTGTAAAGCAAAGAGACTAGCTTCCAAGTGTGCTTGGTTGAATAGATCTCAATGTGTTTTAGTTATGGTGTCTATACTAAGGTGCTGGCTTACACTTTCAAAAGGTCAAATGAGGGTAGTCATGTGTCAACAGGCTCAACTATGTTTCCAGTGAGGAGGGGCAACAGAGCCACCCACAGCTGTCTTTGGAATGCCAGTAATAAATTCCAGGGCCTACATTATGAAGGCATTCAACTCTATCACATTGTTTGTAATTTCTTAGACAATCGTCCCTAACAATTTCCAGTTTCTTGCTCTGGCACCACTCCAAGAAGCTTCTAGGTCTGGTTTAGTTAGAAGTCAGAAGACAGCAGTCACAACCTGGGACAATGACTTTCATGACAAAGACACATCTCTCGACTCACCCAATGGAACAAAAGGCTTGGAGGGCATACTGGGCTTAGAGATGCCAACAGCATTGACAGCAAAGATGCGGACCTCGTAGGCCACACCTTCAATCATCTTCTTGGGTTCAAAGATCGTTTCTTTGCAGAGATCGAAATTCAGCCTCATCCATCTGGAGCTTTGTTTCTTTTTCCTCTCAATGAAGTACCCTGAAGGGGACACAAAATGAAAACAGGTTTTTCCTTGGCCTCTAAAATTAAACTTTGTCAGATATTAGAATTCTCGAAAATTTATTAAATTCTCAGTACTCTAAGTGAAAAAGTCATACATATATTTTCAACTCATCTTATTCCATCAGTTGTTTGAGAGAGATTATAAGGAATACGAATATTAACATCATGGGATATAGACAAAAATAAAAACACTAAAAAGTTAAAGTGGTGCTAGGAAGAGAAGAGGAAAAAGTAGACCACAGATATGTAGGCCATAGAAATTAGTACAGTGACTATGAGTCCCAGCAATGTACGTAAGAAGGGGGAAATAACCAGTTTTGTAAGTTTCATTATTAGCAAGTAAAAAACTGTTCTTGTTCCATGGTGGAAGTAAATTCTTCTAAGTATTTAACCCTAAATGAAACTGCTTCATAGACATGATTCTCTGGAACTGGGCATTTACTGACCAGAACAAAGTTAGACTTATGATTGTTTCAAAATTAGTTACTGAATAGAAATGTCAAAAAAAAAAAGAGGATAGGAAATCAGATGATATTCATAGGAGCTATTTAAATCTCAAGTACTTACTTAAAGGACATCTCCCACTATATTTTAATTTGAATGGATATTTAAAGATTTTCTTCTAAATTCAGTATTTTAAAATGTGTTTTGTGCTAATATGCATAAACAGCACATCAGCTCCACTGGCCATTCCACAGGTGAACCAACATGCAGTTACCTAAGATCGGGGACCCTCCGTCATAGACAGGAGGCTCCCAGGTCACGACGCACCAGTCGTCTCCCACGTCTGTCACGTTTGGTGCCACTGGAGGATCAGGGATATCTGTAACAGACAAACAGATAGAGTAGAATAAAATAAAGTTGACCAAAAGCACAAAGAAAAGTGTTCACTGGAGAATATGTTTTGGGGTAATAATCACAGAAGCAAGGCTATTTCTGATTATTTTTCCATGTTTACTGAAATGCACTGGCTAACTAGTTTAGGCATAAGGTCCTGTTCCCTATGGAATCAGGGAAGGTGAGCCCAACACAAATTCAAATGACGTTTCCAAATCCTTTAAGCTGGTATCACATTATAGGACCACATGAAATCCAAGACTTGTTGTTTGTCTTGAAAATGGTGACTAAGAAATTAAATTATTGCCTAAATATTGGATGGGATTTTGTTTCTTAACTACAAAGTGAACTTTCAGCAGAACTAAATCAGGGACTAATTAGTGTACATTTTACATCAGTTGGAAGGTTCAAGATGTTGACTGGTAGAAATCTAAGTCAAAAATGGCAAGTTAGGGATTCCCTGGTGGTCTAGTGCTTAAGAATCCATTTAGCAATGCAGGAGATACAGGTTCGATTCCTGGTCAGGGAGCTAAGATCCCACAGTCCTGGGAGAAACTAAGCCTGTGTGCTGCAACTACTGAGTCCACATGTCACAACTAGAGAGTCCATCCAACCACAACGAAAGATCTTGCAAGACGCAACGAAGATCTGGCATGCCGCAACAAAGACCTGACACAGCCAAATAAATATATATATTTTTTAATGTCAAGTTACCATGTCTTCTATAGTTCAATATGTAATAAAGTGACCTTAGCTTTGGATCAATTTGAAATATGTTTCTTGAGGGAAAACTAAAATGGAATGAAGAAATCATGAGATCTTGGTCTATCAGTAATTTGCTAGACTCATTTCACTTGGTTTTGGGAGCTGGAAAAAAGTATTTAGAAAGTCATCTAAGAACCAAGGCAGGTCTTATTGCTCTGTGCGGAGTCCTGCCCCAAGGCCACAGGTGCTAGGCCTTGCACTAAGGCCACGGAAGTGGAGCTCAGAACCAAGGTCACCTCTGGAACTGACTGAGCCCCTTTGTAAACAGTGCCAAAAGCCACCCTGATCTTTAATTATCAGCAGACTTCCTGATCCCAAATGAAGCAAAAGTGCCCACCCTGGTAGTCACCCTATGGTGCCCTAATCAATCACCTAATGCCAACCGTCCAGCAGGAATTTGCTTTGTCTTGAGGCTATAAAAATTGGCTGCTGCTGTTGCTAAGTCACTTCAGTCATGTCCAACTCTGTGCGACCCCATAGACGGCAGCCCACCAGGCTCCCCTGTCCCTGGGATTCTCTAGGCAAGAACACTACTAACCCATAAAAAGCATTGACTCTCCCTGGTATGGTAGGAGGTTAGCCCGCTGCATTTGCAGTGCCCTCATAATCTCTGCTCTTTGTTCTTAATAAACTCACTCCCTTCTGAAAAGCTCTGAAAATTCTTTTCCAACCTGCGCTTGCACTGCCTCGGCACTCTACAATGAATGTGATGCCGGAAATTATTTAACAATTGTGTGTCAGTGACTGTGGAAGACACTGAAAGGGAGTGTGGCAGCAGAGAACTCGGTCAGCAACCCCAAAGCCTAACTTTAGCTATTCCTTCTTGCAACTAGTCCTCTAGGCAAGAAAAGAGATGAGAAGAGAAGGGAAAAAAAGAAAAGAGGAGAAAGAAAAGAAAAAGAAAGCCATATAAAGAAGTGGCAAAGACAGAGAAAGAAAGGCAGCGGTTTATAAAGTACAGCTATAGTGTGAGTTTCTTTGTCAGCTACCCAGAAAAGCTGAGACACCCAAGAGCTCAGAAAGTCTTCCTAGGATCTAAGCACATCAGCTTGATCCTAGAAGTTTGTTGACTTGAGGACTTACCCACAACTTTAATCTTGATGCTTGCATGTGCTTCCCCGGCTTCATTTTTCAGATTTATGTGGTAAACACCAGAATCATCTTTTTCTGCTATGTCAATAACAAGAGTGGTGCTGTCAGGGTAATTTTCAGCTCTTATCCGGCCGCTGCCCTCCATAATAGCCTAGGGAGAAAGGAAACACAATGTGGTGTGATCTGTGCAAACAATAAGGACACCTCCAGAGTGCCTGGGCACTTAAGCTGGAAATGGTGCTAATGCCTGAAATGCATGTTCCTAGTTTTATCCTCGACCAGCTCTAAGGACAAACATACTGTCATCCCATTTTACACATCAGAAACTTATGGCCCAAGGCTGCACGGCTAAGAAGTGGTAGAACTGGGATTTGACTTCCAAGTTCACTATCAGTTAACTCCTTAAAAAGAGAAAGTTGGAGGACCAAAAATATAAGCATAAAACTGTCATTCTAGGAGAAGAGTTTCTTTGTACATTAAACTAGAAATATTTAAGCTCATATCAGAAACTAAATAATGATTTGTTCATTTCTCTAAATGTCTTGAAAATTTTTAAATACTGAAAGGGGTTGAAGAAGGACACAGTGGCAATTTCCCAATCTGATTTTTCCCTTCCGGTGGGACATGAAAGAATGAACATCTAATTCCTAGAGTAAAGACAGAGGGAAGCTGAGACGTCTATTATATTTTCTTTCTTTTCTCCTTCTCCCGTTTTCCCCTTCTTATTTTCCTTCATTTCTCCCCTTCCTTCTTTCTCACACCAGAAATTTAAAGTGACATTACATTTTTCTGATTTCCAGGTCATATCTTCCATGCAACAATGGGCAGCCAATACACAAACAGGAAAAATAGAGAAGGTCCAGGCAGTTAAGAACCTGCGTAATTTGCCACTAACTATTGTCACTTCTGCTCTTTAGGGTCTGGATTAGGACTTGCAAATCTTCAATAACATAAGATTGTGACAACAGTAAGAATATTTGAAGCAGCTTTCATGATTCTTATTTTATGATAAAACAAAATATCCTCATTTTAGCCAAATCCTTACCTTAAGATTGTAAAAGATGCTCTGCTCTTTTTTTTTTTTAATGTGAAAAGAAAAATGATTTACTTAGGGCAGTGTTATATTATCCATCTCATATTTCCATATTTTATTTTGTTCATTGTGCTATAATTTACATAGAGTAAAATTCATAGCTTTTAGATATATAGTCCATGAATTTTGACAAATTTCTGTGATTCTGTAACCAGTACCATAATCAAGATACAGACTATTTCCATCACCTCCCATAGTGTCCTCACACTCCTTGGCATTCAACCCACTAAAACCCTGGTCTCTGGAAATCACTGGTCTGCTATTTGCCACTTTAGTTTCTTCTTTTCCAGAATGTCAAATAAATGGAGTCAAACATTTCAAGTGAAATTTTTCAGATTGCTCCATTTTGCTGTATGTATTATGAGCACATTTCTTTTCATTACTGTGCACTTTTCCATTGCACATTCCATGTGCAGTTGGCTTATGTATGTACAAACTATATCCTTATACAATTGAACTTTTGAGTCGTTTCCAGGTTTTGACAATTATGAATAAATCTGCTATAAACATTCCTGAACAGGTTTTTATGTGGACATGTGTTTCATTTCTTCGGGAAAAATACCTAGGAATAGCTTTTAGTTGTATGAAACTATATGCTTAACTTTATATTAAAAAACTATCAAACTCTTTTCCGAACTGGATGTACCATTTTGCATTCCAACCAGCAATGAATGAGACTTTCATTGTTTCATATCCTTGCCATTATTTGGTATTGTCAGGTTTTTTTTTTAACGGCTTCTTAAAATGGTAGTTTCTTTCACTCGGCATAATTATTTTGAGACCCATCCAAGTTATTGCACTATATCACTAATCCATTCCTTTTTATTACTGAGTATTATTCCCGTGTATGAATTTTATTTATCCATTCATTCATTGATGGAATCTGCATTTTTCTCAGCTTTTGAATATTACAAATAAGGCTACCATGACTATTTGTACTAGCAGGTTTTGGGGGGTGTGTGTTGCTTATATTGGATTTTTATGGAAAATCCTGAATGAAATTTTTGGCCAAACCAATACATCAATGATTATGTCAACTGTAAATAAAGATAGTTCTACTTGTTCCTTTCTAGAATGTATGTCTTTCGCTTCTTTTTCTTGTTTGATTGCCCTGGCTATAACTTTCAGTGCAATGCTGAATAGAAGCGGTAAGAGTGAACATCTTTCTCTTCTTTCTGATCCTAGAGGAAAAGCATTCGATCTTTCACCATTATGTAGGATAATAGGATTGTTGTAGGATTTTCAAGGATGTCTTTCATCATGCTGAGGAAGTTCCTTTCATGTTCTGGTTTGCTTTGTTACTAGAAATGAGTGTTTAATTTTGTCAAATGTTTTTCTCTGTCTATTGAGATGATCACATTCTTTCCCTGGTTTGTTAATATGGTGAATGATATTTATTTTAAAATGCTAAACCCACCTTTGCATTCCTGGGATAAGCCACCTGTGGCTATAACATATTGTTCCTTTTATGTACTTTCGGATTTGCTTTGCTAAATTCTGTTTAGAACTATTTTTGTCCTATGTTCAGGAGTGATACTGATTTGTAGTTTTCTCTTTCTGTAATGTCTTTTTCTGGTTTTGCTGTAAGAATATACTAGCCTTCAAGAATGTGTTGGGAAATATTCCTATCTTCTTTTCTTCAATTTTTTCTAGAAGTTTATATTAAATTTATATTATTTCTTTATTAAACACTTGGTGGAACTATCCAATAAAGCCATCTACATGTGAAATTTTCTTTGTGAAAGATTTTAAACTACAAATTCCATTTCTTTAATAGATGCGGATGTTTTAATAGGGATGTTTCTTTAATAGGGATGTTCAGTACTGATTTAGTCATATTTCACAAATTCTGATATGTAGTGTGTTCATAAATATTTTCTGGAATAAGAAATGGCAACCTGCTCGAGTATTCTTGCCTGGAAAATTCCATGGACAGAGGAGCCTGGCAAACAGTTAGAAGCAACTGACCACATAAATATTTTCTGATTTTCCTTGTAATTTCTTCTTTGATCCATGAGTTATGTTTTTTCTTTTCTTTTTAAAGAAGCTACTTAGCTTCTAAATATTTAGAAATATTACAAATCTTTCTGTTACTGTTTTCTAATTAGTTCCATTGTGGTCAAAGAATATACCTTGCATGACCTGAGTCCTTTTACATTTATTGAGACTTATTTATGGTCTATTTTGGTAAATTTTCCTGTGCATTTTAAAATAATGCCCATTCTGCTTTGTTTATGGAGTGTTCTATAAATGTCAACTACATCAAGAAGGTGGATAGTATTTCTTAAACCTTGTATATCTTCACTGACTGCCTGTCTTCCTGTTCTATCACCTACGGAGAGAAAAGTATTAAAATCTCCAACTTAACCATTTTTCTTTGTGATTCTGTCATCTTGGTAGCTGTTTTTTTATTTGTCTCCTTTGTTCTTTCTGCCTCTTTTTTTTTTTTGTCTTCTTTCAGATTCCTTAAATATGGTTCCATGATTCCATTTTATGTTCTGTGTTGGCTTATTAGCTATAACTGTTTGTTTTATTATTTAAGTGGTTCCTTTAGGGTTTATAGTATACTCTACTTTCATGTGGTGTTATAATATTTTATGTTTAGCAAAAGAAACTTACAACAGCCTACATCCATTTCACTCCTAATCCTTACTTCTGCTTCTCCCCTCCTGGTCTTATGTTTTCATTGTCAGAAACTTTACTTACACTGATGTTTAAAGCTCCACAGTGCATAATTATTATTTTTGTTTAAACAACCAATTATCTTTTGAGATTTAAATAATCAAAAAATTCTTAAATGTTTATCCATGTAGGTACCATTTCTGGCGCTCTTAGTTCCTTTGAGAAAATGCTTTCATGTTGGCATCACTTCCTTTTTCAGTATAATATTTATTTATTTTTAGCTCCGATGAGTCTTCATTGCTGCTCGAGCTTTTTCTCTATTTGTGGTGATGGAGGCCACCCTTTAGTTGCAGTGTGTGGACTTCTCATTGCAGTGGCTTCTCTTGCGGTGGAACATGGGTTCTAGGGCGTGGGCCTCAATAGTTGTGGCGGATGGGCTTAGTAGCGCTGTGGCATGTGGGATCTTCCCAGATCAGGGATGGAACCCATGTCTCCTGCGATGGTGGGCAGACTCTTTACCACTGGGCCACCAGGGAAGACCAGTATCACTTCATTTTGACTTAAGAACTTCTTTAAGCATTTCTTATACTGCGAGTCTTCTGGAGATGACTTCTTTCAGCTTTTGCATATTTGAAAACAACTTTATTTTGCCTTTGTTTCTAAAAATTATTTCTACTGAGTATAGAATTCTAGCTGACAGTTTTTTCCCCCTTTAAATGTTGATCCACTGTCTTCTCACTTGCTTTGCTTCCAGAGAGATTAGCTGTCATTCTAGTCTTTGTTCCTATAGATTTAATGTGACCTTTTTCTCTGTCTCCTTTTAAGATTGTTTTCTTAACCACAGGTTTTGAGCAATTTCATTATGATACTGTAAATTTCTTAATGTTCCTTGCACTTGGATTTCATTGAACTTCTTGGATCTGAGATTTTATAGCTTTTATCAATTTGAAAAATTTGGGGCCATTAATTCTTTATATATTTTTATGTCCCACTCTTTGGGGACTCCAGTTACACATAGATTTGACTTCTTGAAGTTGTCCCATAGCTTAACAAAGCTCTTTTTTTTTCTCTCCAGAAAATAGAAAAGGAGGAAACAGGCTTCGACTTCCTTAAAAAATAAATCGCTTTTGTAGAGCAGCTTTGAGTTCCCTGCAAAATTGAATGGAAAAGTACAAAGACATCTCATATAATCCCTATTTCCACACTTAAACAATCTTTCCCACTATGGACACCCCCACCAGAGTAGGTACATTGTTACAATGAATGAATCTACACTGATACAAGGTTATCATTGAAAATCTATTGTTTACATAGACCCTTCAGTTCAGTTCAGTCCTGTCTGACTCTGCAGCCCCATGAATCGCAGCATGCCAGGCCTCCCTGTCCATCACCGAACTCCTGGAGTTTACTCAGACTCATGTCCATCGAGCCAGTGACACCATCCACCCATCTCATCCTCTGTCGTCCCCTTCTCCTCCTGCCCCCAATTCCTTCCAGCATCAGGGTCTTTTCCAATGAGTCAACTCTTCACATGAGGTAGCCAAAGCATTGGAGTTTCAGCTTCAGCATCATTCCTTCCAATGAATACTCAGGACTGATCTCCTTTAGGATGGACTGGTTGGATCTCCTTGCAGTCCAAGGGACTCTCAAGAGTCTTCTCCAACACCACAGTTCAAAAGCATCAGTTCTTTGGTGCTCAGCTTTCTTCACAGTCCAACTCTCGCATCCACACATGACCACTGAGAAAACCATAGCCTTGACTAGACGGACCTTTGTTGGCAAAGTAATGTCTCTGCATTTGAATATGCTGTCTAGGTTGGTCATGACTTTCCTTGGTGTTGTACATTTTATGGGTTTTGAAAAACCTATGTCATATGGGTTATGTGGGTCATAATGTCAATGTTATAATGACAGGTATCCATAATTATAGTATTATGTGGAATAGTTTCACTACCCCTAAAACATTTAATGTAGGAAGCCCCAGAATCACACTGGAGCTGGCTCCACTTGACCACTCCAATCTTATTGATTATTCTCCTTACTCACTCTGTCCTAGCCATACTGGCTTTCTTTTTATTCCTCCAGAAGGTCAAGCACATTTTCTCTTGTTCTTTGCTCTTGCACTGGCATCACCTGGAAATTTCTTGTTCTTATATTCACATAATGGCTCCCTGTTGTCATTCATACTGTAGATGCTCCATGCAGTCACTTACTAATCATATTACCTTTTTTTTTAATCTTCATAGCACTTATTACTATCCAAAGGGACTTTATTTATTTAGTAATTCATTATCTGTATCTCTTCTACTCCGCTCTCTGATACCCATTAGAAGGAAAGATAGAATCTCATTCACGGCACATAGTAACATTCATTTGCATATGTTCACATAGTAGGTAGTCAGAAATATGAAAAGCAAATGAACAGTTATTGTATTTGCCTAAAAATCAATGATCTTTATCTGCTAAAGTAATTATATCTTTGCCATACATTTATCTGCTGCCTCCTTTCATCTGACTTATGGAAGGAAGGGAGTAGGGTAGGGTGTGTGTGTGTGTAGAACAAACCTTATCTGCTCGGCTCCAAATGGCTTTAGGAGGTGGTTCCCCACTGATGGGAATCTCTAGACGAAGCTTGTTTCCTGCAATCACCGTCACTGTATTGTCATCACCAAGACCATCCAGGTTGATCTTAGGTGGATCTAGAATATTAAACATGGCCTTTGTTATCAGACATTTATTTCCATGTGATTATATGGGTTAGGTCTTGTCTAGTGTTAAACACTGGTAATAACCAATATTTTATTTGGTCAAAAAAGATATGAGAGGAGTCAAAGCAGTAGGTGCCAGTACGTTGCAAAACTATTTTATTGTTAGGACCTCTTAAGAATCAACTATTAATATTATGCCTAGTGATTAATACCAATTCATGTATTTTTCTTAATTCCAAGGTAAGCAAAACCAGAAAAACAAGAATACAACTCTGAAATGATTACTTTTATCTACTCACCAATTACATGAACTTTGGCAGGCAAAGTAACAGAATAGGCATCTGGTGTGAATACATAATCACCTTCGTCCTCAACGAGAGCATTGGCTATCACTAATTTGTGGATTCTAAGGAAATGAAAAAACATATTTCTAAGACTGTGCAAAGATTTAGATTGTATAAGACTCAAACTGAGGAGACACATGGTTTTTATCTTAACTTGCTTAGTGCAGCCTGCAGAGAGAGTGAGAATAATGTGAATACTTAATTAGCCTATTTTTTGATCCACATTCAGTATTTATTTTGGGCTATATGGAACCATCTCTACAAATACAGCCTGTTTACTATGCAAGAATTTCCTGCCTTTTAAAAATCTCATAGCTTAAGAAAAGAATAGAAGATAACACCTCACTGATGCCACTCTTTAAGATTCAAGAAATTACCAAGAATAACCTTGACCTTGGTTTTTTATGCAAACCTAAAAGCAATAGTTCTTTAAAAAAAAAAAAAACTGAGGCATAGTTGATATACAGTATTCTATGTTTCCCATATAAAACATAGTGATTCACAATTTTAAAGGTTTTACTCCAATGATATTTAAAAATATTGGCTTAAGGACAGTAGTTCTTAACTTCATTGGCTTCATGCATCAGTGAATATCTGATGGACACAATGGCACCTCAATCTGGAGAAAAACAAGTATTTTTGTATACAGAGAATCTGCTTACAATTTCAGAGGACTTGGGGCGGGGGGGGGGGGGGGCCTGAAGTTCATGGGTCTCCTAAGAATACATGGATCCAAGTTTAAGAACTCTTGGACTTGCCCTGCATCTTTGCTAGATTCTAGTATATTAAGCAACCTCCCCACTAGTGGAAAAAAAAAAAAGTGGAAAGATCATGTGTCATTTATTAGTTAGGGACCGTGAATCTAATTTGACCAGTTCCTCAACTTCAGTATCATTCCGCTAAGTTCATGTTTATATGGAAAGACTCAATCAATGGATTCCAAAATAACATAGCACCTCATTGTAAGGTCCAGGTACCAGGTCACAAGTATGACATGATGCACAGCAGAGAAATCACCTATTCTTGCTATTTGGAAGCAAAACACTAGAAATAGATACTCTCCTTATGACTGCTCTCCAAACATCCTTACCAATCATCTAATTTAGGAAGTAGAAGAAGCCAATATGGGGACCAGCCCTCACTCGAGGATTGCCCTAGCTTGCTTACCTTCCTTTGTGAACAATCTTTAGACGGTCACTCTCCTGAACAGGTAGGCCATTTTTAGTCCATTTTCCTGTTATGTTCTCAGATACTTCACACTTCAAGCAGATTTCTTTCCCAAGGTTTACAGTCTGATCAGTCAGAGGTGTCAATATCTTCAGAGGTTTTACTGCAGAAATAATAGATAGTTATAAGTGCCAAATCCAAATTTAAGACAGGCCAAGATGGTGTTGTTTCACAATGATACTGTTTCACTATAATGCTTGTTTTGAAAATGAGCATTTGTTCCAATGCATCTGAAACATTCCAAGACAATTAGAGCATAACATACATTTCATGTTTGATTATCCATGATTTTATTCATGAGAAAGACTAGAAGAATCCAGGAAACTGCACCCAGTTGAACTGAGCCAGGTAGGATTGTGCAGAACACACGCATACACCTGAAATATCGACCAGTTACTTTAATTCACCCTGTTAAATGAGCCACAGCCATGCACATCTGAGACTACAACTCTCCCAATTTCAAATAACCTCCTTCCACTGATTCCAATAGATCACAAGCTGCAATGTTTTTAACCCCATTTTCACAAGCAAATTTCAGATCTTTTTCAAGGTCAAGTGCCATATTCATTGCAGTATTCACTAGACATGTATAAAACTGTGCCGCTGATTTTTTTATTAGGTTCTTATCATTTTATGTATTTATTTATTTTTGGCTGCACAATGCAGCATGTAGGTATTTGGCTCCTAGACCAGGGATTGAACTTATGTCCCCTGCATTGGATGTAGGAAGTCTTAGCCACTGAACCATCAGGGAAGTCCCTCACTTCACTTTTTAAAAACTGGGTCCCTGAAAAAATTACTGAGTGTTGTGTCTTTAACCCACATTCCCCATTGGCCCTATGATTTTCACTGCATGACTTTGCACAGCATGGTAATTTTTAAAAATGCATATGTTAATATTATAGCAGGACTAACTGTAATTGCTTAAAGGAATGCAAATATCAGTAAGGAACTGCCTATGGTTGAAAAAACTTTTTTGATATTACACCATAATGACCATTATTCTACAAAACGTAAGGAGTGTACTGCGATTACTTCCAAATAATTCAATGGTCATATGAATTGCAACTGGACTAAGAAATAAGAACAAGATTTTGCCTTCCACCTATTACCAATCTTCTTGTGAAGTTTGCTATTCTAATTTTCATAGCTAACTGGAAGGGACAGGCTCTGCCATTAAGAACTTAGTACCATCATGGGGCATTTGAGGAAAGCCATGAATTCTCTCATACCTCTAAAGCCTATCAGCGAATTAGCTCTTACAGTCTTCTGAATTGAGGCCCACTAGTTTGAGTAACTTCTCAACCCAAATGTAATTATAGAATGTTGAATGTTTATTGAATAGATAGCAAATTCACCTAGGGATTAAGCAAACAGGATATCTGCATTTCAGACTCTTTTGTTGACAATGATGGCTACTCCATTTCTTCTAAGGGATTCTTGCCCATGGTAGTAGATATAATGGTCATCTGAGTTAAATTCACCCATTCTAGTCCATTTTAGTTCACTGATTCTTAAAACGTTGATGTTCACTCTTGCCATCTCCTGTTTGAGCACTTCTAATGTGCCTTGATTCATGAACCTAACATTCCAGGTTCCTATGCAACACTGCTCTTTACAGCATCGGACTTTACTTCCATCGCCTCGACTTCCAACATCCACAACTGGGTGTTTTTGCTTTGGCTCTGTCTCTTCATTTTTTCTGCAGTTATTTCTCCACTGATTTCCAGTAGCATATTTAGCACCTACTGACCTGGGGAGTTCACCTTTCAGAGTCCTATCTTTTTGCCTTTTCATATTGTTCATGGGGTTCTCAAGGCAGGAATACTGTAGTGGTTCGCCATTCCCTTCTCCAGTGCACCACGGTTCGTCAGAACTCTCTAGCCATGCCCTGTAGGGCCGCTCAAGACAGACAGGTCATGGTGGAGAGATCCTTCTAAATACTGGTACTCTATTAAACTGAGTAGTAAGTTCTTAGAGACTGATTGATATGATATAGACACTCAGCTAGAATGGAATCTAATTTTACAAATATAAAATTGTCACAGGTCGAAGTCAAACAGATTGAAACTTTTCTAAAGCTGAATTAACAAACACAACACACTAGTAAAACCAGCTGGGAGACATACAAGGAAGTCTTACTTACGGTCCACACTAAGCTTAGCAGATGACTGTCCTCCTGTTGTCATTACAGAATATTCTGCAGTATCAGCCTTTGTTGCTCCTTCTATGACCAAAATGTGCTTTTTGCCTTCAACTCTAATGTGGTATCTTGATTTTGGACCAGGGATGATTTCCTCACCATTCTTAAACCTGAGTTAAATAGATGATTTTTTTAAAAAAAGTTTTATAAAAAATGCTTCAAGAGGTAGCCACCAGACACTCAAGAACTGCTTGTTGAATTAAAGAATGTATGGATCAGTCTCTATCAATAGATGAACACTGTAACAAGTATTATCTGAAAATTACATTAAAAAAGCAAAATTCCATTCCTTTCATTTAAGATCAATTAGATAAAGATGTTAAGAGTGGATATTACCCATGTTTGGGCTCTTGGTGCACACTACTGAGAACAGCATTTTGATTCATTTTAAAGATAGCTATGATTCTAGGTTACAATGAACAACCTATTCTAAACCAAATTACTAGCGATTCCTACTGCAGAATTTACTCTCTCAATTAAGATTTTAAGATTCCGGATCTTCTAGTCTTTAACTTTGAGGTTACTCCCAGTGAACTTGAGAAAACACATCCCATCTGACCCCCAAAATACGCTTTTTATTTTTAAGAAATGTTCAAGTAATTTGGTGATTCTCCGTCTAAAATATCTTTCTGAGATACTGTGACAATAAAGTGACTAGGAGTAACATAAAAAAAGTATTCAGTTCAGTTCAGTCGCTCAATTGTGTCTGACTCTTTGCGACCCCATGAATTGCAGCATGCCAGGCCTCCCTGTCCATCACCAACTCCCGGAGTTTACTCAAACTCGTGTCCATTGGGTTGGTGATGCCATCCAGCCATCTCATCCTCTGTCATCCCCTTCTCCCCTTGACCCCAATCCCTCCCAGCATCAGAGTCTTTTCCAATGAGTCAACTCTTTGCATGAGGTGGCCCAAGTATTGGAATTTCAGCTTTAGCATCAGTCCTTTCAAAGAACACTCAGGACTAATCTCCTTTAGAATGGACTGGTTGGATCTCCTTGCAGTCCAAGGGACTCTCAAGAGTCTTCTCCAACACTACAGTTCAAAAGCATCAATTCTTTGGCTCTCAGCTTTCTTCAGAGCCCAACTCTCACATCCATACATGACCACTGGAAAAACCATAGCCTTGACTAGATGGACCTTTGTTGGCAAAGTAATGTCTCTGCTTTTGAATATGCTATCTAGGTTGGTCATAACTTTCCTTCACCATCTTCAGTGATTTTGGAGACCAAAAAAAATAAAGACTGACACTGTTTCCACTGTTTCTCCATCTATTCCATAAAACTTGCTATCATGGCATAGTGAGAGCATACATCAGAAAGAGCACCCATGGGCTTTGGAGTCAAATAGACATGAGGAGCCTTGAAACATTCATTTACTAGTAAGTGCCTACTTCCTTATATCCTTATCGATATAGATATCTGGATCTTGTTTTTCAGTCTCACAGGTGAAAAAAGCCAATATCTTAGGATAGTTTTAGTTACATTTTCTACTAACACAAATGAGGTTGAGATCCCTTTCATATGTGTAAAAGCAATTTCCTATTCTCCAAAGTATGAAGGCACTTTTTTGTTTATTAAAAATGGACAGACCTCAGGATATCTATTTACCATTTTACATTGGCATCATCTTCAGACACTTCACATTCTAATTCCACTCTCTCCCCACAATAAGCCTTTGTATCTTCCAGCTGTTTGGTCACCATAACTGGAGGCTCTATTGTGGGGAAAAAAAAAAAAAGAAAATCAGAATCATTAAATGCCCCCAAATCTGCTCATGACCCTGGGTTTGTTCACAGATTTAAAACCAACAGTAAGAAAGTGTGGTTGATCACAGAGTGATGTTTAGATGGTGGTAGTTAGAAGGTGGATTTTAAAATGACGTTTCAAGGCAAAATAAACAGTTGGCAGCCCTGGGTAAGTTTTACATAATTTTGCAAGAACTCTTCAAATCAAATAAATGATAGTTTTAGATAGCAGACAAATTGTATCAAATAATCTTCTTTGGGCAAATAAGAAAGCAGAAGATAGACATTTCTGAGGAAGGGAAATATATAACACTAAAATTTTCTACTTATGGTTTTAGACAGATGATAGAGATTATAGAATTGTCTTTTAAATTTTTTAAATTGAAGTATAGTTGATGTGCAAGTTTACAAAGCTGTCAGCCACAGGTCCTCATTAAGAAAATGAATGCTTCATGGCTTCATTGACACCCTCCAGCTTTTTCACTAGTAAATGATGGTCTTCAGCGATCATTGTGCCAACCACTGATGAAGTTTACTAACGAAGCTGTTTTAAGGGAAATCGATTTGTGATGAGCTGAATGTGTGAAATGTTTATCCGTAGACTTTGTTGGGTTTCAAAAGCTATCACTAGAGCAATTAAATCGCAAAATGCTGCTTACACGAGCCAAAACTACAAGGCATTTTTACTCAACAGTTTTTTTCTCCTGTCAGCTTTTTCAGTCTTCAACAAACCTGAAGATTAACTAGAATACCCAATAAACACCAGTACAAAGATGCTTCAAACCAGAGCCAATCTAACACTCAAGCTAAACCGTCTCGAGAGGTACTATATCTCTGCTCTGGAGCTCAAGAGCTCACTTCACCATTTTCATTTTTGATTATTACCCCTGAGAGGAGAGCCATTGGCTCTTAATGGTTATGTTAGAGATTTCACTTTACCTCTCACAAAGAGCTCAGTGGAACATTTCTCATCACCAGCTGTCACATAATACTCCGAATCATCTGTTAGCACACAGTTATTGATAAACATGATTCTTTCACATCCTTTATGTTCAAAGATGTATCTGTTTTAAACAGGAGGAAGATAAACAGGGTCCGTGAACCCAATTTTATTCTTTTCTTTATTGCCAGCAAATTTGGCTTATAATTCCATAATATCTGAAAGTCAGAAATAGTCATTTTGATCTGCAATTTATTAGCGATATCTTGCATAGTTTAATAAACATTAAACATGAAGCCAATTTCTATCTTTATAACACAAAATGTAATACATATGTATGCTGCTAAGTCACTTCAGTCGTGTCCAACTCTGGGCGACCCCATAGACGGCGGCCCACCAGGCTCCCCCGTCCCTGGGATTCTCCAGGCAAGAACACTGGAGTGGGTTGCCATTTCCTTCTCCAATACATATGCATATGCATATGTGCATATAATATTTGTCACTATTTTCTTTTATATATGATTTTTGGGCTCCTAGGTGGCGCTAGTAGTAAAGAACATGCCTGCCAGTGCAGAAGACATAAGAGATGCGGGATCGATCCTTGGGTTGGGAAAATCCCCTGGAGAGGAGAATGGCTATTCACTCCAGTATTCTCGCCTGGAGAATCCCATGGACAGAGGAACCTGGCAGGCTACAGTCTATAGGGTCGCAAAAAGTCAGACACGACTGAAGCAACTTAGCACACATATTTTTTATTCCAAACATAAAATCAGTACTCACATATTTACCAATGAACAATTCTTAACCTGTTGTTGGAAAATATGGTAGGCTAAGATTTTTAACTCTTTACATTTTTTAAAGTGATCAATTCATCTACTCTATTGTGGGAGAGAAAGTTTATATTTTTCATTGATTTATTGAATTCACTCCTTGCTAGCCCAATGACATTTTATTTGGTGAGTAAATGATTACACAATTTAAGCAATAATATGAATCTAATCATTAATATAGATGGTAATTCTATACAATGTGATATTATCTTAAATGAGCTTAATAACTAGTATTATCATATATATCGTAGTTATCATCTACTGAAAAAGAACTTAAGTGGAAACAAAAACCTGAAATCCAGAAGACTGCAAAATCTGATTATCTGTGATCTAGATTATGCATGGGTATATTAGGGCATTGTAACAGATGAAAAAGTTCTTACTTGGGAAATTCTCAAAGACTTCAAGAACAAAACACTAAGAAACATTTTTCGAGATAAAAATAGCCAAGTAAAATTATGTTTTGGTAAATTCAGGCTGCCTTCAAGAGACTTTTACCAGATATAAACATTATTATCACAAAGTCACTCTGAGAGCAGGACCACATTAAGAAACTGGAAACTACCTAATTGTTCCACAGAAGTGACAGATTTTCAGGATTAAAGCCCTTTATAAATATACACATGGTTCCTGTTAACTTGAAAAAATATGTTGGAGTTGAAAATCTCTCAAACTGAGAAGGATCTCTGTAAAGTAGTTTCCTAATTGCCTAGCAATACCATCAGATATCAGGGATTAGTTTCTTTCCTTCATTTGGGAAAAGGGTCAAAAATAATAAAACATAGGCTTTAGATGCTATTCTGGAAGAACAAAAGTTATTTACTTATAAGGTGTGATTCCCATTACAAGCTGGTATATCAAATATATATTTCAATATTTCTCAAATTTTTTTAAAAAATTGGGCGAAGTTTGGCAATGCTCTGAAGTAATCACATATAACCCACAAAATCATAATTACAAGTACTTGAAATAGTTTATATATAATTAAAACATGAGGCAACATTTAATTTATATAGCACCATAGTTCAATGGTTCCAAAACACATAAAAAGTTTTTGCCGTCCCCTCATATGATTTTGCATCATACGAATATAACTAAAAAGTACTTTCAGGCATAGAATATCAAATCAAATTGCTCTTTGATTTATACAGTTACTACTGATTATTTGCAAATTTGACTTACTTTGTACTGGGTCGAATTTCTTGACCATTTTTATACCATTTCACCTCCAGCTTTGGATCTGCCAGTTCCACGACAAATCTTACCCTGCCTCCTTTATCAACCTGATATGCAGGATCAAGAATTCTTGCAAAAGCTAGTAGAGAGAAGACACAAAACTACGTTAATATGTAGATGCATATGATATGAATTTAAATAGTTAATCTGAAAACCTAAAATTGAATAAATTGAGACAAAAAGAATAGGAAACTTTTGAATTATCCCTCATATTTTAGAAATCTACATCGATTTATAAATAATAAGATGATTTAAAAATTTTAAGAGAGTCCATATGCTTTTGGAAGAAACATAAGTAAAGAATTACTGAAGAGGCTTTAAAAATGATTGTCTTCATTCTTTGGGCAATATCTAATATAAAATATTTAAATGAAATTTGTACTTGAAGGACATGCTTATTCTCCTAAAATGATTATTTTCAGTTTCATTGGCATTATCTGTGTATATCTATCTCACAGACAGTTTTTTTAATCATAGAATTTATGAGATACTTCCAATGACTCGTGAGCTTAAATGGAATGTCTTCGACTGATTATCGAAGTTATCATAAGCTTATCATAGTTTTTGTACTGTGGAAACCTGTGCAAATATTGACATGCTTAAACACTGGGGTTGCCTTAGCAGGTGTGAGACATGAATTCCCCACGACGCATCAAATGGGTGGAAGAATGTAACCGTAAAACAAACACAGAATCTACTCTACCTAAATAACAATCAGGAATCTGAGAGGGACGGAGAGATGCAGCGGATGGAGAAAGGGGCTGCTGAGAAATTCCCAGTAACACAGGGATATTTAATACTCCATTATACATTGTCACTGTAATGTACTTTTTTTACCTTAAACCTTCAGCAGCTGTCCACTACCTACTTTGCTGGAGATGTGCGAGGCAGTGAACTATTTCACCCGAAGTCAAGTTAACCAAGAGAAGCGTAATCCCTGCAAATTCCACTACAGCTAGTCCGACCTATAAGCCCAGTACGAAATGGGGAGAATTGTCGTCTCCCCTAGGAGTGCTCGGACGTCCTCACCTGCACTCTTCTTTTCCACTCTGCGCATGCGCTTGAGCCGCTTGAGCATACCACGCAGGTCAGTGATACCGTACTGGAAGGCGATTTTCTCGTACTCGCTGGGTTTCGCATTCTTCAGCAGCTCCCACACATCTACCTCGGGTTGTTCCTCCTGCTGCTTCACCTCCCTAACCGGGGAGAACCATGGCCTGGTTTAATAGCTGCCCACTGGCCTTTAAAAACCAGGAAAGTCGGAGTCTGGTACCGATTTTTTGGTTCAGCGCTAAAAGCTCTGTTTAAAGCCTGAGTATTTAAATAGCCAAGGAGAAAGTCTACTTTGCATGAAGTTTCAGTGCAACTTCTAGATAGTCAAAGGTCAGATCCATGCACCTGCATTAACGCTTTCGTTTTTCTAGTTAAAAACACAGTATTAAGGAGATAGAAGGATTTCAGGAAATATCCTCAAGCTATTTTTACTTATTTTAAACCTGAAAATCCAAATAGGAGATGAGATTTTGAGAAACTTAAAAGGTCAGTTTTCGTCTAGGGTTTAGATATTGAAATAAGGTTTAAGAACCAGAGATTTTAGGTGTTGGTCCATGAAAGAACAATGCTCTCTGCCTTCATTTGTGTGCATACCCTAACTCTGCATGGAGAGGGTACAAATAGCAGTATTTCAAATCTTCAGATTTTGCAAATAGCATTTTCCCTACCATGTTAGTAACTGTGTACATTAACGATTTTTTGCTGTTTTTTAATACAACAAATATTTGAACCTGTGACTAAGCATTTGTTCTTAGTTTCTGTTTTTTTGGTTTGGTGGTTTTTCATATGATTTTTGTGTATACATATAATTTTTTTTCCCTAAATTGTCAGAATGAAAATTCTCAAAATTCTCTCATATTTCATCTTAAAGTACTGTCCAGAACTTTTTTGGAAGTAGAAACTGCTTCGAATCATGAAAATATAAATGTGAAACTATAAAGCAAGTCAGAAAGGGTTCCATGAACAAGCTGATAGTAACTTAGTGTGATTATCAAAATCATGACTCTAAATTTTGACCACTGGCAAAAGAACATATAAAACTACTGTATACCACACATACATAGGATTTAAAGTACATACACTTATCTGTATTCTAAAACCTAAAAGTGAAATAAAACTCAGGAATAAACACTCTTCAGGGAAAGAACCTTAGTTGCAAATGCTAAATATAATTTAAATTTATTTCCTTAACTAGCTAAGAAGTTCTAATTCAGTTTAAGTTTAGTTGACTGTTTTTATTGACTAAGATTAAACTGGAACTATTTTAGTGACTACTTACTATGAATAATGCTGGTTTGGGTGTGATTTTTCCAGGAAAACTGGTCAACACATCTTAAACATCAATGTGAAAACAGATGCATGCTATCATGATAGCAAATAATGAGTTACATATGTTTGTACTGTCATATTAATTATACCCATTTCAGAATTTCTTGAGGAAATACTGGGTTATAATCATAGGGAAGAGTAGGAGAATATAAACATAACTTAGAGTTTAGGGTGGCATTAGGCAAGGATGGCTTCTGCATATCTAATTTCTGTTGTCATGTAAGTTTTTTGCACAGTAAATGATGTTGAGGCACATCTGGATAATGGAAGAAAGTGAAAGGTCATTGGTCCCTCAGCGACCTTTGTGGGAAGGACTAGAAACACCCTTAGGAAAATGTACTTCTTAAAGATTCGAGATGCAGCTCTTCATTTCACTGAAATGGTAACTAGGCCCTCTAATGACATGGGGAAATTGAAAAGCTTAAGAAAAGTGTCCTGAAGTTGAAATATCAGTAATAATTTGTCTGGTCTACTATATCTATTGCCTGAAAGCAGTCTACATTTCAAATTTAACATTTAAATATTTTGTAGGAAGTCTTGGAGAATTGCCATTAAATGTATATCTGTGTATATACATTTTTCCCCCGTGAGACTTTCCTCAATCCACTTTATTATTGCTTTGTTTTTGTCATATTAGCCTGAATCCCCACACTGTAAAATTATCCCATTCCACATTTTGTTCCATTTGTATCTCAACCAAGAATTACCCACATATTTCAAATATCCTCTTGACATTGGTGAAAAGATTTAAAGATATCAATGATAAAGACAGATTAAAAGAGCTAACAAGAGGCACAAAGCAAACACTGAGAATACCCAGATGTATAGGTGAATGTTTACATGAGGAGGTCACTAAGTAATAAAGACCATTTTCAGAGTGATTTCTTGAATCAGTTTTGTTGATAGATTCATAAAACTGATCATCCTCACCATTTTTTCATTAACACCAAAATACATCCCACTCTACCATAACCTTAATCCTATCACGCTTTGTATACAAACACAAGTAACCTCTTGCCTCTTCCTTTCTTTCCTCGACACTACTCAGTTGAACCCCAAATTGCAAGGAGATGGATTCCTCATTTTGTACTGGAATATGAGGTCAGGCGCCCATCTGTAGTATTTCCTTAACTCATTCAGAACACATCTTTACTTACCATGGTGGCTGCACATGACCATATCTGTATGGCTACATTAAATTTCAGCAGGGAGAAAAATCCAAATTTCTATAGGCACTACTGATTCCTTTCCAAGAATTGGCAGAGACCTATATAACATTTACAGTACTTCCATCTACATCAAAATTTCTATAACTTAACAATCCTAGTGAAATACAAAGCTGTTATAGAAATTTTATGTAGAATAAAACTTTAAAGTATTTATATAGGTCAGGTCTCATAACAAGATACTGCCCAAAGACTAACTAATGTCTATTTGGAATATGCTAACTTTGTTCAGGGCAGAGAGATATTTCATTGTATAAAGATGTTGGTGGTAATGATATTTATTCTCATGAGGATTTTGCCACACACTCTTGGAGGAGTAGAAATGTTATTACCACATGTTATCACTACAGTGAAAACACATGCAATTCACAAATTAGTAGGAAAACACAATGATTTCCAAAGTTATACTGGTGGATTAGTACATAGTATAT
Source organism: Ovis canadensis (assembly GCF_042477335.2). Lineage (NCBI taxonomy): Eukaryota > Metazoa > Chordata > Mammalia > Artiodactyla > Bovidae > Ovis > Ovis canadensis. Next base: position 176,724,926 of record NC_091247.1, on the reverse strand, counting down.
TAAATGAATATAGTCTCATGGTGACAACAATCTAATTATGAGTCAAAATCATAATTAGGGGATGTAAAGAAAATGAGAAGTAGAGACATGTTGACTGCTCAGTTTTTTCTAATAATTTTTTTCTTTAGTCATTTTGACCATTAATTAGATTTCTTTTACTCTGAAAACTACTGATAGAATTAGTGTATTCTTTTTTGTTTCCTTTTCCTTTTAATCAGACTTGGCACTTAATAATCTATTACATTTTTATTGATTGATTATGTGTGTGTATGTGTATTTTGTCACTTTACTAATGTCAACTTAAAAGAATTGCACAGTGTGAGAGCTATGAATTAAGTTTTATTTGGAACAAAATGAGGATGGCAGCCTGGAAGACAGTACCTCAGATAGCTCTGAGAAACTGTTCCTGAGAGGCAGTCGGGAAGGTCAGTATATATGTGATTTTGGTGAAGGGGGAATACAAGCAATCAAGCACATATTTTTCTGGAAGATTTCTGCTAGTCTCATGAAGCTTTTGCTAGTTGTGAGGAATAGTTGTTATCATGAAGGATTTTAGTGCTTTCTAGATATGAGGAGATATGAGAACTGGGCTCATAAAATCAGCTCCTGAAAATATCTGAATATAACTATCTGAAGACCTGTCCTTTCAGTTTTTCTTCCAAGCACAGAGTGCCTCATTTCTGCTCTCCACCCTGAACTCCTTTCAGGGAGTATTGAAAATCAGCACATGATTCAACCTTAGAGGAAGATGGCAAGTACAAATTAAATAGTTGACACTAATGTAAGTTCTTCAAGGGAAAATGTCACATTTTGGGGGGGAAGTGGATACTTATTTGACACCTGCATGAATCTGGTCTCTTACACTTAATTCTCACAATAATACTCAAGTAGTTTTTATTCTCTGCATTTACAGTTGTGGAAAGTGAGTCTCAGAGAGGACATATCAGTTGACCAAAGTCATGTCCAGTAAATGGGAAAGCTGAGACTCAAATCCATCTTTTAACCACTACCTTTTTCTTCCCATGAGTATGTATTTATATCTTTCCATGTACCAGGTGCTGGAAGGCATTGGATTTCTTTTCCTCACCTCAACTAGTGTTATAGTCTACACAAAGAAAGCAGTTAGCATTTTCCTGGTTGAGTAAATGACTGCAGAAAAAAACAACAACCCCAAACCTCTTGTCTTCCTAAAGTTTTAACTTGTCATAAATGTACAAGGTGCCAACTTCCCAGGCAGATTCAGAGTGATGTTTCTTATGTGGAGTCATAGGAAGTGTGCTGATTCAGAAAAGGGAACTTGTATGTAGGTCCCTGCCCTCCCTCAAGTTAGCTGTATGACTTGGGGGAAGTCACTCAACTTCTCTGGTCTTTGGTCTCTCACTTGTAGAACAGGAAGAGTGCAGGTCATTTAAGGTCACTTCATATTCTGTTGCTTTAAAATACTTTGGGGGAATTAATATTATTGAGACTAATGATTATTTGAAGTATCCAGAGAAGGAATGATGCTTTTTGATACTGCCAAAGTCTGTTGATTGGCTAATATCCATTTGGTTATTAATAAATGGCAGCTGTTAATGTTTCTGTTCTCAGCCTAAATGTTTAGAGCTGAGGGTGAATATTTCATTCACAGAGGTTTGAATAATGCCACTGAACTAACCTGAGAATGAACCCAAGCCTATTTATTACCATTTATAATTTGTTTTGAAGCATATCTATACCTATGATTTTCAGTAGACATAGAAGGCAGTAAGAATGATAAGGAGTGAACCTAAAAAACTAAATGAAGTCCAATATCAATATTATATATCATTAATTTAGAGTTGTAGTTTTACTGTTTATTCACAAATTTGGTACATAAACACCATCCTAGCAAAAGTCATTTTCTTTATATTTCTTCTGTGCTATAGTAACTATCTATATATGTATATCTTTATATATAACATATATATAATATAGCATATTTATGATTATGCATATGCATATATGGGCTTCCCAAGTGGTAAAGAATCCACCTGCCAATATAGGAGATGCAGGTTTGAGCCTTGGGTTGGGAAGATCCCCTAGAGAGGGAAATGGCAACCCACTCCACTATTCTTGCCTGGGAAATCCCATGGACAGAGGAACCTGGTGGGCTACAGTCCATGGTTTTGCACAGAATTGGACACGACTAAGTGACTAAAAACAAAAAACAAATATGCATATATAGGGCAGAAATTCTATAAAATTGTTGTGTACTAAATATCTATAATGAAAAGTTATAAATTTTATTGCCAGAGAGTACAAAGTTAAAGAAACATGAGTGATGATACTAAACACTTATCTCCATTTCACTACTATTTTATCCCATCAAAAAATGCAATCTTGGGGCATTTTAAATATCTCTGAAATAAGGAGGTACCTTATAATCAGCAGTATATCACAATAAGCTATTTGGACAATTTTTTTCATTGCTTAGTGGCTTATAATACAGCTATATATTAGCATGGTGGCTTAGATTTGATGAAATACAGTAATTCATCAATACTATGTTAAAGTAGGTGTGTGTATATATATATATATATATGCATATATATATATATATATATATATACACATAAATATATACATTTGCTGAGACTTCTACCAAAATTTTGAAATTGCCTTTTCAGTCAAATATCAAAAGCAGGAGAATGGAGGCTTTATTTATTCAATCATGATGAGGGATCATGATTGAAATAATAGAAATCATGAGAGAAATAAGACGTTTTCAGGCATTTAAGTCTTCTGTCTCAGTTTTCAAATTTCCTCATCCCCTACTAAGAAAATATGTGAAGACTCATGAAACATTTAAAAAGAAAGTAAAAGCATCAGCTAAAATATTTAGCAGGTTAGTAGGCAGTTATTTCACTGTTGCTTAGTCAACACTATTATAATATTTCATAAGCAAAACACATCTTAAGAAATGAAAGGATCTTTGAAAAAGATCCACTTTAAACTTGACTTCTCTGAGTGGGTATCTAAAAGATTTCCAGGCCAAAGCGCCTCACTCCATCAGTGGGTTCTCACCTACGTTTCAGGAGACCACTAAAGTCAAGTTCCCCTGCATCCTCTTGACCTTCTCCACTGTCATTAACAAAAGAAAAGCAAATCTGGGTTTAATGCTGAGACACATATACAACAATTCCCCCAAACACTCTATGTATAATGTATATGCAATGTTGTTCTAGCACACAAATCATGGGACTAAACCAACACGGTTTCTTTTCACACAAGTGACATTTTAAATTTGGGAGGATGTACTTGTGGAAAAGTAAACACAAGGAACTTGTGTTACTCTACAATCTCAGAAGACACATTTTTGTAGATTGCATATGTAAAACTGCTTGGATTTGTGTTAAAACAGAGTAACACAAATGCACTTAAGCCAAACAACACAAAGTACTTTGTTTTTGCAAGTTGGGGGCTCTGGGAACGTCCGTGTGTAAAAAGCAAAGGACTTTTGCTGATCTCTGTTACTCAAGTCATACAGAGATTGGCTTGGAAGATGAAGTGGACTAGTGTCAAGTATATAAGTACAAAGCTTATATTCAAAGGTAACCTCTTTGTGTCCGTCAATAGATGAATCAGGTAATGTGATACGAACATAACATAAACATGGAGCTAGTGCAGAGCTTTGTAAATGATGCATTCCTTTCTCTTGAAAGGGAAAGGATTATAAGCTTTTCATTTTCTTGTTAATTATTTATACCATTTAAAATGTGTTTTCTAAAAGTTTGTCTTGGAATTGTTGAGCCCTTTGCTAGGAGTTTTTAAAAGTGTTTTCCTGTGGAGAAATGCATCTTAATTTAGGCATGCAGCCACCTTCATGATTTCATATAAACTCCAAATAGAAGCTATGAGCTGACATTTAAATGGTGCTACATAGTTACTTACATGTTTAATTTTTTAATGAAGATTTTGTTTCCTGCGCTTTACAAATGTTAGTTATGGTCTCTAAGAAAAGAGTCTGCGGGTTTAAAAATAGCGTGTATAACACGTAAGTTATCAGAATTGAAATCAAATAATGTGTTCTCAAAATTTCTTTAAAGCAGGTATTTGGAAAATCCTATTGACATAAACACAATAGGCCCCATAAGCCCAAAACTAAGTAGATGACATCTTTCTCTCTTAAAAGAGATATACGTAGGTTGAACCTAGTGTGAGACCTATACGTTTGCTAACCAGGGGGTGAAGGGAAGGTAAGAGATTTTGAAAGTTATGACTTTAAAAAATACAATGGACTGATCAGGACATACCACATATCTTTTAAGAGTAATTACAGTGTTCATTACTTCATAATTTAGAAAGAAATTTTGCCTTTTATGAACAAGGCTAAATCATTGTTTTATACTGGTTTGGGATGTCTTTCCTTACTCAACAAAACTGTTATGTGGATTCAGTCTTAGGAAGAACAAAACATTTCCTCTCATTAATGAATTTCTATTTTGGAAGAATTCTAGATAAGTAAGAAGTACAGAGAAGAATATAATACCAGGAAGAGACTGGTCACATTTCTCACAGACTAGAACATTTTTCATTTTTCTTCCTTGACTTTATGATTTTTTGGCCTTGGTGGTTGCAAAATAAATCAGGTAAGTATCTATATTTTGCCTTTCTACAATGTTCCTTATTCCAGCAGACTCAATGGTCTTTCATTTAGGATAATCCCATACTTAAATTGTGCTAACTTTAGTAAGGAGCTACTTAATTGTAGCTTTCTGGGCATATGGTTTAATGGCTCTATACGTGATTCCTAAATAAAAAGCAATGTAAGTTTTCTGACATTACTTAACTGATGCTATATGAGATGTGTATTGTTATATATCTTTCTGGGCCACTTGGCAGAAAATAATGCAATTCAGGAAGAAGCCACATATGAATAGAAAGAAAACGTCTTTCTAAGGCAACTATGAGACCTATAAAATGAGTGCTTTACTATATCAAGAATATTCTAAAAAATGATCAGCATATACACAATATGGCATTAAGCCTATGGCATCTCTTGAAAACTAACTTCTGAATATTCGGTATGTTTGACTTTAGTGAAAAGACTTGATCTCATTTGCAATATAGAGTGTGGAGGAAGGGAACATGTATTTGAAAATCCTTTACTTTCATGTTTTACAAAAGATACCTAGATCCCTCTTTTGAAGTTACCTTCTCTTGAAAGCAGATCTGATGTCAATGTTTGGAGTAGTCCCAGTAGATTCTTTGAAAGGAAAGAAGACAATAAAATAAACACCCATTAAGAACCCAGTTTTGTGTTCAGTTCCTCTCCAGGCTGTGGGGATTCTTCAGAGGGAAGGAATCAGGTGAAGGGGGTCGGGCAGGCGTGGCTCTCCTCCCAGGGGCTGAGCTGCTGAGACATCAGAGATTATCTTCCCTCCCGCACAATCAATGATGGGACTTTAGGAGTTCCCCTATCCTGTTGTCATTCCACCTGTGTGCCCAGTAGAATCGTCCAAGGAGCTTAAACACTATCAGCTTCTTCATCTCCCTGCTGAAAATTTTGATTCACCAGACTGAGGATGGGCACCCAGAAATCAGTATTCTTAGAAAGCCCCTTAGGTGATTCTCAGATGCCTGGCCGGGTGAAGAAGCAGTGCTCAGGACCAGAGTCCCACTTAATACTGACATCTCAACCCGTGGTCATTCAGCCTCTTGACAATTCTCAGACTAGGACTCTCACAGCCATCTGTGGTGTCTATATGGCTTTAAAGAAAGAGCTAGTGCTAACGTGAATGCAAAATTCACCTTCTCATAATTTCCACCTTTTGATGCTTATCTGCCTTTCCCTCTTTCTGTGTCAGCCCTTCTGTGATTTATTACAATGAATCATAAATGCTGGACCTTCTTCACCTACACATTCAAGGTGAATGGACTATGGTTCCTGGATTCTTCATCCTCCCAGTTATCCTACTCCAGGAGGGATCCCAGTGGTGATACAGTGCCTATGGCCAAAGGCATGACCCCCAAACACAGAACAAGTAACATGTTACAGAGAGCAGTAGCACTTCCTAAACCTAGATGCTGTAACATTTTTAATGCTCTGGTTTTAGATTGCCTCAGCTTTGTCTAAAAATACAAAGCTATGTCACACTTTTGATTTGTTACCAAGTCAACTTTCCCTTTGTTTACTTATCGAAGTATTGCTTTTTTCCCCCTAATCTACATATATACCTTTAATTTATTCTTATCAAATTCACTCTTGGCAGTACACAGAACATATAGATGAAGAATGTCCATATCTGACATTAGTCCTTATAAGAGACAATCCTCCCTTCTACCTGGATTTCCTGACATCCTTGTTCCAGGAAACTTCATTTTTGAAATCTCATACTAATAAATGACCTTATTCTCCTCTATCCTCTCACACCCCATTAAAAAAATAAATAAATAAACATCACACTTATCCAGACTAGAAGCCTCTCTTACCATGTACTTCAAGATCAAATGAACAGCTGTCAAACTTATCCTTATAGGTGACCTCACATCTGTAGTTTCCTGCGTAGTTCTCTTTGGCTTTGATGATCTGCATCTCGAATGTGTATACCTGCAATGAAATGCATCCGAACACATTTCAGCCCTACCCTGCTAGCAGAAAAAAAGACACCACATTGCAGTTATTTTCCCAATTCCACAGCATTGGCTTAAAGATGTGTTTGCATCTGGGGATTCTGGTACAATGTTCTCAATACAGGAGGGGTCAGCGCAGTGCTCTGAAGCCCCTGGGCACAGCAGGGCCACCACACTGGAGTATAAACACCGGGAATGATAACTCCAGTGGATTTTCTGGAACTGACGTCCCTCAAAGCTGAACCTGAAAATGGCCTCTGACGCACACAGAGGAACCAGCTGGTCAGGTCCCTGCAGCAGGAGCTCAGGGTCATACCCGGCTATGCCTTTCGAAAGTTTCCTTCAGCTGGAGGTGCTTTCCAGCTTTGCTGGCCAGGTCCATCCATTTCCCTTTGAACCATTTGATGGTGGGCTTTCTGAGAAGATCTTCAGCCTTGACTTTGGCTATAAAGGTGATATTTTCACCTAGGGAAAAAACACAGGCAATTCACATTGTGGTTTTAAAATTGCCATTTGGGGCTTCCCAGGTGGCGCTCGTGGTAAAGAGCCTGCCTGCCAATGCAGGAGACAAAGGAGACGTAGGTTTGATCCCTAGGTCAGGAAGATCCCTGGAGGAGGGCATGGCAACCCACTCCAGTATTCCTGTCTGGAGAATTCCATGGACAGAAGAGCTTGGTGGGCTACAGTCCATGGAGTCTCAAAGAGCCGGACACAACTTGAAGTAACTTAGCATGCACGAAAGGAGTTAGACAGGACTACTATGATGTGACCGACACAGCTGGAATTGAACAATGGAAGGGCCCTGACTTTTTTAATGAGAACTCTAGTTTCTAGGATACTCTAACTGCTTCTGCTTTTGAGGTTTATGAAGCAGAAAAGGAGCAATGGGGAAATTAGTGGAAATAATTTTTATTTGGAATCCAAGCACATGTAATGTGTATAAAACAATCTATTCAGGCATACCTCATTTTATTGCACTTTGCTTTATTGTACTTCAAATTTATTGCTTTTTTAAAAAACCAATTGAAGGTTTGTGGTACCCCTGCATCGAGCAAGTCATTTTTCCAATAGCATTTGCTCACTTCATGCTTCTGCATCACATTTTGGCAATATTTCAAACTTCTCATTATTGTTATGTTTAGTATGGTGATCTGTGATCGGTAATCTTTTATGTTAGTATTACAAAAAGATTATGACTCATGGAAGGTTCAGATAATGGTTAGCATTTTTTAGCAATAAAGCATTTTTAACGAAGGTAAGTACATTGTTTTTTTAAACATAACACTCAGTTCAGTTCAGTCGTTCAGTAGTGTCCAACTGTTTGTGACCCCATGGACTGCAGTACATCAGGTTTCCCTGTCCATTACCAACTCCTAGAGCTTACTCAAACTGTCCATTGAGTTGGTGATGCCATCCAACCGTCCAACCAACCATCTATTGCATACTTAGTAGACTATAGTGTAAACATAACTTTCATATGCATTGGGAGAAAAAAATTTCTTGGGACTTGCTTTATAATGATATTTACTTTATTGTGGTGGTCTAAAGCCAAATGCACAATATCTCTATGAGTATGCATAAATATGAAAAAATGAAAGAAAAAATGAGAAAACACACACATACCATGTATTAATATATATATATGCATATATATATATATATATGGATTTTTCCCATCCTTTTTATTAGGCAAGATGATGCTAAGACTGGAGTTATAAGAATATGACTAAATGAAACTGATCTTTTTGAGGTAAAGTCTCCTATTTGTTTGTATTGACTCATTAGGCCTAAAGGACATCAAAATTCTAGCCCAGTGGCCAGTCCAGCATTTTGGTGTCTTCCAGAAACACAAGGAGAGCAAGCATTTCTATTCATATACAGTGTGCTTCTGTATTCCAGACTTAAAAGAAGTAATTTTAGACTGTAGTCAGCTGTGTGTTCATTTGCAAAACATTTGGTGTCAAAGACTAGTTCTGATCATAATATATTCCTTATAAAAATTCATTTAGTTAAAACTCCTGGACCTCCTGGTCACTCTCTGGCTGACCACTTTGTTTCCTTCATGGCATTTGCGATGGCTTCTGTGATGATTTGTTTGTTTAATTTCTTCTTGTTTGCTCATCCCATTAAGTCTGTAAATTCTGAGTGCTCACATATTTTACTCAGTGTTTAGCACAATGTCTAAAACAGGAGGTAAATAGTCAATATTTTTTAATGAATATCTCCAGAATTAAACCATCTGTCTGATCAGCTTCCTCTGAGACATTGCAACTCTTGATCCAGCATGTGTGCAGATTTATAATCATTTTATGGAATAAGATGTGTTGTAATGACAGCAAACATCAGCTCACCAACTTTCACAGTTCCACCTTGAGGCTTCCACTTGAAGATACTTCAGGGACTATTCAGAGTACTTCATGGGTAGTATTATCTCCATTTTACAGATGAAGAAACTGATTTGAACCTACCCTGGCAGGGGTCCAGGCACTCAACACTCTGTGCTACAGATTATTGAAATGATAACTGTCACTCAATAGAATATTTTTCAGCCATAAGAAGGAATAAAACACTGATTCATGCCACAACTTGGATAGACCTTGAAAACATTATGCTAAGTGAAAGAAACCAGACACAAAAGGTCCCATCTTATTGTGTGATTCCACTTATATTAAATATCCAGAATAGGGACATTCATAGAGACAAAGAGATTATTGGTTGCCAGGGTTAGGGGAGGGAGAAAGAGGGATAAACCTGGACAGGATTCAGGGTTTCTTTTTGGGGAGTGTGTGTACTCAGTTGTGTCCAACTCTTTGTGACCCTAAGGACTGTAAGCCCACCAGCTTCCTCTGTCCATGGATTTTGGGGTGATGAATATATTTTGGTACTTGGTTATACAGTTGAGTGTACTAATAGCTACTGATCACTCACTTTTAAATGCTTAATTTTATGTTATTTGAATTTAATCTTTATCTAAAAAAAAAGACAAGGATTTAATGCTTGGAACTCACCAACTTTCACACTTCCGCCTTGAGGCTTTTCCACAAACAGGGTGGACAGCTGACTGTTGGCATTCTGCTTGTCCTGTTCCTCCCCAGCTGGTGATTCACCAATAGACCATTCTAATGAGCAGAAAGGAGGAAAAGGATCATTTCAGGGCTAGGTTCTTTTTAGGCAGACTTACCTGGGTTTGTTTTTCTTGTCAACACGGAAGCTTCTCTTTGTCTAATTAACCTAGATAAATATAACATCATTCTTTCCATCCACCTCCCCACAGCCATTAGTAGAGACTGAGTGATTCCCATTCTTAAAGGGCTATGTCTTCCAGATGCAATCTAATTTCTAGGAATAGCAAAACTTCTCAGAAAGTTTGTTACTCTTTCCTGGCAGCCAAGTTTCCTTTGTTTCCTAATTCTGCCTATCCCCTAACTGATAAATACCCGTCGGAAGACTATGAAAGCAGAGCCTTAGTGTTTTTCCAGGTGACAGGCTATAAAGCCTTGTCTATACAACGGCTGAGTTGGAAAAGACTAACAGGATGGATCAGTTTGCAGGTCAAGTGGGAAAGGTCAGACTACCAAGCCTGGCCTCATATGTCTAGATTCTTCACTGTTGTATGATTAGATAATTCCATGATGGTTGTATGATGTGGCCCTAGTTTGACAATTAAGTAACAGATCGTGACCTGCAGGCACAGATTTCAAGAACTCTAGGATCGTCCTGAAAGAGAGGGGGGAAAACTAGAAAAACAGAAAGAGAAATAATCTCTTTGAGGCTTTCCCATGAAGACAGACAACCTGGAAATGAAGCTTATTTTGCATTTTCTAGTTTGTGCTCCAGGTGCTTAGGAGGTATCAATCAGCTGTCCAATGAGGAGAGCAGGAGAGAGAACTGTAGAAAGTTCTTCTGTCTCTGAGAGCTGAATGAAAGGAAGTTCAGTTTCAGCCACTAATAACTGGAAAAAAATTGCATGGGCTGCCAACACTCAACCTGTTAATGTGTCTTGAAAAGGAGGAAATGTAGATTTAGTTATTTTAGTTCCCATGTGTCAATCATGCTTAGTATTCTTATCCGTAGACCATCATTTTCACAGTGAAGTTAAGCAATGTTGTCACGTGATTGTACAATTTCAAAAAATACCCAAGTTGATGTTAAAATTTTATGTTGTGTATATTTGTAATAGTGCAGAGTGGCCATTAATATTTGAAATGTGAGGACTTGGATATTCTGTTTTGCTCATTTTTATCTCAGAAAGAGTCTGCAAAAATGCCCCACCCACAAAGAGGTCCATAGCAGAATCAGTCTGCATTCAAACACATGTGGCTACAGCAGGTTACATTTGATATTATTCTTTTTAAGTGTATGTAAATTTCTATAAAAATAGGAATTATTATCTAATGTCAATACATCCCAGGAATGGTGATTTTAAAAGTCTCTTCATCTCTATGTATTTGCCAAATGTTAAAAAGATAGTGATAATGAAACAAAGGAACCTGTGGTGTATGTGGCTAGATTTCTGAATTCATGTGTGTGTGTGTGCGTGTGTGTGTGTGTGTATCATGCAAAATTAATTGTTTCTTAATGCATTAGTTTTCTAGTCAGAGGAATGTAATAAAAGATTGCTATAAAAGCTACAAACTGAATAAAACCAAGATTAGAATCAAATACAGCTTCAAGAAATGAGGTCATTAGTGATTACTATATTAGGATGAGGTCGAGACACCTTGCTTCCGGTGTGTGCTCACCTGAATCTTTTCTTTCCAGAGCCCGACTACCCAAACCTGAAAGGAAAGTGTGATTTGGATGACACAAGGGGGAGGGGAGAAAATGGAATGCTGGTTTTAACCTTCTCAGATCCCCCAAATCCTGTCTCTTTTGATGATGGGGAGAAAAGACACTACAAGTTGGTCTGGAATGGAAAACCAGTAGAGCTTCAGCTTTGAAAACATCTATAAAAGGTATATGTCCTATTTAAAAAACAAGAATAAAGTTTTACAAATCCACATATCTAAAGAACAAGGAAAAAGAGTATTCAGCTGGAGATGAAACATTTTTTTGCCCCTAAAATTTATATCCAAGAGTTAATACTTTTATTTATTTCACAAAGAAAGCCTCTTTTTAAAAAGTTTCTGATGTTAAAAAAAAATTGCCATTAAAGCCAACATTTTCTCTCTTTGGCACTGGCAAGAAGGGGGTACCCTGTTCTGAGTTTGGTCTCATTGAGCAGCTCTGTCAACCCATCACCTTTACTGTCAATCAATAATGCATTACAAAGTGGGGAAAGGAGTTGGAATCATCCTAACCTGGAGGCAGGGCAACAGGAGGGGAGGCGTCCTCTTCATCTGAAATAAGAAAGAGGAATCAAAAGTCAAGGAGAAAAGAACTTCATCCTGAGTATCCTGAGAAAAGAGAAATCTGCAAAAGAAGAAGAGAAACTACACAGAACTCTCAACCGATGAGTAAGCCTTAGAAGACTTGGCACCTGAAAGACTAAACTGTAAGCAAAAGAGAAAAATAAACAAATGTTGTAAAAGAGTGAGAGATTTGGATAATCCCAATGAAAGTAGCTTTAAAAATGGTATTCTATGCAAACTTTTTATGTACTTGTAAATTAGAAACAAAATTAATGCAAATAGTCTAACTTCAATGAAATCAACAATGGAAGTGCGTTTTGAGTTCTTATTTTGTAGCAAAAGTCACTGACAGCATAACTCATATACCACATTCATTTGAACACAGACATAAAATCATATATGTTTTTATATAGTTTGATAACTCAATGGCCTCAGAAAGCCTTATAATTAATTCTCCTTCTATATTTATGAAACAAAAGTCAACAATAACTAGTATGTATCAATTTGTTATACTTACTAAGTTCACCAGTAGTTATTTTATAAATTTTATCTATCTTTTCCCAAGATTGTATTGGTGTTGGACAATATAATCTGAAAAATATTTACCAGTTTGTAAACTATTTACAGATACTTTATATATATTTATAAGATAAAGTTGGGCAAAGAAATTTTTTTTTCTGTAACATCTTACAGAAAAACACGAATGAATTTTTTGGCCAATCCAATATTTACCCATTTTAAAAATTCAAAATATCCCTTGTAGTGTTTGTACAAAGACACTGAATATTTTCTAAAATGTCTGAATTTCAAAGTGTCTTACATTTTAGATGGTTAAATAGGTATTTGGTGTTTATCTAAACTTCTACTCCTTTCCTTCCAAAGCATAAAGACTAGTGTTAGTATAAATAACAATAATGTTTTACTTAAAATACTAGAATAATTGTGGGCTTCAAAATACGAACTTAAATGACTATATAAAATAGAGAACAGAAAACAAACGCATGAGACTAGTGGTTTAAAAATTGCTTTAAAAAGTCCTGACAAAAAGTAAGTAGCACAGGTACAACATATTAGTATATTTACGACATATATTATTTACTCGCCTGAAATTTCTTCAACGGTCAACCAAAGATGTGTTTTATTACTTTTTTTAACAAAATAACTAATGTAATGTATAGAAAACCTTAATGTCATATCTTCAGAACCCAAAAGGTGATTCACTGGGTATTGTGGGATTGAAGATTCTTCAGAGGAAGGTCTCTTTGGTCAAAGAAGCTTGGGAAACACTAGGCTAAATAAAGTTTCATGTTTGTGTTTGATAGTGTTGTTTGTATGCAGTTACTGAAAGGTATCTCAGAGTCTTCAGTGCTCATGAGGATGGAGATCAGAAATGATACAGTATTAGCATTTCCCAAACTTAGTTCATGTTTGAATCTTTTCTCCTGGAATATCCATTTACTCTCCACAAACTTTTTGCATTTGGGGAAGTCTAGGTATTTCTGCAAGTCTGAGCAAGCTCCAGGAGTTGGTGATCGACTGGGAAGCCTGGTGTGCTACAGTCCATGGGGTCACAAAGAGGCAGACATGACTGAGCAACTGAACTGAACTGAGATATTTCTGAGCTCTTAGGGTAATTCTGCATTTCAGAAAACTTATGTAATTAAAATTTTACATAACAAAAAATAAAATGCCTTGCAATGTCTCTATATTATTTGCCATACATTTAACTCAGTATGCAGTATTTTATTCATGTAACCTATTTGAAGGCCTGTATTTACTAAAATACATAAAGAATCTTGATTTAAAGTCCTGTAAAAATTCTTAAAAATGAAGTTTTAAAGCGCAACCAAATCCTAGAAAGCAGCTTCCTTTATTATATATTAACTAGGAAATAGAACTATTTTCAGTCAAATGAACACTGTATTTTATACAGGTGTGGTTGTTGCTTGTATACTTTGTGCACAGTGCCTGATGAACCCTAATGAACCCTTGAATTAATTGTTTAGGATGCAAGTGATTGGGAAAAGAATACACACTTTCGTAAAACTAAAATGAAAAGAGAAGCCACATTTGAAGCAAAAATTTGACAGGTGAGTAGTTTCAAGCCCACTAAACTATAAGACTATTTGAGGAACATGCACAATTATTTTAGACTATTAAGATGATGCTATGAAAGTGCTGCACTCAATATGCCAGCAAATTTGGAAAACTCAGCAGTGGCCACAGGACTGGGAAGGGTCAGTTTTCATTCCAATCCCAAAGAAAGGCAATGCCAAAGAATGCTCAAACTACCACACAATTGCACTCATCTCACATGTTAGTAAAGTAATGCTCAAAATTCTCCAAGCCAGGCTTCAGCAATATGTGAACCGTAAACTTCCAGATGTTCAAGCTGGTTTTAGAAAAGGCAGAGGAACCAGAGATCAAATTGCCAACATCTGCTAGATCACGGAATAAGCAAGAGAGTTCCAGAAAAACATCTATTTCTGCTTTATTGACTATGCCAAAGTCTTTGACTGTGTGGACCACAATCAGTTGTGAAATTCTGAAAGAGATGGGAATACCAGACCACCTGACCTGCCTCTTGAGAAACCTATATGCAGGTTAGGAAGCAACAGTTAGAACTGGACATGGAACAACAGACTAGTTCCAAATAGGAAAAGGAGTACATCAAGGCTGTATATTGTCACCCTGCTTATTTAACTTGTATGCAGAGTACATCATGAGAAACGCTGGGCTGGATGAAGCACAAGCTGGGATCAAGGTTGCCGGGAGAAATGTCAATAACCTCAGATATGCAGATGACACCACCCTTATGCCAGAAAGTGAAGAGGAACTAAAAAGCCTCTTGATGAAAGTGACAGAGGAGAGTGAAAAAGTCGGCTTAAAGCTCAACATTCAGAAAACAAAGATCATGGCATTCGGTCCCATCACTTCATGGGAAATATATGGGGAAACAGTGGAAACAGTGTCAGACTTCATTTTTGGGGGCTCCAAAATCACTCCAGATGGTGATTGCAGCCATGAAATTAAAAGACGCTTCCTCCTTGGAAGGAAAGTTATGACCAACCTAGATAGCATATTCAAAAGCAGAGACATTACTTTGCCAACAAAAGTCCGTCTAGTCAAGGCTATGGTTTTTCCAGTAGTCATGTATGGATGCGAGAGTTGGACTGTGAAGAAGGCTGAGCACCAAAGAATTGATGCTTTTGAACAGTGATGTTGGAGAAGACTCTTGAGAGTCCCTTGGACTGCAAGGAGTTACAACCAGTCCATTCTGAAGGAGATCAGTCCTGGGTGTTCTTTGGAAGGAATGATGCTAAAGCTGAAACTCCAGTACTTTGGCCACCTCATGCGAAGAGTTGACTCATTGGAAAAGACTCTGATGCTGGGAGGGATTAGGGGCAGGAGGAGAAGGGGACAACAGAGGATGAGATGGCTGGATGGCATCACTGACTCGATGGACGTGAGTCTGAGTGAACTCCAGGAGTCAGTGATAGACAGAGAGGCCTGGCGTGCTGCAATTCATGGGGTCGCAAACAGTCGGACACGACTGAGCGACTGAACTGAACTGAACTGAACTGAAGGCACCACATAGAAAGCATCACAGCCTTTCATTGCTGTGGCCTGGATTTAACCTGTGGTCGGGAAACTGAGATCCTGCAAGCCATGTGGCGTGGTCAAAATAAATAAAGCAGAACCCAAAGCTGCTGTCCTGTGACAACCTAGAGATGTAGGTTGGGGAGGGCAGTGAGAGGGAGGGTGTATGGGTGTGCCTTTGGCTGATTTATGTTGAACTATGGCAAAAACCATCACAGCATTGTAAAGTAATTATCCTCCAATTAAAAATGAGATGGAATTTTAAAATAAATAAATAAAACTAAAATGTTGACATTAAAAAAAAAAGTAGTTTTGTTTCTGTCATCTTTTAGATTGGGAAATAAAATGAAGATGTTGGGATTCTGACCTGAACTCCTTTAAAAAATTGCCTGGTTGAATTTTTTCTTATGTACCATAGAGAAACAGGTTCTATAGCTTGGAGGAAAATTGGACATCCAACTCTTTTGGGCTCTGCCTAATCCAACATCACACATATGAAAGGTGTGTCATGCTACAAAGATCATTTGCAAATAAAAAATGCAAAATATGTCATATTTTCTTATTTCTGTTTAAAAGCAACTACCATGGTGATGGAAACTTAAACATCTGTTTTTGGCTAAAGATATGGCCTATATGACATCACAAACTGAAAGCAACAGAACTATCTTCCTGAGCTGCATAGAAGAGAAAGTTACCAAAGTTGAATTTTATGTATCTTTAAGTCATGGGAAAACAGCATTTGTAAAATCTTAAAAATAATTCTTTCAACATTGAAGTTCCTGATGAAGAACACCTGGAAAATGGAGAAAGAACTCACATTACAAGCCTGGAATTTTCAGGGAGTCCATATGAAAAATCTGGAAAGTGATAGAGAGAACCCCAGAAATGTAGAAGGTGTCCATTCCTATAATTCTTCAAGCCCTCTTGGGCATAAAATAACTCCTACCTATGTTTAACTTAAATTGCCTTTTTAAAATTAATTTTTAAAGTATACATACCTAGGACAATTGTTGAGATTTTAGAATATATACAGTTAAAATGTACTGTAAACAAACCTAAATTAAATACAGGTATAATACTTTGTTTCATACAGATGAATTTATGAATTCCTCTAGCAGGATAGTCAGTTGTAGTAAATATTGGCATATGTTACCAAAATAACAACAGCAACAATAACAATCAATATGGAAGTCAATAACAAAAACAGCTAACATGAATTCATCATGTTTTGAGACATTTAATTAATTTGTGGTATTTTCTGAATGAGACACCTGTCTTCATACTTTGGTGCTTTTGAAATCAGGATTCACTGTACTATAATTGCATTTATTTGATGAGTTTCCCCCAAAATCTACTAAATCAACGCTTCATTTTATAATGGCTGTGTTTTAAGATGTTGAAGTATAGTCATATTAACTTTTAACAAAATTCATTATAAATAAATCATGTAGTTAAAATATACAGACCAAGACAATGTCACTGCAGATGTAAATGGACCTAAATGAAAAAAAATCATTTCATTTAAGAAATCATATCATTTAGGAGAAATTTGCTGGAACTTCTGCTGATTCACTTCCTCATCCTATAACCACATTCACGCTAAAAGAAAGACTCTTCATCCCAAGTTATGAGACAGTAAATACACACAGGGTTCATTTGTGGTAATGTTAATGAAAATGCCTGGGAAAAAAAAGTTTTCATCTCTGTTGCAGCAATAACCAAGGGCAGGTTTTTCTCTGGAAGGAAAATAAAGAGTGGCATTAACGATCCCAGCTGGGCTTACCAAAAAATATACTGGCTATAAAATGATAAGTTTCAAAATTGAAAAATATATATCAGAACTTAGGCATTAGGATGAGTACTGATCTGCAAGCTGATCTCTGATTCTAATGCTACTGACAGATGCGGAACCACTCATAGGACCAGATTTGAAATGCCCCACAGGGCTAATCGTTTCAGCACAGAAAAGAGTCTCATTAGACTAAGTTCACACATATGATGTTGATTGATCGAAAGAAAAAAAACAGTATGGCCCCACTTGTGCACCCACATTATTCTCCACCCATGGCCCTCCATCACAGTTGTCTACTGTGACCGTAGCTGAAATCGACCGTCCTCTACTAATGGTATTCTCCTCTCTGAAAAGTGAAAATGTGAGTTGCTTGGTTCTATCTGACTCTTTGCGACCCCAGGTTGCATGGACCCCATGCGATCCCATGTTGCCCACCAAGCTTCTCTGTCCATGGAATTCTCCAGGCAAGAATACTGGAGTGGGTAGCCATTCCCTTCTCCAAGGGATCTTCTCTGCCCAGAGATCAAACCTGGGTCTCCCACATTGCAGGGCAGATTATTTACCATCTGAGCCATCAAGGAAGCCCATTCTTCCTTCTAAAGTTCCCGAAAATTGGCTCTAAGAGAGCAAGACCCAGTTCCCAGACTTGCCCCTGGCACATAGCCAATACTCAGTGGACACTTGAGATGAATAAATGAATATTGGAATAGAAGGCAGATCTCTGGCCCCACTGAGGATATAGATGCTATACTTAGCTTTCCATTGATTTGCTACCTGTGATTATTTCGGAAGAATTCTAAGCCACAGCAGCATTATTTTTTCAAGGACATTATCTTCCAGTACAATCACTCTGAAAGAGATATCTAAATTCCAATGTTTCTGTTTGATTAAACCCCTTTCTTTATTGTCATCTTGATCGTTTCAATTCCAAGACAGTGAGCACTATTAGGGAACAGGATACCTAGATAGGCAAGTCTAGGGGCAAACAAGCAAATATAAACAAATAATAAACCACTTCCTGAGAAATTAGCTGTTTACCAGAGACTCCGTAGATGTGAAAAGTTGGCACATCTAGTCACAAACACTACCGGTAAGATCAATATCAGAACCAAACAACATTCTGCGACTACAAAAAAACAAAAACAAAAATTCAGAACATCGCCAGCTTGTCACAGAATGATACAGTCAGTCTGGAAAAGATATTAAGATGGCTTTGCTATGGATGTTGTTCTCTTTTTTAAAATTAATTTAGATTAATATCAGAGAGAGCCATGATTAATGACATGCCCTCTATGACTCTGTTTCTATAAATGAAGGTCAGGTTAAGCCCAGAATATGTCATGTATGTGGTATAAAGGGAGATTGATGGCTATTTGTTCTCTTTGTCCTGATGGAACTACAATCAGTCTAATGAATGTTCTTAATAGTGAGCATCTTGGAGCTATTAACTGAATATACTTCAATTAATTAGATAGTACACTAAAGTGCAAGAAATGTTCTAATCCAGATGTGACTATTTCCAGTAATGTTAAATGGGCTGATCTTATATCATCCATGTTGTCTTAGGATGAGCATACATAATACACAGCACTGGTATCCCATTCCAAACCTTACTAAGAGCATGCATGGGATGGATGTTCATCCTCCTGCCCAGCAAATGGAAATAAAAATCTATCTAGATTATCATTGTCTGTAAGCTCAGCAGCTAAGTCAGCACGGAAATTCAACTGATCATTCATTCTACAGGTATTTATTAGGAGATCGCCATATGCAGCTCTCTGCCAGATGCTGGAAGAAATGAGATGAGAGGTCCAAAGAGGTGTTAAGACTTGGTGCCTGACCATCACAAAGCTTATAGCCTGTTAGGAAAAGGAGTGAACAATTAATACAAGATTAAGTGGAGAAAAGGATGATTTAATGACACACACAATCAGTCCAAGAAAAATCAGGAGAAAGAAGAGGAAGTGAAAGTAAGTTAGGATGATCATGGGAAAAAGTAGCAACTGCCTTGAATGGTTAAAAACAATTAGATGGGGGAGGGAGGTGGGAGGGGGGTTCATGTTTGGGAACGCATGTACACCCGTGGTGGATTCATGTCAATGTATGGCAAAACCAATACAGTATTGTAAAGTAAAATAAAGTAAAATAAATAAATAAATAATAAAAATAAAAACAATTAGATGGACTGAGGGTTGGGGGAGGGTGAAGGACAAGGATTCTAGTGTAAACTGGAAGGCAGGTCTGTTGCACCTGTCAGTCTTGCTCACGTTCATGCAAGAATTCTTTCTCAGCCAGGGCTATATATGTAGCAATGATTATTGTGTCTACTTTTTACTTGAGTATTTTCTTTGAAATTTCTCTGTCCTTGATCAAAGTAAGTAATAGTTGAAGGGGACTGGATATTTAGAAATAACTTCCACCACCTACCTTCTTTATTTAGGGATGTCTCTTTCTATCCTAAATCGATTTGCTTTCTAGGCATGTAGAGCAAACACATACATGGCAGTTTATGTTCCTGAGCATGTGACTGCATGTGGCCATGACCTTGTTTAACTTCTGCAAATGTCAGAAAAAAAATGTTACTAATTTCAAAATGCCCTTCTTGGTCATAATGACCTTGCTCTTTCATCATATTGTGTTCTACATAAAGAGCTTTTTGGATTGGTAGACTGGTTGGTTGGTTGATTTTAACTTAAAGGTAGGCATTTTCTCATTTAAACACACAAATATAATATGGTTTTTCAGATTAAGGGTCAGGGACAGGCTTTGTTAAAACTTTGACAGTTTGCCTTCTGGGATTACATCATCTGCTCTGTTGGTTAAGCCTTACAGCCTGGTCCAAGCACCTTTCCAAATCTGGAAACAGAGGTGTACACCATCAGCCTTGTAAAGAATAATGTTACAATAACTTCAGCCAGGATGTCCAAACCTCCTTGAACCCATCTCATGGAAGGTGTTCTAGGAGTTTGCACTCTCTGCATTCCATAAGCAAATAACCTTCAGACTGGTCCATGTGGCCGGGATTAGCATTCATGTTACTATCCATGGAAGCCACTGAAGGTCAAGGACAAAGTGAGTGTACTAACATTAGGTATTCATTTATGAGAGCTGTAAATTCAAGTTAGCTGAAGAAAAGTAGTCCAATGTACTGAAAGAAAGAAAAAAAAGTATTTTACTAATGTATAGAAGATAATAATATCATAGGAATTCATTAATGAAACTGAACATAGTAAGAACAAACAGAAGGGGTTTCCAGAATAAAAGAGAAATAATGGATTATTCCAGAATTTAAACTATGTTTTTCATTGCACAAATACCAAATAAAAATTTTAAATGGTGATGTGGATGGATGTACAAAGCAAAATTGTCATCTACCTCAGCGGAAACTTTCTTCTATAGGAGACTAATGTCCCTTGACTTGAGACAAATGGTCAGGAATGACAACGACTTCCTCCATGAAGAAACAAAGGAATTAGCGTTTCATGGATCCATGAAAAAGTATATGATAAAGATTATTCGTTTTCTAAAACTAGACTACCCCCGTATAAAGTGAGACTAGAATAATAGTACAGAAATGAATGCTTCCAATTCATTAAGGAGTAACACGATGCTTGCTTAGACTTATATTATCCCTCTATATAACTCACTCTATAAATCTACATGAATGCAAAGTGTTACAAAACGGGATGCTAGTTTTCAAAATTACTAGTGAACCCTGGAACAGTTTACATACTAACATGAAAACATTCAATTTTAAAAAAATCAAGAAAGCTTTCCAAATTGGTGTAATCCCAAGAAGACCAGACATCTCTTTTCCTTCACATGCACATGGGAACTTGGAAACTACTACTAAATTTGCTGGCATCACAGCAAGTTCTTGTGATAGTATCATTGCTGCTTTTCTTTTGAAAATGTGATGAAAACTGATCAAAGCACCATTTGTCATTAATGTTGATTAGGCTGTGCAGATAAAATGCCAAGGAAGAACTCTAAACCACACTGATGAAACATACTGCAGAGAAACTCTTTGGAGCCTCCATGGTAATCATTGCTGAGCTCTTTCTGCTTCTAGCTTTGTTGAATTCAGCTTCACTCTCCCTCCCTCTAACTCACCTTTTCCCGGTGAAGTTCCGGCCTCCTTTTCTTTATTTGGTTCTGTGTGGAAAGTACAAGCACACTTTAAAAAATACGTTAATGAGAGTATTTTATTGTGTGATAAGCAATGGGGTGGAGGTGGGGAGAGAAGAATTAAGGACCTCAGAATAGAGCATAAATGATGCTATGTACTCCTTTAATATGCTATACATGAATTGCAAATTGGGGAATTATAGAATCACATATAAACTTAATAAAAGCAGCTAATAAATCTGATCATCATGGGGAGAAAGTGTTCACAAAATCATGCAAAACGGATTTTGCTAAAACAGCTTAGCTATGCTGGGACCATATTATAACATATTGGTTTGATAATAGCATAAAGTTTGATCACTTCGTTTTAGACTCCAACAAGAGACAGAGTTTTAAAGAAAGTTTGAAGTCCAATAGTTTGGACCTCAGATAATATTAAAAAGTCAGGGATAAAATCTGCAGTTGTACAATGGTTTCAAAGAGAATATTTGGGTGCCCGTATTAATCTTCTCAGTTGAGCTGAGTGGCAATAAATACAATGCAAGAGCAAGAACATCAGATTGCATCAGTTGAGACCCTCTGGTTTGTATCTCTCCATTTAGAATGACATGAGTCTAGAATCCTGCAGTGTCTGACTTGTGGTATATGTAAGGAAAGAATTGTTTCAACCGTGAATTCTCTCTCTCTCTCTTTAAATATTGATGAATAGACATCTGAATCATAGCTAACTAATAAGGACACATTCTATGGGGCCCCCTGGTAATCATGACCAAACTCTTTCTGCTTCTAACTTTGTTGAATTCAGTCTCACTCTCCTCCCCCAACTCACCTTTTGCTGGTGCAGTTCCAGCCTCCTTCTCTTTGTTTGGTTCTGTGTGGAAAGTACAAGCACATTTTATAAAGTATCTTAAAGAAAGCATTTCATTTCAACAAGGTGGAGGTGGGGAGAGAAGAATTAATGGTAACAGAGTAGAGCATAAATGATGCTATGTACTCCTTTATTATACATGAATTACAAATTGGTAAATTACAATAGAGCGTCACATTAAACATGATTAAAGCAGCTAATAAATCTGATCACCTTGGGGGAAAAGTGTACATAAAATCATGCAAAATAGATTTTGCTAAAATAGCTTAGCTATGCTGAGACCATATTACAACATGCTGCTGCTGCTGCTGCTAAGTCGCTTCAGTCCTGTCCTACTCTGTGCGACCCCAGAGACGGCAGCCCACCAGGCTCCCCCGTCCCTGGGACTCTCCAGGCAAGAACACTGGAGTGGGTTGCTATTTCCTTCTCCAATGCATGCAAGTGAAAAGTGAAAGTGAAGTTCCCCAGTTGTGTCCTACTTATAGGACCCCATGGACTGCAGCCTACCAGGCTCCTCCATCCATGGGATTTTCCAGGCAAGAGTACTGGAGGGGGTTGCCATTGCCTTCTCTGATATTACAACATACTGGTGTGGAAATAGCATAATGTACGGATCACCTCATTTTAGACTCCAATAATAGACAGACATTTTAAGAAAGTTTGAAGTCCAGTAGTTCAGACCTCTAGATAATATTAAAAAGTTGGGGATAAAATCTACAACTGTACAGTGGTTTCAAAGAAATATTTGGGTGCCCATATTAATCTTCTCAGTTGAGCTGAGTGGCAATAAATACAAGAGCAAGAAATAAAATTGTATCAGTTGAGACCCTCTGGTTTGTATCTCTCCATTTAGAATCATATGAGTTTAGAATTCTGCAGACAGTGACTGACTTATGGTATATGTAAGAGAAGAATTGTTTCAACTATAAATTCTCTCTCTCTAAAAATTGATGAATAGACATCTGGAATCATAGTTAACTAATTTGGACACATTCTATGCGGCCTCCTTGGCAATCATGACCAAGCTCTTTCTGCTTGTAACTTTGTTGAATTCATCCTCACTCTTCCTCTCTTCAACTCACCTTTTGCTGGTGCAGTTCCAGCCTCCTTCTCTTTATTTGGTTCTGTGTGGAAAAGTACAAGCACATTTTATGAAGTATTTAAAATAAAGCATTTAATTGTGTGATGAGCAATGAGGTGAAGGGGGGAATCAAGAAATTAATGCTAACAGAACAGAGCAGAAATGATGCTGCATACTCCTTTATTACACTATATGTGAATTATTATGAATTGAAGAATGATAATGTAGAGTCACATTAAACTTTTAATAAAAACAGTTAATAAACCTGATCATGTTGAAAAAAGTACACATGGAAACATGCAATACAGATTTCTTTAAAATAGCTTAGCTATGCTGAGACCATGTTATAACATGCTGGTATGGAATGAGTATAAAATGTTGATCACTTATTTTAGACGCCAAAAAGGGATAGACTTTTTGAAGAACCTTCTTCGAATCTTTTTGGTTAATTTGTGTGGCAAAAAAGCAACACAAGAGCCGAAACATCAGATTTTATCAGTTGAGACCCTCTGGCTTGCATCTCTAATTAAAATTGTATATCAATAGTTTAGATACCTACAAATGGTGTCTGACTTATGGTTTATGCAAGAAAAGAATTGTTTCAACCATGAATTCTCTCTGTCTCTTTTTTTTGATTGATGAATAGACATCTGAATCTGAATGAACTAATATGGATAACTTTAGCAGAGTTTGGGAGAAGACTTGTTTTAGGAAGAGGGGGTCAGTATTACACAATAAATATGAAACACGGCATAACAAGGGAAGCTTTACAGTGGCCTAGTGACAGCTGCTGATCTGGAGAAGAGAAAGGAAAGGTGATATCTGTATTGGCCTGCAGGTTCTCGGCGTCCTCAGTGCTGGCAAAATAAATAAAACATAAATCTGTATGTGCAAGGAGAAAACATACCAAAGAACTTCCTAAGAAGACTGTCACACGTAGGTTTGAGAGAAAACTAAACTTGAACTTGCCACCGTTTGAACTAAATGGCACTGAAGCTGTTTCACTTATTTGTCATGAATGCTAAGACACTTCAGTCGTGTCCAACTGTTTATGACCCCATGGATTGTAGCCTACCAGGCTTCTCTTTCCATGGGATTCTCCAGGCAAGAATACTGGAGTGGGTTGCCAGTTCCTTCTCCAGGGTATCTTTCTGACCCAGGGACTGAACCTGCATCTCCTGCATTGGCAGGAGAATTCTCTACTACTGAGCCACCAGTATATCTTATTTAATTGTTCTCTGGGCCATATTTTATTATCTAATTGGCTGTAAGCAAACTGAATACAGGGAAATGTTTCCTACTAAGATTTCTTCCACTCTAAATACAGTATATTTGCACACAGCTATCAGTAAGCTCTGTATCCTTCTAAAGGGTTAGGGCACATGGATAATATCCTGTGATAATTATTTACTGGATTCCAGTTTCTCATCTTGTGAGAGAGAGCACTTTGGTGTCTTGATGATAAAGAAAAGTAAAATTGTTGTTGCTCAATCATGTCCGACTCTTTGCAACCCTGTGGACTATAACCTGCTAGGCTCCTCTGTCCATGGGATTTCCCAGGCAAGAATACTGGAGTGGGTAGCCACTTCAGTGGATCTTCTCCACCCAGAGGATCTTCCCGAGCCAGGGACTGAACCCAGGTCTCCCATATTGTAGGCAGATTCTTTACTGTCTGAGCCACCAGGGAGGCCCATCTTGGTAGGAAAATGCATGCAATTCTGGTTGCCTCCACCGTGGGGGCCATTTGAGTAGGCAGACAAATGGTCCTGGAGATTCCATTTGAACTTGCCATTCTTCCAATCTCATTCTCTTCCTTGGGTGTTGGATAAAAAAAAAAGCAGGCTTCACTTGTGTTGCTAGACACTCCCTCTACCTGCCAAATTCACCGGAACTCTTTATTGCTTGTTATCTGTTGCCACCTGCTGGACAACAGAGTACTAGGGACTGGAGCAGCTTTTGCTGTTGAGTCTGAGGCCACCAAACCTTCCTGGAAACTCCCCTGGGAGTTTCTGGAGGTTCTTGATGGTGACACAGTTCAAGTAAGGAGAGGGCTGCTCATCTTCCAGGGCTAAGGGAGAAATATATGTTTACCTTTAGCTCTGTTTATCTTTAGCTATGTGTGAAAAAGCACTGTCAACCCTTCAGCCCCTTGGAGACTCAGCCTCCACGAGAAGGCATGAGCACAAGAACTTAGGCTTAACTTCATAAGTTTTATAAGTGTATGATGTGCCATCCTAAACCAGATTAACATAAGAAAGTTATATAAACACAAGGTACAGTTATGATTACAAACCCGTGACAGCCAGGATAGCTTAATACTCACAGCTTCCATGGGGGACAAATCACACTGGGATGGACGTTCTGTGTTTGCAGACTAAACATGTAAGACTGTAATTTTTTACTCACCTTCTGGGGCTGGAGCTGGAGCTGGGGCCAGCACTTCATTTTCTAGAAATGAAAAGAGTAATGGAAGTGTCAGTCTCTGTTATTCTGAGAAAAGTTACTTTCCACAGCTCCAGGCTCTGCTCCACTCCGTCTTCCAGAGACTGACAAGGGAGGAAATGCATCAACCCAAGGCACACTGTCTTTCGGTGTATGGCATGAGGTGAGGACCTAAGTGTGGCTTGAAGATATGCAGATTTCCAGGAGAGGCAGAGGCTAGTAATGGACAGAGACTGGGTGAAATGGGCATCCAGAAGTCCTTCTACTTAGTTATGTTCTTGGGCAGCAGGCAGAGCATTTAATGGCGCTGAGCCGGTTTCCCTTCCCTGGAAAAACGGACACGATACCTATCTCATATGTTTAGGGTTGCTGTGAGGCTGAAATGAGACACAGTGAGTACCAAGCATGTCCCTTAGAACCTCAGGTGTTCAGAAAACGAGACCCCAGATTCCTCAGACAGCAAGAGCACTACAGCATCACCACCAGCAGCATCTCTTTCTGAATGATGATGGGAACAAAGTCCTCTGGCTTTGCAGCACTACCTCTTATCATAAAGTAAACCACTGTTCACTGGGAAAGAGAACCAGCCTCCCTCATAGTCACAGTCATTCTTGGAAGTTTGTATGCCTGGAGATATTTTGCCTATACTTATCCAAAGTTCTCGGGACTCTGGTTTTGAGTTTTTGTACTTGGCTTTGGGTACCCAGGATTATAGCAATCTGGCAGTAAAGTATGTTAAAGAAACTTCTACTGAAGAATATATGTCCAGGGTTATGGGAAGGAGATCCAAGAGGGAGAGGGTATATGCATACATGTAGCTGATTCTCTTCATTGCACAGCAGAAACTAACACAACGTTGTAGAGCAATTATATTCCAGTAAAGTAAAAGAATATATATCCAAGTAGCTAAAGGCATATCTTATGAACAATGTGGATAGAATTTCCCCTGCTAAATCCCTATGGATGCCCAGAACAGGGAATTAGTGATGGGTATCTGAATCAGCTGCTCCTCCTTTAGGGCAAGAAGAGAGAGTTAATGAAGGTGATCTTTTTTTTAAAAAAATTACTTTTTTTAAAATAAATAAACATCGAAGAAAATTTTTTGTAGCGGAAGCATATTGTGGGATCCCAGGAGTTTTAGCTTTGTCCAGATCTATGATTTTCCACGTTGTTTCCCCACAAGTAGCTCTTTCCAAGCAAAGAGGACAATACCTCACAACAAGCAGCTTGGTCTGAGAATCATCAGTGCCCCGTTTTAGTATAGGCAGGCT
This sequence comes from Ovis canadensis, assembly GCF_042477335.2. Classification (NCBI taxonomy): domain Eukaryota; kingdom Metazoa; phylum Chordata; class Mammalia; order Artiodactyla; family Bovidae; genus Ovis; species Ovis canadensis. The sequence continues at coordinate 176,697,799 of NC_091247.1, read as the reverse complement.
GGGAAGAGACAGAAGAAGGAGCCTGCATTGCAAGAGCAGCAAATGAAGAGAGGAGGATTGCAGGGCTGCCAGGAGACAGCAACGTCTTTTTTCATCACTAATGTTTTGTGCCGGGTATAAATTCCAACTTACTGCTTAAAATGCACAATTACTGCATTTTCATCCAAATGATCATAAGCAAGTATATTACGATTTACTATTGGGGAAATATAACCAAAGGAGAAAAGATGTATCACCGTACAGACAGACAGAAGATAACGTGCAGGATGTGACATGGTTTGGCGATACGGTGAAAGCACAAGCGTCCCATAGATGGCACACCAGAAACGCTTTCGTTTCTTTGCCACGTCATGGAAAGGATCTTTCCTGCCAGTGTCAACCCGGAGATGAAACCCTCCGTCAAAGGATTTTATTTTCAGAGCTCTGACTGTGGCAATGGAAATCTAATATTGACCTCTGAGCTTTGGGTGAGCTGAAGCTGCACATGGATATCAGAATACCGAGAGTGAGGAGCCAACGTCTTTGACACTCTATCTTTTGGACGGTGCCATTGCCATCCAATGCCCGTGGACCTCTTCCTGGCTCCCTTTAAGACAAGTTTCTCCGAGAGGGAGGGGATATGTGTAATCCTATGGCTGATTCATGTTGTATGGTGGAAACTAGCACAACATTGTAAAGCAATTATACTCTGATTAAAAAATACATGAAGAGATAAAAACAAGTTTTCCTGCCTGCTAATCTATTTTCCCCATGATGGCAGGTTCACCTATGCTCTCACTGCCTTTCAGCCTGTTCCTCTAGTCATGAAGGTGCCCGTTACCTACTAGGTTGGGTCTACACTCCTCAGGTTAAAGGTCAAAGCCATTGCTGGCAGGCACCTCCTAACACTCCCTCTTCTCATTACACTCTGGTGGCCCCTCTGTTCTAGAGCTGGTTTCTTTTTTCACCTTCTGACCTTTCTGCCACTGGAAAGAGTGATGATCTTCTCCCCAACTGACCTTTTGTTTTTTTCTCTACGTGTGACTGTGTCAGACAGACCTAGGTTCAAACCCTGACTCTACATCTTAGGAGCTATATAATCGAGGACAATTCCTTAATCTCTGTCAGTCTTGGCATGCTCATCTATGAAATAGGGATAATAAGATAAATGAGCTCTTAGGGTGCTTATCCTATGTTAAATGCACAGCACAGTTCCTGGCATGTAGAGAGAGCCCTACAATTTGCAGCAGTAACTATTACCATTATTATTCTTTGGCAATCTTGGTCTGCTTTTTTTTGGCATTGCTCTTAAAGACTCTCAGAGCTGGTTATACCATTCTGTCCCCCTTCTTTATTCTGGAGGCATTCTGGACCACCTCATAATACACTCTTTATTCCTTAATTATATAACAGTTTCTAAATCATGCAGTAAGATATGAAAAAAATATGTGGAAGGATTACAATGGAGGAAAAATTATTTTATTATTTCTCAGATGGAATTATTACACACAAAAAAATTCAACTGAATCTATAAACAAATATTTTAAAATAATGTTACCTTAATAAGGTTGCTAGGCTGGAGGTAGTTAGAAAATAATGTAAAAAAAAAAAAAACAAAACCATTATTTTACTATAGAATGAAGTCCACAAAGTAAAATATCTAGGAATAAACCTAATTAAAAATGTGCAAAATTCTTACGCAGAACTTTATAAAACACTATTGAGAGAAATTAAGGGAAATCTAAATAAATATTTATGAACTGGAAAAAAATTATTTTCCAGCTGCTTCCATATATTTGTGTTTCTTTTTTTTGGGGGGGGGGTGTTTTTAGCCTCACTTCACTACATGCAGAATTTTAGCTCCCCAGCCACTGATTGAACCTGCACTTGTAGCGTTGGAAGTGCAGTATTTTAATCACTAGATCACCAGGGAAGTCCCATATATTTATGTTTCCTGTTCCTCTCAACTAAACAAAAACAGGGATCTTTGATTCCTTTCCTATCTCCCTAGTACCTCTTCTTATTGCTAAAACCACTTTAAATGAATTGATTTTTAAAAATTAACAAGGGAGTCTTCTGTCACTGTGTGAACTATCAAATTGGCCATGCTTTCTCAACATCTTTGTAAACAAAGGCCCATTTTGTAAGGAAAGCTGTGGTTGCTTAAAATCTTATTTTGGAAAAAAGGCCAAAGGTGAATTCTAATTAAATAAACAAAAGAGAACGTTTCTTGACACTGAAACTGTAAAAATGCCCTGACTCTGTATTCTTCATTTTTGTGATGTCTGTAGCCCCAGTGTTCTATGTAACAGCCTCCAAAACAAACCAAAATGACAGTTTAAAGGGCTTAGTTCAACTTCCAACAAATCCATATTTCATCCATCACTGACAGTCAACTATGTCAGATACTCAGAACTACAGAAACATTATAGGGTATTACTGCTCGTGCATTTTTAGGGTAAGGTGAAGTCACAGTCGTGTCCAACTCTTTGCGACCCCATGGACGGTAACCTACTAGGCATCTCTGTCCATGGGATTCTCCAAGCAAGAATACTGGAGTGGGTTGCCATTTCCTTCTCCAGGGGATCTTCCCGACCCAGGGATCGAACCCCGGGGCTCCCGCATTGGAGGCAGACGCTTTAACCTCTGAGCCACATTTTTAGGGTAGTTGCGGCAAACAGAAGTAGGAAAACGCATGCCTGCCTGGTGAGTAGGCAGAGACAGAGTGTTTCCTTCTTAAAATCATAGAAACCCCATTATTTTACAGCCAGTGAAGGAATAAATAAATAACAACCATGCATTGGCCACTCACTGCATGCAGGACCTAGTGTATATTACTTCCTACCAACCTTACAACACTCTGCAGTCAGTATTGTCATTATCCTCATTTTACAGATGGGAACTGAGGCCCTGTGGGGTCCCACAGCCCCTGAAGGGTAGAACCAGGCTCAGAGCTTGAGTCGGTGAAAGTGAAAGTGAAGTCGCTCAGTTGTGTCCGACTCTTTGCAACCCCACGGACTGTAGCCTATCAGGCTCCTCCGTCCATGGGATTTTCCAGGCAAGAGTTCTAGAGTGGATTGCCATTTCCTTCTCCAGGGGATCTTCCCGACCCAGGAATAGAACCCGAGTCTCCCACATTGCAGGCAGACGCTTTACCGTCTGAGCCACTAGGAAGCCCGGCCTCCTCAGCATGGAAGTGAACTTCCCTTCTCAGCTGGTCACTCTTGTGGAGGCAGAAATGGGCTGATGGACTTTGCAGAGATTTCACTGCGTTTTCCCCTGCTGAACTGATTGGTCTGATGGTCAAGGCCGCATCACTTCATTTAGATGTTGCCCCAGGGAGTAGAATATGCCTCAGTTTCCTAATCTGAGTAACGGAAATAGCAACAAAACTCATCTCAAGGGTTGCTGGCAGGAATGAAGGGGTTCCTGCAGGGACAGGGAATGCAATAAACATCATAGATACTTTCTCTCTCTTTCCATAGTTCTCACATTATGATCACGATTTCATCGTGACACACCTGGGAGAAGGGCACTCCTGTCTTTCCTCACAAGCTACCTCCTGAGATTTGCCTTATTTCATGGGCTACATCACTTTCGACCATGTTCGGGATTGGAGTGGCATCTGAGGAAGCATCTGAGAATTAAACGAAGGAGGGAGGCCCCTCACTCTTCTACTGTAAAATGGTAATAATTAATATTTTGATGAGTTCTACAAGCGGCACTAGAGGTAAAGAACCTGCCTGCCAATGCAGGAAATGTAAGAGACTCAAGTTTGATCCCTGGGTCAGGAAGATCCCCTGGAAAAGGAAACGGCAACCCACTCCAGTATTCTTTCCTGGAGAATGCCATGGATAGAGGGGCCTGGAGGACTGTAGTCCATGGGGTCGCAAAGAGTCAGACACGACTGAAGCGACTTAACAGACAACACACACACATATGCATTACAGAGTTTGCACAATTAAGTAAATTGATCAATCAAATCAATCCTGATGGAACAAAAAGCATAAGAAGATGAACTCTCAATAGATTTCAAGGCATTTAAAACAAAGAATTCCAGCTGTTCTAAACCTGCAGGGATGAGGAACCAGGAATGCTGAGAGCCAAGTAGCACATGACTTAGTCTGAAAATAAGCCACTACAGGTATATTTTGGGGCCTTGAGACATCTCCGCTTTTGCCTTAAAAAAAAAAAAAAAGACACAACTTTTCATGTATCTCTCCTACTCATATGTCTGTCTCTGACAGGCTTTGTCATGCCCTGTTTTGTCCACACCTCCAGAAATCATTTGCACGTTCCCCAAATCAATTAGCTGCCTCTATAATAATAATTCATTCACAACGATTTCCACTGTACTCCCACTGACTAGGGACTGTAGAAAGAAGCTCCCACACAAGTGGAATTTATTGAGCCTCATTATGAATTTAACAAGGATGGGGTTTATAAAGATAGCTAAGATCAGATGCCCGTGTTTAAGAATCTCAGAGGTAAATTAAGTGGCTTTTCTACTAGTTTAGTCACCAAGCCAGAAAAGGCTTTCCTCTCCCGAAATATTTGAGACTCAGCACTTCCATAGTCCTTCTGGTGCTCCTGACACTGCTATGAGCACATGGATCACCTTGGGGTTTGGTCAAGTGCAGGTTCTGATTCTGGGGATCTGTGGGGGGGTTTCCAGATTCTGCATGTCTAATGGCCCCCTACTGATGCTAGTGCTGCTGGTCCTTGACACACACTTTGAATAAGGAGGCTCAGACTGTGCCGTTAAGTATCACTGAATCCTCTCCCATTCCAAACATGACTATGAGTGGTAATGGGTTCACAGTACATGCACTTCTTTGATCACAAGCTTCTTGAGGACAAGGCCTGTCTCCTCCTCCTTTTCAAATTCCGCACAGCAGGTGCTCTATAAATATAGTTGACTGGCAGGCTGTTTCTACCCACACAAAAGCCCCTTCTGCTCACTGCCAAGAAATCAAGAACCATCCCCTGGCACTCCAAGGGCAGCTTTCTTCATCTGCCTTACCCGCAGGGTACACTATGTCTCCCGCTGGTGACCCTTCCGCTGGCTGACTTCTCCCAGGCACACACCCAGCTTCATCATTTAGACTCTTCTTATTGTCAACATACCTTCTATCTTGAAAGAGCAATTAGGACCAGAGTTTTGACCTCCAAACACCCTTTGGGGACTTCCCTGATGGTTCAGTGGCAAAGACTCTGACCTCCCAATGCAGGGGGCCCAGGTTCAATCCCTGGTCTAGAAGCTTGATCCCATGTGATACAACTAAGACCCAGCGAAGTCAAATAAATGAATAAATAAAGTTAGCACCTCTTGCCTTTCTAAGGATTCCCCGTTTCAAAATGTAGGCTAGTTTTCTCAGCAAATAACCCTCAGCCAACTATGCCAATCCCATCATCACCCAGCTTTACCATGTTGCAACAGTGAGGAAACACAGGCCTGGGAAGCTCCCTAATTTCTGAGATCTGAGCAAATGGGCATCTGTTGAGGTTGTCGTCTGTTGTTTATGCAGTTGTGTCTGACTCTTTGTGACTGTAAAGAGGAGCCCACCAGGTGTCTCTGTCCACAGAATTCTTCAGGCAAGAATACTGGAGTGGGCTGCCATTTCCTTCTCCAAGGGCTGCTATATTTCTGCTTATTCAGAAACCAAAGGGCAGGGACTTCCCTGGCTGCCCAGAGGTTAAGACTTCGCCTTCCAATGCAGGGGGTGTGGGTTCAGTCCCTGGTTGGTAAGCTGAGATCCTACAAGTGGCCAAAATTATCTTGTGGCCAAAGATCCTATCTTGTGGCCCAAATAACCAAAACATTAAAACAAACGAACAAAAAGAAGCAATATTGTAACAAATTCAATTTTTTTTAAAAAAAGGCAAATTCTGTGGGACTTTGCTTCCAGGTGAATAAAGTTGGCTTTTTGTCCCCCTCATCCATCCGTCCCCATTGTCTCCACTGGAAAACAGACCAACAGGATGGACTCAAGAAGGAGGATTAAGTAAGTTGTTGTCTTTAAATAATTTTGAATTGAAAGAAAGAGAGAAATCTGTATATTCTGAAAAATTAAACCCAGGAAATATTTTCATGGACAACATAAAAATCAACCAGACTCTGACCCAGCAACTAAGGCTCCTTCAGCAAGGGCGGCTGTCCTTGATCCTCCCTAATTCACGGATATAGCCTTTCTTTCCCTCTGCGACACTGACATGCTTTCAAAGGGCTTGATCTATTTATGGTGGATTTTTCCTATGACCACCTACTGTAAGAAGCACAGGTATGCCGCCAATGGCAGGCCCGCACAGTTAGTGCCAGGGCCTTCTAATTGACGGGCACTGGTGGCCGCTATGAAAGAGACAGCCCATATGTGGTTCTCGTCTCTGCTGAACGACTAGGCACCCAGTACTCCATAAATGGTTGGCTCCCTCCAGTGCAATCTATTTCTATTTTCCATAATCAAGGGTTCCATGGTCAATACATTAAAGAGGAAAAAATGCTAAGTTTTAATAAGAGGCATTAATCTGCCTCTCTTTCTGTGTCTATACACCAAAATGATATAAACAACCCAGGTCTCTTCCTCCCATGGGCTCACTGCTTAACTAATATACTGTTTGATTTACTTAAAAATTATTTTATAGGCCCTCATGTGCAATTTAATTTAGGCTTTTAACAGCACAGAGAGCATAATTACATTATATGAATATGTTAATAGGCATAGAAAAGATAATATGAACACATAATAACAGTTGTTATCATTAAACATCTATTTTTGTGTTCATGTGGCTTTCTGTCACTTTTTTGGGATAAAACAAATGTGCTAAAACCATCCTTTGGTAACCTGGGGTGCAGGAGAAAATTGCATGCTATTCTTAATTATTATTTCTTATTCTCAAAGTCAAATTCTTTTTTTTTCCTCTTAATTTGTATTTACTTTTGGCCACCCTAACATGGCATGTGGGATCTTAATTCCCCAACCAGGGATCAAACTCACATCCTCTGCAGTGGAAGTATGGAGTCTTAACCACTGGACCAGCAGGAAATTCCTTAAAAGTCAAATTCTTGGTTTGAAATAAAATATGTGAATGCTTTATATATTGCAAACATTGTGGTAAATAAGGTTTTATCTGGCCAACTCTTGCAACTTTTGGTACTATAGCATTGTATTCTCTTTTGGATTAAATATACAATAAACACTGTTGATAGTGAAGTCTGGCACAAGTCATGTCACAGCCCATCTCTCATATGCCTAGATAACAGCACAATGGAAACCACTTTAATATAAAATATTGTCTGCATGGGGGCATTCATTGCACTTAGAGAAGTTTTGATTATATGAATCATAAAAGCTACCAAAAAATTAGCAAACAGGAATGATAGTGGATTTGCACTGACCATATAGCTTATGCATCAGAGGTCAAGATTTTTGTACACAAATTAGATGTAATTTAATGTTTTCACAATTATATGATTGTTTTGTCTCTTGTTCTAGTCACTATGGGCCACAGGTCCGGATTTTATACCTTGGAATTTAAGGAGGGATTATATATGAGCTCCGAAGAATTGATGCTTTTGAACTGTGGTGTTGGAGAAGACTATTGAGAGTCCCTTGGACTGCAAAGTGATCCAATCAGTCCATCCTAAAGGAAATCAATCCTGAATATTCATTGGAAGGACTGATGCTGAAGCTGAAACTCCAATACTTTGGCCACCTGATGTGAAGAGCTGACTCATTTGAAAAGACCTTAGTACCGGGAAAGATTGAGGTAGGAGGAGAAGGGGACGACAGAGGATGGGATGGTTGGATGGCATCACTGACTCAATGGACATGGGTTTGGTTGAACTCCGGGAGTTGGTGATGGACAGGGAGGCCTGGCGTGCTGCAGTTCATGGGGTTGCAAAGAGTCAGACATGACTGAGCAACTGAACTGAACGGATACATTTTTTAGAGGCAATTATATACTGATTTACAACAGAAATTCTCAAAGTATGATCTGGGATCCCCAAGAGCCCCTGAAATCCTCTTGAGGAGTCCATGTGGTGAAAACTATTTTCATAATAATGCTCAGACATTTTATGCCTTTTTCACTCATTCTTTCACAAACAGGCAGTGGAGTTTTCCAAAAGATATATAATGTGTGATGATGTTAACACTCCGACAGCTAATAGAACATGTGCTTTCTACTCTTATGCTTTAAAAGTTCATCCATTTTAATTTCAAATTCAGTGAATATTAATAGAGTGCACATAAACAAATACTTTTTAATGTCATCAGCAATTACTGAAGGCCAATTGATCTGAGACTGAAAAGTTTGAGAATTATTTAGAATTTATGGTAATTTATGGTAGAATTTATGGTAAATTTGAAAATTATTTTGTGTGTGTATACTTAAAAAAAATAAACTCATGTCATATGCATCATTTAGGAAAAATCCATAGCCTTGCTTAATAAAAATGAGTGAATAAGTCAAAATAAAAGCCACAGAGTGATTTGGAGGCAGTAACTTATTCTACAGTGTACATAATTAACAGGAACAAAAGAGTGATATTGTCTAGTATCACCTCCCTTATTTAGAATTCAGCTATCTAACAACCTTACTTATCCAGATAACAGTTGCTGATCAGCAAATTATAAGGGCTTCTGAAGAGCAAAATGATTTGTCTCAAGCTCCTCCCCCCTGGCACTCTCAGAGCTCAAATGCTTTACTCCCAAGAGAAGACCTCTCACCTGGGTCCCCAGCCCTGGAACTGGAACTAGGGTAAGGGGAGCCAGGTGACTAGGGCGTATCACTTACAGAGGCACTGACACTCAGGTCTGGACCTTACATTTGCACGACCTTGAGAATAAGTTCCTCCTTAAATGGGGTACTCTGCAGTGTAGTCCTGCTCAACTTGATTATTGACCTGGCCAGGATCCAAAGCAAACAACAGAGGGAAGAGAAGGGGACAGCTTCACACACTGACTAGTAAGAGTAATTAAAGAAGACAGCAGCCTTCTGGCAAGGGATGAAACAGGAAAGCCATCCAAAGTTGGACACAAATTCAGAATACAAACCAATGTGGCCTCATTAACAAAAGACAAATAATTTGAGCTCTGTGGATATCATGTGGTAAGATAACTGATATCTATAAATAATGACAAAGTTAAATTATATCCACTGTTCTTTGTTTTTCAAAACAAGGAGTAACATATTACATCTTAAGTCTGTTTATATCCAAATTGGTTGAAATAATAAGATTCAAGAACAAAATGAGATATTTACTATCCATCAACTCCAGCTATTCAAAATTTGATTCAGTCAATTTAATATTTATTAATATTTACTGTAGCCGAATATCCCCAAAGACTGTTATTTTAAGGTTGTGAATAGGTGGAGTCTATTTGTACATCAAGTAGTAAATTTTCGATGACTCATTTGTTAACTTGATGGAAATTCCCTGAATCCACAGGGTTTTTTCCCTTTCCTAGTTAACTTGCTCTTCCATTGTTCAAGTTACATGGTTTTAACTTAAGATATCATTCCACACAGGAAGATTAAAGTCTGGTGATTATCACAGAGCAACAGATTGCTTCTCACTCTTAACACGGGGCTGGATAAAAATGAGATCTTTTGCTAAGATCTGATTACTTGTCTCTTTATTGTTCTTCTTAATATATTTTAAAGTAAGAACAAAGTGATGCTGGGAGTAACCTAGGTGGGTATAGTGGTATAGAAGAAGCTTTCCTCAAGCTGAAGTTTAAAAATTTAGCACAGGTCAAAAGGGACTTGAATCATTAACAATTTCTCCCTTTCATCCCATTTTGTCTTTCCCTGACAGGTCTGCTCCTGAGTAGACCATCCCTACAATCATATCACTCTACTGTGGTTATAGGGTTATCAGAATAAACCACTTACAGGCCTTTCCCAAGCCATTGCTGGGCCTCACATTGGGTGACTTTTTAAAAATAGAGGAACGACAGGCCTGATGCCAGGTGGGGTCATAAAAATAAAATTCCACAGCAGTAAACACAGCCACTCAATCAATCACCCACTATATTCATACACGGTCATGGAGAGTTCTTTATGTGGCTGTCTCAGAAATGTTCAGACCAGAGGAAAACTCCCCACCTGCCAATAGCACCCTGGGTGGGAAGAGAAATCTTAATGCCCACCCCCCACACCCAAGCCTCATAGCCCTTGGTGGAGGATACAGTTTCATGTTCAACTGTGCAGAGTGACTCTTTCATCTAAGTGGGAAAGGCCATGCCCCCACAATGGTTATCACCACCTCACTAACAACTGGGGACCCCCAGCTGGACATGACACATTTCAGCATGAACACCACAGACGCTCTGAAGTGTAGGCCTCTGATCTGAGCCTCCATGGGTGAAAGCACAGATATTTTACTTCAAGTCTAAAAAGAGAGAAATACTTATGGTGGTGGCAATGATGGCTATGATCGTAACCACGGCTGTTTGGGACCGTATTATAGATATTAACACCAGGCAGAGAGGTGAACTGTGGTTGTAACATACCTTACAGTGTTTGCTATGTATTGGCAGAAATGCCCTCAAAGTTTATATTAAACTTTAGGCATTTAATACCTTAGGCTCGACAAAATTTTTGAGTTTGCTGCTTTAGAAGGAAAGGACTTAAGTTCTTATTACATGCTAATGGTTTACTCTCAGCTTTTCACCTAATTTATTTAATTCTTACAAAAAAACAGTGAGCTAGTTACTATTATAATTCACATTTAACAGATGAAGAAACTGAGACATGTGAAATGTAACTAACTCAATTCATGATACAGCAGGAATCTGAGCTGTCTAGAATGTTCTGTGAATAGTTAACTTTGTGTCACTGTGCTTAGTGATGAATATTACCTAGTATACATAAGAAAAAAGCCAAAATACATACTGGATGAAGAATAAGTCTAGAGACATGTAACTTAAAAATTAAGAAATTAAATTGTAGAATTATATAATATATATATATAATATATATATATAATATATATATATATATAAGGTGAATTTTTAGTTAAAAGCAGAACATTCTGTTCTAAGAGATATAAAATTTTATAGAAGGTGAAAGCTAATACTTGCTGCAAGCAAAGAATTCCTGAGGAACTTAGAGATTTGATGCTATTTAGAGGAAAAACTGGGTTTCTTTGGTGGCTCAGACGTTAAAGAATCTGCCTGCAATGCGGGAGACCTGGTTCGATCCTTGGGTTGGGAAGACCCTTTGGAGAAGGGAATAGCAACCCACTCCAGTATTATTGTCTGGAGAATTCCATAGACAGAGGAGCTTGGCGAGCTACAGTCCCTGGGGTCTCAAGGAGTTGGACACAAATGAATGACTAACACATACACACACAGAGAGAGGAAAAACTGGATGATTTGAAGAAAAAGAAAAAAAAATTGAACCCCAAGCTCTTGTAAATATCTAAAGTAAAAGTCAAAAAACAAAATTAAAAGATTTGACATATAGATAAACATAATTTTGGGTGTTGTATTGATGTGCCAAATTGGTCCATAAAAAGATTTCTTAGGCAGTATAAAAGGGCAAAAATCTTATCAAAGTGGAGTTCAGACTTGAAAGGCATAATGAATGTCAGATGTCAGTTACCTTATTGGGAACTCAATTTAGAGAGAAAAATACACGTGGGATTAAATGATTCTGGTCTTTTTTTCTTTGCCAAATAAACCACTTCATGCCCCAGTTGGATAGAATCTAAAACTTTACTCTGAAAATGCATGTAAAAGTGCATAATTAATCTGCCCCTTGCATGGGAACATCCTGAACATTTGGCTTATTTTCTATCTGAGTGGCTGTCCAAAACAAACATACTCTGTAAATTATAATTGGGCCTATCCACAAAGAAGAGATTTGGGTGTGACAGTGTCATCACTTTGATATTTGGGGGCTGTCTTTATAAAAAGCTGTGGGGACAGATGCTTCCTCTCCAATACGAGACAATTTGCATGCATGTAGGAAATTAAGGGGTTTCCCCAGTGGCTCAGTGGTAAAGAATCTGCCTGTAATCAGGAGCCTCAGGAAATGCAGGTTTGATCCTTAGGTTAGGAAGATTCCCTTGAAGAGGGCACAGCAACCCACTCCAGTATTCTTGCCTGGAGAATTCCGTGGACAGAGGAACCTGGTGGGCTACAGTCCATAGGGTCACAAAGAGTTGGACACAGCTTAAGTGACTTAGCAGGCACACGCACAGGAAATTAAGTGACGAAGTCTTTTCTTCTTTTTCATAGTTTCGTTTTCCTTAATCACTACGCTTTTAAATTTTAGGAAACTGCTCTTGAATAAGTGATACCTACTTCGTGATTAACCTAACTCAAAAACACTGTATTTCAATAACTACCTTTCTGCGTATTAGTCGGGCTTCCCTACATGCGCTACAGTCCATGGAGTCACGAAGAGTTGGACATGACTCAGTGACTGAACACACAGCAATATTCTGAACAAGCTAAGGACTCCAGAAAAGACATCTGTCCCCCTCAAGAACTGATATGGGGGACATTCCTGGTGGCCCAAATGGTTAAGAATTCTCCTTCTAGCGCAGAGGATGCCAGTTTGACCCCTGGCCAGGGAACTAAGATCCCACAAGCCGTGGGGCAGCTGAGTCCATGGGCCACAACTACTGAGCCCACATGCTCTGGAGCCTGCATGCTGCAACCAAGACCCAACACAGCCATAAATAAATAAAGATTTTTTAAAAAAAGAAGAAGGAAAAAGACATGGTCATATCTCTGCAGGAACACACATGAAATTAGAAGTTTTCTGCTTATTTTTTATTGCTAGAACTTTAATTCTGTTCTTTATTATCTAACACACCCAAGTATGTCTAGAAATGAGGTCTAGAATTACCACCAAAGTCATGGGCTGCCAAGAGTATTTTGTGTCTCTTAATATAGGTTTCATAGATTAATTAAGGAGGCAAGCAGATAAAATTGTAATTATTAACAATAAAAATTCCTCTGTTTGGCCATAAAGAGTTGAAAAGTAAATTTTAAATTAAACAATCATAAGAGACTTCAGCAAAAGTAACAAAACTGCTTTCTAGGGCTGTAAAACAACAGCATTCGATTTCCTTTCATGGCAGCCTTTTTCCATAGTTCTCTCTAAAAGGAAGAATCTATGAGTTTCCAAAAAGATTACAAAAACATCATTTTATGTTCACTCAAGCTTTTTAAAAGGTGGTTTATTTATTTATTTTTAAGTCCAAGCATTTCTTTATAGTAACTTCAGCCTGGGCAGTTTATTCTAACATTCATGTCAAATTCAGGAATACTTCTAAACTGCTAAAAATAAGAGAACTCTGTGAAGTGTGTGTCCACGAGGAATCTAAAATGTTCCAAGGCTGTATCGCAGGCCAGAATAAAGTGTGGCATTGAGAGAACAAAGACTATGTTTTCTCTTTTTTCTTTCTCTTGGGATCCAGACTAGCCAGAAAGCCTAACCTTTGTTCATCTCAGGAACTCCTTTACCCCTGCTCTTTGCAAGGCGTAGAGGAGGCTTCTTCAAACTTACTGGATGAGAAACAAAGATACAGCTTGTTTTTTCAAAGTTTTTTTTTTTTTAAGAGATATATTTAGGGCGCTTGAGAGGAAAGAATTGGCCAGTCCTTTATTTATCTTCCTAACAGGTGCAGTCAGACAGTCATAAAAGCATGCTACTGAAAAAGGATGATTTTGCCAAGTATTAAGCCCCTCTAGCATGCGTTAGCCCAAGAGAATTCCTTCTTACAGCAGATAGCTCAAATCTACACTGTGCATGGCCAGTACAGCCTGGCAAAGTTTTTTCGGGGTGGGGGTGGGGGGAAACATTGGCATTCATTCATGCAACTTCTTTATTCTTCATCCAAATCTTCAATGTGGCCTAAATGAACCACATGAAGTTTGGAGGAAAATAGCCGCCCTCAATCAAATACCTCCTCCCTCTTCTCCCTTTCTTTTCATTACTTTCAACAAATGCACTTTTCCCTAATTAAAAAAATATATATTTATTCATTGTTTTGGTTGCGCTAGGTCCTGTTTGCTGCATGTGGGATCTAGTTCCCTAACCAGGGATGGAACCCAGGCCCCCTGCCTTAGGAGCACAGTCTTAACCACTGGACCACCAGAGGAGTCCCTACTTTTCTCTGATTTGAGAGGAAAATAATATTCTATATGTAATACGACTTCTCCAAAGACAAATTTACTTTGGTGTTTGAAACAGACCATCCAGTCTCATCCAGGTGGAAACTGAAGGTCAAGGAGTATATATGAGAGGGAGGTTTCCCGTCACTAAGGCTCCTTTTCTGATGATGACTAAGCCTTGAGTGATGCTGGGAAATAGGTAAGAGGTAATGAATGCTGCTTTGTATTCAGAAGGGTTTGGGGGTTAGCAGAACCTTAAAATGTAGTGAAATTTCTAGTGACCAAGAAAAAGAAGTAGCAAAGGAAAAGCTCCTATGGACTGGAAAAGTTATTCTCCATGACCATGTTCCCACCTAAGCTTACTGAAATAGGCCAAGATAGGATAGATAGATATTGCATGTTGAAGTAGCAAATGAATCTGTAGCAACAATGCCATACTTTCGATTCTTGGAGTTATTAGAATGGCCCCTAAAGCGTATCATCAATGAAAGTATGTTTTGCCATATGTTTGAGTTTTCAACAAAAGATCTTACAAGGAAGATGAGAAATCTACTACTACACTCACAAAGTTTAAATGACCCGCAAGCACCAATAAGGAATTTTTGCCTTTTTCCTACAAGTTAAGTGCATGAAATATAAGAGGGCCTAATATATTACAAAAAGTGATATTCACATTAACACCTTAACTTGGTGTTTTAGAAAAGAATTTTTCTAGGTTCTATAGAGTCTGACAGTTTAACGATTTGTTTAAATATATTAAAGAACCAGACTTTATGGTTTTAATCATTATTGAACAGAGCAAAAATTCTTAAGAAATGATTTGTAGGCAAAAATATTATTAATAGCGTAAGATTCTTGCATGTTTCTAACTTCATGTTGATAAAACCACTTTTTGACAGGAGAAGAGAGTTTCAGCAAAAGATGACTTCTTTACTCAGTGAGACCCAGGGGCAATTCACCATGAGGGTTTTTAGAGCAGAGACCATGTTGCATGTATCTCTGAAATCCCAGCAACCAGCTCATAGTAAGCGCTCAATTAACTGATGACAGGTAAATGAATGTATCAGCAAGACATCCTGGGAGATTCCCACAAATCTGAAACTTCCTTCTCACTATTTGATTAGAACACCTAAATTTTACTGGGTGTCAGATCTGCATCAATCTGAAGTGTAAGAGATATTTTCTTTGGAACTGGCAGTACAAATAGTATAGTTCTACAATGAGTAAATATACAACATAGAAGTGGAGAGGACAAAGGGAAGTGAAGCGAAAGTGTTAGTTGCTGAGTCATGTCCACCGCTTTGTGACCCCATGGACTGTAGCCCACCAGGCTCCTCTGTCCATGGGATTCTCCAGGCAAGAATACTGGAGTGGGTTGCCATTCCCTTCTCCAGGGGACCTTCCCAACCCAGAGATCAAACCTGGGTCTCCCACATTGCAGGCAGATTCTTTACTGTCTGAGCCACCAAGGAAACTATTCCTTAAAAATAGTTCTTTCTCAGAAAGAGCTTACTGAGCCATCTAGAATATTCTGAAGGGTCTAAGTAAGGGCTGTTGACTAATTACTTCCATTAGAGTCCCTCCATGAGGTTTAAAGGTACAACCATACTTCCCCCTTCTCCTTAGAAGAACCAACTCTCCCAAGACCAAACCTG
The DNA here is from genome assembly GCF_042477335.2 of Ovis canadensis. Classification (NCBI taxonomy): domain Eukaryota; kingdom Metazoa; phylum Chordata; class Mammalia; order Artiodactyla; family Bovidae; genus Ovis; species Ovis canadensis. The sequence continues at coordinate 176,682,030 of NC_091247.1, read as the reverse complement.
AAGCTCCTAGAATTAGGCCGCTGCAGGTTGGGAGGCATTTGAGAGAGACATCTTTTGCACTTTCAGGTGCTGAAAACCCGGCCTCTTTTGAAGAGTTGTCAAGTGCTCCTGGATCCTGGGAAGGTCAAAGCAGCTCATGTGTCATCAAGATTTACAGCAGGCAGTCATGCTCTGCCTGGGGATGGTTCTTCCAGCTAAGGAAGAGATGTAAGGAGATCCATAGGGGCTGGAGAAACCTGCTTGATGGGGGTGATTCTGCAGATAGTTTGAAAGGATTCTGTAGAACTGATTTGGCGGCACATTTTATTCTTGAGGCTGTCTTTCAGAGGCATGCGTATATGGAACAAAACCAACCCCAGTAAGTAGTGAAGTGAAGTTGCTCAGTCGTGTCCGACTATTTGCGATCCCATGGACTGTAGCCTACCAGGCTCCTCTATCCATGGGATTTTCCAGGCAAGAGTACTGTAGTGGGTTGCCATTTCCTTCTCCAGGAGATCTTCCTGACCCAGGGATTGAACCCAGGTCTCCTGCATTACCATCTGAGCCAAGGTAGTTCAACCTCAGTTAAAATGACATTAATTGGGAGAAGGTGCAAGGACCAGAATAGTCCCTGACTTGCCATACTCCTTACGTTTCTGATGTAAACAACAGAAAAATGCAATGATTTCATTAAGAAAACTCTTCAAGGTGTAGTTCCTTTAAAAATCAGTTCTGCTGGTAAGGAAACCAAAAAAATCCCTGTACTTCCTCAAAGGATTTTAAATATATCAGTAACCTTCTTTTTATCCCTACTCCCCACCATCCAAATTTAAACTAACCAAAGAATCTGAGTATAAAATTACTGTGCTGGGGGCAACTCCTACACAGAATATCCCCAGTGCTTTTATAGCAAAAGATTATGGGCACTTTGGTATGTATGTTGATTTATAACCAAAATTTATACATGGTTTTTTGGGGGGTGTGGTGGGGAAAGGGCTGAAGTTAAAGATAGATTTTTCTCCTGTCTTGCTAGTTTCATTGTCTTTAAAAGTAAAATAGATCAGATTGAGTTGTCAGATAAAAAGTAAAACTTTATCACATCTAACAATCCAAATAATTTAATTGGCTTTATAGGCTCTACAGCGCTTCATATTACCTCTTAGTTTCTCAGCTTTTCTTGTCATTTTCCAATAGGCTTTAAAATAACACATGCAAATTCATCCACTAAATGCAGGATAATTAGAACAATATTCTGTCCTCAGTCAGGAAACATAGAATGCATTTCATCCAAATAAGCCTTGAAGAGGCTAGTCAAGTGACAGATCAGATGAAAAGGACACTTAATACACAAGTAAATCATTTGCATTACAAATAAGACACTTCAGCAGGGACTGGACTCGCTGCTTGATAGTCAGGATTAAGTTCCCATATTAATGCATGCATTTGGTGCAGTTATTTCGGGTAGAAGACTTCATCCATCAATGCCCTCCGCCACTAAGTAAAGCCAACCTGTAAACTGATCACCACAGCCTGTCAACACTGGTTACTTAATTACATAAAGAAAATATATTTCAAAACTTTTGGTAATTTGGTTAGTATTTCAACTTTGGATTCAACATCTAGCATTTTTTTCAAGGCTCTTCAAAATAATGGTTAAAAGCAGTTTCTAGAATTAAAAATGAAAAAAAAAGCTAAATACCATTTTTATGCTCTCTAGCTCTCTGCTAATGTTTGTCAGTTTGCTGCTTTTATTTGCAAAAGTGAAAAACAAAGATTTAGTAGGCATTAATGAAGACTAAAACAAATGAAAAAAGTACTTTTAAAAGATGTTACCATTTAAAATTAAATTCAATGTATTTCTGCTGTTAGTCTTTTTCATCAGTTATTTTAGTAATTTTGAATTTCAGCTTATTTATATTATTAATAAGTAGTTTTAAGATATTGATTTTTCATAGATAGGAGAAGCTGTTTATTGGAGGAAGCATTTTTCCTAATGAAGATTATTTTCATCTTAATTATTTTTAAACGATTACTATGAAATTACCTACAATAAATCTCATTAAAGAACACAGTCTGTCATTGACATTCAAAGATATTCTTTAACCCAGGTGTTTTATTTTTTTCCTATGCAAGATTACAATAATGTCATACATAATTAATAAAGCTCCAAACTGATAAAACCAAAAAATAACTGCATCTGCATATTTTAAATGTCTTTCTAGGAGAAAAATATAGCAAATTGGGAAATGTCACAAATTCTTTTTTGAAATCTTGAACAAATTTGTTAACTATTTAAGAAAACATTCCAAGTTCCTCCCACTCCCCACAAACTGTAAATACAGGTGAAAAATTTGTGACTGAACCTAAGAAAATTAAACTTTAAGGATTCTTTGCAACTAATGATAAAATTCTAATTTGATCATTTTAGTCAATGTTCCTTCATAAATGATCATTATCAGATATTTTTTAATTGGTTATACTCTTCCTATATTTACCCTCTGGTCTTTTTACTCTAAAGGTTCTTTTCCTTAAGTCACAGTGTTCTATTATCTTATAGTCTCTTTAAGAAATTAGATATTTTTTGAAAATAGCAAAAAAAAAAACCCCACATGCTTTATTAAAAAGTACAACATAAAGATCTTGGGATGAATCTTACCCTCTTTCTTAGTGGGTTCTGGCATGGTCACAATAAAGTGTTATTCTCCAAACAGTTTGTCCTTTCCAGTACTAGTTGACAGAAACCCCACGAGCAGTCGAGAGATGGTGCAGGTCAGTGTGACAAGCAGCTGGGGAGAAGTCCGGTGCTTTCATATTCCCTGTGAACGTCAATCATGTTTGCACCGCCCCTTCTTCAGCACAAGGATGCTGGAACTCAACAGCTATGAGCACCTTCTCACATCTGTTGTCTGCACTCTGCTCTCTTGCCTACTGGAAGGAATCTTCTGTTCATCTCATGTGGCTATGAGAGCACCTCTGACTTTCTAAATTCAGCTGCAGCCTCGTTCTCCTTCTTGCTCTTCTCTTTCTGTCTGACAGAGGCATGTGTCAACTCAGAAAAGCAAAAAGTTTGCCTGATAATAAAAAATTAAATCAAATTAAAAATCATAACATGTTAATTCAACATATACCTTAATTTTCACTATTATAAAGAAAAACCTCTGTATTGATGATAATGTCATGTTCCCATTAGCTTTTTTGTTGTCTGTTCTTAATTATTGGGTTTAAATTTTTTCTTACTTTTCATCAATATACTAATATTTATTTGTCAAGCCAAATCTCTATGTTGAATATTTTGTCTTATTTTCTCCTCCAAGAATAGCAAAATTTTCTATTAACGAATATTTAGCTTTTATCTTTGTTTCAAAAAACATCCTTTAAAAAATTACAGTGCATACAAAAAGATGAAGTAATGATACATGCTACAACATGCATGAAGCCTGGGAACATTATGCTTAGCGAAAGATGCCAGACACAAAAGACCATATATTGTATGATTCCATTCATATGAAATACCCAGGATAGGCAAATCTATTGCATCAGAAACTCAATTAGTGGTTGCCTGGGGTTGAGGGGAGGTGGGATTAGGAGTGACTGCTAGTAAATATGAAGTTTCTTTAGGTTATGATGAAAATGCTCTGGAATTAGGTAGTGGTAATGGATGCTCAACTTTGTGAATATATTAAAAACCAGTGAATTATATATTTTAAAATATATGGGGCATGGGCAAGAAAAGTCAGACCATTAGCCATTGTTTCATTTCAACATGGCAAACAAGTACACAAATCTAACTTAAAATATTAATAGACTGTTAGCCACTTTCTCCCCAAATTCTCATAGAACTGATGGAGAAATATGAATTACCAACTGGTCAACCTAAGAAAAACATCTTATTGGATTGGCCCAAAAGTTCATTCACAGTTTGTGGAAAAACCCGAATGAAAATTTTGGCCAAAACAATCATTTCTTTGTCCACATCCATGGCATCTTATGGATGAGGACTAAAATTAGTTTATATGAAAAGACAACTACCTGTGTGCTTTTATTGATGTGTGTTTTCAAGACCATTTTCAAAAGACTTTGATTGATTTGTGCAGAACCAGCCATACTGTCTCACTTAATTTCCCCTGTGGCTAAGAGCACAGCTGGTCAGACTTAGCTCTGCCACACTCTGTGCCAAGCTAACTTTTCATATAAGGATGGAAACTCAACTTAGAATCAATATCATCATGCTTTAGCTATTTGGTGGGGAGGAGGCGGAAAACCAGTCAAGAAGGTTAATGAACATCTTCTACAAAGAAAGCCTTTTCTCAATCACATAGTGCTACTGAGCATATTGTTTTGCTTTCTAAAATATTTGTTTGCTCTTAGATGCTAAACAGCTAAATGTCAGCCAGAATACAGTATATTCTGTAATACAAAGTTAGATGTATTGAAAGAAAAAAACAGTAACTGTCTCCTCCCCACCCAGTCTATCATTAGAGGATCCATTAATAGATGAAACAAGTTAAAAAACCTAGAATTTGAAGTGGACTCTTGGTTTCTATTTCAGGACCTATCATTAACCAGAAGAGTTTAAGAACATCAAATGGCCTTTCTGGGCCTCTGATTCCTTTTGTGTAAAATGAGGGGTCTGAAAAAATGACCTCTGAAGCCCCTTCTAGGTTTAACATTGTGATTCTATATGACTAGTCCTTAAAAAAAGAATCTTTTTTTCCCCCAGCTTTCCCATCACACTGAACACCACATATGAAATGGACATAAGGGCAGAGTGTCATGTTGCAAAGAATGTTTATAGTGATGGGCAGATTTCACACATGCCACAGAAGAGGTGCCATGCCATCACTGGCTTCTGCAGACACTTGGTTGGGTTTTTAATACACTGATCATTTTACTGAAGTGAACATGTGCCAGGACATACTGCAATCCATGGAGAAGACATTTTATAGCCCAGGGAACTTTTTGGTAACTAAGGACTTGATTTTAAAAAGACAAAACATTATTTAAGGAATTGGAAGTATGGACAGATCCCAAGATAAATAGTTGTAGAGTGCATTATATGGTTAAAGTAAGATTCCAAGTTAGAAGAATAAGTAGACATGTGTAATTTTCCCAGGACTGTATTTTTTTTCTTTTAGAACTGTTTTGTTTTAAAACATGTAACCTCTGTTTCTGATGGTATATATTCAGCTGGAAGTTTTCAGATTCCTTATCTCCATCAGCAAAGGGAAAATTGGCCAACAGGACTCTTTTTATTTTAGTTTATTAAATCCTTTACTGGGTTTTCCTTTTCGTATTATTTAGGATGAGATTAGGCTGAATATAACACAAAATCACAAAATAATGTCAATTGAACCAAGACAGAAGTATTTCTCACTCACTTAAAGCAAGTCCAAAAGTAATTAGAGTCATTGTTGTGACTCCACACTGTCATCAGGAATCTAGACTCCTTCTTTCTGTTCTGTCATCCCAGGTAACTTCACGATCCAAAATGGCTGCTAGTGCTCTAGTCATTACATCTACATTCCAGGCAGCAGGAAAAAAGGACTCACTTTCTAAATATCTTTGTGATTTCTTTGAAGTCCCACATAAAACATCTAATATATCCCACTGGCCATAACTTGATTACATGGTCATATCTGACTATAGAAGAAGCTGAGTGGCATTCTCAGTGGTAATAAGCATCTTTTATTAAAGAGAATGAGAATGAATGGTAGATAGGTAAATATCAATCTCTGCCACATCTTTCAAAATAAAAGCAGTAATGTTCCCTGCACCAACCAAAGAGTGCAGAGAAATATAAATAAGTTATAAGCATATATTGTACAGCACAGGAAATATAGCCAATATTTTATAATAATTACCAATGGAGTATAACCTTTACAAATTGTGAGTCACTCTGTTTTACACCTGAAATTTATGATATTGTATATCAATTATGCCTCAATTTTAAAAAATTATTTAAAATCCTATATCCTTCATGTTAAGTTTGTGCCTAGACATTTTAGTTGCTTCAGTCATGTCCAACTTTTTGCGACTCTAAGAACTGTAACCCACCAGCCTCCTATGCCCATGGGATTCTCCTGGAAAGAATGCGGGGTGGGTTGCCATGCCCTCCTCCAGGGAATATTCCTGACCTAGGGGTGGAACCCACGTCTCCTATGTCTCCTGTACTGGCAGGCAGGCTCTTTACCACTAGCGCCGCCTAGGAAGTCCTTGCAGCTGGTTGTTGTGCAGTTGCTCAGTCTTGTCCAACTCTTTGTGACCCCATGGACTGCAGCACGCCAGGCTTCCTACACCATCACCCAGAGCTTGCTCAAGCTCATCTCCATTGAGTCGGTGATGCCATTCAACCATCTCATCCTCTGCCGTCTCCTTCTCCTCCTGCCCTCAATCTTTCACAGCATCAGGGGCTTTTCTGATGAGTTGTCTCTTTGCATCAGGTGGCCGAAGTATTGTAACTGGTTACTGAGAGTATAAAGAAAAACTATGAAGTTATTCTTACAATTTTTTTGTATTCCCAGGTGGCCCAGTGGTAAAAGAATCCACTTGCTAAGCAGGAGACATGGGTTCAAACCATGTGTTGGGAAGATCCCCTGGAGAAGGAAATGGCAACCCACTCCAGTATTCTTGCCTGGAAAATCCCATGGACAGAGGAGCCTGGCTGGCTACAGTCATGGGGTCACAAAAAGTTGGACATGACTGAGCGACTGAGCACAGTACATGACAATTATATAATATGCAAAATGATAATTTTGTTTAATTTTCAATTTTTATTTATTTTATTTTCTTGTTACATTAGTTAGAAGCCCAAATGTAATGTTATAATAGTGCAGAAGGTGAGTCTTCCTCTCTTATTTTTTATTTTAATAGAAATGGATCTAGATTTTGAACTATGACATTTGCTGTTTGTAGCAAATAGGCTATTATTTTTATGTAGTTTCCCTTTTTTCCTATTCACTTAACTGTTAGTAACGACTATTGATTTTTAGCAAATGTATTTTGGTATACATTGTTGTAGTCACATGTTTTTCTTCTTTAATTTGTTTATAGAATGAGTTCTATATTTTGAAAAATTGCCTAATGTTGGACAAGCCTTGCCTTTCTGGTAGCAGTAATCCTATTTCATTATGGTGTATTATTCTATTAATACAATTCTGGATCCATTTTCTAGTATTTTGTTTTATATATATTTGAATTTGTTGATGAAATTACTCTAAAAGTTCTTTTTGTGCTATTTTTATCAATAAGTTATATTAGCAACAAAAAATTAATTTAGACATGTATCTTTTCTGACATTTAAAATAGTGTAAATAACAGGAAAATGTGTTCACTGAAAATAGATGATATTTGGTTATAAAACAGTCTGGCCTGGTGCCCGTTTAAATGGTAAATCTTTGACAATAATAATTCAATGTCTTCTATGGACTTCGAAACAATGTACAATGTTATGTTAGTTTCAGGAGTATCTCCTTTTTAAATTAACTTTTTTTCCTTTACAAAACCTTTTAATTCTTCTAGATTTAAGAAAATTTTATGTACAATGTTTTATTGGTAATAATTTGCCATTTTTCTGATCCTTAATTACTAATCTATTTTTTTACTTTTCCTCTCTCCATTAATATGTTTTTCTAGTGTATAACTATTTTTGTTGGTGCTTTGGAAAAAATAGCTTATGGTTTTACTCTATTTTCTTCTCCTAACTTCTTTTGGTCCAGTTTGTTTTGTTGTTGCTTTCTATGTTGAGAATTTGATTTAGACTTTATTTACAGCCTAGGTCTTTAGTTATATCACTCATATTTTGATTTAGAGTACTTACTTTTTCATTAATTTCTGAATAATCAAATTTTGGTTTTAATTTTATCATTGATTCAGAAGTTATTTGAAAGGGCATTTGTAAATGTCTAAGGAATTAAGGGGTTTGTTACTTTTTAAATAAATTTTTTATTGAGGTAAAATTCACATCACAAATAATTAACCACTTAAAGAGAAAAATTGAGTTGCATTTAGAACATTCAGAATGTTGTGTAATCACCTCTGTCTAGTTCCAAACGAATTCATCATCCTAAAAGGAAACCTGGTACCCACTGAACAGTTACCTCCCATTCACCTCTGTTCATTCTTGGGCAACCAGTGGTATGTTTTCTGTCCCTATCAATTTATTTGTTCTATATATTTTATATAAATGGGGTCATACAATATGTGACCTTTTGTGTCTGACTTTTTTATGTAACATAATGTTTTCAAGGTCCACTCACACTGTGTTATATAAAAAGGAATATTTAACTCCTTTTTATGACAGTAATAGTCTAGCATATGAATATACCACAATTTACTTATCCATTCATTCCTAATGGATATTTAGGTTATTTCCACCTTTTGTGACTAATGCTGCTGGGAATATATGTGTATGCATACTTCATCGAATACTCAATTTCAGTTTTTTGGGATATATACTTAGGAGCAATTGGTGGATCATGTGGTGATTCTATATTTAACTTTTTGAGGAAGCACCAACTGTTTTCCTTAGTAGCTGCACTATGTACATTCCCAGCGGCAATGTACAAAGGTTCAATTTTTTCATATCTTTGTCACCACTTATTATTTTCGTGTTTAAGAATGATAGCCATTCTGGGAGTTCCTTCGTGGTCCAGTGGTTAGGACTCCGTGATTTCACTGCCAAGGGCTCGGGTTCAATCGTCTGTCAGGGAACTAAGATCCTAAAAGCTGCAGGGTGTGGCCAAAACAAAAATAACCATCCTGGAAGGTGAGTTATGTCTCACTGTTGGTTTTGATTTGCATTTCACTGATAACTAATGATGTTTAGCACTTTTTATGTGCTTGTTGGCTATTTGGATATTTTCTTTGGAGGAATGTATATGTAAGTCCTTTACCCATTTTTCAAGTGGGTTGTTTTTGTTTTGAGTAATAAGAGTTCTATGTATTCTGTGGTGCTGGGAAAGCTAAACAGATTCATGTAAAGAATGAAATTAGAACATGCCCTAGCACCATAAACAAAAATAAACTCAAAATGGATTGAAGACCTAAATGTAAGGCCTGACACTATAAAATTCTTAGAGGAAACCATAAGCAGAACATTCTTTGACATAAATAGCAGCAAAATCTTTTTTGATCCACCTCCTAGAGTAATCACTACAGACAGTAACTGGAGCCATGAAATTAAAAGATGCTTGCTCCTTGGAAGAAAAGCTATGACCAACCTAGACAGCATATTAAAAGGCAGAGACATTACTCTGCCTACAAATGTCCATCTAGTCAAAGCTCTGATTTTTCCAGTAGTCATGTATAGATGTGAGAGTTGGACTGTAAAGAAGGCTGAGTGCCAAAGAAATGATGCTTTTGAACTGTGGTGTTGAAGAAGACTCTTGAGAGTCCCTTGGACTGCAAGATCAAACCAGTCAATCCTACAAGAAATCAATCCTGAATATTCATTGGAAGGACTGATGCTGAAGCTGAAACTCCAATACTTTGGCCACCTGATGTGAAGAGCCGACTCACTGGAAAATACCCTGATGCTGGGAAAGATTGAAGGCAGGAGGAGAAGGGAATGACAGAGGTGGAGATGGTTGGATGGATGGCATCACTGACTCAACGGAAATGAGTTTGAGCAAACTCTGGGAGGTGGTGAAGGACAGGGCGATCTGGTGTGGAGTCCATGGGGTCACAAAGAGTTGGATGTTATTGAGTGACTGAACAACAACAACCTACAGTAAAGAAAATAAAAGCAAAAATAAACAAATGGGATCTAATTAAACTTAACAGCTTTTGCACAGCAAAGGAAACCATAAACAAAATGAAAAGGCAATCTTCAGAATGGGAGAAAACATTTGCCAATGAAGCAATAGACAAGGGGTTAATCTCCAAAATATATACACAGCTCATGAAGCTCAATAACAACAACAAAAAAAAAACAAACAACCCAGTCCAAAAAATGGGCAGAAGATCTAAGTAGACATTTCTCCAAAGAAGGCATACAGATGGCCTCACTTATATATTTTCCTTTGAAGCCAACTTAAGCCATTTTGTAAAATGGCAAATTTAAATTAAATAAATATAAGAAATGATGTTTGTTCTTCAGATTTAAACATATTTTCTTTAACTTAATTTGATAATAAAATTATCTGTCAAAAAATTTTAAAATGCCATATTAAATAAAAGTAGACTACATATTATCATAAAGTAGACTACATAGCCCAGGAAATCTTGTAACGATAATTAAGGACATATATTTCAAAGTATTGTTACATTTTGTTGGCATGAATGTATCATGAAGGAAAATGTTTCATATTAAATAAATGTAGAATTATTTTTACAAAAAAAGTTTTATATATGTTTTGAATACTAAACACTTATCAAATAGATGATCTGCAAATATTTTCTCCTATTCTGTAGGTTACCTTTTCACTTTGATTATGCACAAACTTTGATGCACCAAAGTTTTTAATTTTGATGAAGTCTGATTTTTCTCTTGATGTTCAAACTGTTGATATCATGAAGATTTCACTCTGTTTTCTTCTAAAATTTTTATGGTTTTAACTCATATTTAGGTTGTTAATGCTTTCCTTCCTTCCATTCTTTTTGTTGTTGTTGTTAATACATTTCGAGTTTATTTTTTATCAGTGTGATGTTGGGGCCTAAATTCATTCTTTTGTATGTGGATATCCTGCAAAGCAGGAGACCTGGGTTCAATATCTGGGTTGGGAAGATCCTCTGGAGAAGGGAACGCTACCCACTTCTGTATTCTGGCTTGGAGAATTCCATGGGCAGAGGAGCCTGGCGGGTTACAGTCCATGCGGTTGCAAAAAGTCGGACACAACTGAGAGAGCTTCACTTTCACTTTCATCCAGTTGTCCCAGCAGCCTCTGTTGAAGAAACTATTCATTTCTCATTGAATGGTCTTGGCACTCTAGTTGAAAATCATTTGGCCGTAGATGTGAGGGTTTATTTCTAGTCTTTCAGTTCCATTCCATTGGCCTATATGTCTCTCTCTTATGTCAGTACCACCCTGTTTTTATTACTATAGCTTTATAGTAAGTTTTGGGATTGGGAAGTGTAACCTCCAACTTTGTTCTTCTCTTTTAGTATTATTTTGGCTATTCAGGGTTCCTTGACATTTCATTTAAGCTTTTCAGGACCTAAAGTGGGTGCTTTAGTTGCTAAGTCACATCTAACTCTTACAAACTCATGGACTGTAGCCTGCCAGGCTTCTCTACGCATGGGATTCTCCAGGCAAGAAAACTGGAGTGCGTTACCATTTTCTTCTGCAGGGGATAGTCCTGACCCAGGAATTGAACCCCAGTCTCCTGCATTGTAGGCAGATTCTTTACCAAATGAGCTACAAGGGAAGCCCCAAGGACCTAAAGTTAGTGCTTTCAAAAAAACAAAAGAAAAAAAGTATACATATGTATAACTGAGTCACTTTGCTGTACACCTGGAATAAACACAACATTGTAAATTAACTATAGTTCAATGTTTTAAAAATGAAAATGTATAAAGATTACCCCCCCGAAATTGTTTTTGAAGGTAGATTAGTCAACTCAGGCTGCCATAACAAAATACCACAGACTGGGTGTCATAACAGTAAGTTATTTCTCACAGTTCTGAGGCTGGAAGCCTGAGTTCTGAGTGCCTGGTCAGATTATAGTGAGAGCCCCTTTCCTGGTTTGTAGCTGGCTGCTTTCTCATATGTCCTCCAGGACACAGAGACGAAGAGCAAGCTCTCTGCTGACTCTCCTTACAAGGACACCCATCTCATCGTGAGGATCACACCCTCATGACCTCATCTAAACTTAATTACATCTCAAAGGCCTCATCTCCAAATGCCATCCTATGCAGCGGCGGGGCGGGGTTGGGGGGAAGGGGTAGGATTCAACACAGGAATTGGAAGGGGAGTGGGGCCACAATTCAGTCCATAGCAAAAGATACGTGTAGAGCTAAAGGACTGTTTAGATGACTGAAAAGTGATCAGGAGGAAAGGGCTTATGGCAGTAGATGATAGACCCTACATCTCCGCCCCAGGTGGCACTAGTGGTGAAGAACGCACCTGCCAATGCAGGAGACATAAGAGATATGGGTTCAGTCTCTGGGTTGGGAAAATCCCATGCAGGAGGGCTTGGCAACCCACTCTAGTATGCTTGCCAGGAGAAGCCCATGAACAGAGGAGCCTGGGGGGCTACAGGTGGTCCATAATGTTACAAAGAGTTGGACATGACTGAAATGATTTAGTATGCACAGGTGCACATCTCCCCCTGCTCTCCCTCTTTTCCTTGCTAGGTCCCTGGCCAGGAGTGAGGTAGGGAACTTAGCCTAAGCTTCTGCCTCCAGACCCCTTTCTCTCTGTCTGCATTCTCCACCTGGATAAGCTCATCCCTCTCACATCCTCAACTATTACTGTGTGAACACATTTCGGAACTCATCTGTGTTCTTGATCCTGAGTCCTGCTTCTAAACTTACAATTATATTAAATATTAAAAATTTAACCAATTAGAGATTAAAATCGCTAAAATTGTTGCATTTACTTCCAGTTTTTCCTATGCAAGTTTTGTGATGATTTATGAGCTTTAACTAAGTAACTGGGGAAACAGTGGAAACAGTGACAGACTTTATTTGGGGGGGAGGGGCTCCAAAATCACTGCAGATGTTGACTGCAGCCATGAAATTAAAAGACACTCCTTGGAAGGAAAGTTATGACCAACCGAGATAGCATATTAAAAAGCGGAGACATTACTTTGTCAACAAAGGTCCATCTAGCCAGGCTATGGTTTTTCCAGTGGTCATGTAAGGATGTGAGAGTGGGACTATAAAGAAAGCTGAGCACCAAAGAATTGATGCTTTTGAATTGTGGTGTTGGAGAAGACTCTTGAGAGTCCCTTGGACTGCAAGGAGATCCAACCAGTCCATCCTAAAGGAGATCAGTCCTGGGTGTTCATTGGAAGGTCTGATGTTGAAGCTGAAACTCCAATACTTTGGCCACCTGATGCGAAGAGCTGACTCATTTGAAAAGACTCTGATGCTGGGAAAGGTTGAGGGCCGGAGAAGGGGATGACAGAGGATAAGATGGTTGGATGGCATCACCGGCTCAACGGACGTGGGTTTGGGTGGACTCTGGGAGTTGGTGTTGGACAGGGAGGCATGGCGTGCTGTGGTTCATGGGGTCGCAAAGAGTCGGACACGACTGAGTGACTGAACTGAATTGAGTGGCTTAGTAAAACAGAGAGGAAAGGAGACTCTCTCTCTCTCTCTCTCATTTCTACCTGTATCTGTATGTGTGTCTCAGATTTAATCTGCGTGCACTTGAAGCTACCAGGACACTGATGTCTCGACTCACAACATCATAAATTGCTATTATGAATAACTGACCTTTAAATTTAGCACTTCAGTGAATGGATGGTAATAAAACTGAAGCTGTTCCCCCAAATGCTTATGGAAGTCCATTCCATTTAGAAAACGAACAAACAAGAAAAGCTTTTTTGCACAAAATGTTCCTGGACTCAACCAGGAAAAAAGAAAGGAACCTGCCTTCTTGACATTCCTTAGTGTGACTTTGGATTTTATCTCACACCAAGTACAAGTTCATACTGGAAGCCTTGCAGGCTATCAATAGAACTCTGCTCACCCGCCTTATTTTAAAGCTGAAGCATGTTAAGCCCTCTAAGCCTCTCCTCCTAAGACATACCCTTCATCTCCCAAATTAGTCCCGGTGCCTTTGCTGGATCCTTTCCAAGATTCGGATGGTCTTTTAAGTTTCATGTCCTGCCGCACACTATGTGAGAGTTCCATTGCCTTAAAATCTCTTTTAATTTATGAACCCTAATGATTTTCAGTCTCCATATCTTCTCCATGCTTTTAGTGTTTATTGCCAACACACAGACATTTTTCTAATTCTGATGACTGTGGGTTACATGGGCAGTAAATATATTTTTAGTAAGAAACTAAAAAACAAACCAAAATGAAACAAATAAACAAGAATATCAAAGTACAGTGTAGCTCAGAGGCCCCTGACTTATGGTTTCCCATCCGCAGGTCTTAGCTGGTACTATTTCCTGCAGCTGAAGCAGTGTTCATTCCCACTGTAGCGGTTCCAAAGCTGATGCATTTCGGAAGGATAAACTGAAAGGTGACATCCTTCACAAAGTCTTCTCTAATGCTCCTGCTGAATATTATCTCTGACTTTTCTGAATACTTTACATATATTCCTCGTGCGCCAATTACAGTCTAGCTCCTATTCTCCATATTTATGTGTCTTACTGTTTAAACCAGAGGTCTCAACCTGGTAGCCTGTGACCTGTAAAACCAGTCTGCAAGTTAATTTTGCCTGGCCTACACACTTGTTTCATGTGAAAACTATAAAAAGCATTCAAATCATGAATTTTTGGCTTATCTTGGAAATACTGGGTGTAGGTAGAAACAATCGGCTGGAGCTCAGGGGGAGTCACCCAAGTTGCTTCTTAGGCCACTTCACTCATTTGCATTAAGTACCAAGCCCAGGTGGGCATTTCAGTTTGCAGTACTTAGTCAAAACTTCGGTATTCTTGAGGTAGCATCTTGTCTTATCGTAATAGTTTGTAACCAGGATTTAGGCTTCCCAGGTGGAGCTAGCGGTAAAGAACCCACCTGCCAGTGCAGGAGACACAAGAGACACAGGTTCTTATCCCTGGGTGGGGAAGATCGCCTAGAGGAGGGCATGGCAACCCACTCCAGTATTCTTGCCTGGAGAATTTCATGAACAGAAGAGCCTGGCAGTCTACAGTCCATAGCGTCACAAAGAGCCCAACACGACTGAAGCAACTTAGCACGTGCACGCAGCTAAACAAAAAGAATGTAAACAGATTGACAGGTAAATCTTTCTTCTTTTTTCTTTAAGTAACTTTGAGGTAATGTCAGTGAGATCTGACCAATTTCTCCCCTTCCCCTCTTCCATCATAACATCTTATCTATCAGTAAGTGTCCACTCACTTCTTACTAAGAATTGAAAGCTTAGAGATACAAAAAAAAACAAGTGTGGCACCTTGCCCCTTTTCTGCGGTAACAAGAAACAAGCACAGGAAATAACTTGTGAGCAAGACATCATTGTCATTTCAAGGAAGCACAGCAAAGTTTTAACAATAAGATACTGGAGTTGGTTTTTATCTTGGCTCTGTATTTAGAATCTTTCAGTGTTCAGTCAAGTATCTAACCTGAGCCTTAGCTGCTTCGTCTTTTGCTGGTCCCTTTTCAAGGTCTGGTGAAGTCGCTCAGTCGTGTCCGACTCTTTGCGACCCCATGGACTGTAGCCTACCAAGCTCCTCTGTCCATGGGATTTTCCAGGCAAATAGTACTGGAGTGGATTGCCATTTCCTTCTCCAGTGGATTGCCATTTCCTGACCCAGAGATAGAACCCGGGTCTCTCGCATTGTAGACAGACGCTTTACCGTCTGAGCCACTCACACCCGCCCCATAGAGATGCTAACACGTGTGAAGTCCTTGGCATACTGTCTGAACCTGGTAAATGTCTTACAGGTGGAAAGAGTTACTATTGGCAGCTAAACAATCCAGAATCCTCTGTACTGCATATGAGAACATCTAGGCAGCATACAAAATTCACCAAGCCCTCTCTCTCATATACATAATCTGTATTCTCAGTTAGTCTGCTATTCTCTACTTAAAGAAAAAAAAAAAATATATATATATATATATATAGCTGCTAAACATTCAGAGTTTACTCCTATGTATGATTGCTGGCTTTGTGTGGGTGTGATGGAAAAGACCGGTTTGTCACAATGAATCTTTTCACACTGTGGACATGTAAAGACCAGCCGTTAGTCTGCAGCTGCAGCTGCTATTTGCAGCACTGGGGCCTCTGTGATGGGATTCTGCAGCTCAGATTTATTTTCTGCCTGCTGCCTTTGTTTGCAAAGACTCTGGTCCTGCTCAGCTGCCCTGACCACTGCTGCTGTCACACATTGCCCTCGTTTTCCTCGCTGGCTGAAGACATGATTTTCTTCTCTCTTCTGATGCCCAGAAAATTCAGGGAAGTGACCATCATCATTCAGTAAACATTTCCAGAGCTTCCCTGGTAGCTCAGAGAGTAAAGGATCCGCCTGCAATGCAGGAGACCTGGGTTCAATCTCTGGGTCAGGAAGATCCCCTGGAGAAAGGAATGGCTACCCACTCCAGTATTCTTGCCTGCAGAATCCCATGGACAGAGGAGCCTGGCGGGCTCCATAGGGTTGTAGAGTCAGACATGACTGAGCGGCTAACACTTTCACTTTCACACTTTCCAATATCCCAGGCAATCTGCTTAGCATTTTACGTAAATTATCTCCTTTCACACTCATAAAATGCTGCATTCTATCCACATTTTAAGATGAGAAAATTATGGTACAAGGAGGTTGGATAATTTCCCAAAGCTCAGTTAGGATGGACCATATATTTGAAAGAAGGTATGTCTTTTGTAACCCAAGGTCTTAACCATTAAACTGTATTTCCTCAAATAAATTTAGGTGAATATCTTTCCTTTGAAAACACATGTCTCCTGATCCTGAGATGTTTACTGCTCCCTTAGCATGACGAAGAAGGTGGCAAAGAGGTGTCCTGTTTAGGCTCAGTCCATAGATCTCTGTAGTGCCATCTGCAATGCTACTTTTTAAGGGCTCTGGGAAAATGAGGAAAATGCAGTGATCAACTAGCAAAGTCTGCAAAGAACTGTCATTCATAATGTCTGTCTATTGATTATGAAGGGGCAAGTCTGACATATAAGACTTTCAGTGTTTTACTTTTGACGGATGTAGCAATAGAATGATTTCATGACTTAGGACTACAAGTCAGACAAAGTCATAAACATCATATAAAATATTCCTGAAAGTTACACTAGCCTTAGTTTCCATTGAGTAAAATAGAAAAACTTTTTTATATCTTAAGATTTAGTCCACTCAAAGTCTTTTAAGAGGAAAAAACATTTATGTATCTTCCAATTCTGTTAAGTCCTCAGATCTTTAGATATAAATGAGAAATCTAGCCACATATCTTAAAAGCTAAAGGAACATGAAATGAAAGGAAGGGGTCAGCTGGGTGTGGGATTGGTCCAGAGTTACAGATACTTGACAGATACTTAATAGAAAATCAGGTAAAACAGTGGGTAACAGGGGCAAAGAGGCGGTAGGATAAGATTGATAGTGTTTAAGGGTACAAACTTGTAACGAATACTAAAATAGAGATAGGGGATTTAAGGTACAGTTTACTGGACACAGGCAATAATATTGTACTTTAAGTATGTATTATGGTAAATTTACTGGACACAGGCAATAATATTGTACTTTAAGTATGTATTATGGTAAATATTATTACAATGTCAACCATATTAAAAAATATAAATGTTGTCAAAGTAACATGATATATACCTTAAATTTATACTATGTTACATATCAAATTTATCCAATAAAACCATGGATATCTTAATATCTTCGTTTACCATTTGACATGTGTACTGTGCTGTTTAGGAAACAGCCTGGTAATTCCAATTTGAAATATATAATTGAATAATTGATTTAGATTTGCGGTCTTCAGCTGAAATCTCTTAGACTTTATGGGCAATATTAGCATATCTCAGAGAATTTTATTTTATACACACCCATGGGTTTACTTAAGTATTTTAAGTTTTACTTAATTCATAAAAATAAAATATTTTTTACCAAGTATATTAAATTTATGAAATCTGGCCTTTTAGAGCAATGTGCTGTTTAGAAAGAAAATTTAACCAGATTCATAAATGGAACAATCTAATTATGCTATCTCCTTAAAAGTGCTGACTAAATTTTGCCAGAGGTAAAAATATAATTATTAGATTTGTAAGCTCAATTAAAAAGCTTTTAAAAAAACAGGTTTATGAATGTATGATTATAATCAATTTAATACCAATTGTTTATTCCAAAGCAAATTCTGAATAAACTTTCAGAAAAAGCTTTCAACACCACCCTAAACCTTCCTGTCATTCAATTCAACAACAGTCTGGAGATAAACAAGACTCCCATTTCTTAAAGGGACCTCAGTTCAGTTTAGCTTAGCATCCATTTATGGAGTGTGTCCTCTAGGGCTAGCACAATGTTAGCACTGGATATTCAACAATGAAAAGACCCACCGTCTGCCCTCAATAGTTTGCTGGGGAGACAGACATAGACACCCACAGTTCACCTTACAGTTCACTGCACTGTGAAACTCAAAGTACTTGAGGGATGAGTTGACACCTTTCTATGCCACCCAGTGGACTAGAACTCATGGTTGCTGATGCCATCTTGCAATTGCTGGCTTAAAATGGTTTTTTTTTAAAAAATCTATTTATTTTTTAATTGAAGGATAGTTGCTTTACAGAATTTCGTTGTTTCCTGTCAAACACCAACATGAACCAGCCATAGGTATACATTTGTCCCCTCCTTCTTGAACCTCCCTCCCACCTCCCTCCCCATCCCACCCCTCTAGGTTGACACAGAGCCCCTGTTTGAGTTCCCTGAGCCATACAGCAAATTCCCATTGGCTATCTATTTTACATATGGTAATGTAAGTTTCCATGTTACTCTCTATAAATCTCACCCTCTCCTCCCCTGCCCCTCACCCCTCATGTCCTAGTATAGTTTATTGGTAAAACCTAGGAACTATTTAAGAGGCCAGACTCCTTTCACTGGTTAAAGAATTTGTTCCCACCAACGTAGAAAGACTTCTTGGAGTCAGAGCTGCATTAGCCACACAGCATGACTTGCTTCTCCTCTATTCTTTATCAGGATGAATAAACCCATCATTAACCCAATCACCTGAGCCAGAAACTTTGACTCCTCTTTGACCCCACAGTTCTCCAAGGTCTATTAAGTCTATTTCCACCATAATACTGTGATCATTTCCCTTCTCAGAGACAAGAGAGATTATCATAACTGCACATAGAGATCAAGTCTTCTGTTACATTCAAATATCTTGGCTTGTGTATAACTTTCCTCCTGTGACATATTCCCAAGTAGAATATCAACAGAGTCACATCGCAAACTAATTTTGCAATAATTACCTAAATCTCCAACAGTACTTTCAAAATTCTGCAGTTTGGATACCTCTTGGGCTCTCCACACAGAATGCTGGCCATCTGCCTTGAAGTGTGATCTGTTCTGTAATCCCAATTGATGGTGATGGTTAGTTGCTAAGTCTTGTCTGACTCTTACGACCCCATGGACTGTAGCTTTCCAGGCTCCTCTGTCCATGGGATTCTCCAGGCAAAAATACTAGAGTGGGTTGCCATTCTCTTCTCCAGGGGATCTTCCTGACCCAGGAATTAAACCCAGGCCTCTTGCATTGCAGGAGCTACAGGGAAGCCAACTAGGGAATTTAAATTTTTCTCCAGAAATGTCTCAAAGAAAGAAGAGTTTCAGGCATGCTATCTAAGAGCCTCTTAGATGAAGAACTTTCAAACAGAGGTTCTTCTGACCCTCATGTGCTGTCTGAACCTCACAGGCTAACACAACAAAGCAAATATTTTAAAACTGAAACTAGAACAACCAGCTTGAAAAAAAATGCATGGCATCATTTACAGAAGCTGATTATGACCCAGCAATGTCACTCCTAGCAACCCAAAGAAATACAGTCACATGAGATAAATAACAGCAATATTCATAACATAAGAAAAACTGGAAATAACCCAATTGTTCAATACTATAATGGATAAATTGTGATATACTTACACAAGAGAATATTAGATAGGAATGGGAATAAATAATATGGATGAATCTCACAAACTTAATGCTAAACAAAAGCTACTGGATACATAGAGAACACATATATACTTCCATCTTGCAAAGAACAGAGCAGGTAAAAATAATAATCTATACCATTAAAAGTTGTAATAGTCTGCATCTCAGTCAAGATGCTGCCTACACAGTTGAGCCTGTATGATAGATCATTACACCTGTAGAATGGAGATTCATTATAATATTCTTTAAAAACTTGGGTAATAAAATGCAAAGACAGGAGAAAAACGTCTTCTCATCCATCTCATGTTAATTTTAAAGAAAGAGTCTACTGTGAAGGAACAAATTCATCTTTTCTCCTTTCCTCCCAGTGTGAAATCTTTGGAATGTGATTCAGTGAATTTCCCTTAATCTGATATGACAAGATGTTGGGTTAATCAAAAAAAGATCTGATAATTTTTGAAAATGGTATGTACCAATATTTTAATATAAATTCTCTAAGTGTATTCAATCATCAACTTTTTGATGTAAGACCAAGTCTTTTTTCCTTATTAGTTAGACTGACTAGAGATTCTTATCATTATTACATAAATGATATTCATATGACTGCCAATATTTGTTTTTCAAAAGCAGAGCCAAAACTTAAGGTCATTTAAAAGTCAAATTGTGCCTAAATTGCTTCTAGATTTCTACCATTTTCTAAGTCCATTATAGTTAGTTGTTTTATCACAACTACTTTTTTTCTTTGCAATGTGAATTTACTTATGTATTCAACCTAGTTTTCATAGAAATAACTCTTCATATTCATATTTCATCTGTTTACTTAATATTTAATTAAATTCCAATAACAAGAATAACTGGCATTAACAGGTTTGGGAACAAATAATACTCTTGATAAGTCTATAACTCAGCTGGTAAAAGAAGTAAGCCTGTGTGCTTAAGAGTATTTCAGGGTGCTTGGGGCATGGGTCAGTATGTTTTTTTAGAGAGAGAGGTGGTTAATTTTTCCAGTCAGTTAAATGGAGGTGGATAAAGACAGTTAAGATAATAATACCTGTTATTTCTTGGCTACTAATTCTGAATCAAATGCTATGCTGAGCATTTTGCATACATGATTTCATTTAATCCTTACATTCTGTATTCATTATTCCATTTAATTCTTATAATATCCCTGAAAATTAATATCACTATTTCACAGATAAGGAAAACAAACTTCAGAGAAATTGAGTAATTTAATCTAATATTTAAATATTCAGCAAATACGAGAGTCAGAATTTGAATCTGGTTGGTCTCTAACCACCCTAACTCCCATGGTGTACTGCTTCTCATGCTGACAAAAGCTGGGAAGAAATGTTAAGATGTTTTCCCATTACCTAAAGCGAGAGCACTATGTTTGATCAGAAACGTTCTTCACTTGAAAGTTTCACAGGCTCAAGTCATCTTTAGAGTTTACTAAATAGGGTATAAGACAAGATCCTGGAGGAAGCCAACTGTCTGGGTTCATCCTTTCTAAGGAAACTGTCTCTGAAAGGAGAAAAATATCTTGGCAAGCATGATATAATAAATAGTAGCTATGAGGCACCCTGGGCCAGAAAAGCTTACTTTCTTTAAATAATTTCTGTGGGTATCTTTGGATCTTCCCATAAGTCACATTCTCTTCTCTCCCCAACTTAGTTATATCATTAGCACAGTCCAGTTGCCTCCTCCTAAGAAAGGGAGGAAAAAACTTCAAATGTTAACCAGATGCTTGTAAGTTTTTCAGAGAATGTGAAATGGAAAATTTATTTTAGATTTAGATAGGTAGTTTGTGGGGCTTCCCAGCTGGCGCTAGTGGTAAAGAACCCACCTGCCAAAGCAGGAGACATAAGAGATGTGGTTCAATCCCTGGGTCTCAAAGATCCCCTGGAGGAGGGCAAGGAGACTCACTCCAGTATTCTCGCCTGGAGAATTCCATGGACAGAAGGGCCTGGCGGGCCACAGTCCATAGGGTCTCAAAGAGCTGGACTCAGCTGAAGCGACTTGGCCCACAAGAAGGCAGGTAGTTTGCTAACCCTGATAGACGTCAAACTCTTCTGTTCAGTTCAGTTCAGTTCAGTTCAGTCGCTCAGTCGTGTCCGACTCTGCAACACCATGAATCGCAGCACACCAGGCCTCCCTGTCCATCACCAACTCCCGGAGTTCACTCAAACTCATGTCCATCAGGTCGGTGATGTCATCCAGCCATCTCATCCTCTGTCGTCCCCTTCTCCTCCTGCCCCCAATCCCTCCCAGCATCAGAGTCTTTTCCAATGAGTCAACTCTTCGGACTATGAAAAAAATGCCCATATTAGCACTTTCACTGCCTTGTCCAGACCCACATTCAGATTTAATTGGGGTGGGAGGGATTGGGCTAGGAGTCAGTCTTTTTTTTAATTAATGTTTCCCCCAGTGATTAAAATGTACAGCCAAGATTGTAACCACAGGTCTCAATAGTCAGACTTTTAAGGACCTACTGGTGTAGTTGATTGATTCAGAGGAAGGATGTCTGCAGGCATCACTGACTTGATACAATGGAAGTATTTCTGAGAGGTCACTGGACTAGAGCACACCCCTCACTCCTTATCATTTCCAAGGCTTATTTTTTTCATTTGTTGTGGTTTGTTGATGCTTCAGCTTCTTTGTCAAGTAGCTTTTTGACCTAATAACCATGACTAAATCCACCAAGAAAGAGGATATAAAAGGAATCTTTTAGTGAACAGTTTTGTGATTATTTTTAGAAAGCTTAATGCTGAGCTGAGTATAAAAGGCTATATTCTGTTCATGTCACATTAAAAAAAAAAAAAAGTGTTCTTCCCCATTTCATACCAAAGTTATCACTTACTTTTCCTTTAAAAACTCAAGTTATGCTAAGATGGGATTTTGATGTATCAGACTTAGACTGCACAGGAGTGTTTAAAAACACAATGTTGTCACCCATAAAGAATGTTACATGAATATTGGAGCAAATAATTTTACATTTTATCACTGTCAAGTTGAAAATTCCCCACTTATTTTTTTTTCCCTGAATGTCATTATCAGGATATTCCCAGGGAAGAGGCATCCACCTAATGATGTGTTCAGCTAACTTAGAACAGAACACATCTTGGTATTTTACTGGGTCATTTCACCTAATCATTAATGAAATATTCTATTAGAAAAGAACCTAGCTTTACATTCCCTATCTGGATTTGAAAGGGAAAAGGGAAGAGGGGAGGAAGAAGATCTGGGTATATTTTTAAGGACTAAAATTTTGCAAGTTATGGTGACAATAAGTAAATTCTGTGTGTCATAGTGCAAAATGGTCCCCAGAGGGCTCAATGTGGAATTTTTATAGTACTCAAGGTACAATTAGTCAAATGCATCATAATTCCTAATTTTCTTCTCCTACCAAACCCAAAACTCATCTTTCTTATTTTTCTGAGAAAACTCATGTGTTTGAATCGTTTTTCAGGAGAGACAGGAACTCTGTCAAGACATTTCCATATTTATAGAACAGGCAAATCATGAATTTCCAGTTCTGTCCTATATTTCTCTTAAAGGTTTATTCAAGGTCATCCTAATGTATTTTTTGGTGGGGAAAAAATTTACAGTTGTTCTGATCAAAATGTTTAAGAAAGTAAAATGTTAAACTTTTACCCTGAGCTTTCTGGATATATTCATTTTAAAGAAAACTGACACCTACCCCAAAACAAAATTACATGTCATCACAGTTTTTAAAATTACAGTTTGCTGTTCCTTTCTCCCTGGCCATTTTAAACATGTATATTTATAGGTTTGATGAAATGGATACTTTGTGTATATTTGAACCATCAACTCTATGTACTTAAGGAGATTTGTAGAGTCACTTTCCTAAGCATAATCGACTGAAATTACTCTCAACATGACCCCTCAATCCCCCTGCAGCTCTGTGTTCCCCTCGACAAATTGAGTAAATCTGATCAACACAGGAGTCTGACATTTTCTAAGAAAAACAAGCAGTTCTGCAGATTTAGAAAACATTTTCTCTTCTAAAATTTCCCAGTTTCTAAAGACAAAGAAATAGAGACACTGGTTGAGAGGCCCTCCTATGGGGGAAGATTCTTCATCCCAAAATAAACTCTTCCTGCTCAAGTTAGAGCCTCAGGCTTAAAGTCTCAGCGTCCTGGAACCAGAACAATACAAACATGGGATAAGTGGAATGAGACAGGGGCATTTGTACGTGATGTGATCATGGCTTTGTTAGTGCAGGCGCAGTGTCACGCTGGGAATGTGCTGAAGTTACGGGCGATTTTAGTCAAGATAAAGGAAGACTAGGTGCCATCTACTGGTGAAGAAACTGAATTTTTTTCCAACTTTCCAACAAAATTGAGCCTCTTTTCAGACAATGCAGTGTACAGATTACACACATCATTGTCCCATGGTCATGATAAGCTGATTGTCTAACCTACTCCCCAACCTGATTTAGAAACTTCCATTTCTAGTTCCAAATACTTACAAGATGGTGAAGATAACATAAAGAGATGCTTACTATGGCACTGTTTGCAATTACTAAGAACATGAGCCAAGTGCCCAGTAATCAGAGTCTGATTAAATATATACTACACAATAAAATGGCACTACAAAGGAGCTGATAGCCATCCAAAAATAAAGCAGCGTGTATGTGTGTGTGTGGGCCAATATGTCAGAGATATGTCGAGAGAAACAAGCAAGTTGTAGGACAGTATCATAATATGATTCTGTTTTGTAAATAATATTATAATATTTAATAATAACATGGAGGATTGCTCACTTAAGTATTAACAGTTTTCAGTCACTGTTACAATTACTGTTACTGTAAAGTAGTAACACACACCTACTGTTTGTTACTAGGATACAAGGAAACCAGCACAAATGATTTTTAAAAGAAAATGAAAAATTTTTAAGTTTTAGCTATGTAACATTTTAATATTGAAATTTTATACGTTTTTAAAATAAAAATTGTCACAACCGTTCTAAAAAAAAAAAGACTTTGGTTTATATATGCATTTCCTTTCCTAGGAATTTATTCTACAGAAAACAACCACACAAAATAGCAAAGATTG
Source organism: Ovis canadensis (assembly GCF_042477335.2). Lineage (NCBI taxonomy): Eukaryota > Metazoa > Chordata > Mammalia > Artiodactyla > Bovidae > Ovis > Ovis canadensis. The sequence continues at coordinate 176,657,255 of NC_091247.1, read as the reverse complement.
TGTAAAATCACATAGATATAGAGAAAATATAGAAATGCTATAGAAATGAAAAGGGGAGATATTCCACATTATATACAAAAGGAAAATAAGTCACCTACCACCTACAATTCCATTATCCAAGTGTTTGATGTTATTGGTATATGTTCTTCCTTTTGGGGTCAATTTCACACTGTTCTCTTCACATATGTATTTTAAGTAGTGCTTTTTGTAATGTTTCATTTTGCAAAACTTTAGAAAATCCTAGTTTTAAAGGCACGTTATTTTTCATTTTCCGGCTGCATCTTGAGATAATGTAAAACAAAACAGTTCCCGTTTTACCCTCCCATCTCAACCCCTTCTCTTTGCTAACCTAGTTTAGGTATTGTTTTCATGCTGTCACCAAGGCTAAAACACCAGCATCTTCCAAAATAGAGACTAAGGAAATGATCAGATTTCTTTAATGCTCAACTCAGCACAGTAACTTGGCTGGGGGAATAAATATATGTTGAACAGTGGCAAACCCTGTTCCTTGAATGAAGGACTGGCGGAAAAATTCACAATCCTTGTAAAATCTGACAAACGAAGAAAATAAGATCCTCTGGTAAAATGAAAGCAAATGGGAAGATGGGCTTAATCTGATTCAAATCTGAGTGAAGAACAGTATTAGTCACTAGGAAAACTTATTTAGAAGAGAAGTGCTCGATAAGTCCAGCTTATGTACTTTTCTCTTTAACTGACAGGGAGACTCCTAGTGGATTTGGAGAAGCAAAAAGAAGGGGTTTATGCAACTCTGTGTGTTGACGGAAAATTTTATTCAAGTGCCTGGCTTGCCTAAGGAAGGAGGAAAGAAGGGTTGGGGTGACAATGATGACAGGTCAAAGGCTTGAGGGTTAAGCTACGTGAGGCCCTACTGTATTACACTCAGGGTTATTTTGGGATGGTCACAAGAGTACTTGAACCCTGAACAAAGAACTCCTCCTTGCCTTATCCTATTGCAGACGGGAGCAAAGTGTTCAAGTGCCCCAAATCTGAAGCAACTGTGAAACCCCAACCAAAAGGTTAGTGAATGGGAGTCTCTTCCATTCTCTTGGGCTGCCTTTCTCCTTAAAAACCATTGCATTCACACACCCAGGGTTAGCCCTGTTTTCCCCATAATATTTATAACAGTCTGCTAAAAGGAACACTTAATAGTACTGATGAAACACAAGTGGGTATCTGATATAGCTGGTGACAGGTACAGTAAAAAAAAAAAAAAAAAAAATCATAGTGACTCTAGTTACACTTGGTTTTAGCCAACTTTGTCCTGATAGCACTGCCCTGGGTACTGCTGGGAGTTGAATTTAGAAAAGGAAAAAATAGCAGAACCAAGAATCTATGGTCAAAGTCAGTTTTGCTTGTAGATAAGCAACTCAGAAAGATCAAGCCTTCAAGCCTCTCTCATGACAGATACAGGAGAATAATTTTAAATAATAATACAGACAATACATACAAAAACACTTTAAAAAGAATAAACAAGTCACACTATAGTTAGCTGAATAATATTAACTTCCCTCCAAGTTCAACACTACTCAGTATCTGCTCTGGAAAATATCTCTGTGACCCGTAAAGACATCGGTCACAAGCCCTGTGTTAAATTAGCACCAGCTAACTGAAGTCTTTCATCTCTTCCTTCCATTAGCCTGAACTTGACAAAGATCCCAAATGAGTAAGAATCTTTCATCTCAGCAACAGACTTCCAGGACAGTTATAAATATAGGCTTACTCGTGGGGTGAGGTTTTAACTTCTGATATACAAAGTGTTAATGGTTTCAGTGACTCCTGGGCCAAAACTCTGCAGTACTCTATTTGCTTGTGGTATATTATGATTGTATTATTGAAGCTCATAACTACTCAGCCAAATGAAAGTTTCTCCAAGCCTTTGTGCTTTCTTTCCTCAACCCATTCAGATTTAACTATAATGTTCAAGATCTAGCTCATCAAAAAATTTAATATAAAAAGACCATTCACAACTCTCCATCTCCAGCAGGCAATGTAATATTACTGGTTACTCTTCATCAAGCACCACAATTCTATGTGGTAGGTAGAGTGATTGTCTTCATTTTACAGATGAAGAAACTCATGATAGAGGTTTCAGTATTGGCCCTCCACCACAGCTATGAAGTGGGCTTCCGTTGTGGCTCAGCTGGTAAAGAATCTGCCTACAGTGTGGGAGACCTGGGTTTGATCCCTGGGTTGGGAAGATCCCCTGGAGAAGGGAAGGCTACCCACTTCAATATTCTGGCCTGGAGAATTCCATGGACTGTATAGTCCATGGGGTTGCAAAGAGTCGGACTCGACTGAGCAACTTTCACTCACTTCACTTACAGCTATGAAGTGGCAGAGATGAGATCTGACTCTAGATTTTCAGGCTCCCAGCCCATATTCTGAACCTTGGAGAAAACAGAAGCTAAATAACACCCTCAGTCTCTCATTTTATCTTCCCAATTACCTTATATAACCATGGACAGAAGCCATTCATCAACAGTTCAAATCCTACCACACTGGGAACATCCAATATCAATTGAGTCAAAAGATATTTTAAGTTACAATCAGATGGTTGGGTCACTCCATCTCTCCATCCTGGCAAACCCATCTGTTGTTATTCCTTTTGTGTGCCTTTCCACTCCTAATTTGGTTTTCCTCTTACATTTGACTCTGGCACATTCTTTCCTGCAGGTTGCCAAACATCCTTGTGATGAGACCAAAAAAAAAAAAAAAAGAGTCCTGTAAGAGTATCCATAACTTTCCTTTCCTCTCTGTCCTGTCAAGAAAAATTCTCCTGTCCAAAGCAGAAGAATTCTTGCTTGGTAAAAGAAAAGCTAGGTCAATTAAAAGATAAGGAAACTGGGGCAGAGAGATCATTTCCCCCAGAGTTTGTTCTACTGTAAAGTGATAGTGGCAAGTTTTTAAATCTAAATACTACAGGAATTACATTTTATTAATGCTTGTACACCCATATCATGATGCTAAGTAAACATTAGGTGCTTGGTCAAAATTTGTTATATGAATGAAATGAATAGAAAGGAAAAGAGAGAAAGAAAGAAAGGAAACTGATATCAAGTGGTGTATATTACTATGTTTGAGTTCATGGAAGGCAGAGACAAAATTAGGTGAAATTATTTTCACAGTTCTTTTTGTGCTTCCTATAACTAGCACCCTCTAGGTGACATCTGAACGTGTCCTAGGTTTATACTTATTTCTGTGTTAGAATTGGTTGTGCAATAGTGAGGTGCTGAATTAAACTGTCCTTGAATATCACTGAATAAGCAGTTCTCTTGCTGTGTTTTCATTTCCCATGTATTTTGTCAACCAACAGACTTGGATGCCCACTATTTACGACTGACAGCTCAGGGTGAAAGAGAAACAAAAAAAGTGGGTAGGGATGCCATTATAGTTGAGGGTGTCACATTAGAGAGCCAGATAGTTACAGCATAGGATGGATGGACATGGGTTTGGGTGGACTCTGGGAATTGGTGATGGTCAGGGAGGCCTGGCATGCTGCAGTTCATGGGGTCGCAGAGTCGGACACGACTGAGCAACTGAACTGAACTGAACTCTCCTTTCTTGCCAGTTTCTTTTACATTAAATGTTGATCCCAGGAACTTCATATTTTAAAATGATATCCAATAAAAGAAACGTCTTGGACCTTTTTGAAAGTATATTCTTAGAAATATTATGTAACATAAATTGCTGTTATAAAATGTCATGGCTCAAAAGTGAGAGAATGCATTTATTTCATGGCATCCAGTCCCATCACTTCATGGCAAATAGATGGGGAAACAGTGGCTGACTTTATTTTTCTGGGCTCCAAAATCACTGCAGATGATGATTGCAGCCATGAAATTAAAAGATGCTTACTCCTTGGAAGGAAAGTTATGACCAACCTAGACAGCATATTAAAAAGCAGAGACATTACTTTGCCAACAAAGGTCCATCTAGTCAAGGCTATGGTTTTTCCAGTGGTCATGTATGGATGTGAGAGTGGGCTATAAAGAAAGCTGAGTGCAGAAGAATTAATGCTTTTGAACTGTGGTATTGGAGAAGATTCTTCAGAGTTCCTTGGACTGCAAGGAGATCTAACCAGTCCATCCTAAAAGAGATCACTCCTGGGTGTTCATTGGAAGGACTGATGTTGAAGCTGAAACTCCAATGCTTTGGCCACCTGATGCAAAAAGCTGACTCATTTGAGAAGACCCTAATGCTGGGAAAGATTGAGGGCAGGAGGAGAAGGGGATGACAGAGGATGAGATGGTTGGATGGTATCACCGACTCAATGGAGATGGGTTTGGGTGGACTCTGGGAGTTGGTGATGGACAGGGAGGCATGGCGTGCTTCAGTTCATGGGGTCTCAAAGAGTCGGACATGACTGAGCGGCTGAACTGAACTGAACTGAGGATGGTAGGTGCTCTGGTGGAGAAACGTACCCAGTGCTGGGGACAGTGGACAGGGTTTCCATCTTTTGCAGAAAAAGCAAGAAGATGATAGGGGAAATGGTTACAGAGGAACGTGCAGGGTGTGAAGGATGTTCCAAGTGAGAAAACAGTTTGGACAAGGGCATAGCACCATGCACATCATGCCGTGTTCAGGGACTGGCAAGAGGGCTTGGTAGAGCAAGCGTGCATGGCAGGGTCCTGCCTGGTGCCAGGAGTGGAGACTCACGGGGAGGCTGAGACAGATTCAGAGGGGCCTTATCTGCCCTGCTAAGGAACTTGGGTTGCTTCTTCTGTTTTATTTATTTTTGGGGTGACACCACATGGCATGCAGGATCTTAGTTCCCCTACCAGGGGAAGCATGGATTCTTAACTATTGGGCCACCAGGGAAGTCCCTCTCCTTTTAGCATTTTAAACCAGGCTTAATTTTCCTGACCAAGTACACAGTGTCTGTGTGTTCCTTGCTCTCCGATTTCTGTCTAAGTGAATCTGATCCAAACGTGTCTGCAAGCCTGGACCTTGGTCTTTCTGGTAAGTCATCCTAGAAGACTCCATATTTTGGTAAGACTGCAACTGCCAGCCACAAGCTTGATGAGTAGCCCAGGGACCATGGGGATATTCTGGGATGCCTGTGTGAAGTAGTGTGAGAGAGGCATAATAAACATTTGTCCTAAGCACACCAGAAAACATTATTCTTTTTGTCAAAGAATAGCCTGCTAAGTAATATTGTTTGTTGGATTTGCTTTCAATATTATACATGTATTTAACTTACTACAAAATTAAACTTCAAAATGAAATATCAATAAAATTAAAAAGGCAAATGATTTCATGTTAAAATACCAACCACTAACATTTACAAAATCTTTGTGGTTGGTATTTTAACATGGAATCATTTGCCTCTTTAATTTTATTCTGTAAATAAATTTTACATAATATAAAACATACATGTCCCATTCCAGTTTTTCACTTAGTAGTGTCTCATATAGAGTTCTTCATGCATTTATTTATTCACTCATTCACTTTAGAAATATTAAGTAGTAGTAGTAATCACACTGGAGAAGGCAATGGCACCCCACTCCAGTACACTTGCCTGGAAAATCCCATGGACAGTGGAGCCTGGTGGGCTGCTGTCTATGGGGTCGCACAGAGTCGGACACGACTGAGCAACTTCACTTTCACGTTTCACTTTCATGCATTGGAGAAGGAAATGGCAACCCACTCCAGTGTTCTTGCCTGGAGAATCCCAGGGACGGGGGAGCCTGGTGGGCTGCTGTTTATGGGGTCGCACAGAGTCGGACATGACTGAAGCGACTTAGCAGCAGCAGCAGCAGTAATCACATGCTGTACATGTCTCATCTAGTCCTCAGAGCAAATCTGAATTAGATACTATTGTTATCCCCATTTCAAAAGGAAGAAACTAAAGCTCAAGGATGTTTAATGACATGCTTAAAGTCATACAACCAGCAAGCAATAGAGCCAGAACTCAAACATATCTGCTAGTCCCATCAGCACTGAGGGTTTTTTCTTCACAGTCGATTTGATTTTCTTTTTAAACTTCAAAAAGAAAAAAAAAATACCTGCACTTTGCCATAAGCTGAATAATATAATAGAAAAACAAGCATTTATGTCCACAGTGACCCTTCCACTACAAATCTCACTGTGGCCCCCAGCCCAATCTCAAGTAACAGCTGAAGTGTATTCTTCCATACTGTTGTTCTCTATCTCATACAATTATATTTGTTCGTATGTAAAGCTTTTATTTTTCTTTTACTCAGATGAGTGAAATATGTACAGTACAATTTGTTAATTTCTCTCACTGTGTCTTGACTCTTACTCAAATCAATACATACAACACTAATTTGTTAATTTTACTAGTATGAATATACCACAAATTTTCATTTTTCCCCCATTTTAATGAAATTGATATTTTTGCTTAAACAATGCTACACAAACATACTTTTATAAATATGCTTATATTCTGGCACTATTATTTATTCAGGAGAGACTCCAGAAAGAACAAAAGGATACTCATGTTTTGTAATCTGAATGTATGTTATTACATTTCTTTCCCCAAATGTAAGTCAAATTTCTAACAGCAGTGTATGACAAGGTCCCTTTCCCCATATCTTTGTCAAAGCTGAATATCATTAATCTTCCAAATAGTTCCACAGATATTTCCCTGCAAATGGTATCTCATTATTTTCACATGCATTTTCCTGCTTACCAATGAGGTGGAATGTCTTTTCATGTATTTATTATGCTAATTAGCCTTTTAGGAAATTTTCTCTACTATGAATCCATGTTTTATAAATACTTTATAATATATTGCTGTATTTAAAAATTCATGCAAGAAAATAATCTTTATAAATTGATAAAATGCTTATTTCAAATGGAGAGGAGTTCTATAAAGGGTTTGATTGTGTGGTGTTTCTATTTATTATTTTAAATTTTTTGTTAATAGATCTTATTGCTACAATGCACACACACACACACATATACATACTGTGTTGTTCCTATCTTATTCCCTTCATATTTGCTCTTCACTCTTCTTTTCTCTATAGCAAACCTTATAGTTCCACCCATGTCCCCTGGGCACCAGCCATTCCAGTGCATGCCTGCAGGAGTCATCTTTCCCAAGAGCCTTTCCCCACCTCCCCTCCCCCGGGGTTCCCTTCCTCCCCAGAGGCAGGCAAAATGGATGGGAGTTGGAGAATAATGGCCTTAGCTTTCTTCTCTCTGGGAGAGAAGAATGATTTTGAGATGCCTTTGATATGTCTCCCAGATTTCCCCAGTAGGATGGTCTTGGGTGCCCATTCACATGCCTTTATTGACTCCCCTATCTCTCTTCCCACCTCTTTATTAGGCTTCCTTTGGGAATATCTACTTTTAGTCAGGTATGTTGTGAACTGCTGATATACTCTGGTGATCAAGATGCACAGAGTCCCGGATGTGAACTTAGTCTTATGGTTTTTTCTATTCCTCTGCTTCTGTGTTGGTTGACAAGTTTTGGTACAGAAAGCAAATGCTGCAGAGCCCAACATGATCCCTAAGGAGGTCTAATATTCAGATGGTGTTAGAACGAACTCAGAGGGGCAAACAACTTGGAATCTGCTCGTTTTCTCTTTTTAGGAGTCTGGCATGAATGTGTTTAAACTGACACATTTCCATCATTGATCCCAAGTGTTCGCATTCCCTACCCCAACTTACTTCATTTACTTCTCCTGCTTGGGAACCCAACTCTACTGGTATGTAAATTCTGAGTCATAGGAGATCTAAGGGTACAGTGTTGATCTTGACATCATATCCTGTTTGATGGATTGTAAGGACTTCCCTCTACAAACACACACACACATAAACTACCTCTTGCAAACTTCAGAAAACTTTCCTTTGGATATGTGGGTTGCTATGGTGATGAGAGCAGTGGAAGTGAGAGGCACTTATAGAAATGACTGTAAACGAGGCTTAAATAACTTTCAAGAACATTTTCCTAACTCAATCTTGGTCAAGAGCATTGCTGGGTTCCCTTGGCCTGTGGCAATATGTTTCTATGTTCATTCACTGAGTAGCCTCAGTTGCCAAGTGATTGGTGTGTATACAGTGGGGAACACAGATACAAAACCTGCCTCTCAGGAGTTAATGGTGAAAGAAAGCACCTTAACTAGCAAGTAGACGCATAAGTAGAAAAATGGTATCAAGAAAAGAATAGGGGCTATAAGCAGAATTATATCTTGGATTTGTTATTTACATATTTGTGATAACACAAAAGGGAAAAATCAGGGAGCGCCTACTTTGGTTTGGGGCAGGAGGCTCTTTAAGGAAGTATTGGTAAACTAAGTTCAGAAAAATGAGTAAGAGATTGAGCCACAGCTGAGGGTGGAAAGGGAGGACCGTTTCAGGCAGAGAAACAGCAGTGCAAAGGTCATGAAGTGGGAGAGACCATGTTATATCCCAGCACTGAGAGCACAGTGAGAGTGGGGTGATGGTGTCGGAATTAGATAGTGGTGCACTGATGGTTTCATATCACATTTATTAGTAGGTCTGTCCCTAGAAGATATCGTCAAAGCTATGGTTTTTCCAGTAGTCATGTATGCATGTGAGAGCTGGACCATAAAGAGGGCTGAGTGTCAAAGAGTTGTTTCTTCAACTTGTGGTGTGGGAAAGACTCTTGAGAGTCCCTTAGACTGCAAGGAGATTAAACAGTCAATCCTAAAGGAAATCAACCCTGAATATTCATTGGAAGGACTGATCCTGAAGCTAAGCTCCAGGACTTTGGCCACTTGATGAGGAGAACTGACTCAATGGAAAAGACCCTGATACTGGGAAAGATTGAGGGCAGGAGGAGAAGAGGGTGGCAGAGGATGAGATGGTTGGATGGCATCACTGACTCAACAGACAGGAGTTTGAGCAAACTCTGGGAGATAGTGGAAGGACAGAGGAACCTGGAGTGCTGCAGTCCATGGGATCCCAAAGAGTTGGACTCAACTTATTGACTGAACAACAATCACCCCAGAAGATCATTACTTCACTCCTAGAAGAAGAGTCTCTTCAGCTTGACTTCTATGTTGCAACCTCCCTCCCCGAACTATGCACCAAAATTGAGAACTGGATCACCTGTTTGGATAAAGATGCACCAGCTTTGGGGCAGAGACAATTACCAGGAAGGAATAAAAATGAAGTACCTTTCAGGATTCCCATTAAACCTTGAGGAGCATATCCCTGTGTTAATATGTGAGAGCATTTGCCAGGCGCACCCACATCGATTTTCTGTGCTTCCTGAAACATTTCCTTCCTTTGGCTCCCATGACTCTCCTGTTTTCCTCCTGCCTTGACACTGTCTCCTCTTTCTCCTTTGCAGGCTCATCACTGTCCACTGGGCTTTGGAATTATGAAGTCTCTCAAAGCTAGTTAATGCTTAGTCATCCTCCAAATCTTATCTTAAGCATGGTTTCCTTGGGCTTCCCTGGTGGCTCAGATGGTAAAGCGTCTGCCTGCAATGTGGGAGACCCAGGTTCCATCCCTGGATCAGGAAGATCCCCTGGAGAAGGAGATGGCAACCTACTCCAGTACTCTCACCTGGAAAATTCCATGGACAGAGGAGCCTGGTAGGCTATAGCCCATGGGGTCACAAAGAGTCAGACATGACTGAGCGACTTCCCTTTCCTTGGGGAAGCCTCTCCTGGTCTCCTTGACTGATCAAACCCCCTTGGTATGTACAAGTGGTGTGTCCCCCTACCCTGAATTTATATCTTGAAGCCTTCCCCTCCAATGTGATAGTGTTTGGAGATAGGCCTTTTGGGAGATAATAGATTTAGATGAAGTCATGAAAGTAGGGACCTCATGATGGGATTAGTACCCTTATCTGAAGAGGAAGAGGGACTAGAACTGTCTGCCTGTGAGGATGTGAAGAAGGAGGCCATTTGCAAACTAGGAAGAGAGCTCTCACCAGAACTCATCTATCCTGGAACCCTAATCTTGGCCTTCTAACCTCCAAACTGATAGGAAATAAATCCATTGTTTAAGCCACTCACATGGTATTTTACTGAGGGAGCCTAAGCTAATAAACCCACTCTGACAGGTACTCATAGAACCATGCTCCTGTTCTTCAACAGCTCTTAGAGAGTCATGATTTTAGATTAATTGGTTTGACTAAAGAATTTTAGATTAATAGGTATGACTAAAGAATTTTAAATTAGTTGGTATGTGTGTATTAAAGAATTTATCCCCAGAAATTCAGCTCCATAAGCACAAAGTCTCTTGTCTCCTAAGGGTTATCATGAGAACCAGTTTCATGTAGAGTAGTTGCTCAGGGCCCCATGTTCAGATGGGCTCCATGCCTGGTTTAATACTCTGCTGTTGCCATGTTGAATCTTAATAATTTTTGAACAAGGGGATGTGCATTTTTTTTCCTTTGGCCCCATAGATTATATAATCAGTTCTGCTGATTGTATATTATCATTATATATATGTATCTGCTGATAATATATCTGGTGATATATTATCATTATATCCCATTTAGCAGTGTCTGGCACATAGTAGAGTCTCAGTAAGTATCAGCTGAATGACCAACTGACTGACTGTCTATGACGTGTCCAGAACTGAGAATGGTGGCTGGCTCTATCTGACCCCAAAGCCCAGGCATTTTCTGCCTCTCCATAGACCACTATTTACACTCAGATATGAGGCTGGGTTTGACTAAAGCTGCTCAGGGACCTTCCTCTCTCACTCATTGCTCCAAATTATTTGCTCCTGGGGCATCTCTGGGGTAGTGTTGCAGTGGCAGCATTCTCTGGCATAAACATGCTTCTGAGTCATAGAGCAATGCCATCTCGAGGGGCCCGGACAGCTGCAGCTGTCAGGCATCTGTGAGTTACTTTGAGATGGCATGAAAAATATCTCCTGATTGGTTAAATCTGCCTTACGTTCTGCCCCCCAGATCTGTAGAACTGACATTTGTACAGAATACTTTTATACAACATATGAAAATATGAGGCTGGCTACTGAAAAGAATGCTGCTGCTGCTGCTGCTAAGTCGCTTCAGTCGTGTCCAACTCTGTGCAACCCCATAGATGGCAGCCCACCAGGATCCCCCATCCCTGGGATTCTCCAGGCAAGAACACTGGAGTGGGTTGCCATTTCCTTCTCCAGTGCATGAAGGTGAAAAGTCAAAGTGAAGTCGTTTAGTCGTGCCCGACTCTTAGTGACCCCATGGACTGCAGCCTACCAGGCTCCTCTGTCCATGGATCTTCCAGGCAAGAGTACTGGAGTGGGGTGCCATTGCCTTCTCCAACTGAAAAGAATGGACCTCCTCAAATTTAGTTGCAATAATCCCACTCGTCAAAATTAATCTGAATTTTATCTGAAGCTCTTTGACTTTCTCTAGTTATAGTTAATTTACAAAAGTAACATGAAAGGACTACCCTTGGAATCAGAAAACTGGGACAAGAGTGGAGAATTGACTCAGGTTGTTGCTGTTCAGTCACTAAGTTGTGTCCTACTCTTTGTGACCCCATGGACTGCAGCATGCCAGGCCTCCCTGTCTTTCACTATCTCTCAGAGTTTGCTCAGACTCACATCCATTGAGTAGTGATGCCATCCAACTGTCTCATCTTCGGCTGCCCTCTTCTCCTTTTGCCTTCAATCTTTCCCAGCATCAGGGACTCTTTGCATCAGGTGGCCAAAGTATTAGAGCTTCAGCTTCAGCATCAGTCCTTCCAATGTATATTCAAGGTTGATTTCCTTTAGGATTGGCTGGCTTGATCTCTTTGTTGTCCAAGGGACTCTGAAGAGTCTTCTCCAGCACCACAGCTTGAAACCATCAATTATTAAATGGTCAGCCTTCCTTATGGTCCAACTCTAACATCCATACTTGACTACTGGAAAAACCATAGCTTTGACTATATGGACCCTTGTTGGCCAAATGATGTCTCTACTTTTTAACACACTGTCTCAGTTCATCACAGCTTTCCTTCCAAGGAGGAAGTATCTTTTAATTTCATGGCTGGAGTTATCTGCAGTAACTTTAGAGCTCGAGAAAATAAAATCTGTCACTCAGGTTATGGAAATTGCATTGTGAATTGTCTTGCCTTCCTAAGGGCATGAAGTGTATCTTATGGTTAAGGGTTCAGGAAGATAGATTTGCAAAATCTTGCCTTGAAACAAGCATCAGCGCCATAAAGCTGGGGCCACCTTTGGTGCAGGGCTCCCTGGGCAAAGTTTTTGCTCTTTCAGTGTTTCTGACAAGAGCTCTGTGCCCTTAAACCATCTTCAAATGGCGATGAGAAGACAGTCAAGATCAAAAAGAATTAGCTGGTGTGCTTTCAGTCATTTTTAAAAAAAATTTTTCTTTCTTTATTTAGGCCATGCTGGGTCTTCATTGTAGCACAAAGACTTTCTCTAGTTGCAATGTGAGGGCTTCCCTTTTTGCAGCACATGGGCTCTAGAGCATGGGCTCAGTGGTCACTGTGGCTGGCTTAGCTGCCCTACAGCATGTTGGATCTTATTTCCCTGACTAGGGATCGAACCTTTGTTCCCCTGCATGGGGGACCACCAGAGAAGTCCCCCAACACTCTTTAAATAAAAGACTGAGCAGGGTTTGTTTCATGAGACTGTGCTTTGCCACACCAATTGTATCAAGCAAAGGTAATGCTACCTTTGCTTTAGTTTGTATTATGGTTCTGGGGTGGATAACCCTGTCTCCAATGGGCTCCTCGTAAGGGTGGTGAGTATTATCTTTTGGATCTATAGGTTTAAATGGCAAGTGGTTAGAATCTCAAGGAATCTTTTGCCTGCTTGGTGACTCTGGGTACCCTAGAAAATCTCAAGGGCAGAGTTTAAGGTTCACGTGAGTCTCGGGTGGGTCCAAAAAGGACGCCATTACACATTCATCCATCCTGGACTGATCAAGACCCCTCAAGTACCACTTCATTCTCTTTCTGATGTCATTCCAAGAGAATGCTGGGCCAGGAGTGTCTCTTTCCAGCCACTCAGTCCTCATGTAATTATAGTGTTGATAATAATAAGAAAGTATCATCACTAACACTTTTTGAGTGTAACTATTCTGAGCATATAGGCACTTTCTATGTATAGACTGATTTTTTTCCTGCAACAACCCTCTGAGGTAGGCACTATTATTACTCTCTTTGAGAGATGATGAAACTCATACGCAGAGAGTTATGTACAGTCCCTCCATCTGGAAAAAGGACTGCACTGTTTATCCTAGTGACATTTTCAGGGCTCTGTTGTAGGAGTTTGCAAAGATGACTTAAAAATATTTTAAAGTGAACTCAAATTGCTGGAGCTCAGAGGATGGGTGTTTAAATAAAAGAAAGAAATCAGTAAGTTGCTCTTGGATATTTTTTTAAGGGGAAGGGTATGTACATCTTGAAAAAAGTCAACTTGAAGCATAGGGCCACTTTGGGAAATCATATTTCAAGAAGTTAACTTTTCATTTGGCATTATCAATGCCTTTGATAGAGACTCTTTTTCATGTTAGGGGTCAGGTCAACCTAATACGTGTTAAATGTCAGCTCAAACCTCTCTTTCAAAAAGTATGGACCAATGGACCATCTAACATTGTTCATCTTTGAATCACCCATTGAAACAAAAGCTGCAACTTTTACTTTCAATGCATGAATACACTTTCTTCAAATTCATTTTCTGAGTTTGATTAGCCTGGGCTGCTTTCGAATCATGACCTTTTAGAAGGAACTAGTATCTCTTTACCCTTCCAAATTATGATGCCAGAATAATTGAGGAAAATTAATCAAAGTTATGCAGAAATAATTAGAGGTTATCCAAACTCCCATCTCAAATTATTCTTCTTTTCACCTCTTCATTTTTTAAATATCTGTTAGATTCTTTCTTAAGTACGAGATTTTCCCGTAATACCCATGGACACTGCATAGATGCACAGCAGAACTCCATTTTCATATAATATGAAGGAGTAGAAAAAGGGAAGAGGGGCAATCATATCCACAGAGGCAACAGTTGGCAGGCTTTGCTTTCAAGCAGTTTTGGAGGGGGGGTCCTCGTTGCTGTCTTGGGCTTCTCTCTAGTTGTAGCGTGTGGGCCTCTCATCCCACTGGTTTCTTCCATTGTGGAGCACGGGCTCCAGGCACTCAGTTGGAGCACTCAGGCTCGGTAGTCGTGGTACACAGGCTTCCTTACTCCGTGGCACATGAGCTCTTCCCAGACTAGGGGTTGAATCCGTGTCCCCTGCATCGGCAGGCAGATTCTTAACCACTGGACCACCAGGAAAGTCCCTGTTTTTTAAGTATTTATTTATTTGGCTGTACTGGGTCTTAGTTGCAGCACATGGGATCTTCAGTCTTCATTGCAGCATGCCTGATCTTTTAGCTCTGCATGTGGATTTTTAGCTGGGGTATGTGGGATCTAGTTCCCTGATCAGAGATCAAACCTGGGTCCTGTGCATTGGGAACACAAAGTCTTAGCTACTGAATCACCAGGGAAGTCTGCAATTGACAGATTTTTTTTAAAAAAGTGTCTGTCTTAGTTCAGGCTTCTATAACAAAAATACCATAGACTGGGTGCTTTCAACAACAAATAGTTATTTCTCACAGTTCTGAATGCCAGGAAGTCCAAGATTAAGGCATCTGCAGACCTGAGTCTGATGAGAGATTGCCATTTGGTTCACAGATGACAGCCCTCTCACTGTATCATCATACGAGGAAGGGATAAGGGAGCTCTCCAGATCTCTTTTTCATAAGGACACTAATCCTGTTCTTGAGCCTCTCCCCTCCATGACCTAATCACCTCCTATAAGGCCCTACCCCCCTAATACCACTGGGGATGATACAGACCCTCAGTGGAAACTGTACCTTGGATTTTAAATTGTGACCTTTTCCCTTGCTAGCTTATGTGGTAGGATACTCATGATGCTGAGCAGCAGGAAAAGGGGCAACTGCCAGTAGGCCACGTGATTCCATGATCACTGATACACTCAACAACCGCCCTGAACCCAGATAACTATTCTGTTTTTCACTGTCAATACGGTATTCAATGAATTATTTGAGATAGTCATACTTATTATAAAATAGACTTTATGTTCGATGTTTTTGCCCAACTGTAGGCTAACATAAATGTTTTGAGCATGCTTAAGGTAGGCTAGGCTAAGGATGATATTCTGCAAGTTAGGTGTATTAAATGCATTTTTGACTTAAATATTTCCAACTTACGATGAGGTTATTGGGACATAACCTCATCGTAAGTTGAAGAAGATCTGTATTTTTTAAGTGGCCCAAAACAACTCTTGTAAAATTAGTCCACTGTTTTTCCAAAAGCTGTCATACAAGTTCCCCAGGTAATAATTTTTATATCATGATGCTTAGGCCCTGAAATATCATGTGATATTAATCAGGATTTGTAGCTGTAAGCCATAGTTTCAAGAAAACCAAAGCTATCTTCTTACTGTAGTAAAACATGGTTTCAATCTCTTAAGAGATCATCATAAAGCAAGCTGGGATAATTTTATAGCTGTGAACCTAATTTTACCTCCTAATAAAAATATGATACTGCCTATTTGGAAAATTCAAAAAGACTCTATTTGCAGATTTAATAGTATTTTTTTAAGTTTGTTAAATTACAGATTATCCAGTTTTGTGAAAGCACACCTCAGGACCCAGTTCTCCTAGAAAATTTTTGTTTGAAGTGAAGTAAGAATTCTGAAATGGCATATGATTTCATCATTGCAAGATATCAGACATGCAGTCCCAATTTAGAAACCCCAGAATAAGAGCATACTGAAAGACAGCTTTGATCATTATAAGGATGTGGGCAAACATCATGCATCTGATGACGGTAAGAGCTAACATTTACTAATCGCCAACCTTGTGTCAGGCAGTGTTCTAAGTGTTCATTTAATCCTCATAAAACCCAGTTCTGAATGAGGCAGAGACTAACATTTCCTCCAGTTTACGGATGAGGAAACTGAAGCACTGAGATTACGTTACTTTCCTAGGATTATACCCGTAGTGTAATTCTAGGATTGGCTGCAGAGCCCACACTTGCACTGTTCAATATGGTGTTTGTTCACTGGCCCATGTGCCTACTGAGCACATGAAATGTGGCCAGTGGGAACTGAGATGTGCTGTAAGTTAATAAAACACACTCCAGATTTTGAAAGCTTAGTATGAAGTATACCTCTTATGTATATGAAGTATACTTAGTATTAAGTATAAAGTGTCCCTTTAACAATTTTTCTAATGATTACACATTGAAATGATATTTTGGATACACAGCATTCAATAAGACATGATCAGAATTAGTTTCACCTATTTTTTTCTTCTTCATGTAGCTATGAGAAAATTTTCAGTTACACTAAAAGGCTTTTATTCTATTTCTCCTAGAGAACTCTGATCCAAACTCTTAAACAGTCTCTTCCTCTGGTAGCAAAGCCTTTCATTGCTAACGGTTTTCATTTTGTATAAGGCTATTAGCAATGTGAATAAACTGTCAGCCTGAATGATTCAATGAAGAATGTGAAGAGAAACAAAAGAAGAGAAGCAGAGATCTCATCCGAAGTTATCAGCAATAAAATCTTGAAGCAGGAAGACATGTGGACTATTGTCTGCAGCACATAGAGCTCTGTGGTGCAAATTCATTTACAGAATGTCTCTTTATTTCTAGACTGTCCTGGCTGCAACCTTTGATGAGCAAACACCAGCAACCAGCTGACATATTTCTTATTGCCTTCTCAATGACAGAAGAAAAACACTTGATGATTTGCCTTGCAGCCCGTCAACAGAACACTTGTCTGTCCATCAAAGGCTACCCAGCATTTTTATTCACTCATGGATTTGTTCTTTTATTCCTAAATCATACAAGACCCCTGCCTTGCTGTTCTGAGGACATACAGGTTTCTTCTCCTCCTTTTTGCAGACCCTAAGGGGCAAAGTCTGTGGGGCACAGGGATGAGGAGGAAGGGAAGAAGTGAGAAGAAAGGGTTTGCATGTGGAAAGGAGTGGACCGTGGTGGTCAAGGCCCAGGGCACAGAGGTGAATAAACAGCTCCTGCTCTCTGTCCAGGGCTACTTCCCCTCCCCCACTTCGTCAAAGTGCGAGCTTTGACCCCTGCCCCCCATGCTCCTCACCACTCTAATTCAGAAGGCTCTTTCAGGATTTAAGTTTTAGTTGTTCTCATCTGAACCTTCAAAGGGGTAGAATCATTTTTCAGTATATTGTGCAAGAATAGAAGAGGGTGGACCACAAACAATATGAATCCTGATGACTCCAGAAAAATCTTTTTAAGACCTAAAGGGGAATGTCCCTGGCGGCACAGTGGATAAGAATCCACCTGCCAGTACAGGGGACACGGGTTCTATCCCTGGTCTTGAAAGGTTCCACATGCCGTGTGGGCAGTTAAGCCTGTGCACCACAGCTACTGAACCCGTGCTCTGGAGCCTATGAGCCACAGCTGCTGAAGTCCAGGCACCTAGAGCCCACGTCTTGCAATAAGAGAAGCCACCCAATGAGAAGCCCACACACAACTAGAGTAGCCCCACTCTCTGCATGAGAGAAAACCCGCAAGCACAGCGAAGACCCAGCGCAACCAAAAATATAATAACCAGGTAAACTATTTTTAAAAAAGAAAAAGACAGCCTGTACTCTCTGCAGACCCTGAAAGCTGCTCATCCGTCTTCTTCCTTGAGTCCCACAAAGTGTTTCCACCTTCAGCACCAACTTCAAGTAGAATATTTCAGAATAGGGAGAGCAGCCAAGATGGCAGAGAAGGACCCTGAGCACACCCAAGTCACAACTATCTGCAGAACAACTGAACCGAGAGGGACCCTGTGGGGCTCTTGGGCGTGGAAGCCTTTTTTTGTCCCCCATTTATTATAGCAAGATTCCAGCTTCCATGACCTTCCCTGAGTTCCGAGGGCGGATTCAAACTATTGCTCATCAAGGAAGGAGCAGCCAAGAAATCACCTGAGGCAAGATTAAAGGGAGGAGGACTTCCCTGGTAGCCCAGTGGTTAAGACTCCAGACTTCCAGGGCAGGGGGTGGGAGTTTGATCTCTGGTCTGAGAACTAAGATCCTGCATCACATGTGGCCAAAAAAATTAAGGAAAAGGCAGGGGCTGGGGGTGACCAGAGAAGCTCATAAGATTAGGAGACTGACCACCTGAGACCCTGCACACACCCTGATCTTGTCAGCAACCCTGTCCTTGAACTGTTGGTATGAAACTCTACATCAAATCCCACCAGGCTGGGACACATAGTTTTTGAGAGCAGCAGCCCCCTGTGTATCCCTTTGCTTGGCAAAGTAATACCCAAAACTCTGTCTCTGATGCAGAGAGGCCAAGATTTTGGCATTGCAACCAGCAGTGAAAAAGATAGGAAACTCCCAGGAAAGATCTTCTACAGCTAAAGATATAAAGAAAGAACCACAAGACAAGTAGGAGAGGGGAGACTCACAATATAATTAAATCCCATCCCCCCAGGGTTTGTGACTCACACATTGGAGATTGATTATATTGCAGTTTCTCTTACAGGAGTGAGAGTCTTGAGCCCCACTGGCTTCCTGGCCCAGGGCTATCATACCAGGATAACAAGCCCCCAGAGCACTTGGCATTGAGGGCCAGAGGACTTAACTGCAGAACCAATTAAGGACTGGTTCTATTCCCCTCAGGACTAGGGGAATAGACTTCACTCCTGAAGGGAGAACCCAAAATCTCAGTGCACCAGGACCCAGGGCAAGAGCAGTAATGAGATGGGAGCCTGAGCCGGATCTACCTGCTGGTCTGCAGAGATGCTTTAGGCCAAACAACTAAATCATTAGCTGCAGGCTTTTTAAAAATTAAAGAGCCCACCACCACCTCTGGGCTCTTGCACCCCACAGGAGGGCCAAGACCCAATTCCACCCACCAGTGGTCTTGCACTAGCTTTTCCCAACCAGGAAGCCTACCTGAGCCTTTTTTTTTCCCCCCAAGTATCTATTCTTCCCCACACTCCCCTCCCACCTAGATAAGAGGGAATTTTACCTCTTACCTCCCATCTAGGTAATTCCTTAAAGAGGTTGGAGAAATGTGTGTGTGTTAGTTGTTCAGTCATGTCTGACTCTTTGTGACCCCACGGACTGTGGTTTGCCAGGTTCCTTCCTTCAGGGGATTTCCCAGGCAAGAATACTGGAGCCAGTTGCCGTTTCCTACTCCAGGGGATATTCCCAACCCAGAGACTGAACCTCAGGGATAGGCTACCCACTCCAGTATTCCAGCCTGGAGAATTCCATGGACTGTAAAGCCCATGGGGTTGCAAAGAGTCAGACACGACTGAGCAACTGTCGCTTTCACTTCACTCCTGCATTGCAGGCAGATTCTTTACCATCTGAGCCACCAGGACCTGAGCCTCTAAACTGGCCTCATCCACTGGGCTAGGGGCAGGCGGGGAGGGGAACACACACCAGAAACAAGAAACTATGATCTCTGAATGCAGCTCAGACCCTACCCCGGGACTAGCTGGGCCCACTTACGGGCCAATGCAACCTTCAGGACGCCCAAGAACCCACACCCAACTGTGTAAGGAAACACCCCCCACCCCTCAACTCATGATCTGAAACAACTTCTGGGATCCCTGGACCCTGCAGCAAGACTCCAGGAGTGAGCTCTGCCTGCTACTTCAGTTCATTTGCTCAGTCGTGTCCGACTCTTTTGTGACCCCATAGACTGCAGCCGCCAGGCTTCCCTGTCCATCACTAACTCCTGGAGCTTGCTCAAACTCATGTCCATTGAGTCAGTGATGCCATCCAACCAGAGTCTGGGACTAATCCCAGGACCTGTTTTCTTTACCTGTAGCAGTGGGCAATAGCCCGAGTTGTCTTAATTTTTTCTTTTTCTTTTTTTTTTTTTGCCACACCATGCGGGGCTTGCAGGATCTTAGTTGCTGACCAGGGATTGAGCCTATGCTCTCGCCTGTGAAAACTCAGAATTTTAACCACTGGACCACCAGGGAAGTTTCCCCCAATAACTTTTTTAAAGGCATATTGGTGTATCTAAAATAACACAGATACTTCCTCTTTTCTACTTCATGTCCTAGATCACTGATATATGCTGGCCAACTTAGAAGACATTCTATGTGGAGGCTGCATTTTAGCTTAGGACCTATATGTCAGATGCTGTGGACACAGAAAGCTGAAGACTCATAACCTATAAAGCAGATCCTAGGGGGAAAATCTGAGGAAGTGATAAAAAGTTTTAAGGAAATCCTTGCAGTTATACTCCATTTACAGTTTTACATTAATTATCTCTTTAAAATACAGAATACCTGACAAATCAGGACAGGTGGTATTGTTCCCATTTTACAGATGAGACTGAGTCACTGGGAAGTTGAGCTGTTTGCTTAAGGTCAGCTGTTAGGTGCCGGGGTCCAGCCCGGGTGGATCCAGTGTAATTTGAAGCAGGGATGGAGTCGGCATCTGGGAAAGGACTATTTAATTAGAAATATAGGATTAGGAAAGAATAGTACAGTAGGAAAATTAGTGGAGAAAAGAGGCTGAATAACTTGGTTTACGTGGAAAGCTAATAAAACCTTGAGATAAGAGGTTTGCACCATCTACGTATAGGCCACTGGCGCCCACTTGAATAGCGGAGGGTGCCCTGCCTTGGGCTCTCTCGCGCGTGGGTCTTAGAAGCCAGGGCAAGTAAGTATACATGGCAAGCCTCCATGCCCCACATGGGAATTCAGCCAGAAAATAGAGTAAAGAAGACATGGGGAGACCAAGCTGCTTCAGTGAGCAAGGCCCAATAACTTTATTTTCAAAAGGACTTTTATACCTTTCCCACAAATGATGTTGTGTACATTATCCTCTGGCCTTGGAGGCCTGTGAACATTTTAAGATCCTCTTTTGATAAAGGCTGCTCAATCAGAAAACTTATTTTCCCTTGAAGTGTTTTTTCTTTATATTTCTAATCTATGTCAGCCTCAGAAAGTATCAAACAAAGTTACATTTTCACAAAGCAAAGGTGCAGTGAGTTATAACGAAGAAAGAACCAATTAGCTCAAAGATCTGATGTGGTTAGTTTCAAGGCTACATTTGTTTTTCTTACATTCTAACTATGTTAACAAATATACTCCCAGGTGCACAGTGGATAAGAGATATGGGAACTTAACAACAAGTATAGGCTCAACAGTGAAATCTTACATCAGCACTACTCTAATAACTTTTTAACTCTTTGAAAGGCTCTATGTTTTAGACTTCCCATGCCTCTCACAGTTGGGAGGATGTAAACAATCACATGTGTAGTTGTAAAAGTCTGGGTAAGTCAAGTTAGAGAGCCATCAGAGGGGTTTGAGCTGAAACACTCCTTTTATATGCAGGAGACTGCTAACTGGAGCTCTAAGTTAACTTTTCCAAAAAGAGATGGTCGGGGATAGCCTGCCTCCCCACCCCCCGTAATATCAAAAGAATAGATGGAAAGCATAATGCAGTGAGGCAGGCAGACTCTGATTTTGGGGGTAGATGCTCGAGAATGTCCAGGGGGGACCCCTGAGGCCTGGTCCCGCCTTTGTATATTATCAGGCCTCCTTCCTCATAACCTTTGCCGCGGGCGAGGTTCCCCACGCTGGCTCCCGGCAGCTATGAAGTGGCAGATCCATGCACACCCAAGATTTCGTAGCACTCTAAATTGTCAACTTTGCAAAGAGCTGCTACCAAGAGGCTCTGACCTAGTCCTGGGGAGAATTCTAACTGAACATTTGTGCTTTTCTAGCAATACGTGAACCGTGAACTCCCTGATGTTCAAGCTGGTTTTAGAAAAGGCAGAGGAACCAGAGATCAAATTGCCAACATCCGCTGGATCATGGAAAAAGCAAGAGAGTTCCAGAAAAACATCTACTTCTGCTTTATTGACTATGCCAAAGCCTTTGACTGTGTGGATCACAATAAACTGTGGAAAATTCTGAAAGAGATGGGAATACCAGACCACCTAACCTGCCTCTTGAGAAATCTGTATGTAGGTCAGGAAGCAACAGTTAGAACTGGACATGGAACAACAGACTGGCTCCAAATAGGAAAAGGAGTACGTCAAGGCTGTATATTGTCACCCTGCTTATTTAACTTCTATGCAGAGTACATCATGAGAAACGTTGGACTGGAAGAAACACAAGCTGGAATCAAGATTGCTGGGAGAAACATCAATAATCTCAGATATGCAGATGACACCACCCTTATGGCAGAAAGTGAAGAGGAACTAAAAAGCCTCTTGATGAAAATGAAAGAGGAGAGTGAAAAAGTTGGCTTAAAGCTCAACATTCAGAAAACAAAGACCATGGCATCTGGTCCCATCACTTCATGGGAAATAGATGGGGAAACAGTGGAAACAGTGTCAGACTTTATTTGGGGGGCTCCAAAATCGCTGCATATGGTGACTGCAGCCATGAAATTAAAAGACGCTTCCTCCTTGGAAGAAAAGTTATGACCAACCTAGATAGCATATTCAAAAGCAGAGACATTACTTTGCCGACTGAGGTCCGTCTAGTCAAGGCTATGGCTTTCCCTGTGGTCATGTATGGATGTGAGAGTTGGACTGTGAAGAAAGCTGAGTGCCAAAGAATTGATGCTTTTGAACTGTGGTGTTGGAGAAGACTCTTGAGAGTCCCTTGGACTGTAAGGAGATCCAACCTGTCCATTCTGAAGGAGATCAACCCTGGGATTTCTTTGAAAGGAATGATGCTAAAGCTGAAGCTCCAATACTTTGGCCACCTCATGCGAAGAGCTGACTCATTGGAAAAGACTCTGATGCTGGGAGGGATTGGGGGGCTGGGAGGGATTGGGGGCAGGAGGAGAAAGGGACGACTGAGGATGAGATGGCTGGATGGCATCACGGACTCTATGGACGCGAGTCTGAGTGAACTCTGGGAGCTGGTGATGGACAGGGAGGCCTGACATGCTGCGATTCATGGGGTTGCAGAGTCGGACACGACTGAGCGACTGAACTGAACTGAACTGAGCCACATGAAGCTACTTAAATTAATAAAAATTAACTGCCACTAAGCATTCAGCCTTTCAATTGTGCTAGCCACATTTTAAGTGCTGTGAAGCCATGTGTAGCTAGAGGCTGCTGATTTGGGCAGGACACTTCCATAATCCCTGAAATTTCTACTAGATAGCACTTTTATAAATTCATTTAAATAGGTTTTTACATTCAAATAATACGGCAGAGCCTGGTGGGCTGCCTTCTCTGGGGTCGCACAGAGTCGAACATGACTGAAGCGACTTAGCAGAAGCAGCAGCAATAGTCAAGGTGTAAGGCCTCATTTAAACCTCATAAAAACTCATAGAAGAAGGCTCTGTTTTATCTCCATTTGCAGATGAAGGAACCAAGGCCAGAGGGATAAAGCAGCCCTCTGGAGAGCACGTATCTAGTGAGGTGATGTAGCAGAGCCTTGAAGGCAGCCAGTCTGGCACCCAGAGTTCAGTTCAATTCAGTCGCTCAGTTGTGTCTGACTCTTTGCAACCCCATGGACTGCAGCACACTAGACTTCCCTGTCCATCACCAGCTCCCAGAGCCTAATCAAACTCATGTCCATCAAGTCTGTGATGCCATCCAACCATCTCATCCTCTGTCATCCCCTTCTCCTTCCTACAATCTTGCCCATCATCATGGTCTTTTCCAGTAAATCAGTTCTTCACATCAGGTGACCAAAGTATTGGAGCTTCAGTTTCAGCATCAGTCCTTCTAGTGTGTATTCAGGACTGATTTCCTTTAGGATGGACTGGTTGGATCTCCTTGCTGTCCAGGGGACTCTCAAGAGTCTTTTTCAACACCACAGTTCAAAAGCATCAATTCTTCAGCAGTCAGCTTCCTTTATGGTCCAACTCGCACATCAATACATGGCTACTAGAAAACCCAGAGTTGGTTGGTGCATTTAACCCCTGTCAGTCATTCTGAAAGTGTGGTCCCTGGATCAGCAGCTTCAGCATCACCTGGAAACTTGTTAGAAATGCAAGGTCTCAGGCTCTACCAGATCTGCTGAATCAGAAACTCACGGAGGGACCCAGCTCTCTGTGGTTTAACCAGCCCTCTGGCTGACTCTACTGCATGCTTGAGTGTGAGAACCACTACACTCTCATGTTGCACTCCCACTTTTTTTTCCTGGATGCTAGTGCTTCTCTCACCAGTGCACACTGTCCCTACCCCCTTACCTCTCCCCACTGGTAACCACTAGTTTGTTGTGTATATCTGTGAATCTGCTTTTTTGTTGTACTCACTATTTTGCTGTACTCACTATTTTGCTGCATTTATTAGATTCCATGTATAAGTGATATCATATAGCATTTATTTGTCTTTCTCTGTTTGACTTACTTCACTTAGCATAATACCCTTGAAGTCCATCCGTGTTCCTATAAATGGCAATTTTTCCTTTTTCATGGCTGAGTAGTATTCCACATCTTCTTTATCCATTCATCTGTTTATGAACACTTAGGTTGCTTCCATATCTTGGCAATTATAAAAATGCTGCTATGAACATTGGGGTGAATGAATCTTTTTGAATTAACATTTTCTTCTCTTTTCTTTTTTTTTTTAAATCTATATCCAGGAGTGGAATTGCTGGGTCAAATGGTAATTCTATTTGTAGTTTTTATGGGAAACTTTCATACTGTATTCTGTGGTAGCTGCACCAATTTACATTGCCACCAGTGAACTCTCACTTTTTAAGCATCTATTACATACCCAGCACTGTGCTAGGTCATGGCTATTGTTATCTTTTAAACTTATAATGGCAAGCCCAAAAAAATCTTTTCAGCAGAATAAAAAGGATAGTTAATTAACCTGAACTGAACCCTTACTCTGTAGTGGACTCAGGGGTCCATTTCTCACTCCAATGGACTTGGAACCATTATCTAACTTGCTGGTGGTCACACAGCCAGTAAAGGTTAGGGCAGCAATGTGAATCAGGCTCTTGGCATCAAAGCCCATCCTCTTCTCCATGGACCCTATTTAGAGGATAGTGGAGAAGGAACTCACGGTGTCCCTAAATACAAATGAGTTTTAAAAGTCTTTGCTGCTGCAATGTGTTCCACTCTGCTGTTCTCCTAGAGGAGACTAACTTTCCCTTCTCCTTTCCAGGTTACATTCTATCCATTTTTAAAATTTAGTCCTACATAAAAATAACTTTTCACATCAGAAGATATGTATCCTAGAATGTACCAACCTGGAGTTCAGAATTTCTATTCTTGGGACTATCTTGGCAGTTCAGTGGTTAGGGCTCCACACTTTCACTGCCAAGGGCATAGGTTCAGTCCCTGGTTAGGGAAATAAGATTCCACTAGCCACACAGCACAGCACCACTCCCCAGTTTTTGTTAATTTTAAAAATTAAAAAAGAAGAATTTTGATTCCTAGAAGTTATCAAACAATGGAAATTCACTCGTTCGTTCTTCATGTAATACATTATTGAGTGCCTACTGTGTGGCAGGCATATTCCTAAGCAATGCTCCTGCCCTCTTGGGGCTTATGGTCTAGTGGGAGAGACAGAAAATAAAATAAGTATAGATTGTAAAAAGCAGTAAGAAGGAAATAAGATGCTGTGTTAAGGAATAAATGATGGCCATTAAGGATGCCGGAGAAGGCAATGGCACCCCACTCCAGTACCCTTGCCTGGCAAATCCCATGGATGGAGGAGCCTGGTGGGCTGCAGTCCGTGGGGTCGCTATGAGTCGGACACAACTGAGCGACTTCACTTTCACTTTTCACTTTCATGCATTAGAGAAGGAAACGGCAACCCACTCCAGTGTTCTTGCCTGGAGAATCCCAGGGATGGGGAGCCTGGTAGGCTGCCGTCTACGGGGTCGCACAGAATCGGACATGACTGAAGCTACTTAGCAGCAGCATTAAGGATGCCTTCTCTGAAAATGTTATCTTTGACGGATACCTGAAGCATGAGAAGAAGCCTGTCATCCAAAGAGCCAAGGAGATGGCCTTTCAGACAGAAAGAACAGCATGTGCAAAAGCCCTGAGGTTGAAAAGAGCTTGAGTTGTTCTAGGAACTGAGACTGCGGAATATAGGAGCAAGGGAAGAGTGATGTGGGTAGGCTAAACTGAGGTTGGAGATGCAGGAAGGGGTCAGGTCATATAGGGCCATGTGGGCCAAGGTAACACATTTGCATCTTATTCTAAATGGATTTTGTGCTTTCACAAAGGAATGCACAATCTGATTTACACCATTAAGAGATCACTCTGGATGTGAAGTGGTTTTTAAAAGTCAAGAATGGAAGCAGGGAGAATAGCAAGGAATTTGTTGCTGTGGTCCATAGGATGACGATGGTGATGGAAGTAAGAAAACACAGAAAAGTATTTTGGAGGTAGATTATGTGCTCTGTACCTGACTAAAAAGTAATGAATAAGCAAGTGTTCCAGGATGTCTCTGGTGGTCCAGTGGCTAAGACTCCGAGCTCCCAATGCAGAGGGCACAGGATCGATTCCTGGTCAGAGAACTAGATCCCACAACTAAAGACCAAGCATGCTGCATTTAAGCCTTGGCACAGCCTAATTGATTAATTAATTAATTAATATTTGTAAATAAACAAATGTGTTCAACGAATGAATGGATATTTCTAAATTGCACCCCTGGACACTGTCTTATTTAATGTTTCCCCCATACTTTTCATGGTACCTATTTAATAACTACCTGAACAAATGAATCTGGTGAGAGGACTATAAAAAGGATTCTGGGAAGAAGAGTTCTAATTTTTCTTCTGAGAATAATAAAGCAACAGTTGTAATTTATGGAGCACTTTTTATATGCCAATTGTGCAGTCATCTGTTTGTCCTTACAACGGCCCTGTGAATTGGTACGATTATCATCCTCATTTTAGAGCTGGCAAGGCTGACATTCACAGACTTCCATGCAACACATTTATTTAATAAGTGCTTGCTGAGTGCCTGAAGTTTTGGGTCTCATGAATAATAAATGGCAGATCTAGCCCTGAACTTAAGACTGTCTAATTTTGAAGCTCATGTTCTTTAGAGTTTTACTAGTGAAAATTAGAGAATTAAAGACTTGAAAAATCTATAATCTCCCTAAACCTGCTCTGTCATTTATAAGTAACAGCAAGGACAAATGTGAGTTGTTTAGGCTGGGCTTCAGGCACACCGTAAGCCTGTACCCCTGACCTTTATCCCCAACTCAGAACGCCTCTATGCATGACACCAAGATCTTTTGCCATGGGTGGAGACAGGGAACTGGCCAGCTCCACACGTCTGCATTCCCACTTGCTCTCCCAAAGTTCCAACTGCCCACAGCTCCCCTGACGTTATGCTCTGATTGCTAAGTCTGGTCTGGCACAGGGACAGAGGGACTCCAAGGCCGAGGAGTTGAGAATTCTTGCTGGCCGCTTTGGGAGGGCTGGATAACACAAGTGAGATGCTGGCATGCTAAAAAGAGGGAGCGCTATTTTGAGACTCTGTTCAAGTAATGTTTCACAGTGGAAAAACGGTAGCACTCTGCACAGGATATGACTTGACAGGAGTTATGGTTCAGGCGTCAGTGCCCTGGGTTTCTATTTTCATTGCAAAAACTTGTAGTGTGAACCTAAAAAGGCTGGCCCCTAACAAAGAAGTAAACATTGGTGTGAAATCTGGAAACTTTTCTGAAAAATGTCATAGTTCAAGATTGGAGGCTCACTGTTTTAAATACATCATGGCATAGCTACATAAGGAATACCAAGTGGCTATTAAAATGATGGGTTTCCTGGGTGGCACTAGTAGTAAAGAACCCAGCTGCTAATGCAGGAGGTGTAAGAGATGCGGGTTTGATCCCTGAGTTGGGAAGATTCTTGGGTTGGGAAGATACCCTGGAGGAGGAAATGACAACCCGCTCCAGTATTCTTGCCTGGGAAATCCCATGGACAGAGGAGCCTGAAGGGCTACAGTCCATAGGGTCACAAAGAGTTGGACACAACTGAAGCGACTTAGCATGCATGCATACATTAAAATGATAATATAAAACTATTTTTGGCCACAAAGAAATATGTTCATGCTACATTCTTCAGTGCAAAGAGAGTACTAGAAACATATGGCATCATGTGTAAAATACACACATGGCTATATGTGTTGGAAAAAATTTGGAAGATTTTTTTTAAAGGGTGTTATTATGCCTTTCTTTTTGTTAATTTATGAACTTATTGTAAGAATTAGTTGGATTATTATTATTACAAGCTGAACTATTATGGATTTTGTATGTATAACCAGAAACAAAAAATGAAGCAGTTCCCATTTTGGAGGGAAAGATGGTGATCAAAGGGGTCCCTGACCAAATGGTTAAGGGTAATACTATAGAGTAAGTATTGGGTAAGAAAGGGCTAAAGTCCCTAACTCAAGCTTTATTTCTAATATTCTTATGAAATAAAGTATTTTATTCTAAAATTATTCCAAATTATTTATATATTGTGTTGATTAGAGGTATATATTTGAGTTCCAAGAACATCTGAAAAATCCATAAAGGAAAAAAGAAGAAATACAAATTAATCAGTTATCATCCCCACAAGTGTATAGTCAGTTAATAGGAACTAACTTTTGAGCTGTGGTATTGGAGAAGACTCTTGAGAGTCCCTTGGACTGCAAGGAGATCCAACCAGTCCATTCTGAAGGAGATCAGCCCTGGGATTTCTTTGGAAGGAATGATGCTGAAGCTGAAACTCCAGTATTTTGGCCACCTCATGCGAAGAGTTGACTCATTGGAAAAGACTCTGATGCTGAGAGGGATTGGGGGCAGGAGGGGAAGGGGACGACAGAGGATGAGACGGCTGGATGGCATCACAGACTTGATGGATATGGGTTTGGGTGAACTGTGGGAGTTGGTGATGGACAGGGAGGCCTGGCATGCTGCGATTCATGGGGTCACAAAGAGTCAGACACGACTGAACAACTGAACTGAACTGAACACTGAAATCTTTGGGACAAGAACAGCTGTTAAAGTAGGAGTCTAGTAAAGAAAGAGAACGCTGGGAGAGGAAAAAATGAAATCTGCAAGGTAGGAGATGAGAGAGCTTCAGGCACCTTGACCATGAGCGCTAACGTGAAGGACAGATGATGGAGGCAAAACAGAAAGGTTACCACACCCTATGCCAGTGTCAAATTCATCTGCCGTGTTCCGTTTTCCTACTCCTTCAGTTTATTTCCCCTCTACTTTTCCCTGGACTGGATATTCTGCCTAAATGCACAACATTTAAACTTCACAACATTTTGAGTAAATATTTAATCTAAAGGAGGTTCTTCATTAATACTTTGGAAGACTGTATTCAACATTATACAACTGTGATAGGTAGCACAAAGTTCTACATCGTTATGCTATCAGCTGCACTGTGTCTCCCAAAATCCATATGGTGCAATCCTAACCCCAAAACATCTCAGAATGTGACCTTTTGGTCAGAGTCCATGCAGATGTAATTCATTAGGATGAGTTCACACTGGAGTAGGCTATGTTTACTACGCTCAGTCTCTCAGTCATGACTAATTCTTTGCAACCCCATGGACTATAGCCCACCAGGCTCCTCTGTCCATGGGATTTTCCAGGCAAGAATACTGGAGTGGGTTACCATTTTCTTCTCCAGGGGATCTTCCCCACTGAGGGACTGAACTTAAGTCTCCTGCATTGCAGGCAGATTCTTAACCAACTGAGCCACTGGAGTAGGGCAGGCCCTTAATCTGATATGACTGGTGTCTGTATAAAAAGTGGAAATTTGGACACAGAGAGATGCATAGAAGGAGGATAATGTGAAGAGATTACGGGGAGATCCCATCTACAAGCCAAAAAGACAGGCCAAGAACACATCCTTCCCTCATAGCCCTCAGAGGACCAATGCTGACAATGTCTCGTTTTCCAGCTTCTAGTCTCCAGAAGTGTAAGGCAATAGATTTCTGTTGCTAGAGCCACACAACTTGCTATCCTTTGTCACGACAACTTTAGCAATCTAATACAAGGTGCAATATATCCTAATGATATGTGTGTGTTGAATTCTACCAATAAGCATCTGAGTTGTGTTAGCATAAATTTTCCTACGTTACAGGGGATGTCACCAAATTCATAGGTAAAGAACTTGCCCAAGGTCAGTCAGAGCTGGAAGTCATAACAAAATTACTATTCTATACATAGTCATCTGACTTATGTACACACTAGAAGTTTATATTTTCAAGTGGCTCAAAACATTTTTTTTTTACATCAATAAGGTATTAAGTTGGGGGCTTCCTGGTGGCTCAGATGGTAAAGAATCTGCCTGCAATGCGGCAGATCGAATCCAGGTTCTATCCCTGGGTTATGAAGATTCCCTGGAGAAGGGAATGGCAACCCATTCTAGTATTCTTGCCTGAGAAATCCCATGGACAGAGGAGACCGGCAGGCAACACTTCATGGGGTTGCAAAGAGTTAGACACGACTGAGCAACTAACACACACACATACACACACACACGCACACACACACACACACGCACACATGATATTAAGTTATATTTGGGGCTACTTTTAGATGGGGTGAGTATAGGTAGGTCATTTAGTCTTCAGGATAGCCTTGAGAGAAATATCTACGTTATAATGACAAATAAGTTGAGTGTCTAATATTTTAATTCACTGCCTAAGACTAAAGATTCAAACATAGTCTTTTCTAAGCTTGGTATACATTCACATATGTTTTTAAAAGGCTTAGCACTCAATATGCCAACAAATTTGGAAAACTCAGCAGTGGCCACAGGACTGGAAAAGGTCAGTTTTTATTCCCATCCCAAAGAAAGGCAATGCCAAAGAATGCTCAAAATACCGCACAATTGCACTCATCTCACATGCTAATAAAGTAATGCTCAAAATTCTCCAAGCCGGGCTTCAGCAATACGTGAACCGTGAACTTCCTGATGTTCAAGCTGGTTTTAGAAAAGGCAGAGGAACCAGAGATCGAATTGCCAACATCCCCTGGATCATGGAAAAAGCAAGAGAGTTCCAGAAAAACATCTATTTCCACTTTATTGACTACGCCAAAGCCTTTGACTGTGTGGATCACAATAAACTGTGGAAAATTCTGAAAGAGATGGAAATACCAGACCACCTAACCTGCCTCTTGAGAAACCTAGATGCAGGTCAGAAAGCAACAGTTAGAACTGGACATGGAACAACAGACTGGTTCCAAATAGGAAAAGGAGTACGTCAAGGCTGTATATTGTCACCCTGCTTATTTAATTTATATGCAGAGTACATCATGAGAAATGCTGGGCTGGAAGAAACACAAGCTGGAATCAAGATTGCTGGGAGAAACATCAATAATCTCAGATATGCAGATGACACCACCCTTATGGCAGAAAGTGAAGAGGAACTAAAAAGCCTCTTGCTGAAAGTGACAGAGGAGAGTTAAAAAGTTGGCTTAAAGCTCAACATTCAGAAAACGAAGATCATGGCATCTGGTCCCATCACTTCATGGGAAATAGATAGGGAAACAGTGGAAACAGTGTCAGACTTTATTTTTTGGGGCTTCCAAATCACTGCAGATGGTGATTGCAGCCATGAAATTAAAAGATGCTGACTCCTTGGAAGAAAAGTTATGACCAACCTAGATAGCATATTCAAAAGCAGAGACATTACTTTGCCAGCAAAGGTCCGTCTAGTCAAGGCTATGGTTTTTCCAGTGGTCATGTATGGATGTGAGAGTTGGACTGTGAAGAAAGCTGAGCACCGAAGAATTGATGCTCTTGAACTGTGGTGTTGGAGAAGACTCTTGAGAGTCCCTTGGACTGCAAGGAGATCCAACCAGTCCATTCTGAAGGAGATCAACCCTGGGATTTCTTTGGAAGGAATGATGCTAAAGCTGAAACTCCAGTACTTTGGCCACCTCATGCGAAGAGTTGACTCATTGGAAAAGACTCTGATGCTGGGAGGGATTGGGGGCAGGAGGAGAAGGGGACAACAGAAGATGAGATGGCTGGATGGCATCACCAACTCGATGGACATGGGTTTGGGTGAAATGCGGGAGTTTGTGATGGACAGGGAGGACTGGCGTGCTGCGACTCATGGGGTTGCAAAGAATTGGACACGACTGAGCAACTGAACTGAACTGAACTGAACCCTTATATTTTATTATTTTATTATGTGAATAATATTTTCTATGCCAGGAGCCTCATTATAACACTTTCACCTAGTTAAATTTATTTGTGATTTCCTTTCTTTTACAATATCCTCACCACAATCCCCTTGTCAAAAGTCATATGGCAATCCAAGAAATAACTTTAAAAGTTCTCTCATTTACTGCAACCAAATGAGTCTCCTTGTATTCCACAGAGTCAAATGATCTGATTAAGTTATTCAGTATGGAGGTAATAAGATAGCAAAAATATTTTTATGGGTTGGAATGACATATTCCTTCTGCCACTCAGGGGACATGATAGGATATTCTTACTCTACAAAAATGTTTTTACATCATCTTGATATCATGTGGTCACTACATATAATTACTTCTAAAAATATCCATTTAGAATGTTGGGTTGTTTTTGCCTCTGAAAAAAATTGCACAGGGAAACCTAGGGAAAATGCTAATTTCTTGTGAAATTAGCTGATAGTTAATTTCAGTTAATTATCAGTTAAAGGAAACTGATAGTTTCCTTTGTATTTGAAAGTGCCTTACATATTTTAAAGTGTGGCCATATAATTATTCCTTTTAGATAGCCAAAGATTACTAATGTCTCTTATGTTGATTATCTAACCTGTATTAGATTAGGCCGATTTCCTAGTGATTTTAAGAAAAGTGCCATACAAAATTAATAAGTCATGTCACTGTCTTTGAAGAAAACCTCAAAATAAGCTTACCCAACATGGCAATGAGTAAAATAGTGTAATAGCTAGTTAAAAATAGATATAGTTTTTGCACCCATCTGCTTCCCCCAAAGTCTATAAAGCAGCAGACAATGAATACACATAAAGGTATATTTGATAAATAAAGATCAGATATAAATAAGAAGGATAATTAAATCAGAAGTCATGAATGAGAGTGTTTAAATAGATGGATAAAAAAATTAATGGGGTTGCTTCTTACTGAATGTCTAAGATGCGATGTTTCAAATTTCCTAACCATCAGAGAAAAAAAAAGGGGAAATGAACCTCCCTTGCAGTCCAGTGGTTGGGACTGCCAGGTTCCAATGCAGGGGGTGCAGGTTCAATCTGTGGTTGGGGACTAAGATCTCACGTGCAGGGTGGCACTGTCACAAGAAAGGAAGATTAAATGTAATCAGTATTTCTCAAATCTTCCCCCTAAAGTTCAAAGAGAATGATAACTAGGGTATGCAAACTGAAATAACCCACCAGAAGTGAAAAATCACTTTATGATTTAGCATAAGAATTCATGGAAACATTTTATTCTGACATTAATACACTGAAATTTATTTTAACAAAAAATAATTCTTTATCATTTCTACCTGTGAGTTTACATTTATTTCCAGAATAAAAGTAGCTCATTAATCCTATAGCTTAATACCAAATTCCAACAACATGGTACATTTTCTATTATTCATGGGAATTAAATATATACAGTTTGAAAAGCATATGTTTACAAAACTCTCATTACCTGTTTGTTTTCTAAAATCACACAACAGAATTTTTAAAGTGAAATCTTAAGATGTAAGTATAACATACGTACAGGGATATACTTCAGAAGATAGTAGAAAAAATATGTTATATTATAAAGACTGGAACCCAGTCTTATATGAGCTGAGTCCCTGCCTGAATTAAGGTGATCTGCTCCCAATCTATCTTCTAATCAAAACTAAGAGAAATCCTTTCTGGGGGAAATAATATCATCCAGAATCTCTATATAATTTTTCACATTCAATGCCTGAAATTCAAATGCAAAGAAAAACAAGAGCTTGACTTTAGTCTCCCTTTTCTTGGTTTCTGAAATTCTGTGTTCTCTAAAAATGCAGTTTTCCACCTGAAGCTTGGCACCATATGATTTAGACTCCACCATATCTGTTGCTTACAATATTCTAAAATAATATCAGTTGCCACCAAGGACAATGAATTTCTGCAAAAGAGAATCTATTGATTAGGGATCCTCTCTGTGAGCTCTTGTTATTCAACTCAGTTCTAGAGTGAGGAGAAACACTACATTCGATTTAAAATGTCTAGATATACAGAGAAATGGTACCAACAGGAAAAGCAGCCTATAGAAACAGACCCAGAAATGATTCAATAGAGGAGCAGTAACTACCTTAGCCAAGAAGAGAAAACTTCAAAAACCACAAAGAAACATAAGAACCAAGTTGATTTGCCTCTGCCTGAGAAGTCCAAAATTTGGAGGCACCAGTTATCAGGGAAAGCAGAGAGCAACACAGAATTGAAATCTGAGTGATTAGTTGAAAGTCTTTAAAAAGAAAAATTGCATCCAGGTCCTTCATCCAGAAAAGTAATTCTATCTAATAGGAGAGCACAGATTTATGATGTGGAGAAATTGGATTAGAATGGCTCCAACTTAGGTTGGAAAGTAGAGTTAAGTGTGAAGATAAAAATACTAATATTAAGGGAATATCTGCTTACTGAATGGTGGGCTCTCCAGGCCCTTATTCAACCTGTTCTGAAAACCCCAGGAATCAGGAGTATGCCTTTTCTGTCTCCCTAAGAATATTCTTCTCAGGAAGATTCTTTTGTAGGTGATGATATTTGGAACCCCCAGAGAAATAGCCAGCTCCCAGCCAAACCACCTTGAAGTTCATAGCCAGCAAGTTCTACTCAAAAGTGATTTTTAGTGCCTTACACATTAGTGGAGAGACAAGAATCACCATATATTGGAAGAAATTCACAAACATAAAACAGAAGAAAAAAGCAAATAGGAAAAACAAAGCAGGGTGGGGGGTGGTGCTTAGAAAGAAAGGAGATTATATTAGAAATGGAGAAAAACTGAAAGCTACATATACATGTTTAATAACTCAGAAGAACAATTTTTTAACCTTGAATGCTCCAGCAAGTCAAACTAAAAATCAGATATGAGGAAAGGGAATTCTCTGGCAGGTTAGGACATCATGATTTCATTGCTGAGGGCATTAGGTAAATTCTTAGTGGAAACTAAAATCATTCAAGTCCCAAGGCAAGGCCGAAAAAAAAAAAAAAAAAGATAAAATGAAGATTTTTTACACCTGTAGGGATTAAAAATGTTAACTTGCTATGAAGTTATAAAACGGAGCGTCCTAAGTAATTTGATTTAGTTTATGGCTTGTGTTGGGTCCTCTCCCTCCTCCAGAGGCAAAAACTGAGATAAGAATGTGAATGTTAGTTGTTTGAGAGGTGGTTCCAGAAAACACCATTAGGGGAATAGGGAAGTCTAAGAACACATCTCAGCATTATTCCAACTAAGAGGTGAAGAAGCAGAGCTAAGCATCGAACAACCCCCAGCCTTCACTGGTTGAGAGCTGGTCTTACAGCACCACTGAACCCTGAGCACTTTCAATATACTCCTCACATCCTCAGAGCCAGCTCTGGCAACCAGGAAATGCTCTTGAGAAAAGAATATCAGTTATCTTTTATACTTGTAACTGGCCGATTATGTTATTTTGAGCTCTTCAAACAATCTCAGTGAAACTAAATCACAAAACGAGAACATTTTAAGAGTTTCCTGAACAAAGGAAAACAGATATGAGTGAAGTCTCCTATACTGTAAAAGCTACAAACTATAAGCTTTAATTTCTTAGATCA
Source organism: Ovis canadensis (assembly GCF_042477335.2). Classification (NCBI taxonomy): domain Eukaryota; kingdom Metazoa; phylum Chordata; class Mammalia; order Artiodactyla; family Bovidae; genus Ovis; species Ovis canadensis. The sequence goes on along the minus strand of NC_091247.1, from coordinate 176,621,637 downwards.
GCTTCAGTTATAGAAATATGTCACAATTTTACTTGATATCCAGAGAACTTAAATAACATGCTGAAATTCCTTCTCAGAAAGATAAGGAAAAGTTGTTTAGAAACTGTTTAAATTCCTATGACCACAGAAGCACTAAGAACAAATAGTATTTTTGGAGATTAGCCAGGTAGAGCAAAGGTCTTTAAAATCAAACTGTACATGCTCTGATCCTTGTTATTGTAGTTTAAATTCTAATGAACATTTGTCATTCTTTTGGCTGCCCACTTTCTGAACCCCTTTCTATGTTTGGGGAATTCTTGACCTAATGAGTCTCAATAGGATGAGAAACAGTCTCCCAGTACAAGAACTAAAAGTTCCAGATAATCACTTTTCTAGCTTTCTTTGCAGCCACACATGAACACATGACCAAGCTTCAGCCAATCGGAAGTTTCCATCACAGATTTCAAATACAGATCTGCTGCTGCTAAGTCACTTCAGTTGTGTCCGACTCTGTGCGACCCCAGAGATAGCAGCCCACCAGGCTCCCCCGTCCCTGGGATTCTCCAGGCAAGAATACTGGAGTGGGTTGCCATTTCCTTCTCCAATGCATGAAAGTGAAAAGTGAAAGTGAAGTCGCTCAGTCCTATCCGACTATGCTATCCTATGGACTGCAGCCTACCAGGCTCCCCCGTCCATGGGATTTTCCAGGCAAGAGTACTGGAGTGGGGTGCCATTGCCTTCTCTGAGATACAGATCTAGTGATGTACAGAAGCAGGGAGGGCAGACAGCCAGCTCTGAACGCAGCAGTAGGTGCAGCAAGATAGTTGCTGGAGGCAGGAGTGATCTATGCCAGCTCTGTTCAGTGACATGCGAGAGGACGTAAGCTGAGGCCTCTAGTGATAGTGATGTCCTCACTTGGTCAGGTCTTTGGTGCGGTCTGGGGCTTTTTATCTGGCTGCTTGTTCTCCAGCCTTCTCATAAATTTTGTAAGCAACCTAATGCAGTTATGCTTAGCCGCTCAGTTGTATCTAACTCTTTGTGATACTTTGGACTGTAGCCTGCCAGGCTCCTCAGTCCATGAGATTTTTCAGGCAAGAATACTGGAGCAGGTTGCCATTTCCTCCTTCAGGGGATCTTCCCATCCCAGGGATCCAACACATGTCTCTGCACTGCAGGCAGATTCTTTACCACTGAGCTGTCAGGGAAGCCCCAAGCAATCTAATACCTTTCAGTAAATCCTAGTGGATACTCAATGAGTCCAAGTTGACTTCAGTTAGCGACAATCAAGGAAGTTTACTGCTTCAAAATTCAGTACCAGAAAGAAGGGTATTGTCAACAGCAAATGTTAAACAAGTTTGAGTCAAGGTTTTTTGTTATTTGAAGCCCAGGGCATCCCAACTGATCTCCCTGATTTTACTGAGTTAATTAGAAGAAACAAGTGTTCCAGAAGCTATCAGTCTGACTCGGGACTTCCATGGTGGTCCAGTGGCTAAGGTTCCGTGCTCCCAATGCAAGGGGCCTGGGTTTAATCCCTGGTCCAGGAGCTATATTCCACATGCCACAACCACGTTCTCATGCCGCAACTAAAGATCCCAAGGGCCCAAACTAAGACCTAGCACAGCCAGAGAAATAAATAGTTTTTTAAAAAAGATATCAGTCTGACTCGTAAATGTGATCTTTCATCACATAACTTGTTATAATTGCTTATGTAAAATTATAAATTAACAAACTGAATTTCCTATAATGACCATTTCATGATCTGGGTGAACAAATAATACTTTACATAACTATGAAAATAGTTCACCCAGATCATGAAATGGTCATTATAGGAAATTCAGTTTGTTAACTTAACAGTGTGTTGATAAGTGGTACATGAACTCTCAGGCCTTTCATTGGTTAATCCATCCCTACACATCCTGGATGGGTTTGCTTATCAAAGGGAATCTTCACTAGCACCTGAATCTTCACTACAGCCCCCAAGGATAAAACTTCTTCTGACAGCAGATCCAAATACTGCACAAAGTTCTGCTTTTACACAATTTGCAAATATCTTATTCTGAACCACATCTATTTCTTTGGTGCCAATGATGAGCTCATCAGATCACCATTCAGGTATGCATGGGCCCTCCATATTGGGGTTTCTGATCATGTGACCTACTACTGAAAACACCTGGACACTCTGGATTCTTTTTCCACTTTCAGCTCTTTGCTAGATGAGTCCATGGCCTGGGTAAGTCAGGGCTAATCTTGACAACTCTTGAGGTGGAACATTTCAAGCATTCATGGGGTACCGTGCTGTTCTTGTCTGACAAAGAACACACACTCCCTTTTTGTGTTGTGGTCCTCTTTCTTTTATACCTTCTGCCCTTAAAATCCATCCACATCTAAATTAGAAAGGCAGACTGGGTGTAAATACTGAATCCTACCTTGACGTTAGCACTGACTGAAACTTTCTCAGTCTGTCCTGGCTGCTCTAACAGAATACTATAAACTGGGTGGCTTATAAACAACAGGACTTTGTTTCTCACAGTTTGGGAAGCTGGGAAGTCCAACATCAAGGTGCTGGCAGATTTAGTGTCTACCAAGGGCTTGCCTCCTGGTTCACCCTAGTATCCTCTCAGGGTGGAAGCAGAAAGGGAACTCTCTGTCATCTCTTTTATGAGGGCACTAAATCCATTCATTAGAGATTTCCTTCATGACCTAATCACCTCTCCAAAACCCTACCCCTAAAGACCATCACATTGGGGATTGTTTCAACATGAATTTTGGGAAGACAGAAAATTGTCTGTAACAAACCTAGACTACCTGCGGGTATGGCCAATATTGAGTTGGTCTCCATTTAGTCACCTGGGATCTACCATGTTCTTTCTCTGAGGAAGAAAGGGCACCGGGAGGGCACAAAGGAAAAGGGGAAGCTGGGAATGCCAGACACAGTGCAGAGTACCAGCCACTATATGGTCACAGTAGTGTTGCTGATCTAACACAGCAACCTCCCAGGAGCTCTTGACCTGCTGGCTAGGCCTTTTAGGCCCAGACTGAAGATGGTCCATTTAATCTAGGACGCTCTCTTGCTTCATGGTAATACAGATGGCTTTCCAGGTGGCGGGAGTGGTAAAGAACCTGGGAAGATCCCTGGAGGAGGGCGTGGCAACCCACCCCAGTATTCTTGCCTGGAGAATCCCATGGACAGAGGAGCCTAGCAGGCTACAGTCCATAGGGTCATGAAGAGTCGGACACAACTGAAGTGACTTAAAAAACCTGCCAAGCAGCAAGTGAAAAACAGAGTTTATTCTGGGAGTTTCTTATGGGACAGGTTCCATGCAAGACTGCCCACATTCTGGCTCCGCTCCTGGGTTTATTATTTGCAAGCTTCCATCTTTTATTAAAGCCTTCCCCCCACCCTCTGGCTTCAACTGTTTCAGCCTCCTTTAACCGGACTAGTTCAAGGAAAGATCATGAGCCAGGGTTGGGCTCGAGAACTAATGGTGCAAGAGCACCTCCCTGTGGCTGAGTGGCAGGAGAGCAAGAAACTTTAGCTCCTGGATCTATCCAAAGCCAAGAGAGAAAAGCAAGGAAATGATTTGCAGTAAATGTAAGCTTTGGAGTTTGTAGGTGACATTTTCCTTAGACCATCATTTCTTTAGTGCCGAAGGATTACAGACCATGAGGTCCGAGGTGCAGAGGATAGCCAATGCAGTTTTTATTTTTTGAATCTTTATTTATTTTATAGAAATATAGTCGATTTACATTAGTTTCAGATGTACTACATAGGGAGTCAATATTTTTCTAGGTTATACTTTATTCAAAGCTATTAAAATGTTGGCTACCTTCCCTGTGCTGTACATTACATTCTTGTATCTTTTCTGTTTTATATTTAGTAGTCTGTACCTCTTAATCCTCTATGCCTATCTTGCTCCCCTCCCCCCAGCCCTCCCCCTACTGTTCTCTATATCTTAGAACTAGTTTGTTCTCTATATCTTTAAGTCTGCTTTTATTTCATTATTTTCATTTGTTTCAATTTTTAGATTCTATATATAAATGATAACATATAGTATTTGTCTTTCTCTGACTTATTGCAGTAAGCTTAATATCCTCTAGGTCCATCCATGTGGCAAATGGCAAGATTTCACTTTTTTGGCCAAGTAATATTCTGTGTGTGTGTGTGTGTGTGTGTGTGTGTGTGTGTATACCACATCTTCTTCATTCTCTTGTTGGCTAGAAGGTTGCTTCCATATCTTGGCTATTGTAAATAATGTCACTATGGGAGTTCCCTGGTAGTCTAGTGATTAGGATTTGGCATTGTCACTGCAAAGGCCTGGTTGGGAAGCTGATATCTGACAAGCCACACAGTGCAGCCAAAAAAAAAAATTGTCTCTTTTTGAATTAGTGTTTTCATTTTCTTTGGATATATATCCAGGAATGGAATTGCTGGATCATATACTAGTTCTAGTTTTAGCCACTGAAAATTTTAAAGCCCTGAATATAATTTAGCAGGAACACCATCACAGGCAATCAGTTTTTGTTCTGTTGCTAAAGCTATTGGACATATGCTAAAGTGATTCTTTTTTTTTTGGTCTGAGTGTATGACAAGAAAATAAGGTTTAACCAATATGCAAATCAAATGGTCTCCACTGGTATTATTAATCTAGAAAGAAATAATTGCATAGTTACTAATAAGAGGAAGGACATTTAGTCTATACTTTCAAATGGGATAATCATTCTAAAGAGCTGGCAAAATTTCTCCCCAAGTTAGTATAGATTATATGCTATGTCATAAAAGATAGCAATCATGAAGTGTGTTTTTTTTTTTTTTTCAGTATTTGCTTTTAGAGAAAAATCCTAAAACTTGTAGGGACTTCTGATGTCAGAAAATTATGAAATGTAAGAGTATATTTAGCAATCAGGGTGACTCAGCTCATGGTAATTGGCATATGTATAATTATAATTTGCATTCCAGTTATTTAAACTGAGATATCCTTGATCAGGTTGAACATACTGTGAATAGAAGATCTCTTTTTCCAAGAAGTAAGGTGCAGACAGTCTTTGGAGAATGGCCTCACTGAACTGGTAAGTTAGCTTTCTCCGGATTTTGATGATTTCCCCAGTTCTTCCATAATTCCTCAGTGCTCTGGCCATTTTCTGGTAAGTCATGGTCTTCCGGTTGCCTTTTCTTTTTCCCCAGAGTTGGGCAAGTTTTTCTTTGTTTTTTGATACAAACTGAAAGATTCCTTTGGTTTGATCTATCCACTGAATACAAGATGCCATCTCTGGATTACATAGGGATTCATGAAGGTATTCAAACAGTCGGAGCTTCTTCCTGCCTAAAACAGAGGAAAACAACGTCATACTTCACCATGGCTCTACACAGAGCACCTTCTCAGGAAGGATTTGTTGAGTGAATACAGAATTGAAAGTTCCATTGGGACTGGTTTTCCTCCTATTCACTCTCTTAGAACGTATTTATGGTATCATTTTATGGGACTTGGCCTATTGCAGTTCCAGATGAAACTTTCTTTGTTGGGGAACTTGTCCAAAATCTTGTAGTCCTTCATTGGAAAAGGGAAGCGTGGAGCCCCTTTACCCTAGTCTCTCATCTGTCATGTGGTCTTTCTTTACAGTTAAATCTCGACTTCTAGTTTTATGTTAAACTGTCTACAGAACAAGACTGAGCAAAATGGTCCTACAAAGTTTAGGGATTCTAAAGAGAAGTTTCAGGACTTCCTCTGTGGTCTGGTGGTTAAGAATCTGGCTTTCAAAAGCAGGGGATGTGGGTTCGATCCCTGGTCAGGGAACTAAGTCCCACATGCCACAGAGCAACTAACACCCGACACAGACAAATAGTTGTTTTGTTTAAAGGAGAAGCCGCAAAAGACATTTCCAAAAGGCAACTCATTTGAAGCAGCTTTATTCAAGCAAGTTAAGTCAAATCTGGTAAAGAAGGTGAATGCATTCTGTAAAATGTAAAATGTTGTGCAAATACAAGTGAAATCAGTAATAGACTTATGTAAAAATTCTAACTGTGGTTCTGCATAATTACTTGAAAAAAAAATAGAAAAAAAGCAACGTTGAAATGCCAAAATATCTTCATGACATTCTGACATTATTAATGAGAAATGACAATGAGCATTGTGATGTTTTTCATTGCTGTGAAATAAAATGATACTGCCAGAGCTTCTAATCTCTTTAGGAACACAGCCCTTTATATTTCAGAGTAACTAGAAAGGAAACTTTGGGAAGATTTGCTGTGATTTTTGCTTGTTTGGATGGTTAGAGAACAAATGTGACAACCCGTTTTATGACTTCTGAATTGGCCTATAAACACCATGGTCCACCAGATCTGTCAGCAGCTAAAATTTCCATGGCCAAATTCCATTTTCCCCTTGAGAAAGTAGAAGAGTGGATTCCCAAACTGCTTTAAACAGTCTCTGGGGTGTAAGACTCATACATCAGTCATTATTCATCCAAAAGCCTCAAAGATTATCTTTTGTGTTATATTATCTTGAGTTTATGAATTGAGAAATGAAAGGGACTTACCAAAAAACACATTATGAATTAAAGTCACAGACTTAAACAAGCTCTCTGGCTCTTATCCAATGGTCAAATCAATTATAATGGATCCTCATCTTTTAAAGTTTGCTTTCGATTTTGAAAAAAAAAGATGTTTGAACTTTAATGTTTTGAAAATAAAGGTATATGATAAAAGAATTCAAACAAAAGCACAAGCTGAAAGTAAAAACTCCAATCTAGTCTGCATATCTTTAGAAAATAATTTATTTTTTGCATATATAATCATATGCATATTGGAGAACGGCATGGCAACACACTCCAGGATTCTTGCCTGAAAACTTCCACGGACAGAGGAACCTGCTAGGCTACAGTCTATGGGGTTGCAAAGAGTCAGACACAGCCAAGCAACTAATACTTTATCCTTTAAAAGCGAAAATTGATATAGTATTTTGTACTTTTTCCAGTGTCTAATATATCTTAAATAAATCATTGAACTTAAATAAATCATAGAGACTGCTGCTGCTAAGTCGCTTCAGTCGTGTCCGATTTTGTGCGACCCCATAGACAGCAGCCCACCAGGCTCCCCCGCCCCTGGGATTCTCCAGGCAAGAATACTGGAGTGGGTTGCCGTTTCCTTCTCCAATACATGAAAGTGAAAAGTGAAAGTGAAGTCGCTCAAGTTGTGCCTGACTCTTAGCGACCCCATGGACTGCAGCCTACCAGGCTCCCCCGTCCATGGGGTTTTCCACGCAAGAGTACTGGAGTGGGGTGACATTGCCTTCTCCAATATAGAGACTAGCTATAGATAAAGGAAATGCTAAAGTGTTGACAACAGTTACTTCTGGGGGATAGCATGAGAAGAAAACATTTTTTCACTCATTCTTCACATACTTCTGAATCATCTGAAATTTTCATGAGCATTATTACTCTTGAATTATGGAACTACAAAGGATTAAAACCCAAATCAAAATGGTATTCAGAGCTCATTCTTCTTCAATACTTAAAGTATGCTCTTTTGCATTTTAATAATTATATATGTTCTCTGTGTGTGTGTGTGTGTGTGTGTGTGTGTGTGTGTGTGATAGTTGCTTAGTCATCTCTGACTGTTTGCAACCCCATAGACTGCAGCCCCACCAGGCTCCTCTGTCCATGGGATTCTCCACTGGACACTGGAGTGGGTTGCCATTTCCTTCTCCAAAAGAAACTATAGAAAGAAAGAAAGTGAAGTTGCTCAGTGTCCCAATAATGAATTCCTGAAGTATTTTGAAATTTCATTATTTAAAATGTATCACAACTTCAGGTGGATGACAACTCTAAGAACAGAAAATAGTAAATTGTATTTTCCCTAATTGCAAAGATCCACAGCCCAAACCATCAGTGAAAAGATATAGGCATCATACTCTGGACTTAGTTGGTTTGTTTAAAAAAAAAAAAAGAATAGGTGACAGAGGTAGAAGCGTTATTGTCCTAATATTAAATTACTGCCATTATTCAATGTTTAATAGTAATGTTCAGGAGATTCACTTTACTTCTGTGATATCATACATTATTCCTTTCTGGATTAGACTTTACTGCATAGTTAAATTTTATAATTCTAGGATACAGTATACTGTTTTATAGGAACAAAACTAGTTATCTCAAAAAATATTCATTTAAAATAATTTTAAGTATGAACATGTAAAAGAATAAAATGGCAACCCACTCCAGTATTCTTGCCTGGAGAATCCCATGGACAGAGGAGCCTGGTGGGCTACCGTCCATGGGGTCACAAAGAGTTGGACATGACTGAGCGATTTCACTTTTAGAACATTTTCTCACAAATTTATAAAAATAAACTCAAAATGGACTAAAGACTTAAATGTAAGACCAGAAACCAAATGTAAGACCAGAAACCATTAAACCCCTAGAAGAAAACATAGGAAGAATGCTCTTTGACAAAAAGTGTAGCCAATATTTTTTTTTATCTATCTCCTAAGGCAAAGAAAACAAGAACAAAAATAAACAAATGAGACCTAATTAAATTCAAATGCTTTTGTACAGCAAAGGAAACCATCAACAAAACAAAAAATAATCTACTGAATGGGAGAAAATATTTGCAAATGACATGAATAAATGGTTAATATCCAAAATATGTAAATAGCTCAAGCAACTCCATATCAAAAAATAAACAATCCCATTAAGAAAATGGGCAGAAGACCTGAAGAGACATTTTTCCAAAGACATACAAATGGCCCCAACAGGAACATAAAAATCTTCTTATACTCAACATTGATACTGATTAGAGAAATGCAAATCAGAATCACAATGAATATCATCTCACCCTATCAGAATGGCTATCAACAAAAAGATAAACGGGACTCCCATGGTGGTTCAGAGGCTAAGACTCTATGACTGACATAGAGGCTAAGACTTTGCGCTCCCAATGTACAGGGCCCAGGTGTGATCCCTGGTAACTAGGACCTGGCACAGCCAAATAAGCAAACAATAATTTTTTTTAAAAGACCACAAATAACAAGTGTTGGCAAGAATATAGAGAAAAAAGAGCACTTATGCACTGTTGGTGGGAATGCAAATTGGTAGAGCCATGTGAAAAGCAGTGTGGAGATTCTTCAAAAAGCTTAAAAAAGAACTACCAGTGATTTCCCTGCCGGTCCAGTGGTTAAGACTCTGTGCTTCCAATGCAGGGGGCTCAGGTTCCATCCCTTGTTGGGGAACTAAGATCCCACATGCCATATGGAGTGGCAAAAAGAAAAATAAAGAACCACCATATGACCCAGCAATCCCACTCTTGGGTGTATATCCAAAGAAAATGAAAACACTAATTTGAAGATACATGCATCCCAATGTTCACAGCAGCATTATTTATAATAGCCAAGATATGGATATAACCTAAGTGTGAATAAACAGATGAATGGATAAAGAAGATGTATATACACATACATCTGAACATAACTCATCCATAAAAAAATATAATAAAACTTTGCATTTGCAACAAAGTAGATGGACCTAGAGGGTATTACGATAAATGAAAAGTCAGACAGAGAAAAAGATAAATACTGTATGTTATCACTTATATGTGGAATCTAAAAAATTTTTTAAAGTTTAAAAATTAACAAATATAGCAAAACAGAAACAGACTCAAAGATATAGAGAATAAACTAGTGGTTACCAGTGGGGAGAGAGAAGGAGGGAAGAGCAAGATTAGGATAGAGAATCAACAGGTGCAAACTACTATGTATGAAATAAGTTACAAGGATATATTATGCAGTACAAGGAATACAGCCAATATTTTATAATAATTTTAAATGGAGTATAATCTATAAAAATTTTGAATCAGTATGTTGTAAACCTGAAACTAATATAATATTATAAATCAACTACACCTCAATAAAAAATATAAATTTAAAAAACAAAATAATTTTAGCTATGACATCATTTTTTAAATTTCAGTATAAAGTTGTGATGCATCTTACATGTCTTTGTATTTAGTATGTGTATACTATCACAAACAACATTGCAAGGAACATCCTAATACATATTTACACACACACAAGCATCTAAGGTATTTGAGGAAATATCCATAGTACTAGACTATAAGCACAGTGATTTATGTGGGTTTTCTAACTTAATTTTTACAGCAATCTTACAATGTGTGTACAATTATTATTATTTGCTTTTTTTTATTTTTTGAATACGAATACTATGGTACAGAAGGTTAAATGACTTGGCCAGGCTCACATAATTAACCCAGAGTTCACACTCAACCACTGAGTCATAGAGTCACTAACAGTCGAAAGATATAAACATTTAAAATTTGGGGAGGTATTGCTAAATTGCTTTACAAAACTGTACCAGTTTATACCCCCTTTAATAATGCACATGAAAAAAAAATGCATGTGAGTATGTGTGACCCACATCTTGGCCGACACAAGTTATTATCCTGCTTTAACACTTTTTGCTTACCTGTTAGATGAGATCACATTCAATTTATGAAATCAGGATTTCAAATTTATGAAATAAAGTTGTTAATATGGAACTTGTTTTCTGTGGAAAACTTAATAGAGAAGATGATTTCTGTCTCTAGGGCTTCACTACCAGAATAAGATTGCTAAGACAATTTATGGAAAACTTCCCCCTTCTATACCTAAAATTTATATACCTTATTCTTTTTTTTTTAATTGAAGTATAGAAGATGCTTGGAATATCCCATGGACGGAGGAGCCTGATGGGCTGCAGTCCATGGAGTCACTGAGAATTGGACATGACTCAGTGACTTCACTTTCACTTTTCACTTTCATGCATTGGAGAAGGAAATGGCAACCCACTCCAGTGTTCTTGCCTGGAGAATCCCAGGGACAGGGGAGCCTGGTGGGCTGCCGTCTATGGGGTCGCACAGAGTCGGACACGACTGAAGCGACTTAGCAGCAGCAGTAGCAGCATAGAAGATGTACAATATTATATAAGTTATAGGTGTACCATATAATGATTGACAATTTTTAAAGGCTATATGCCAATTAAAGCTATTATAAAATATTGGCTTTATTCTCTGTGTTGTAGAATGTACCTTGTATCTTACTTTATATATAATAACCTCTTAATTCCCTACCTTTATATATCCGCTCCCCCTGCTGGTAACCAGTAACTTGTTCTCCGTATTTTACATCCTATTCTTTTTTTTTTCAGGCCTCACTGGATGGCATGCAGGATCAAACACGTGAGCCCTGCATTGACAGTACAGTCTTAAGAACTGAACCACCAGGGAAATCCCCTTACACCCTATACTTGAACACAGATTTATTTGAGGGAATGACACTTTGCACCTTTACAACATCTCCATGAAGCAAAAGGAAAGCTCATTCAAAATAAACAGCTTGGAGTCTTTTGTCTGTCAGAGTTAAGTTATTCTTAGTTGTGAGAAAAGAACATTTTGCAAGTAATTTCCAAACTCAGATATGAAATCCCCTAAAAGCTGCTTTGATAAAGACTTGGTTCTTTTGCAAGGGGTGATGTATCCACATACCTTTTCCTCCCTTTTGCTGGAGAATAACAGGTTGTACCAGCTGGTTTTCAGGGACGTTCTCCAGAGATTGATGAATATTTCCTTCAAAATAGAGGTCCGCAGCACTGTTCTATACAAATAATGTATCAAGATGTTAAATGGGACTTTCTGTGCGGCCACCAACTGGTGGCCAAAGTCAAAATCTGAGGGCAAAAAGAATGTTCAACAGCTCTCAAATTCTGAAAAGCACTGCCTTCAGTGGCTGTCTCCCAGGGCAGAGCCAGCATCAAACCCATATACAGAGAGTGCCAAGGGACAGAGGATACCAAGGAATTCTATGTATCCTCAAAATTGAGAGGCATTCTGAATTCTCCCTTCTTTCTGATAAAGGAGAGTGGGTTACTTTCCTCCTTTCCCTAAAAATGACCAGTAAGAAAGATTCAAAAGAATCACTAGTAGAAATGGAGATGCCAGCAAAAAGGGAAGACAAACTTCCATTCCTGAACTGGACGACCATCTAGACAAGGCGAGACAAGGTAAGACAGGTGGCAGTTGCAGGAGGGCAGAGCCAAGAGAGGAGGCAGGAGGAAACAGTCTGAGCTTCTACCATTACATATGGCAAAAAGACAGGGCAGAAGGGGCTAGACTTGAGCCATCCCTATACAGCAGGGGATGAGTTCCCAACCACAAGAGGCTGTGCAGTGCATGCTGCGGGTAGAATCTAAAGAGGAAGTAGGGTTGCCCTAGCAACTAAAAATATTAGGCATCCTATAATTTACCTGGTAACCCTAAGGGGAGGTGAGAGAGGTTAAAGTAAAACCAAAACTCCCTCTTAAAAGAAATGTCTTGTTGGAGAGACCCTGACAGTACAATTTACAGGGACAGAAAAAGGACATTTGACATGGCATGGTTGAAGGTAATGACTGAAAAAAAATGAAGGCTACTTTATATTTATACTGTATTTTATACTATATTAAGACTGTTTGATAAAATGGATACATCAAGAAAACAATGCCGAGAATTCCATGGCAGTCAAGTGGTTAGAACTCTACACTTTCATAGCAGGGGGCATGGACTCAGTCCCTGGTTGGGGAAATGAGATCCCACATGCCATGACGTGGCCAAAAAAATAAATAAATAAAAAATAAAAAAAAATAAAACAATGCAAAACAAATACACAGAAGGAAGAGATGGTAGGGACACTTCCATTTGCAGAAGGTGCTAAAATAGAAATGAATCGGTCCAATATACATAGCTAGCTCTGAGCTTGGGATGAGAAACAAAGCAGGCTAATACAAGATTGTAGGTAGAGCCAGTACAGGGAATGTTTTTAGGGGAACCATAGCTTTTCTGCAGTTTTCTGGATGGACTGAGGAGAAGTATTGACATGAGAACCCTAAAATACCTCCTCTTTATAGAATCATTCAGACCTGTCTGAAGTCAGATGAAGAACAATGATAAAGGGGAGTTTCCTTCTTGACAGCATTGATGATCCCCCAACTTGCCTGACAAATTCGCACCTCAGGTGACCCCAAGTGAGCATTTTCAGTCAGTGCTGTCTTTAAGCTGGTTTCAGCTTCTTGACAGCATTGATGATCCCCCAACTTGCCTGACAAATTCGCACCACAAGTGGCCCCAAGTGAGAATTTTCAGTCAGTTTCAGCTAGCATACACTAAGAGAAGGCTGGTGTAAATAGGAAATTTGCTTGTTACTGAGGGATGACAGTCTCCTGGTAAAAGTACTCACTATGACTGTTCTCCAATTATAGATGGGTTCCTCTGCAGGCTGCACACCATAGCTGTTGGAATTTCCTCTGATATGAGAACGGTGGTTGATAAAAGCCAGGTAATTTTTGTAATCTAATTTAAAAACAGAGAAAGAAACTGACAAGGTCAAATTTTTATTTGTGTGTGTATACGATGATAAATGCTTATGTGATTGATCACGGCATTTTCATATGTGAGACACTACATTTATTTAGCATAGAGAATAGGCAGATCTGTCTCCTAATGTAAAAGAAATAAAAGCAAAAAACAAACAAATGGAGGGGGGGGCTTCCCAAATTGTTCTAGTGGTAAAGAACCCACCTGCCATTGCAGGAGTCATAAGAGATGGGGGTTCCATCCCTGGGTTGGGAAGATGCCCTGAAGGAGGGCAAGGCAACCTACTCTAATATTCTTGACTGGAGAATCCCATGGACAGAGGAGACTGGTGGGCTACAGTCCACAGAGTCTCAGAGAGTTGGACACAACTGAAGAGACTTAGCATGCTCACACACGAACAAATGGGATCTAATTAAACTTAAAAAATTTTGTACAGCAAAGGAAACCATCGACAAAACAAAGACAACCTACAGAATGTGAGAAAACATTTGCAAATGATGTGACTCACAATAGGTCACTTTCCAAAATATATAAAGAGCTCAATATAAAAAAAAAAGAACAATCAAAAAATGGGCAGAAGACCTGAACTGACATTTCACCAAAGAACACATAGAGATAGCCAATAGGCACATGGAAAGATTCTCAACATTGCTAATTATTAGAGAAAAGCAAACCAAAACAACGAGATATCATCTCACACAGGTCAAAAGGACCATCATCAACAAGTCTACAAACAATAAATTCTGGAGAGAATGTGGGGAAAAAAGGAACCCTTGCACACTGTTAGTGGGAATGCAAATCTGTACAGCCCCTATGAAAAACAGTATAGAGGATTCTCAAAAAAATAACTAGCATAAGATTCAGCAATTCCACTCCTAGATATATATCTGAAGAAAATGAAAACTCTAAATTCAAAAAGATACATGCATTCCAGTGTTCACAGCAGCACTATTTACAGTAGTAAAGACAGGGAAACAACCTAAGTGTCCATCAACAGACAAATGGATGTGGTATATACATACAGTGGAACATTACTAAATCATAAACAATTAAATTCTGCAATTTGCAACAAGTATATATCTAGAGAACATTACGCTTAGTGAGATTAGCCAGACAAAGACAAGTGCTAGATGATATCACTTATATGAGGAATCTAAAAAATAATACGAACAAAACAGAAAGATATTCTAGGACATAGAAAACAAACTTGTGGCTATGTAGAGGGACGGGGAAGGTGGGAAGGACAATTCAGTGGTATGGCATAAACACGCTACAATGTATGAGAAAGATAAGCAACAAAGATATATTGTACAGCATAGGGAATTGTAGCTATTATCTTAGAACGACTTATAATGGAGTGAATCACAATGTTGTACACCTGAAATTAATATAATATTATAAATCAGTTATGTTTCAGTAATATACAAAACCTAACAAAAATTGTTTAAGGTGGATAATCCTGTTTGATTTCTGCCTTGAGAACTGATCCTAGATGCGCTGGGTAAAAAGGATCTTTTCTGTTCAAGTCATTTTTCTCATGTGTGTGTTATGTGACCAACAAGCCATTTGATGTACAAACAGAAGGAGATGGACATCTTTACCTGAGGAGTACTGAAAGTCTCCAGTTGAATGCTGCCTCAGTACTTCAAAGGCATCTTCAAATGCTTGACCCAGCTTGTCTTGTTCAGCACAAGCCTATTAGAACAATGGCAGAACTCTGGAGTTAAGAAATTACCAGTTGAACTTAATTTTGCTGATGTAAAGGAGGGCTTCTCAACCACAGCACAGCCTATTAGCATTTTTAGTTGACTGTCTCTTTTGTAGGGGGTTGTCCTGTGCATTGTTGGGTGCAAAACAGCATCCCTGGTCTCTACCCACTAGATACCAGTGTCAATCCCACTGGTGACAACCAAAAATATCTTAAACATAGCCAAATATGCCCTGGAGGACAACATCAAGCCTGGTTGAGATCCGCTGCTCTGCAATGTAGTATCTAAAACCAGTGCTCATTCTATAAATTTTTAGCAAGGAGTTAGTTATATAGCATAAGACTGATTTAGAAAAAGGGATAGAGGAAGTATGTTTATCAAACAGAATCTGGATCATTATTTAAAAAATGAAATGTTCTTAATTTTAGAAGCATGTCTCTAAGACCTAAAATTAAACAGTTTTGCAACCATCTCATATCCTTATTAATCTAATGAGGAAAAATAAAGAAGATTTTTAAATGTCAACTTACCATGCTTCATTAAAAAATTGACAATTCTGAAAAAAATTAATATGTAAAAAACAAAATTAGTGTTTCTATTTAATTTGCCTCTGAATTAAAAAAGACTACTTAAACTATTTTCTGCCTATACCTTATATAAATCGAAATTACCATCTGAATTTTGATGAGTACAAATTTCCTTTCTACAAAAATTTCCTATGAAGATTTATCTTCGCTTTTCTATCATTACAAAATTTCTTGTAAAAAATATCTATTTATTATTTCTTTGGCTGCGCTGGGTCTTAGTTGCAGCATGTGGGATCTAGTTCCCCGACCAGGGGTTGAACTCCGGCCCCCTGCATTAACCACTGGATCACCAGGGAAGTCCTCCAAATTTCTTAAATGTTAAAATAGCTAAATATGTATTGCTGAATCACTTTGCTTTACACTTGAAACTAACACACTGTAAAGTAAATATACTTCAGTTAGAAAAAGAGATTAAAAAAATGAAATAGCTAAACAGTTAACCACGCAAACCACTTAACATATGAGAATACAGAAATAATTTGAGTATATTTAAGTATGTCAAGTATTTTAAAATTCCTGGAAGTATTAAAAAGTTCTGGAAATGAAAATCTTTTTAACCTTAGCCAGGCTGTCCATTTATAACAGTGATTTTGCTTTTTAACCTTCTGGTATCGTATAGACTTCTGAAAATCTGGCGAAAGACACAGGCTTTTTCTCTCATAAAATGTGAATTTACCTTACAAATAAAATGTACTCTATGAAACCCACCTGTAGACTTTCTAAAAATCCTACGTTAAGAATCCTGGTCTATAATTTTACATCTCCTTTCTTATCTCTGTAAGTAAGTTTTGTTTTAAATAGTTATCATACTGACCCACATTAAATGTTTTAAAACTTTCTGTTCTATACACTACAAAAAACAAACAAATCCACATAAGAAAGAGCGGGTGGTGGATCTCCATTGCTTACCATTTCATTTAGCACACCAAACCACACTGTTTATACAAGCTTTTAGAATTTATCCTCCAAACACAATGAGCTTTCTCTTTAATATTTAACCTTGCATAAGATGATACAATCTAATACTATCACTAAACATATCCATAACATATCAATATAATATGTCAAACACCAAAATTCTGTTCTGCTCTTTGAAATCACTATGTCATTTAAAAGAGCTCAGCCATAAGAATCCGCCTGCCAATGCAGGAGACCCAGTTTCAATTCCTGGGTTGGTCGAGAAGATCCCCTGGAAAGGAGAATGGCAACACGCTCCAGCACTCTTGCCTGGAGAATTCCATGGACTGAGAAGCCTGGTGAGCTATAGTCCATGGGGTTGCAAGGAGCAGGACACGACTGAGCAACTAACATGAGAAGAAAAACCATTTAAGAAAGGTAACTATGGGAGGTGATGAATGTGTTAACTAATCTTATGGTGATAATCCTTTCCCAATTTGTACGTGTGTCAAATCGTCATATTGTACACCTTACACAATGTTATACACCAATTATATCTCAATAAGGTTGGAAAAAAATACAGCTTCTCAATGTGGAAGATGTTGAAAAATTTAGCAAAAACAACAAAAAAAGAAAATCCACAAATAATCTGAACTATGATTTCTAATGGATATTACCAGTACAGGTATTTTTTAAAGGCCATATCAATAACTTTCAAGTAATTATGACTCCAAAGGAAATACCTACCTAGGTGAGTGCTGTACTTAGAATTAAATACTTGTATGAAACTACTCCCTTTGACTAAAATATCCCCCCAAACAATCATGACTCTTTAAAATAGCAAACACAAATGGAAGAAAAAAAGCTTGAAAACATTATCGATCACTTCCATTGATTAATATGTCTTGTACCAGAATAGGCAGTCAATGAAAAACACTCCTCAGGTCAAAAAAAGAAAATTAATAGTTATTTCAAGGAGTTTTGAAAAGCATAAACGAAACCACTTACCAGGAAGACACTTCAGCCCTCTACCAAGTTCTTTCATTAATATCAGAATCGTTAGGACAGAACTGTCAGGAGCTCACTGACAGAGTTGCATTAAGTAGCTGTTTTTAAGGAAGTGCTACAAAAGGGGATTTTTTTTAAAAGATACAGTGCCTTCATTATTTTTCTTTCATGATATGGCCAGTAGACACCACGGGCTATTATTTTGAAGTGGCACAGAATATTTGTATACTATGGGCCAAAACCATTAGAACAAACCCATGAACCCCCACCCTACCCGGCATAAGTTGTGGCCCATGGGCCCACACAACCCGACTGGGCACCTCTGATCTGTACAACACTTGTTCATATTTCTTTCTTAAAAAAAAGTATTCTTCTTATATTTCTTCCCTGATTCTGGAGCCTGTGTTGCTTTTCTTGCCTGAACTATTAACAGCCTTCACTCTGGCCTTTCCTTTCAAATCATTTTCTTGATAGTCATTCGATGACCGCCCCCTGCCCTACACATACACACCTCCTCGACTTAGAGATCTTAAAGGCACAGGCCTTGGCCCTGGCACTCAGGCTCCTCATTCCACCTTATTTACCACCACTCCTTTAAGAGGAGGCAATTGAATCCATGCTATAGTCTTCCCTCCACGCCTGGATAAAATAACAATTCCAAAACAGAAGCTTGTGGACATGTTTGAGGCTGGTGCACTTAGAGAGCAAGTCTAGCTCTCTTGTTTAGCTTGAAGATTTATTTGGGATGGTTTTGATGGCTCTGATGGAAATTACGGGGCACTCCATCCGCCTATAATGCTTCCTTCCCAGCCCACCCCTCTGCCCATTTACCCATTTTATCTTACCTGTCCATCAGAGGCCAATCCAACGTTTACAAGTGCTCCAGGTGGAAACAACTTTCCCCTCTGACGCACAGGTCTGCAACACTCTCAAGTAACTGTAACCTTCTGTCGTTTTAATAGATGTCACAGTTAGCCAGGGGGAAAACCACCTAAGAATTTTTTGTAAACCTTGTGGGTGGGGAAGAGAGATTTTCTATTTTGCATAATTGGAATCTGAGCTCACCTTTGATATGGGACTATTGTTCTAGACCAATTACGTTTTTTTGCCGAGTTTTATTATGCAAATATAAACACACATCCCCTCTTGTGAAATGTAGATGTTATAAGTAACAACTGTATAAAACCAAATTGCTAATGCTGATGAGTTTTTAATCTGTACCATGGCCTGTCAACGCCCTTTTCAAACTTTTGATTTTCTTTGGTTCATTTAGTCAACAAATACATATCAATGAGCTCTTTCCTCTGATGGATACTGTCCTGAGTCCAGGGATCACAACCCTCAACAAGTTCTGATGAGGAAAAATGAATTTTTTAAAAAGCAAGCTAGAAAAATGTTATTAATGATGAGTACTAAGAAAACAATAAGAGAAAGGTCATAGTAAATGTATATGGTCATGGTGAATGGTCAAAAAAATTCTAAGGGAATGTGTATGAGCTGAAATCCAAGGATAAGAAAGAGTGAGCAAAAGAAAAGCAGAAAAGCTGTGAAGCACCTCTCATCAGAAGAAACAGCAGATGCCAGGAATCTCAAGTGGAAATGAGTTTGGTTTATTTGAGGCACGAAAAAGAATGGCAGTGGGGCTGAGGTAAAATGAGTCGGGGGGCCAAGAGGCAAAGGTAGCAAGAAAGGAGGATGGGTCTGGATCAAATACACACATCAAGTCCCCTCACCCCCGCCCAAAATAGTAGTAATATAAAAGTGTTCAAAAGAATCTAAAAATCACATGTGATAGTAGTTACTACTCTGCTCCATTTCACAGAGGAAATCTCTAAACCAAGGCTCAAACACATTTTATGATTTTTTTCCCCCTAAAGTCCAATTGCTGGCGAGAGATGGGCTGTTCTGGGTCCAGATTTGGGCCCAAATGACTTCATGCAGATGCTCTCAGCTGCATAGGTCCCATTGGATCAGGGTTCTCAGTATTGATGGCAGTCTCCATAGCACCCCGAAGAATCTCATAGCAGCACAGGCTTGGTATGTATTTGAAATAAAGGGAAAAAAGAACAAGTCAATATTCTAAGCCCACATTTTCCCCAACAGGTGTCTCCAAAGTTTTATTTTGCAAGATGTAAATAAATGGACCCTGAAGAAGAGTTGAGTGAAACCAATGAGCACATGATGTTTGGGGGGCATGATTCTATATTATAGATGAAAAGCAGAAATGCAGTTTTGAGTCTTTTGTATAGGTAAAGTATGAAAATGCTTTCAGCAACTTAAAAAAAAAAAGAGATACATTCTTTTAGCATTCTAGGGGTTAAGGCTCCTATTCCTTGAGAACCTAAGGAAAGTTATGATCAGCTATTTCTTCAGGACAATGTCATCAGCACATTTTCAGGCAAGTTCTCCTAGTCAGGCCAACAGAACCCAGTTTAGGAACTCCTACTATATTCTATTTTCAAAGCGTTCTTATCTAAGTATTCCTTCTTGAGATATTTGTAACCAGTGTACACATAGAGCATCTTTTTTAAGGTGATCATCAGTGTTTCCCTTCTCTATAGGACTGAGCTGAGTAACAAGAGCTCTACAGAGAGGATCCCTAATCAACAGATTATCTTTTGCAAAAATTCATTGTCCTTGGTGGCAACTGATATTATTTTAGAAAATTATAAGTAACAGATGTGATACAGTCTAAATCATTTGGTGCCAAATTTCGGGTGGAAAACTGCATTTTTTGAGAAGAGAGAACTTCAGAACCCGAGAAAAGAGAGACTAAATTCAAGTTCTTTTCTTTGTAGTTGCTATTTAAATAATTTGATTCTTTAGGGGAGTTAGGTCTTAATCTTGATAAGATCTCTGAAAACCTAATAAGCGAGTAATATTGCTAAACCAGGAAGAAGCTGCTAGAGAATTTGTTACGTCTGAGTAGCATTCATAGAACCATAGATTATGAGATACATAGCTAACTCTCATCCTCATTCCACCCTCATGCACTGGATTATTCTTTAAAATTTATTGAGGCTTGTTTTGTCCTAGGCATACGGCCTATCTTGATGAGTGCTCCATTTGCACTTGAAAGAATGTGTGTTTTACAGTTATTATATGTGGCACTGGATAAATGTCAGTTAGATCAAGTTGGTTCATAATGTTATTCAAATCTTCCATATCCTTACTGATTTTTTTTTCTTTGCATTTTCTGTCAGTTACAAAGACTACAGAGATTACAAAGAGGACTGTCAAGCTATAATTGTGGATTTGTATATTTCTCCCTTTAATTCTGTCAATTGTTGCTTTCATGTGTTTTGAAGCTCTATTATTTGAGGCAAATTCTTAGAATTGTTATGTTCTAATGAGTTATGCTCTAATGAGTTCAGCCTTTTATTATTGTAAAATTTCTTTCTTTCTTATAATCCTTTCTGGTAATCCTTGAAGTCTACTTTGATAGGAACCACACTAATTTTCATATTCTTTTTCCTTTCAACATGTCCAATTTGTCTGTCTCTTTGTATTTAAAGTATGTCTCTTTAAAGTAGCATTTAGATGGGCATTAATTTTTTACCTAGTTTGATGACCTCTGCCTTTTTAGTGCTTAGTTTAATTTAGTAATTACTGCCATAGTTAGATTTAAGCCCACCATCTTGCTATTTGTTTTCTATTTATATTTTGTTTCTTTGTTCTTCCTTTCCTCCTTTCTTTTGGATTAGATAAGTGTTTTACTATTTCATTATATGTCCCCCATTAGCTTTTTATGACATCATGGAATAATAATGGCATGATTATTCTTCTGTACTTTGTCTTTAGTAGTTGCTCCAGGGGTTACAATATGAATTCTTAATTTATTGAGTCTACCTGGAGTTACTGTTACATTGCTTCATGCATAATATAAGAAACTTATCACAATGTAGTTCTGCTTACATTCCCTCTCATCTTTTGTGCTACTCTGTCATATATTTACTTCTACATAGGCTATAATAATATATTATTTAATCCTCACAATAATGTCCTAGGAAACTGTTACTGTCCCTGAATTCCAACTGTGGCTCCATACATACCACCTATCTGTGTAAACTTGGACAAGTTATTTAAACTCCCAGTTTCCTCTACAAAGTGTAGATAATGATTTTACTTACCACATAGACTGTGAAAATCTAAGTGAATTCATGTCGCGTACTTTGCACAGTCCAAACATCTAATATATGTTGAACAAGTGTTAGGCCCTACTTTGTAATTATACCAGTATTATATATAAAGTAACAAAGGTACAAGGGAGTGAAATGACTTACTTAAGGTCAGTGAGTGATAGCAGTGATTTTCAAACCAGTTCTACCTGACTCCAGCCAAAGGCTGTTAACCATTCAATCCGACTTTGCTTCTTTATCTATGGAATAAGACTGAGAATGAGCATAAGAACAAGAATTCGATAATGGCCTTATGTCAAAGGGCTCTTGAGAGGTTTTACTGAGATAGCGCAGAAGAGTAGTAAACACTGGTGGTAGCTATTAATCACCAAAACTCCTCCTATTTTACCATACCTGAGATCTTCACCACCCCTGTCCATGGGATTCTCCAGGCAAGAATACTGGAGTGGGTTGCCATGCCCTTCTCCAGGGAATCTTTCCTACTCAGGGATCAAATCCCCATCTCTTACGTCTAACCTGCATTGGCAAGTGGGTTCTTTATCACTAGCACCTCTTGGGAAGCCCATAAACTCTAATAAAAATTTTTTTAATTTTTTAATAAAAGAAGCAAAGCCCCCCCCCCCAAAAAAAAAGCGCTCCATAGGCTCTAGTATTTATTGTAATTACTGTAATAGCTCCCACAAGTATTCATACCAATGGAGGAAACTCCCCTGACACAGGATTGGTTAAAAACAAAAAAATGACGCAGCTGGGGACTCTTTACCCCTTCTCAGTGTGTATGGTGAGAGCTTTGTACTTTCCTTCTCTTTAATAATTCTAATTTGCTTCCTAATACAAAAGACAGGAAAAACAAACAAACAACGCAGCCATACAGGGAGATAACAGATTGACTCTCCTGGTTTCCATGGAGGCACTGACTGAAGGGGTGGAGGTTTGTTAGTCCTGTGTTCAGAGCCAGGACAGAGCCTGTGAGAAAGCTGTCTCTAGTCCTCTTAACAGCTAAGTTCTGAAAACCTACTGTGTATTCTAGGCAGGGAGAGATGAGCTCCTCCAATGTAATGGGTTACATTGTGAAATTCTTATACATCTTTATCTGAAGCCGCAAGAGCATATATGCCTCTCTACTTCAGCCCTTCCAGCCTAGAAACTGCTAAACCTAAACCATTCACTGGCTTAGGAAAGGGAAAAGGAATGACTCCTCCCTAGTACTGCCATCATGCCTATTTTCACTTGCTAGTTCTCTAAGAAGACAGGCTTGCAATTGATTCGGCTTCATCTCCAGACCCTCTTGGCTAGGGATTTTTTTTTTCCCCTAGCCATTTGTGAGTGGTAATTCCCTATATTTTAGCAGAATTAAACAGCAGGGCAATGATATCTCTCACTATGGAGAAACAGGGATCCCATTCCCACAGAAGTGAACTGAGTAGGAACTGATAAGGAAAGTGGGATGAAGTGGGGAGGAAAGTCTCTGAGCTCAGAATAGTTTGGGAAACTGACAAATTAAAGGGATCCCAAGTTACAGCTGTGTGCTTATTGCAGCTTAGATTTTCTGGCTTCAGGTGCTTTTCATTATAAAATTTATAGTTTCTTTGTATTTAACTTTTATCCAAATACTACAATTAGCAAAAAATATACTCATTTTTGACCTTCCCAGGTGGCGCTAGTGGTAAAGAACCTGCCTGCCAATGTAGGAGACAAGGGACCAGTTCAATCCCTGGGTTGGGAAGATCCCCTGGAGGAGGAAGTGGCAACTCACTTCAGTATGCCTGCCTGGAGAATCCCATGGACAGAGGAGCCTCATGGGTACAGTCCATAGAGTTGCAAGGAGTCAGACATGATTGGAGTGACTTAGCTTGCATGCATATTCATTAAAAAAAAATCTATAGAATGCCTTTGGTATGGTTAGAAGAGAGAGAAAGCTTTGAAATATCTTCTTAAAGGGGTTCTCAGTATTGTTTTGCTCCAGTTTTGTTTTTTTTTTACAACTTTCATATAATCTTCATTATAGCCACCATGATCACATAACGTTATACCTTCATAAAATTCTGTCATTTTCAGCATTATCTCTGCTATAATACTTTGCCAACTCCAGGGGGTAGGGGGTGGATGGGAAACAATTCTTACATGTTTTTGTTTTCCCAAAACACATGGTAAAATACTATAATCCAACATAGGACTTCAGTGGAAGTGGGATGGGTGAGTGACTGCATTGTATCATTTAACTCACAATAGCCCGTAAGGCTGGCAGGGTGTTATTTTCGTTTTGCTGGTGAGGAATTCTACACCTAGGGAGATCAGAAATCATTCAGTGAATGAGTGTTAAGTGAGGATTGAGATCTCCTTGTTCTCAGCTCAGTTTTTCAGATAACGTCTCTGGAAGATATTGGTAGATACTGACTTTTAAATTTGTATTTTCTTAGGAAGTTAATATACACAAATGTGAACAGTTTTAACATATAAAACTAGGTTTATTTTTACTAAGAAAAAATGTTTTTAAAAAACATACAAAAAAAATTACACAGCTGCTTTTCTACATCAAAGTTTTGTGGTTGAGGTTTATGAAAAACCTATTTGAAAAGAAAGGAAGGAAAAAGAGCATGTGTTATCAAAATATCATGAGTTTCTAAAAGGAGATCAGTCCTGGGTGTTCATTTGTAGGACTGATTTTGAAGCTGAAACTCCAATGCTTTGGCCACCTGATGCGAAGAGCTGACTCATTTGAAAAGACCCTGATGCTGGGGAAGATTGAGAGCACGAGGAGAAGGGGACGATAGAAGATGAAATGGTTGGATGGCATCGCTGACTCAATGGACATGGGTTTGGGTGGACTCCTGGAGTTGGTGATGGACAGGGAGGCCTGGCATGCTGCGGTTCATGGGGTCACAAGGAATCAGACACGACTGAGCAACTGAACTGAACTGAATGCCCAGATTGGATATAGCTGAGACCACTTTGAAGTGTCAATTGGTATACATTGCAATGTATACAAAATGAGACAGCTGCCAATAAGACCAGCAGGGCTTCCCTGGTGGCTCAGTTGGTAAGCCTGAAATGAAAGAGACCCAGCTTCTATCCCTTAGTTGGGAAGAGCCTCTGGAGAAGGAAGGGGCAATCCACTCCAGTATTCTTGCCTGGGGAATCCCACGGACAGAGGAACCTGGCCGGCTACAGCCCATGGAGTCACAAGAATCGGACTGAGTTACTAAACCACCACCATCAATAAGACTGTAGGGAACTGTGACGCTGCTTCCGCCTGATGAGGCAGGGACAAGTGGGAGCTGCCATGTGGGCAGTCAGTTTCTCATGGCCAAGTGCTGCAAGAGCTTCACTTTGGAACCAGATCCATTAACTTTGACAAAAGGTTTTATTCTGTTTTAAATGCTGTGGTTGAGATTAACAAAAAGCAGGAAGTCTGATTTGTTGTTGTTTTGCTAAACCCTATCTGACTCTTTTGCGGTTCCATGGATTGTCACCTGCCAGGCTTTTCTGTCCATGGGATTTCCTAGGCAAGATTACTGGAGTCAGTTGTCATTTCCTTCTCTAAGGGATCATCCCAACCCAGGTACTGAACCTGCCTCTGGTGTCTCCTACATTGGCAGATGGATTCTTTACCACTGAGCCACTAGGGAAGCCCAAGAAGTCTAATAATACCAACTAAATGAAGAAGATGTGAATCAATGGGAATTCTTTTCCATTACTGGTGAGTCTAAACTGGGACAACCATTTAGGAAAACGGGTATTTACTAGTAAAGCTTAGGAGTATACACAAGTGATACTTATATACATGAAAGCCAGGATATATGTGAAAGATGTTAGCAGCTGTGTTTATAATGGAAAAGCTCTGCAACAACTCATCTCTCTCAATCTCTCTCTCTCTTTCTATATATATATTCATATATGATATATATATATATAGGTAGATAGGTAGATATGTATCTACCTATCTATCTATATATAAACAAACATAAGGATTGATAAATAATACATAGATGCCTACATATAGCCCAGACGGCACAGTGGTAAAAGAATCTGCCTGCTGATACAGGAGACGCAAGAGAAGCAAGTTTCATCCCTGGGTCCAGAAGATCCTCTGGAGAAGGAAATGGCAACCCACTCCAGTGTTCTTGCCCAGAAAATCTCATGGACAGAGGAACCTGGCGGGGTACAGTCTGTGGGGTCGCAATAAGATGGACTCAACTGAGCACAAGCACAAGATCTATATATGCATTTACATGTACTGATAAGAGAAATGATCAATTGAGGTATGTTCACATAATGGAATAATATACAAAAGTGAAAATGAATAGACTATAGCTAAATGCAATAACATGGAAGAATCTTGAATATATAAAGGTCAGTGAAAAAAGTAAAACCCAGAAATTTACCAGGTTCAAAAATAAACAACTAAACAATATATATTTACTCAGGCTTTCTTTTTTTCTTTACAAAAAGGTTATCTAACAAAGCAAGTTGGAGAAGACTCTTGAGAGTCCCTTGGACTGCAAGGAGATCCAACCAGTCCATTTTGAAGGAGATCAGCCCTGGGATTTCTTTGGAAGGAATGATGCTAAAGCTGAAACTCCAGTACTTTGGCCATCTCATGCGAAGAGTTGACTCATTGGAAAAAACTTTGATGCTGGGAGGGATTGGGGGCAGGAGGAGAAGGGGACGACAGAGGATGAGATGATTGGATGGCATCACTGACTCGATGGACGCGACTCTGAGTGAACTGCGGGATTTGGTGATGGACAGGGAGGCCTGGCGTGCTGTGATTCATGGGGTCACAAAGAGTCAGACAGGACTGAGCGACTGAGCTGAACTGAGCTGAACAAAGCAAGTTAAATTCCAAGACAGAAAATTCTAAGGAGATGATTTTGCTTTGGATCACGAACTCACTCATCAGTCAGTATTATAAATTTACCTTTTTTTTCTTTTTTCCTTATCACTTGTAGGATCTTAGTTACCCAACCGGTGGTGGAATCCAGGCCCATGGCACTGGGAGCACAGAATGTTAACCATTGGACCACCATGGAAGTCACAAATTACACTTTTAATTCTGTTAAAACTCTAGCCTGATTTAAATATAATCTATACATTTATATCATGAAATAAATATGATAGTAATAAAGATTTACAAAGCACAGAAAATAGGTTTTGTCCCCCTCATCTCAGCCTTCGATCAATTCCTACTGTTATTTCTTATTTGAAGCCTTTTACTCAAATGGGAATAATTTTGCCATCAGTTCAGTTCAGTTGCTCAGTCATGTCTGACTCTTTGTGACCCCATGGACTGCAGCATGCCAGGCCTCCCTGTCTATCACCAACTCCCGGAGCTTACTCAAACTCATGTCCATCAAGTCGGTGATGGCATCCAACCATCTCATCCTCTGTCATCCCCTTCTTCTCCTGCCTTCAATTTTTCCCAGCATCAGGGTCTTTTCAAATGAGTCAGTTCTTCGCATCAGGTCCAAAGTATTGGAGTTCCAGCTTCAACATCAGTCCTTCCAATGAATATTCAGGGCTGATTTTCTTTAGAATGGACTGGTTGGATCTCCTTGCTGCCCAAGGGACTCTCAAGAGTCTTCTCCAACACCACAGTTCAAAAGCATCAGTTCTTTGGTACTCAGCTTTCTTTATAGTCCAACTCTCACATCCATACATGACTACCGGAAAAACCATAGCCTTGACTAGACAAATGGTTGTTGGCAAAGTAATGTCTCTGCTTTTGAATATGCTATCTAGGTTGGTCATAACTTTTCTTCCAAGAAGTAAGTGTCTTTTAATTTCATGGTTGCAGTCACCATCTGCAGTGATTTTGGAGGCCCCCCACCCCGAAAAAAATTTTTGCCATCAGATAACACAATACCTCAGGCTGCCCTGGTGGCTCAGCAGTAAAGAATCCACCGCGGTGGAGCAGACTCTGGTTCCATCCCTGGGTTGGGAAGATCCCCTGGAGAAGAAAATGGCAACCCACTCCAGAATTCTTGCCTGGAGAATCCCATGGACAGAGGAGCCTGGGGGGCCACAGTCCACAGAGTTTCAAAAGAGCTGGACACGACTAAGTGACAGAGCACATATGTGAAAAGCAGACCCCCTTCCTTTACACGTATTTAGTAAGGCATCCTATTGTGTTTAATGAGAAACCAAAGAGCTTGGCTATTTTTCTTTTCATTCATGGTGTGAATTCCCATGGTTTCTGTGGAAGTTAAGATCAGTTGTCAGGTTTACAGTGTATATAGCTGCTACTGTGCCAGAATGTTTGTGGGTATGAGAGGATCATTACTAGTTGAAGTCCAAGTGAGAGACTCCTGGATCTTGGAAAGGGGAAAGTGTAGCCTCCATTAGCTGAAACAGCAAGAAGAAAAACCAACCTCAAAGTCTCCTGAAAGAGAAGGACAAGAAGGAATATCTGAAAGGAGATGAGTCATTCAGACAGGAGGGCTGCTACTGAAGGAACAAGCCTATTCTAGAACTCCAGAAGGAGAGGTAATCTTCTAGGCAAAAGAATCCATATCGTAGTGATAGATGCAGGGCGTGGTAGTGCATGAGTATTAGAAATCTCTATCATCTTTATCTTGAGGTGCAGAGCCAGATAAAGGGTGGGCCAGGCAGGCAGGATCCAAGAACCTACAATATGTAAATCCAAAATAAGACCACAAACAGATGTAAGGGAAATGTTTTTCTGTTTTGTTTGATTTTCAGCAAGATCCTTTTGGAGAAGGCAATGTCACCCCACTCCAGTACTCTTGCCTGGAAAATCCCATGGACGTAGGAGCCTGGTAGGCTACAGTCCATGGGGTCGCTGACAGTTGGACACGACTCAGTGACTTCACTTTCACTTTTCACTTTCATGCATTGGAGAAGGAAATGGCAACCCACTCCAGTGTTCTTGCCTGGAGAATCCCAGGGACAGGGGAGCCTGGTGGGCTGCCGTCTATGGGGTCGCACAGAGTCGGACGCGACTGAAGCGACTTAGCAGCAGCTTAGCAGCAAGATCCTTTATTTACCTTTTGTTCTCAACCACATCACATGAGTACAGGTAGCCAGGTACCTGTGTGGGCTGTTGGCTTTGTAAATGTAGACCAATCAGTATGTGTAGACACCATGCATCTCAATGATTCTTTAACAAGAAACATAATGAGCAAAAAGACTTCATGTGTGTTTGAAATGTCTGCCTTTTCCTGCATTCCAATTACTAAAAATTATGTGTTGAAATTTTACTCAATGTAGACATGTCGTCTTTTTTTTCCTTTGGCCACGCCACACAGCTTGTGGGATCTAAAGGGATCTTCAACCAGGGATTGAATCTGGGCCATGGCAGTGAAAGCACCAAGTCCTAACCACTGGGAGTGATTGAGAGTCCTCTTGAGAGTCCCTTGGAGCAAGATCAAACCAGTCAATCCTAGAGGAAATCAACCCTGAATATTCATTGGAAGGACTGATGCTGAAGCTGAAGTTTCAATAATTTGGCCACCTGATGCAAAGACTGACTCATTTGAAAAGACCCTGATGCTGGGAAAGACTGAGGGCAGGGGGAAGAGGGGACAACAGAGAATGAGATGATTGGATGGCATCACCAACTCAATGAACATGAGTTCAAGCAAACTCCAGGAGACAGTGAAGGACAGGAAAGCCTGGCATGCTGCAGACCATGGGGTTGCAAAGAGTAGGACATGACTTAGTGACCGAACAACAACAACTAACCACTGGACCACAGGGAAATCCCTAAACATGTTTTCTTTGCACATTTGTTAGTAACTACCTAGTGTGTTTCAGGTCATCTTTACTTCTGATAGTTGTTCCTCCCAGAAGCTGCTGGTTCGCTCAAGGACAGGGCTGTATGTAGTTGGGGAAAAAATGTTTGATATACTGTGGGTTAGAGGAGAGAAGTGAGACATCTGAGATACTCCCTTTCATATCTTTGATGGTCGCAGAACTGCCTTCATTTATTCCTTCCGATAGTTGCTGTGGGTTTCCCAGGTTGCTCAGTGGTAAAGAATCCATGGATCAGGAAGATCCCTGGGAGGAGTAAATGGCAATTCACTCCAGTATTCTTGCCTGGTAAATCCCATGGATAGGAGAGCCTGGTGGGCTACAGTCCATGGGGTTGCAAAAGAGTCAGACAGGATTTAGTGACTGAACATGCATACCTATATAGATGCTGTGCTAGGTGCTAGAATATATTTGTGGATAAAACAAAAATTCCCATCTTTGTAGCATTTCTATGGGGGAAAGACAGATAATGGGCATGACAATAAAGTAAATCACATAGCATAGTAAACAGTAAGTGGTTCATGAAAAAAAGAAAGCTGAGTAGGGTAATGAAAAGCAGGAAGGAGAACAGTTCCTCTTTTAAATAGGGTCATCAGCCATGCTGTTTTAAGACGGTAGACTTTGTGCAAAGACTGGAAGGAGGTGAGGAAGTGAACTGCTTAGTTGCCAGTGAGACAACAAGTCAAGGACTGAAAGAAGCTTAGGACCAATAGTGTCTTAGGAGGGAGAGCCGCAATTAATTCCTGGGATTATATTGGTTGCCTGGGGTCACAGAAGTAGTCTTCATTTCACCTATCCTGCTTTCTGAATCCACTTCTAAATGCTTTAAATGTCATGTTACTATCTCACGGATATTGATTTGAGTATTGACAGAATCAGGTTCTCAGGATGCCCCCTTGTTTTTCTCTCTTCTGGTGCCGTTAATGCTATGAGTGATGTGTGACGTGTGCGCAGTCACATCCGACTCTTTGAGACCTCATGGACTGTAGCCTGCCAGGCTCCTTTGTCCATGGAATTTCCCAGGTAAGAATACTGGAGTGGGCATTGGAGTTGCCATTTCCTACTCCAGGGATCTTCCTGGCCCAGGGATCAAACACACATCTTCAATATCTCCTGCATTGGCAGGCAGATTCTTTACCACTGTGCCACCTGGGAAGCCAGTGCTATGGGTAGTGGAGGCATAAATTTTCTCTCTGACTTCCCTGGTGGCTCGGATGGTAAAGAATCTGCCCACAATGCAGGAGACTTGGGTTCAATCCCTGGGTTAGGATGATCCCCTGGAGAAGGGAATAGCAACCTACTCCAATATTCTTGCCTGGGAAATTCCATGGACAGAGGAGGCTGGCAGGCTACAGTCTATGGTGTCTCAAAGAGTTGGACATGACTGAGCAACCAACACTTGGATTGAGAGCTTGCAAGCCCCTACTCTATGGTTAAGTCAAAACTGGAAGTCAAATTGCCTTACTAGAAGTTTTAGCCCAGTTTGTAGCTATCATTTTAATTCCTGAAATTGGATTTAGGAACTCAAAGTTGCTAATGCCCTGTGGCACTTTTACATAGAAGATAGCACTATGGCCTCAGGGTTTCAAATACAATGCCCATAGGCATTAAAAAATCATTAAACCTGTAAGGAGATAAGGCAATTTGAAGGAGAACAAGTAGTAATAGAAAACAGAGTTACCATACCAGGGCTTCTGATATTGGAGTTGTCAGCCACAGGCTTTAAAATAATTATGTTTGATAGTGTTTAAGGAGATAAAACACAAGATTGAAAATCTCAGCAGAAGACTAAAAATTATTTTTGTTGATAGCAGAGGTTAGGGGTATGGCAGATTTGAAGAAAAACCAGTGGAAATTCTAGAACTAAAAGCATGCAGTAATCTAGATTAAGAACTCAATACATCCATTCATGTCTTTTCTATCTTGGAAAATAGAAAAACAAACCAAATAATTTTGTTCACCTTTTCAAAAACTTTTGGCTTTGCTGATTCTAATTATGCGCCTTCTTCTATTCTTTGTTCTCTGTATTATCTATCTCCTTTCATTCTGTTTGGATTTATTCTGTGTTTCTTTTTAATCTCTTATTTGAGATACATGTCTTTAATTTTTGTTTGTTTGTATTTTATTAGCTAACATGAGCATAAAATGATGAAAGTATTTGCTTTATCCTACAAGTGCGTCTAGTCAAGGCTATAATTTTTCCAGTAGTCATGTATGGATGTGAGAGTTAGACTGTGAAGAAAGCTGAACACCAAAGAATTGATGCTTTTGATCTGTGGTGTTGGAGAAGACTCTTGAGAGTCCCTTGGACTGCAAGGAGATCCAACCAGTCTATTCTGAAGGAGATCAGCCCTGGGATTTCTTTGGAAGGAACAATGCTAAAGCTGAAACTCCAGTACTTTGGCCACCTCATGCAAAGAGTTGACTCATGGGAAAAGACTCTGATGCTGGGAGGGGTTGGGGGCAGGAGGAAAAGGGGAGGACAGAGGATAAGATGGCTGGATGACATCACTGACTCAATGGACGTGAGTCTGAGTGAGCTCCGGGAGTTGGTGATGGACAGGGAGGCCTGGCGTGCTGCGATTCATGGGGTCGCAAAGAGTCGGACACGACTGAGCGACTGAACTGAACTGAACTGAACAAGTTTTGTTTTTTCTATTCCACACGTTTTGATGAACAGGGTTTTCACTATCATTCTGTTCCAAGTATTTATTAACTTTTCATTATTATTTCTTTTTTACCCTGGAGCAATGTATATTTTAAATTTCTAAGTACAGTATCTCAAAAGGCTTTTAATATGGTTTTTTTTTTATTAATTTTTAATCCTGAGACCATGTTCTCTAATCACTCACTATTAAGTTAAGAATTAGCAACAAAAAGAGAACCCAAAAAACTTCCTCTGTAAAAGGCCAGGTAGTAAATATTTTAGGCTTTGCACAATATATATAATAGTTTCCGTGGCATAGTCTTTTGTTTTTGCCACACCACGTGGCTTCCCGGATCTTAGTTCCCAGGGCAGTAGCGCAGTGGTGTGTGCTCAGTCGTGTTCGACTTCTTTTGCCCCCATGGGCTGTAGCCCACCAGGTTCCTCCATGCATGGAGTTTTCCAGGCAAGATCCCAGACCAGGAATCTAACCCAGACCCACAGCAGTGAAAGTGCTGAGTTCTAACCACTGGACTGCCAGGGAATTTCTGTGGCATATTCTTTAATGGACTGTTATGTAGCCATTACGATGAAGCATTTTTAAAATATCAATATGGAACTCTAAGCTACATTATAAAATAGACAATGCACGATCTAGTGTATATATGGTAATTCAATTTGTATTTTAAAGAATATATTAAATATAGGTGCTTACATATGCATGGACTATCCTGGAAGGATATATAGGAAATTGTTAAAAATGAGTGTCTCTACACCATGACCAAGTGGGCTTTATCCCAGGGATGCAAGGATTCTTCAATATCCGCAAATCAATCAATGTAATTCACCACATTAACAAATTCAAAAATAAAAACCATATGATTATCTCAATAGATGCAGAGAAGGCCTTTGACAAAATTCAACATCCATTTATGATAAAAACTCTCCAGAAAGCAGGAATAGAAGGAACATACCTCAACATAATAAAAGCTATCTATGACAAACCCACAGCAAACATTATCCTCAATGGTGAAAAATTGAAAGCATTTCCCCTAAAGTCAGGAACAAGACAAGGGTGTCCACTTTCACCGCTACTATTCAACACAGTTCTGGAAGTTTTGGCCACAGCAATCAGAGCAGAAAAAGAAATAAAAGGAATCCAAATTGGAAAAGAAGTAAAACTCTCACTGTTTGCAGATGACATGATCCTCTACATGGAAAACCCTAAAGACTCCACCAGAAAATTACTAGAACTAATCAATGAATATAGTAAAGTTGCAGGATATAAAATCAACACACAGAAATCCCTTGCATTCCTATACACTAATAATGAGAAAGTAGAAAAAGAAATTAAGGAAACAATTCCATTCACCATTGCAACGAAAAGAATAAAATACTTAGGAATATATCTACCTAAAGAAACTAAAGACCTATATATAGAAAATTATAAAACACTGATGAAAGAAATCAAAGAGGACACTAATAGATGGAGAAATATACCATGTTCATGGATTGGAAGAATCAATATAGTGAAAATGAGTATACTACCCAAAGCAATTTACAAATTCAATGCAATCCCTATCAAGCTATCAGCCACATTTTTCACAGAACTAGAACAAATAATTTCAAGATTTGTATGGAAATACAAAAAACCTCGAATAGCCAAAGCAATCTTGAGAAAGAAGAATGGAACTGGAGGAATCAACCTGCCTGACTTCAGGCTCTACTACAAAGCCACAGTCATCAAGACAGTATGGTACTGGCACAAAGACAGACATATAGATCAATGGAACAAAATAGAAAGCCCAGAGATAAATCCACACACATATGGACACCTTATCTTTGACAAAGGAGGCAAGAATATACAATGGAGTAAAGACAATCTCTTTAACAAGTGGTGCTGGGAAAACTGGTCAACCACTTGTAAAAGAATGAAACTAGATCACTTCCTAACACCGCACACAAAAATAAACTCAAAATGGATTCAAGATCTAAATGTAAGATCAGAAACTATAAAACTCCTAGAGGAGAACATAGGCAAAACACTCTCCGACATAAATCACAGCAGGATCCTCTATGATCCACCTCCCAGAATTCTGGAAATAAAAGCAAAAATAAACAAATGGGATCTAATTAAAATTAAAAGCTTCTGCACAGCAAAGGAAACTATAAGCAAGGTGAAAAGACAGCCTTCTGAATGGGAGAAAATAATAGCAAATGAAGCAACTGACAAACAACTCATCTCAAAAATATACAAGCAACTTATGCAGCTCAATTCCAAAAAAATAAACGACCCAATCAAAAAATGGGCCAAAGAACTAAACAGAAATTTCTCCAAAGAAGACATACGGATGGCTAACAAACACATGAAAAGATGCTCAACATCACTCATTATTAGAGAAATGCAAATCAAAACCACAATGAGGTACCACTTCACACCAGTCAGAATGGCTGTGATCCAAAAATCTGCAAGGAATAAATGCTGGAGAGGGTGTGGAGAAAAGGGAACCCTCCTACACTGTTGGTGGGAATGCAAACTAGTACAGCCACTATGGAGAACAGTGTGGAGATTCCTTAAAAAATTGCAAATAGAACTACCTTATGACCCAGCAATCCCACTGCTGGGCATACACACCGAGGAAACCAGAATGGAAAGAGACACATGTACCCCAATGTTCATCGCAGCACTGTTTATAATAGCCAGGACATGGAAACAACCTAGATGTCCATCAGCAGATGAATGGATAAGAAAGCTGTGGTACATATACACAATGGAGTATTACTCAGCCGTTAAAAAGAATTCATTTGAATCAGTTCTGATGAGATGGATGAAACTGGAGCCGATTATACAGAGTGAAGTAAGCCAGAAAGAAAAACACCAATACAGTATACTAACACATATATATGGAATTTAGGAAGACGGCAATGACGACCCTGTATGCAGGACAGGGAAAGAGACACAGATGTGTATAACGGACTTTTGGACTCAGAGGGAGAGGGAGAGGGTGGGATGATTTGGGAGAATGACATTCTAACAAGTATACTATCATGTGAATTGAATCGCCAGTCTATGTCTGACGCAGGATGCAGCATGCTTGGGGCTGGTGCATGGGGATGACCCAGAGAGATGTTTTGGGGAGGGAGGTGGGAGGGGGGTTCATGTTTGGGAATGCATGTAAGAATTAAAGATTAAAAAAAAATAAAATAAAATAAATTAAAAAAAATAAAAATAAAAATAAAAATGAGTGTCTCTGGAGAAAACTGGGGACTGGGTACCAAAGATGCGAGACTTACTTTTCACTATATACTTTTTGATATTCTGAATTTCTTTTTTTATAACTTGTATTATCTAGTTTTAAAAGCATTAAACCTTTAAAAAATTATAGGCTGGCATTTTATCATATAACACTGTTTAATATATACTTTCCTCGCTTGTCCAAAAGAAATGTCACAAGTAAAAATAAAGGTTACTTTGAAAACAGGTAAGAATATTTTATTAACACCTATTCTCAGTAGAATAAAGAAATCTTAAATGTTGACAAAAGAAAAACAAAAGACCTTAAGCATGCATTAAAAACTGGCTGTTTGTGGCCTTTAAAAATCATATTTTAAACAAAATTACCTCTTGTCTGAAGTCTATTCAGATTCCAGAGGAGTTTAGCTCTTTTTTTTTCTTAATATATTTATTTTATAGAAGTATAGTTGACTTACAATATTTTAGGTACACAGCAAGGTGATTCAGTTATATATATACATATATTATTTAAAAATTATTTTCCACTATAAGTTATTATAAGATATTAACCATAGTTCCCTGTGCTATTTAAAAAAATTTTTCCAATTTTTTGCAGCATGTGGGACCTTAGTTTCCTGGCTAGGAATCTCAGGGATCAAACACACTTCACCTACATTGGAAGCAGAGTCTTAACTGCTAGACCACCAGGAAAGTCCCAAGTTTAGCTCTTTTAAAAGTTGAGCTGACGAAAGTTAAAATCTAGGAGAAAAAGTCCAAGAGTCATAGAACTTAATATGAGTTAGGAAAGTTAAATTTCAAAAGCCTTACATAAGAAGTAGCAGGGCACAGCAAGAGCATAAACTTTGAAGATTTCTCACCATGTAATAGCTACAGGAATTTGAATAATGGCTTACCTATTGGTTCATTTTCTTATCTGTGAAGTTTATCAACTACCTGACTCCTTGGCTGTTTTGGATCTCCTGAGAATACACATCCCAGAATGGAGTATTGAACAAAGTTGGTTTTCTCTCTCTTCCCTTGGTATATTGTCACATAGAAGGAACTATGATGATATAAATGCTGCTTTTACTTTTTTTTATAATAAGAAGAAAATGATAAAATAACACTAAAGAAAATATATGAATGATAACATATGAAATGTTGTTCATCAGTATCATTGTCATTGGGGAAATGCACATTGAAAACCACAATGAGCTACATCTACACACATACTAGAATGACTATAATTAAAAAGATTGATAATTAACAAGTATCAGCATGGATATGCAGCGATTGGAAATTTCATAAGTTGCTGGTGGGAATGTCAAATGGTATAGCCATTTGGAAAATAACTTGTTAGTTTCTTATAAAACTGAACATGTGTACCTCCTGTTATGACCCAACCATTTCACTCCTAAATAGTTGCCTGAGAGAAATGAAAACATGTTTAAATAAACACTTGTATGAAAATGACCATAGCAGCTTTATTCATAATAGCTCCAAACTGGAAAAACCCCAATTTCTATCAACTCATGAATAAGTAAACAGTTTGCTATATAGCCATGCAATGGAATTTTACTCAAAAGAAAAAGGAACAAATTATTGATACACAGTCATTCAACATGGATAAATCTGAAAAGCATTGTGCTAACTGAAAGAATCCAGAAACAAAAGACTACAAACTGTAAGATTCAATTTATATGAAATACCAGGCAAAATGGTAGTGTCAGAGACCAGATCAACAGGTGTCTAGGGTTGGGGACTGGGGGAAGGAACTGGCTGTAAAGGAGCACAAGAAAAATCTGGGGGAGGGGATGATAAATATTCTATATCATAATTGTGGTGATGGCTGCACAACTGTACGAGTGCTAAGTCGCTTCAGTCATGTCTGATGACTTTATGAACTGTAGCCCTCCAGGCTCTTCTGTCCAGGGGATTCTCCAAGCAAGAATACTGGGGTGGATTGCCATGCCCTTTTGTAGGGGATCTTCCTGACACAGGGATCAAACCCACGTTGCTTACACCTTCTGCATTGGTGAAGTGAAGTCACTCAGTTGTGTCCGACTCTTTGTGACTCCATGGACTGTAGCCTACCAGGCTCCTCTAGTCCACGGGATTTTCCAGGCAATAGTACTGGAGTGGATTGCCATTTCCTTCTCCAGGGGATCTTCCCGACCCAAGGATTGAACCCGGGTCTCCTGCATTGTAGACAGATGCTTTACCGTCTGAGCCACCAGGGAAGTCTAGATGGGTTCTTTACCACGAGCACTACCTGGGAAGCCCATATAACTGTATACATTTGTCAAAACTCTTTGCACATTTAAAACTGGTGAATTTTATTTTTTGTAAATTATACTTTGATAAAGCTGATTTTTTTTAAACTGATAGAAGATATAATGAACAACCTTATGTCCAAAATTTAAGTTTAGATGAAATGAGCAAATTCTTTGAAAAACATAACTTACTGAGGTGACACAAATAGGAAGGTTTTCTAAACTAAGTACGTTTGTGAGAAAGAAGCTAATACTGGCAAACAAACCAGCATCATACTTGTCAGGAGCATTAGAGGATGCAATTAGGACTTGTTATTTGTTGTTATTGTTGCTGTTTTGTTTGTTTCGAACTAGTATTTTGAAACCATATTCATCCCTCCTTTCTCTGTTTGCTTTTTTTTTTTTCCTGCACCAAAAGGCTTGTGGGATCTCAGTTTCCTGGCCAGGGATTGAACTCTGGCCACAGCAGTGAAAGTGCCTGCATCCTAACCACTAGATCACTAGGGAACTCATTATCCCTCTATTTTCTTAGGAACTTTATCAATGAGTACTCTATTGCTTTCAGAAAAAAAAAATTCAACTACATTTGTTTACCAGAAACCCGGAGACATGTATTGTTAAAATCAACTATGAAAACCACAAAAGAAAAACAAATGATTAAATATATGAAAGATATACATAACTCAGTGTGAAAATAAGTATATACCCAGGATATTACAAAAATTATAGTAGAAAGAATTTTTTTCCCCATTTATCCTGTCTTTGTAATTTCCAATTTGGTTTCAGTAGAAAATAAAATCTTACTTAATATGTCTTTATGAAGATCTGGTAGTGGGTAGGAGAGGAAGGTAGGTCTCTGGGTTGAATTTTTGCTTTCTTTAAACAGAAAACTATTAAAGAGATTATTCCTACCCCCATTTTTCTTCCCCTTAAAAAAAGATAAAGCTAAAGTTGAATCTGTAAGTTATTGACCTTGCTTTTGTGTATCTGCACTCATTCAAACTTATTTACATAGTGTACTTCCTCTTGGATATCTTCTCATCTATTTTTGCTCTTTTTTTTCACTCAATTTAATAAATCAAGAAAAATCATCCAGGGCACAGACTCCTAAAGTTGGAGACAGATTCCTTGGGTCAAAATCCCAGCTCTTCCATTTTCCAAATTCAAATTTTCCTATGCCTAATATTAATAACAATAAAAACATCACTGACAGTTATTTACTATATGGCATAGAGCAGTTAAGTAACTTGGCCAAGGTCATGTAGCACTTGCTACCTGGGAAAAGCCTCACCTTTATGGAAATTCTATGCAGAGGCAAATTAATCTAGACACTCCCATTCAAGTCCGGGAAGCAAATTTCCCTTCAACCCACCATTGTTGATTGAGCAGCCACGGAAACAAGACAAGACTTACAACCCTAGGTCCTTGATCATCTCAAGGGGAGGTGAATAAGGAGACAGCCCAGTAGTTATGTGTGAGAAACAGACATGGGAAGAAAATTGGGGAGCTGATTTAAGTATGGATCTGAGGTCCTAGAATAAATCAGTAAAAGCTACGGGACATTGGAAAGGCAGCCTTAAAACATGCTCTTTAGAATCACCTTGGGGCTTCCTAGGTAGCGCTAGTGGTGAAAGAACCTGCCTACCAATGCAGGAAACATAAGAGACGAGGGTTCATTCCCTGGGTCGGGAAGATCCCCTGGAGGAGGGCACAGCAACCCAATCCAGTATTCTTACTTGAAGAATCCTGTGGACAGAGGAGTCTGGTGGGCTACAGTCTATAGCGTCGCAAAGAGTTGAACGTGGCTGAAGCAACTGAGCACAGAATCACTTTGAACCTACAGATGCTGCCAATGTCTGCTAACACAATTTTTGTAGTGGTTCTTCCAAAGTGAATTGACAAAGCCAGTCTGGTGAACACAGGGTTCCAAGCTGTTTACCTGGGACTGAATGGTCTCCCAGGATGTGGGACTTTCAGTTTTGAAACTGAAGAATTAAAGCAACCCTGGTCAAACTGGAAGAGTTAGTTGCCACTGCAGAAGTAAACTATAACAATGTTTGCTAGCATCTGTTGATTACCTGTACTGTGTTAGGGGCTTCTCAGGTGGCTCAGTGATAAAGAATCCACCTGCCAATGCAGGAGACACAGGAGATGCAGGTTCGATCCCTGGAGGAGAAAATGACAACCCACTCCAGTATTCTTGTGAGGAAAATTCCATGGACGGAGGAGCCTGGTAGGCTACAGTCCAGGGGGTCACAAAGAGTGGGACACAACTGAGTGGCTGAGCATGCATGCCTACTATGTTAGATGGACACTGTTCTAAGAATTTTCCATATGTTTGTTCATTTAACTCTCCTAATAACCTCACCCACCATTTGAATACTATCAGTAGCTCCATTTGGAGAAGGAAATGGCAACTCACTCCAGTATTCTTGCCTGGAAAATCCCATAGATAGATGAGCCTAGTGGGTTACAGTTCATGGGGATGCAAAGAGTTGGACACGACTTGTTGACTAAACAACAACAATTAGCTCCATTAGGCAATGAAGGACACAGATGCTCAAGGTCATTGTTCCAGGAAGTGTTGGGACCAAATCCAGACATTGTCCTTCTGGGGTCGACCTTCACATTGTTCTATCCTGGACAAACATCCAAATATCCAGCTGTGCTTTATATCTGAGGTTCTTGGATCCCCGGGAAAAGCAGAAAGGTCAGATTTGTAGGGGGCCAGTATTACAATGGATAATGCGTCTGACAAATGATCAGAAGAAAGGTCAGACTTAAGAACCAAAGCATTAAAAATGTCTCTAAATTTGAACCCAGGACTGCTAGACTGACAAGTCCATGACTCTCTAGGGCAAAATTCCTTCTGCTTTGGATGAAGTTCTAGGTCCTTAGGACACTTTGCAATTGGTTCTTATGGGCTCTGACTTGTTCCCAGACAACAATGGTTTAAATAGGACTCAGTCTCAGTACTGCTTAGCCAATATTTTTCTCTCTTTAAAAAAATAAGTTATCATTAGTTGAGAATGTACTGTGTGCCTGGAATTGTTCTGAATACCTTGCCTATATTAAATCATTTAATCCTTATTTCTTGTAATGAGTCATATGCACACCTGCAGAAATTTGAAAGTTATCTCTTTACCCTCTTTTAAAATCGATGATGGCTCATGAGGAAAGGGAAATGTATATATTTATAGCTGATTCACGTTGCTGCATGGCAGAAGCTAAACAACATTGTAAAACAATTATCTTCCAATTAAAATATAAATTTAAAAAATAAGAAAAAAATAAAATTGATGCTGGCTAGTTGGATAAAATAAATTGATGGAGAATGGAACATGTTGATACTTCAATTAATATTTCTCCTAGTATATAAGTAATTTTGTTTTCTCACAGATAATCTCTGCTTTTGCAATATTCTGATTTATAACCTATTTGTTTTCCTTTTAAACACAATTTAATTCTCCCCATCGAAGTTCTATAGAAGTGTTCTTGGTGATTTATAAACTCATGATTTTGGTGTTAAGGAGCTTTAGAAATGTTGGTTTGCTTGTTCACAGAGGTTTTATCAGGCAGTTTCTATGCCCCCATGCTTTAGGGGAGAATGAGAAACCACCAGCATCTGTGGAATCTGTTGAATAATTTGGCTTAGAGCACTAATACTTGGGGAAGAAAGGATTTGAATGGAGAGGGCTCCGCCCCCCACCCCACCCCCGCCCATTTCTCAACCACTCTACCAGAGCCTTGGATTTCTGTTGCTAGAATATTCTTGCTTTCAAGTGGGATTTCCACTTCTCAATTTGTATGTTGCCATAGGACTAACAGTCATAAAAATTCATGTCCTCTTCCAACCACCCCATTTTTTTTTCTCCTTCAAAAAAGGAGGACTTTCCTGGTGGTGCAGTGGATCAGAATCTGCCTGCCAGTGCAGCGGATGTGGGTTGGATCCCTGGTTCAGGAAGATTCCACATGCCGAAAAGCAACTAAGCTGATGTGCTGCAAGTACTGAAGCCCAAGTGCCCAGACCCCATGTTGCAGTAAGGGAAGCCACTGGGATGACACTGCAGCCAGAAGCCTGTGCACACTAACAAGGAGTAGCCTCTACTAGACTCCACAATTAGAGAAAGCTAGCGGAAAGCAGCGAGGACCCAGAGCAACCAAATAAATAAATTAATTAAACTTTAAAAGACCTTTAAAGAAAAAAGCCTTCTCTGGTGGCTCAGACGGTAAAGCGTCTGCCTGCAATGTAGGAATCCCGGGTTTGATTCCTGGGTCGCGAAGATCCCCTGGAGAAGGAAATGGCAATCCACTCCAGCATTCTTCCCTGGAAAATCCCATGGGTGGAGGAGCCTGATAGGCTACAGTCCATGGGGTCACAAAAAGTCGGACACGACTGAGCGACTTCACTTTCACTTTTAAAGAAAAAACCTCCAAGGAGGGAGAGACTAAAACTTTCCTTGGAAAACCAAGACTAGTGAATCAAAAGCCTTTATGGTAAGGAAAGGCAGTCACAGCTTGGATTTGCCAGTTAGTCTCATCAATGGTGAATTATATTTATAGCATTTTGTATAAATTCTTGGCAAAAATGTACTGTCCTATGTCCAGAGCAGAGCCTGCCACCAACCAATAAGTGCATTTTTTTTCTTTAACATTTATTTATTTGGCTGTGCCAGGTCTGAGACATGTGGAATTTTTTAGTTGCAGTATGCAGGATCTAGTTCCCTGATCTTGGATCAAACCTGGGCCCCCTGGATTGGCAGCTTTGAGTCTTAACTTCTGGATCACCAGGGAAGTCTCACAACTTTCTGTTTTAAAATAATTTCAAACTTTAAAGAGTTGCAAGAATAGTACAGATTCAGCAGTTATTAATGATTTGCTACATTTGCTTGTCTTTTTTTATTTTGGGGGGCCCAGCTGAGATCTATTTATTATTTATGCATAAATTTTTAATAAATCAACAAATATCATGCTCCTTTATGTCTAAATAGTTTGGTATCTATGTCCTATAAACAAGGACATTCTCTTATATAGCTGTGAGGCAACAGAAAACATATATTGGTCTCTGCCCCCAATTCCTGAAATCTTTGTAAATTCCTTCGTGATAAGAGAGAGTACTAGGTACATCTTTTGTTCTATTGATGTGACTGGATG
This sequence comes from Ovis canadensis, assembly GCF_042477335.2. Taxonomy (NCBI): domain Eukaryota; kingdom Metazoa; phylum Chordata; class Mammalia; order Artiodactyla; family Bovidae; genus Ovis; species Ovis canadensis. The sequence goes on along the minus strand of NC_091247.1, from coordinate 176,578,849 downwards.
ACCTCCCTGGATGGCTCCTAGGTGTGGGCTGGTCACCAGAAAGACCAAACTGTGATTAGAGGCTTGGAATTTTCAAACCCAGTCTCCATCCTCCAGAGAGAGGAGGGGTTTAGAAACAAAGTTAATAACTGATCATGCCTACACAAGGAAGCCTCCATAAAATCCTGATAGTGTGTGGTTTGGTGAGCTTCCAGGTAGGTCCTCAATGGGAGGGTGACACACCCCATCTCCATGGGGCCTGAAGCTTCTGCATTCAGGATCCTTCTGGACCTTGCTCTATACTCTTCATCTGTCTGTTTACCTATATCTATTATCATGTCCTTTAATAAACTAATGAACATAAGTAAACACATCCCTGAGTTCTGTGAGCTACTCTTACAAATTAATGGACTCCAAGGAGGGGGTCTTTGGAACCTCCCACCTACAGCTAATAGTGAGAGGCCCAACTGGTGTTAGAAATTAGTATGTTAGCTCACGGGGTGAAGGGCAGTCTTATGGAACTGAGCCCTTAACCTGTGGAATCTGATGTACAGTTGTAGAATTGTGTTAAATTGCAGGACACCCAGGTGGTGTCAGAGAATTGCTTAGTGTGGGGAAAAAAAATTTTTTTTGGTGACCAGAAATGGAGTGTTTGGGACTTCTCTGGTTGTCCAGTAGCTATGACTTCATGCTCCCAATGCAAGAGGCATTGTTTCAATCCCTGGTTAGGGAATGGATTCCCACATGCTGCAAACAATGATCCCTCATGCCACAATTGAAGATCCTGCATGCTGCATCCAAGATCAAAGATCCTGCATCTCTACAACTATGACCCAGCACAGGCAAATAAATATTAAATTTCAAAAAGTGAAGTATTTTAGTTAAGTAGTAAAGGAGACTCATAGGGAAAAAACATAAAGGTGGAAAACTGAGTTTTTTCCCTTTTAATAACCATGGTGTAATTTGGGAAATTTGTTATTGTTATAATACTTAATATATTGTTCATATTTGAATTTCACCAATTGTCCCCAGTCCCCTCATTTGGAAATTGATCATAGTGAGAGTATATGTAGTTCATTTATCTATAATGAGGTTTTGTAATAAAGCACTTAGCTCTTGGCTTGACACAAAGTAAGTGCTCAATAAAAATTAGTGATTGTTACTATTATCATCAACCTGTACAATGGCAGGCAGAGATAGCTAGTTCTCCTTAAAATTTTCTCAACTTTCGCCATTGGGATGGGGCCATGTGATCCAGTCTGGCCACAGGACTATAGGTGGAAGTGCCATGTGCCACTTCTGGGCTGAGGGAGAGCTTTACAAGCTGGGGCTCTTCTCCTGCCACAGTGACCCTGGAGGCTTTGTGTTCTAAACGGAGTAGCTACAAGGTGGAGATAGGCTGCCTATTTAAGTTGGTGTTGGAAAAAACTCTCTTGGTGACCAAAAGTGTCTTAAGTGGGGTGTTCTATACGAGTAGTAAAGGAGAGGAAACACACAGGTGGGAAACTAAATTTAAAATAAATAAGAAGTAAACTTTTTTGTCTTAAGCCATGGATATTATATTTTACTACAGCAACACTCAACATTTCCTTGATTAGGTAGCATGTCCACATAATATGTGAACAATAATTTGACAATTATTCAAAAGACTAAAACATACTGTTAATTCTATCTTTACTGCTGGTTGACTCTATGTTTATTGAGACTGCCTGACTGTCCTGCCAAGTGGTGATGCAAAACCAGGGTTCCTGTAATTGTGAGTATAATAGTCTAGTAGGGGAAACAGGCATTAATCAAATAATGGCATAAGCAAATGCAAAAATGTGACCAGCTTATGCTATGAAGAAGGGAGAGGACTGTAGTGCTACAAGAGGCTATGATTGAGAAGCAAGATCTGACACCAGCAATGTCATCTTGGGTAACCTGGCTTGTTGTTTACCTGCTAAATCGTATCCAACTCTCTTGCAACCCCATGACCTGTAGCCCACCAGGCTCCTCTGTCTGTGGGATTTCCCAGGCAGGAATACTGGAATGGGTTGCCATTTCCTTCTCCAGGGGATCTTCCCGACTCAGGGGTTGAACCTGAGTCTCCTGCCTTGGCGGCAGATTCTTTACCACTGAGCCACCAGGGAAGCAGCCTGGCTTAGTATCCTTAGTAGTTTCTCTATAAAATGAGTACATTGGCCTAGTTGATCCTGAAGGTCCCTTCTTTTTTAACTCTCATATTCTATATTTCTGTGTGGATTCCTCTTTTCTCCTTGTTTGTGTGAGCACTTTTTAATTAAAAAAAAAAAAAAACAAATTTAGCAGAAAATTTGGCTAGCACATGAGGCAATGTGACTTCTTTCTCTATAGCTAACTTAAATTCAATAGTGTTAGGCAGCCTCCCTCAATGTTTTTGCTGAAACTTTGGAATAATGCTTACTAATCATCTGCAGGGGAAACTTGTGAGCCATGAGTAAGCAGTTTCATTGAGTGACAAAGGCAGGCGGCTGACATCCATTTAGCAAATTCTCTGGGGTAGAATTCGAAAAGTCCATGAAGAAATCTGAGGGTGGAGACAATATTTCCCGCTTTGGCTACCTGAATTCCCATATTATTCATAACTTCATAAAATCTTGAAATAGCAATGAGTTTTCTCAGGAGCATCATAGTTCTTTTTTTCTAATGCTTCAGTGTGAATGTTTTGTGGTAGCTGGAAGTCACTGAGGGATAAAGAAGAGAAAGAGCTCAGAAAAACTGAGCTTATGGTAGCTCAGTCACTGAGGGACTTGGCCAGAGAATGCAGATTTGAGTCTGTGTGCTGAGGTCATATGCTCTAGGAAGGCCCTGGCTATCAGGCTAAAGAGACCACCCACAATGAAGGATCCAGGGACACAATCCTACCTCACAATGTTGCCAAGGACCAACAATGAGTACCTGGCTTGTTCATTATCAAAGTTCACTACCTCATACCAAGTACCATAATAACATGAAATAGTGGACTTAACACAATCTAAAGAAAGAAACAAAGTACTCTGAGTAAGAAAAGCAAAAGGCGTGATTTTCCCCCCTTTTTGCTAAATGGATGTAATGATTGGAGGTCTTTGCTACGAGTTTCATAACACTTGTCTGCCCTAGATAGGTGTCAAAGAGGAAAAAACGACAGAAAAAAATTAGCACAAACTTCAGTTCATGTGACTTTGATTCCCACGTTGATGGCAGCGAAAAAGCCAATACATAACTGCAAAATAACTTTAAAAAAATTACATGACTAAGCAAAACTGGTATTAATAAGCCAGTTCTTCTTTTTATAAAGGACTCGAAACTTGCTAACATAATAGGAGCAGTTTTCTCATGCCCATAGAACCATTTTCACATCCCACATCTTGCCAGTTTGATATTTCCTTCCTTTATTGCTTAAAAGATTGTCAGACATTTTTGAAAGGAGAGAAGTCAATTAAAATACATTTAGACTGTTCTTTAAAAATTCTAACAGGACAAGGAGAATTTAAAATATCAAAAATGATTAAATATGACGAGTTTATTTTTTGAGAAGGCAAGGAACTTTGGTTAATGTTCTGTATCTCTAAGGGAAAATACTATATTTTGTTCAAAGTAAATATGGTTTTTTGATTCACTCAAGCAAAGAAATTTACTTTACTTCATATTCTTGAGTTGTCTCAAACATTAAGTCCCCATAAAGTTCTTCATGATAATACACATATCTAAGATGGTATGGAGACTTTGGGGACTCACTGACTTTCAAATCCTTTTCTCTTTTAATCAATGGAACTAGTGTCTCATGGGAAATGTCAACATATGAAACATATGAAAGCCACTTTGATGGGAGAGATGACTGAAGACCCACCTCAAACTCAATCCAATATTCATGTCAAATAAACTTCATTTCACTACTTTATCACCAGAAACCAACAAAGTATCTGGCACAGATGTTTGTTGGAAGAATATGTTATGCTGCTTCAGTCAATATCAAATAGAGATCGCTTATAATACATATTACAAAAATTATAAAAATAAATAAACCCCAAATATTCATCAACAGATGAATGGATAAAATATTACATATACATATATATTTTATATCTGCAATGGAATATTACTCAGCCATAAAAAGAATGGAATTTTGTCATTTGCAGCAACATGGATGAACACGGAGGATATTACACTTAGTAAAATGTCAGACAGAGAGAGACAAACACTGTATGATATCACTTCTATGTGGGATCCAAAAAATGCAGCGGACTAGTAAGCAGAGTCACAGATGCAGAGAACAAACTAGCCACAGATGCAGAGTTACCAGTGACGAGAGGGAAGGGGGAAGGGGAACATAGGAGCAGGGACGTAAGAGATACAGACTATTAGGTATAAGATAAGCCACAAGGATATATTATACAACATAGGGAATGTAACCAGTATTTTGTGACTATAACTGGAGTATAACCTTTAAAAATTGTGAATTACTATATTGTACACCTGTGATGCATAATATCAAATAGCAAATATACTTCATTATAGAAAAAACAAATTAAAAATAATGTAATAACAGAAACTACCATTTAGCATATTCTTTTTAATAATAGTAATTAGCCAGGTAACAGCCTTTGAATACGTTTTAGTTCTTGGCAAAGCAATGTGAATTCATTTTCATTAGAGAAACATATTTTGAGCTCGATAGGGTACATGCATGCGTGCTAAGTCACTTCTGTTGTGCATGATTCTTTGGAACCCTATGGACTGTAGCCTACCAGGCTCCTCTGTCTCTGGGATTCTCCAGGCAAGAATACTGGACTGGGTTGCCATGCCCTCCTCCAGAGGATCTTCCCCACCCAGGGATCGAACCTACGTCCCTTATGTCTTCTGCATTGCCAGGCTGGTTCTTTCCCACTGGGAAGCCCCTCTCAGATGCTACAATGAACTGAAGAGCTCAAGTACCTGGTGTCCACTTTGCCTGGACACTCTTCTCTGGTCTTCATGTGACTGGCTGCTTCTTCTCTTTCACCTTTTAGGCTTCAGCTAAGATGTCACTTTCTTCCAGGCCTTCAGGGATCCTTCTATCTAAAATAAGCCTTTTCCCCCAGTTATATTTTATCACACTACCCTACCCATTTCCTCCACAGAATTTATTGCAATCTATACATACCTTGTTTATTTATTTGTTTATGTGTTGAAAGTGACATGTTCTGCCTCCTTTGCAGGTGAAGCCCAGGGCTAGGCACAGTGGCTGGCCTATTGTCAGGGCTCAATGAATAAAGAATCAAACATGTAGTGCCCCAAAGTACATAGCTGTCCATGGTGAGCTTAGAATTTAATAGGAGTTTGAAAACAGTTTTTGATTGGAATGGCTGCAGATGGAGGGGTTCCCCAGCCCTGGAGAGGCAGTCTGGAAGGACAGAAGACTTTAATACCAATTGATTAATATCAGCCCCCTGTTTGAACATGCCAGACCAACTTCTTCCCATCCATGGTATTGAACCTCACTTTCTCCAACTGTAAATGAAAATAACATCAAATTTGATGTCTATTGATAAAAACCTTCTCTTCTCCATGCATACTGATAAATTTCGCATGAGGCAAGGGGACTCTATGGGAGCGCCTCATAGTGTATATTTAGGAGATGGGAAGTAGGGGGTGGGATGGCTCATTTTGAGCCAGTGAACATAGTTTTATTACGTAGATTGAGATCCAACTGGGAATAGTTGCACTTTAGTTAGAGAGGGTCTACCAGTTTGTCTGAAAGACTCAGGAGCTTCCTAAAAGGCTCTTATTTCAGGGGAATTAGTTACTGGGAAAAAAAAAAAAGCCAATTTCGAGTGTTGTCTATCGTTTATCAGTCAGATTGAAGAGCTTGTGTATCGTGTCAAAAGCAAGAACTGGACAAGCTGTTTTGACACAAAGGTTTTAGTAGGACATAGTGGGGGAAGGAATGTCCCGTTGTTCTCTGTAGTGCAGTGATAGGGTTACCGAATCAGGTCCAGCTGCTTAGTACTCAAAAATCAATACTCATGAGACAAACAAATCTTGGTAGGAAAGGAAAGTTACTTCTAATCAGAATGCCAGCAATCTGGGGAGATGGTGGATTCAATGCACGCCCCCCCCCCCACCCCACACACCCCTTCTCAAAACCAGCTCCAAAGATTCTGCTCAGCCATGAAAGTTTTTAAAGGGAAATAATCTCAGTTAATCATTGAGATGGGGGTGTGGGTCAGAGTTGCCACCATCCCCCACTGTTTGCAGGCTTGTCGACTTTAGATGCTCTCTTGTTCACACAGTTTGTTGATGAGGTTACTGAAGGGGAAGCTAGGGAAGAGATCCGGTCATCTGTTAATTATTTATTCTTCATTTCTACTTCTTCGATCTACAGAAAGAATCAACAGATTAGGTGAGGTATTGTGTGGTCAAAAAGATCTGAAATGTGTCCTTAGGCCAGAGATGAGTAGAGTGTGGGGGTGCCTGGTTTTGGGTTAGTAACAAGACAAGGAGACCTCCTGCAGAGAGCTCTGTCTTTACAAAATCTACTTATAAGAGCACAGTGTGAACTCCCTGTATGATGGCATGAGTATCCACCTGTATCTACTCCCATTAACTGCAGGTTGAGAGGACATGTCTGTGGACTTTGCAGGGGGCCTAGGAATCTTCTAGTCACATCTAGAAGGTAGAACCTAAGAGATGCTCTTTATTACTGTTACTCAGTTTCCAGCTTTTCATTTCACTTTATTCCTCTATGTCTCCTCAACAGAACATTTTGCGAGTGTTAAAGAGAAGGAAGTAAATCTATGTGTGTTGATACAGAATATTCTCCAAGTTATATCATTTAAAAAATTTTTTATTGGAGTACTATTGATTGACAATGTTGGGTTACTTTCTGCTGTGCAGCAAAGCAAAGCAGTTACACATACACACACACCCACTCTTTTCTAGATTCTTTTATCACATAGGTCATTACAGAGTATTGAGTAGAGGCCAAGATATATTCAGTGTAAAAAAGTACAGAACAATGTAAATATTATACTGCCATTGATAAATAAAGGAAATATACATATAATGCCTAGAAGACATTGGAAGGATACACAAGACCACTCAGATCAGTTCAGCCTCTCAGTCATGTCTGACTCTTTGCAGCCCTATGGACAGCAGCACGCCAGGCTTCCCTGTCCATCACCAACTCCCAGAGTTTGCTCACACTCATGTCCATCAAGTTGGTGATGCCATCAAACCATCTCATCCTCTGTCGTCCCTTTCTCCTCCTGCCTTCAATCTTTCCCGGTATCAGGGTCTTTCCAAATGAGTCAGTTCTTCACATCAGGTGGCCAAAGTATTGGAGCTTCATCTTCAGCATCAGTCCTTCCAATGAATATTCAGGACTGATTTCCTTTAGGATGGACTGGTTAGATCTCCTTGCAGTCCAAGGAATTCTCATGAGTCTTACTCTAACACCACAGATCAAAAGCATCAATTCTTCAGTGCTCAGCTTTCTTTAGTCCAACTCTCACATTCATACATGACTACTAGAAAAACCATAGCTTTGATTAGACAGACCTGTGTTGGCAATGTCTCTGCTTTTTAATAGGCTGTCTAGGTTTGTCATAGCTTTTCTTTCAAGGAGCAAGCATCTTTTAATTTCATGGCTGCAGTCACCATCTACAGTGATTTTGGAGAACAAAGGCTCTTTAGTTTGTAGTGATTAATTCTGAGAAAGTGACTCTAGGTGTGGAAATCCGGGGAGAGAGAGACTTTTTTATTATTTCTTTTTCAAACATATCTACATATATATATTATCACATATCTTGTATACATATAACTTTTAAAAACTATGCATTGCAAAAAATAAAATTAAAAATGACTGATAAGGAGAGTGAAAAAGTTGGCTTAAACCTCAACATTCAGAAAACTAAGATCATGGCATTTGGTCCCATCACTTCATGGCAAATAGAGAGAGACTTTATTTATTATTTTTTTGAGCTCCAAAATCACTGCAGACGGTGATTGCAGCCATGAAATTAAAAGATGATTACTCCTTGGAAGGAAAGTTATGACCAACCTAGATAGCATATTCAAAAGCAGAGACATTACTTTGCCAACAAAGGTCCTTCTAGTCAAGGCTATGGTTTTCCCAGTAGTCATGAATGTATGTGAGAGTTGGACTATAAAGAAAGCTGAGTGCTGAAGAATTGAAGCTTTTGAACTGTGGTGTTGGAGAAGACTCTTGAGAGTCCCTTGCGCAGCAATGAGATCCAACCAGTCCATCCTAAAGGAGATCAGTCCTGGGTGTTCATTTGAAGGTCTGATGTTGAAGCTGAAACTTCAATACTTCGGCCACCTGATGCGAAGAACTGACTCATTTGAAAGGACCCTGATGCCAGGAAAAATTGAAGGCAGGAGGAGAAGGGGACGACAGAGGATTAGATGATTGGATGGCATCACCAACTCAATGGACATGAATTTGGGTAGGCTCCGGAAGTTGGTATTGGACAGGGAGGGCTGGCGTGCTGCAGCTCATGGGGTCGCAAAGAGTTGGACACAACTGAGCGACTGAACTGAACTGATAAGTTAGTCTGAACTTTCTTATATTGACTATTACTATCTAGCCTAAATAAAAGGAAAAGAACATACCATTTAGAAAATAATATGTAAACATTTTCAGTTTTCATATATATGAGAAATATTTTCACATACACATATATGTTGTCACTAAGTCATGTCTGACTCTATATGTGTATAAATATATGTATATATACATGTATATACACACATACATACATATATTATTATTATTTTTTAATAAGGAATTTTCTTATTTTGGGTAGGCTGGTTTCCTTCCCAGAACAGAACATAGCAATACTGCTTAAGAGGTCTGGCTCTAATATCAAACAGCTTGAGATTTAATCTTAGGTATGCCACTTACTAACTATGCACCTTGGGTAACTTAACCTGTCTAAGCTTCAGTCTCTTTGCCTTTGAAATGTGGGAGAATAGTCGTACCTAATTTATATGGTTGTTAATGAAGATTACATGAAGTAATGCACTTGAAGTGGTTAGCGTATTGGCTGACCCAAAGTAAGCACTTGATAAGCATTATTAGAAAATGCATGATGAAAATGAAGGGCACACAGCAGTGAGGATTTGTGGGAAGTTAAATCTGTTTTCCTTTTTGAAAAATGTGGACATCCAGTGACAAATATCGATAATAAAACACTTTAAGAGAAATTCCATTGTGTAATTGATAATCTAGTAATTTCCAGTCACTGCTTGAAGTTTTGGATGTGGATTAAATGGCAGGGCTCAGTCAGTTTAGAAGAGACTGTATTACCTGTGTTATTGACACGTCTTTCTGGATGCTCTCACTATTCCCAGTTTTCCCATGTGTCACTTAACAAGGTGGATAGAACCAGGGAACAAAGAGAAAGAGAATAGTCCAAGCTTGATTATAACTAATGAGCTAAGCAACCTCAAGGCCACACTGGCCCCACTTGCAAAACAGGGAGACTGGCCCAGATGATTTCTCAGGTTCTTCTAGATCTAACAGTTCTACAAAAAAGCCATGCCTGCTTAAGCTCTCCTGGTCTCTACCGATTCTATATCCTGTGTTACTCCATTCTGATGAACTCAGGTTATGAGGTGACAGAAAGCTGTGTAAAGCGGGAGCTAAAAATAACCTCTTCCCATAAATATTTTATCAAAAGCTAGAGAGCTAAATAAAATAATTAAAAATCAGTATTAATGTCTGTTTTCTGAGAATTTTCACTTTGTTATTCATTTTGTGAAGAGAAGTTTCCACCAGAAACTAAATTAAGAACGAAAACCTTCAGAGTTTAAATAGAAGAAACAGACTTAAGTGACTAAAATCTACTAAGAATCATTCTGCTTTATATCTACTATTCAGGTGACCCAGTACTCTTAACAGGTGTACTCATTTAGCTCATATTTTCTAGCATTTTGTAGAAATGTTATAAATTATGTGTAATAATGATTAAATGCTTTGCATTTGTGGAATTGGTGTCTCATAGTTTACCAAGAGATTTTTACAGTTTAATAATTTACAATCAAAACACCTGTCTGGTCATGAATTTGATAATATACAACATAGCTCTTTTCTCTTGTCAAAATGATAAATTGATATTTGAGTTAGGGTTTATTTTATTTTATAAAGCAAATATTGCAAATTGGTTAAAAAAAAACTGTTCAATAGAAATGCAAAATAGGGTGGTATGTTCTGGAATGCTTCTTTTTTCCCACAATAGTGAGTTAGGCAATATTCAAAGAACTTCCTTATTTTAACTTTAAAATTTAAAACAACTTCTCTATATCAATAATAAAGTTTCTTTGTTTTTTACCAGGCAGGGAGTTCACTTCATTATTTGATATGCAACATGGTATTTGGTATAAAGCCTGTTGTTTAACCAGGCTACTAAAATCATGTTATGATACTAATTCATATGCTATAGGACCAATCTTTTATTCTCTATAATGCTGAAGTTCTCATACAAACTATGTGCTTTTGGTTTTGGAAGTTGCGACAGAAACAGCAGTAGCAAATTTCATTGTTTCAAATACCAAAGAGAAAATTTTATAAACTCATTTTAGGAATTTTAATATTGTTAATTTTTGAATAGATCAAATTATGGGGAAGTTCCGCATTGCCTCTTTCCTCCATGTTCTGGAAAATGACAGTATAGACAAGCAAAGCACTTGATTTATCTTTGGGATAATAATGCTGAAGTGAGTCATTCAGTCATTCAACAACACTTTATTGTATATTTACAATTTCTTTCCTCACAGGAAAGAAAAAGAAGTATATAACTGTGTACTTGCACATACACAATGATAATCATTAATTGCTTGTAGATGATGGTTTCAAACTCCAAGTACCAAAAATGGATACTCTAATAGATTAAAACAACAACAACAACAACAAAACACTGGGAGCAGCAGCACTAGGTTAGCCAGGGAAGGCTTTGTCCAGCACAAAGAGCTGGAAAAAGATGGATTTAATTCAAACAGGGGGAAATAAATGGAGGAAATATCCCAGGGACAAGAAGCAATATATAAAACATTATAGTATTAGTCAGGCAAAAGACATGTCCTGAAGATAGTAAATAGGTCACAAAGCATAGAGCTTAAGGGGTGGTTTGTGGACCAGTAGCATTAGCATCCTCCAGGAACTTGTAGATCTACAGAACCAGAACATAATTCCACATCTTCATGGTTTTTGAGTGCTCTGTATCTATATTAAGGTCTGAGAAGCTCCAGTCTACAGGTTCTTCATTTCATGGAGGAATCTGAACTCCAGAGCAATTGGATGTCTTTCCTGATGAAAATGCAAACTGCACTCTAGAACCAAAATCTAGCCATTCCTGGAAATGGTGAGTTTCCCCCCAAATTCCACAATGTCTGCCTAGTTTGGAGAGAGGAAGTAAGTCAGATATGATTGTGAAAGTATTTGATTGCCAAGCTAAGAAACTCAGGTCTCATCTACTCATGAATTCAATAAACATTTATTGAACTCCATTGTGATAGCACTGGGGATACAGAGAAGAATAAGAAAAGCCCTACCCTTAAGGAGGTCACAGTCTTATGGAAAACTAAGTAACCAACAATTATAAATATCATTGTGAAAAAGAATTTTAAAGATTTATAACTGAGAAATTAATGATTTATTCAGTTAACATTTACTGAGTGCCTAGTATATGCAAAATGATGGTATTCAAGCATATTTGGGACTGGGGAGAAAAAGAGATGGAGCAATTAAGTGGCTACCACCTAAGAGTAGGAAATAAAGGAAGAATAAATAAAGTTTGGTTCCTGTGAATTTGATGGAAGGTCAGAGAAGAAGCAAGTCTTCATTAACTCAGAGGTGGTGGGGTGAGGTAGAATTTGGATCACTGAACAGAGAAACAGGAAAGTGGAGAGAATGAACCATATTTTGGGAGGTTTGTTTTTTACTTTTTAGCTGGGTGACAGATATGTTCGACTTTAGATATGTGGATCTTGAATGCATGTTCAAAGAGAACTTTCTAGTAAGGAGTGGGAGGTTCAGAACTGGAGCTTAAGAGAAAAACAGGGCTGGATAAATGATTGATCAGATGTTTTTTCTTCCTAACAGATCATTTGAATCATTGGACAGTAAATAGGATTGATTGTGCATTTTGAAGCTGTCTGTTGCAGGTTAATTACATTTTGTTTAAAATAAATCTTCAAACTTTCCTTTCTTAGCTGAGAACAACACATGCTAGTTCAGTGATCTCAATCACAACTATTATGTTCACTAACATCACTTTATTTCCTTTTCCTGCTAGTGCAACTGTAACAGCAAAAAAAAAAAAATTACAATAGCAAGTTTTTCTTTCAACTCCATTTGCAAAGTCCTACTCTAGTACACTTCACCTGTGTTCACTTTTTAAATGTGTTAGCTAACTTCGGAAACCACAGCTGTCTTGTATCCTACAAAATGTGAACAACTGTATCAACGGTTATTACAGTCAATGCGCAGCTGAGTGACTCAAATTTCTCAAGAGTTAATCATGCAATTTAATTTTAACATGCAGATTTCATGCTATATTTACCTATTATGCTCTTGCTTTCCCCAAGCTTCTGGCAAGATTTATTGACAGATTTATTCCAACTACCAACTTCTACGTGGTATTCTCATTTGGTAGGGACTGAGTCTTATTGTGGTAGACTTGGGGGATGGAGTGTCCTGGGGTGATTTCTGAGCACTGATGCCACCATGACTCAGCGGTAGATTTCTCCTACATACCTGCGGTGTTGATTCAGTTCATATAATGGAGCTTCCATGCTGGTTTTCAGAGAGACCCTTGCAATGTAGACAAATACATTCACTTTATAGAGGAAAAAACTGAGACTCCACACGAGGAAATTCAGAGTTACAGCTGATGGTATGGGCTTTGCTGTTAGACTAGGACTTGAATCTAGGCTCTGTCACTTTTAACTAGATGACCTTGGACAAGTAAAAACAAACAAAAAATTCAGCTAGTTTACTTTTATTAAAAGAGTAATCCATGTACATGGTATAAAATTCAAACAATATAAAGGGTATACAATAAAAAATGTCTCCCTGCACTTCAAGTCTGTAGTCCTCTGTGCAGAACAACCATTCTTAAGTGTTTCTTGTGTAAATGTTCAGAATGTCATGCATTTGCAAGCACAGCATAGTACAAATGTGGCTGTGCAAATGCGCAAGCATATGTATAATTCCTACAGCTGACATTTTGGTCAGGGGTATATATATTTAAAATTTTGTATGTAGATCCTGCCTAATGGTAAATGCACTGTGGATGAGAGTGACAATTTTCCCACACGGAACTACTTAAAAATTTTACAAATTAGATAGGTGAATGTCATCCTAATGTGCTTCCTTCAAATTATTTTTTAAATATAACACATAGACAGGAAAACACACAGAATATAAATATGCTACTCAGAGAATTATTAAAGAAGCAAACAAGCCAGGTCAAGAAAGAGAACATCTAAATATTCCAGAAACTTTCCTCATGCTTCTTCCTACCCCATTTCTCCTTTCCCAAAATTAACATTATAGTTCAGTCATGATAGCTTTGCCTGATTTTGAATTTATATCCATGGAATCATACATAGTACGCTTTCTTTGGTGTCTGCTGCTTTTGTTCAGTAATGTGTTTATGAGATTTCTCCAGTATACAACTCTAGTGCTTTTGTTTTGTTATATAGATTTCCATTATGTAAATACATGGCAATTTATGAATTCTTCTACTGTTGACAGATAGTTGGGTTGCTTAGTTTTTTATGAATAAAGCTACATACATGTTTTTGTACATGTCACTTGGTACACATGTGCATGCATTTCTGTTAGGTCTATACCTAGGACTGTAGCACTGTCACGGCCATGTCAAGATCAGCCTAGCCTTTGAGAAGATGAACCACCACATGCAGAGAGAAGCCAACCACCTCAGCCAATGTACCAGTTGCATATAGCTGCGTGAACAACTTCCAGCAAGATCAGGAAAAAAACTGCTTAGCCAATCCATATGATGGTGATAAATAATACTTACTGCTGGTTTAAGTCCCTACATTTCAAAGCAGTTTGTTACACAGCAATAAATAACTGACCTAGAAATTGGTACCAGAGAGATATGGTACATAAAAATTGCATTTCCCCATGTAAGGAAATGGCAACCCACTCCAGTATTCTTGCCTGGAGAATCCCATGGATGGAGGAGCCTGGTAGGCTACAGTCCACGGGGTCGCAAACAGTCAGACACGACTGAGCAAACTCACTTCATGTACATGCATTGACTTGGGAACCATACTGTGAGTGGAGGCTGGAAAAACGAAGAGGTTGTTAGTGAGAGCTGGAGGACTGGCAAAAATTATTTTAGGAAAGGATAGAAAGGTGGTGAGAAAATATTAACGAAGGCTTGGAAAAGAGTGAACTGTGGCAAACAGTTGTGGAACAGTGGATAAAAATGCTGCCTGTGGTAACTTGAAATAGAGATAAATGAACTTGTTGAACTGATATATTTCCAGGAAGAAAACTGATAGTGTCATCCGGCTTCTTAGCACTAAGTTTGATAAGGTATGGGAAGAGAGAAAGGCACTAGAGAGCTTTTCAGTTTGTAAGAAGAACTTGGAGGAAATACAGAGAGCCCAGACTTCCTGGGTCAGAAAATAAAACTGTTTCTTATCCCAAGTTTTTCCAGCTGGCAAGAATTTCAAAATAAGAAATATCCCCTATTCTATAATGAGGTTTGAAAGGAAATAAAGCAATGAGAGTAAAGCTCTCACTTCTGGTATAATAACTTTGATAGAGAGACAAGCCAGTCTTGCCCTTGGGGAAAAGGGGAAGGTGGGAGGAAGGGGTAGGGTTGGTCAAGAGGGCAGTCTATAAAAGAGACCACAGACCCTCTGCTACTGTGGCTTGTGTTGTGTCCTCTGGAACAGGGGATGATCACAGCAAGACGTAGTTTAGGAAGAGCCATTAATACTGTACCTAATGCCTGCCACATCCACCCCAAAAGGACAAATGCTGGTATCAGAAAAGAACTATAGTGAACACCTATTGTGTCCAGCTTCTATAACTTCCCCATTCCTGCACCCTTATTCATGCATATGGTGCATATGAAAGCAAATATGATTTTCCAATGGGCACTGTTCTGAGCTCCGAAGAATTGATGCTTTTGAACTGTGGTGTTGGAGAAGACTCTTGAGAGTCCCACCAGTCCATCCAACCAGTCCATCCTAAAGGAGATCAGTCCTGAATATTCATTGGAAGGACTAATGCTGAAGCTGAAACTCCAATACTTTGGCCACCTGATGTGAAGAACTGACTCATTTGAAAAGACCCTGATGCTGGGAAAAACTGAAGGCAGGAGGAGAAGGGGACGACAGAGAATGAGATGGTTAGATGGCATCACTGACCCAATGGACATGAATCTGAGTAAAATCCGGGAGTCGGTGATGGACAGGGAAGCCTGGCGTGCTGCAGTCCAGGGGTTACAAAGAGTTGGACATGACTGAGTGACTGAATGGAACTGAACTGTTCCCCTAGCCACAGCTGACAGGTCCAAGTGTGAGCAGCCTCGTTACAAAGAATTTAGTGTGTGGGTGTGGGGAGAGTGGGTGCAAATGGTAGGGATAATTATCAAGCAAGAGTGACTCTGAAGTATGGCCATAAATTGATGATTATTACAGATGAGTGTTAAGTGCATGGGTGTTCTTTGTAACTGTTCTCTCAAGAGTATTTTGAAATTGTGTATCAAATGAGAGTACGATGGAAGTGCTAGATTGTCTTTCTAGGAAAAAATGCATGCATACAGAGAGAGAAAATTCTAGAGATAATTTCAGTAGGTTTACAGTCTCCCACAAGTCTATCTATGGATTTCTGTGATGTCAAGTTAAGAACCCTTAGTCTCAAAAAAGCTCAAAATATTCAGGAATAAGTTTAACCAAAGTAGTATAAGACCTGTACACTGAAAACTACAAAATATTGCTAAAAACAAGTAAAGATGACCCTAATAAATGGAAAAACATCCCATGTTTGTGAATGGGGAAGACTCACTATTATGATGGCAAAATTTCTCAAATTAACCTATAGAGTCAGTGCAATCCTTACTGAAATTCTAATTGCCTTTCTTTGCATTAACAAACTGATCCTAAAATTCATATGGAAATGCAAGGGATCTAGAACAGCCCAGACAATCTTGAAAAAGGACAAAGTTAAAGAATTCACTCTTCCTGATTTCAAAATCTAACACAAAGCTACATGATGGTATTGTATGAGAACAATACATGAGAACAGATATAAACATCCCTGTACTAGAACTGAAAAGTCCACAAATAACTGAAAAGTCCACAAATCTGTACATTTATGGTCAACTGGTTTTCAACAGAGTGAATGACATGACCATTTAACAGAAAAATCAGTTTCAACAATGGTGTTGGAACAGCTGAATATTTACATGTAAAAAAATGAACCCGGGCTCCTACCTCATAAATTACACACAAAATAAACAATTAAAAATGGATCAGAGACATAAATGTAAAAGACAAATCTACAAAACTCTTAGAATATGGGTGTAAATTGATGTGAGCCTGGATTAGGCAATATTTTTTTTAGATATGACACAAAGAGCGCAAGCCGAAAAATAAAAATACATAAATAGGGCTTCATCAGATTTTAAGTTTGTGCATTAAAGGATACTATCAACAAAGGGAAAACACAATTCACAGAACTGGAGAAAGTACTTGTGAATCATGTGTTTGATAAAGATCTAGTTTCCAAAATATATAGAGAACTTCTACAACTCAACAATAAGATGACAAATAATTCATTAAAAAATAGGTAAGGGATTTGAGTAGACATCTCTCCAAAGAAGATAAACACATAGCCAATAAGCACATGAAAAGATGTTTAACATCACTAGTCACCAGGAAAATTCAAACCAAATCCACAATGAGATATCATTCCATACCTATAGGATGGCTATAAGTTAAAAGTAAAAAATAAGTGTTGGTGAGGAAGTGGTGAAATAAGAACCCTCAAATGTTGGTTTGAGGGAAGCAACCAGGGCAGTTTCCTTGGGGGGAGCAGTGGGGGAGTTATTGCTTAATGGGTATAGAATTTCTGTTTGGAGTGATGAAAATATTCTGGGATTTGATAGTGGTAATAGCTGCAAACTTCATGAATATATGAAAAACCACTGAATTGAACACTTAAAAAATCATACTATTGTATGTGAATGATTTCTCAATTAAAAAAAAGACCACATAGTCTAACGAGAAATTCTCTGACAAAGTACATATTATTGCAAAGAAACATCTGAGATGTAACACATATGTGTGAAAATCACACATCTAGTTATGATTTCAAAATGTTGCTTAGTTTAAAAAATTATAAATGCACAGTGTGAAAAGCCCTTCTGAAGCTTATATTTACTATACTTTTATATTTATTATATTTCATAGGTTCTGCTTCATTCTGCTTGGAATTTATTCTGCTTGGAATAAAATCTAAGCAAAGAATGTAACTTTCACTAGCAATGGAACCCACTTAAATCTTAAGTTTCTAACTTCGGAAACTACAGAAAACTACAGTATGGTAGTTTGCAAATCAATTTACCAAACGTAAGGTTACAGAAGGCATCATAACGTAGTTACTTTAGGTCTGGAAGTTAAATGATCACAGTAGATGTCCTAGCTCTATCGCTTAGCTCTTTTCCACTTCTTCATCTGTGACTGAGATAGGTGGAATTGAAGTTCCTTCTAGCTTTAACATTTTAAACTTACTCCATCTAATTGTGGCTTTACAGTCAAAAGAATTTTGGAATTGTTTTCCTTGCTTGGACTGTATTAAAGCGTTCACATTTTAAAATTTAACATATTATTATTGTACCATAACATTTGAAAGGGATTAAATCAATTAGACCAACTGATCTCATTCCGCTGAGAATTGGCCTGAGGCAATACCACCATCTGGTGGTTTCTCTTCAAACATAACTTTCTAGAAGACGGTTTGGCCTCATCAAATTAGGACAGGTGGTTTACATATGCCTATTTTAGGAAACAAATTTAATAATGTTGCATATGTTTTAAGTTAACTAATGCTTATGTAATTGGTCTTAAAAACTTGTAATTCAACACATTGTCTCAACAGCTATTTGTTTAGTGCCCAATTATAAGAACAAAAGAGCAAACAAAATAAAAAATACTTGCATTCATAGATGTAACAGTCTAGTGAGAGAAAGTAGACAGATAAGCATAATAAGTAAGTAAATTATGTTAACTGGTAAGTTCTATTAAAAATCAGGATAAGGGGAATGTAGGGTAGGTTGCAATTTTAAATAAAATCTGAGCAAAGATTTGAAAGAGGTCACGTCAACTCTACACGCTTGTCTCAAGAATAAAATTCCACTGACTTACAATCTAAGTATCTAGCTTTAATTCTATCGTGCTACTATACTTCCGCTTCCTCAAATGTTCCTTTGTAGTAAGCAGGGACTGCAATACCAGGTCAACATTAACAAGGTTATTAACATATTAACAGGATAATAAAATATTAACAAGGACTGCATTGTGAAAAATGACGGTGCCCTAAAAATACATACCTTTCCTAGAGTAATGACTTTAGTATCAGGAAAGGTACAGGTGGAAGAAAGGAGGGGCTCTAACGCTGACCCTACAGACCACTGCGACGCCTAAAATCTCAATAGCCGCCTCACTGTAAGGCTGCTCCGCAATGGTGGCGCAGGGCTCTTCCTATCATTACTATGTAGTTCTATTTCCTGATCCGAGAAAGGAACCGGGGAAAATCAGGTAAACTCCGTAGGGTGCTTCTGGACCAGGAATTTCTGCGACGCCGCAACCTGCGCCCGCGCCCAGTCAGACAGCCGCATCCAGGCCCGACGCGCATTCCTGGTTGGCGGATTCGTCACTTCTTGGTGTCAGAAGTTAAAATGAAAATTCTAATTTCTCTACTTCCGAATCACTTCTTTTCCAAGAAAACAGAAGCAAGAGCAACTCGGAGTCCTTGAATCTTTTTTTTCCTCTCGTGACTCCCACAATATCTACACCATGTTTTCCGGGGATTGCGTCGAAAGCGACGACGCGGACGCTCAGGCCTCGGTTTCCAGCGCGCAGTCGCGGCGGCCCTCGCTCCCGCCCCTGCCGGGAGGTCCGACGTGGAAGTTGCTGGCTGACCCAGCTTCCAAAGAAACTGTCTGGGAGCCAAGAGTCCGAGCCGGTGCCGGAGCGCAGGCCTAGGCGAGGGGAGGTGGCGGCGCCGAGACTCGAATAGGAGTCGCTGCCGAGGTCGGGGCCGGTCTCTGACAGTGGACGAGAGCGGACAGGCGGTTCATCATGGGTGAGAGATCTGAGAAGGGAGCCTGGGCGCACTGAGAGGCCGAGGCCGAGGGGGCTGGGGTTGGGGAGAGGAGGAACAGAGGGGCAGGCCTGGGAAGCCCAGCCAGCGTCTCAGGGAGCTGGTTGCTGAGGACTTCGGTCACCTTGGCTCTTCACTAGTGTGCGTGGACTCTGCCTCGAACCTTCGCTTCCTGTCTCCCCGCGGCGTCAGGGTTGGGTCACCGTGGGTCGGTGAACTTTTCCCTTACCTCCTCGGACCCAGCGCCGCTTGCTGGACGGAGTTGGTCTGCGAACTTGGCAACATGTCAGTCGCAAGTTCGCTAAGGTTTCTTGGGTGAAAGATGAGCTCTGACCTTGTAGTGGCAGCTTGATACTGTCTCCCTGGTCGCTGGGACAGCGTCAGTTTAAAATCCAAAAGGTGTTGCTCGTAATGTTTTATTGCCAACACGGCATTTATCTGCTTGCCTGTAACTTTTTCTGTAAGAGGAATGTGGCGGGGGAAGTGGGCAGGGAAGGTATTACTGGTCAGTGATGACGTTTTAAACCCAATTTTTGGAGTGCTAATTGAGAGAGCTACATTGTCGTCAAAAGCATCAGATAGAGCTTCGCTCCCCAATGGAGCGCAAATGAAGGTGCAGATTTTTTAACTTGTTCACAACTCTCCAAGTGATGCAAATTCTTTGGGTTATTTAAATACCTCAGCTATTTTCTGGGGAGTTTCCATCTTGCTCTGAAACATCAGAAGCACTGCCTTGTCTTTTTGCATAACCCTTTAAGTTTTTTTCCTACTGCCTCTTTTTAACCTGTGAGAAAGGATTTTGTCAAGTCACACTGCTTATGTTACAAACTTTCAGGGTTCTCTAGCCCATGGTGGATTCATTTTTCCAGACTTGTAGTTTAAAATTTTGTCATTTCTTTGTAAAATAACCAGGTGTTGTTTGTGAGCATCGTTTCTGTTGTCAAGTTTTTTATATTGTCAGTGTAACTTTTTTCTAATCTTTTCAAATGTCTTTTGGTAAGAAAGGGCCAGAGTGCTTTTATTGGGTGGGGAGGGGTAATCATTAAAGAAAGAACTTATTTTAAAAGAGCATCTTGTTTGATTGTAGAAATGATAAAGATTCTGAATTTCCACCTCCGTCACTAAGATCTTAGGGGTTATTTTATTTAAACACACATCAACAATTTAATCTATTACTGGGAGGCCCTGCTGACACAGAGGATGATTTTAAATTTTAACTTTTTTTCAGCTGTATTGAGGTATGAATGACAAAAATTGAGTATATTTAAGGTGTACAGCATGATATTTTGATATATATATACATTGTGAAATATTACCACATTCAAGCAGATTAACATGTCCATCACCTTACAGTTACCCTTTTTGTGTGTGTGATGAGAACACTTTGAGATCTGCTGTCTTAGCAAATTTCAAGGGTACAATATGTTATTAATTAAATATAGTTACCGTGATGTACATTAGATCTCCAGAACGTATCTTCTAATGAAAGTGTATACCCTTTGACTAACACTGTCTGATTTTCCCCACTCTCCCAGCATCTGGTAACCACCATTCTATTCTCTGTTCACAAGTGCTTTTATATTACACAGTACCTTGTGTATAGGAAGCTTTCTGGTAATAGTTCATGATATGTTGAATGTAGCTTTATTACTAATTTTTAAAATGTTTTCATCAAAAATAATTTTTGTTATTTTTGGCTTCTGTCTCAATTTCTTTGCAAGTTACATTCCTTATGGAGAATTTTAAGTGATTGAAGGTACTTACGGTACTACTGTTGTACAACAATAATAATTGCTTTTCATGTTCAAGGACTTCATTGTCCCACTATCATTCTAATTTGCCCTTTAATTTCTAGGGATAATGAGGATATCATGTTAAGCTATCCATATTCTCTAGTTTAGAAAGTGAGCTACATGAGGGGAGTCATATTTCTCTTATTTTTTGCCTATATCTTCTGAGCCTGCCTAACATAGTATCCAGGACATTGTAACAATCAGTAATTACTAGTTTGATGTTGAATGATGTATTTCATTGGAAGCAATGTTCCTATGAATGGAGGAAAATACTACAATGTTATTGAATTTAGTATAGCTTTTAAAGAACAAGATTAAATGTTTTGTGGATCTAGTTCTTGAAATAATATTGAAATACATTTTTGTTATTTTCTAAGGTGGCTTTTTCTCAAGCATTTTTTCCAGTCTGTTTGGAACTCGGGAAATGAGGATTTTAATTTTGGGATTAGATGGAGCAGGAAAAACTACAATTTTGTACAGATTACAGGTTGGAGAAGTCGTGACTACTATTCCTAGTAAGTGTTGGTATGATTAATTATAGGATAGGGGCTTTTGTTTTCCATTGGAAAAAACTCTATTTCTGAATACATATGTAATGTAATTAATAAGATTTATAGACTTCTATGAGCATAATATTGATAACATTTTTTTTCATATATTTATGGACAGCTTGGTGTAATTTATGAACCCCTGTCCATGGCTGGGTTCTGCTGTTTAGAGCTGTTTTAAAAGTTGGGTAGAGTTAAGCCACATAATATCATTGAGAGCCAGTATCTTTATTGATAAAATGAAGATAATAAATATTCATTCGCTTTGAAAATAAAGCCAATGAATAGGGAAAATGAATCAAGTATATAAAATAATTCATAAATCTGAGTAAAGAATTATCAGTATGTCGATACTAAGTTATACTATTACATGTGCAGTGTTTTTTTTTCTGTACTTGTTATTATTTGATTAAGATTAGGTTGTTTTTTTTTTTTTAGTAATCCTATTGATTATTTTTAAAGATCTGAGTTGAAGAAACTGAATGTTGAATTAATCTGGAACTTAAAAATATCAAGAGAAGTGACACCTTTAAATCAATTGATATCTTAGAAAAATATTCTTTAGTAGTACTAATTTACTACATAAGAAGACTGTTCTGTTACTTATACTATTTTCATTTTTTTACCCTGATCATTAGTATACTTAAACTAAGTTTAATAGTTCGTAGAGTTTGTTCAAGAATGTCTTTAAGTTACTCCGTCACTCAAGGTATTTCTATTTAGTACTATTTAAACTTCCAGATTAAAAAAGAAAAGTCTAGCTTTTACAAAAGAACTTTTTGGACCATGTCATCTGTTACTTCTTGCTACCGCATTCAAGAAATTTCAGTTTCTTTGGTTTTTGGTTCTCAAATCTCCTATCTGTGCTGCAGTTGAGGTGGCCGTTGTGGTACCCACAGCTCAGTGGATTGCGTTTTAGCAGATGTGGTTTATACCACGTTCTTTCTGCAAATAAACAACATTTGTAATTGAGGTTGAAGATGGCGATTACACTGCTACCTAATTCTAAGGGAGACATCATGAACTTGCTTTTTACTTTTTCGCTCAAGATGTGCTATAGTAATTTTTTTATACTTGCCATATATACTCTTAAGCATCATTTACCAGTATAAACTTAAATCTAAAAAAATAATTGTCCAATTATAGCTGTAAGTTACATCTTACTTTGATTTTTTTTAAGTTTATAAAATCTTAGTAATTTTCATATGTATAGCTTCTAAGTTTTTTCAGCATCTTCTCCAGCTCCTCTGGATTCCTTTCATTGAAAGTAATAGTATCTTGCTTTAGGCATGTGATGCCAAGCTCCACCTAAGAAAGATGGCAGGGAAAGGGGTTGAGACTCTTCCCTTTTGACCATCTAGCTGTGACCTTACTGTGGATGAGCTCTTGAGGAAGTCTTCAGAAGGTCTGTGAAATTCCCTGCCTTAGCGAACTCAGCTTCCATAAAGAGGTATACAGCCATTGCTGTGCCTTACTGAAGTTTAGAATCTAGGCTTTTATCCTATTTGCTACATACCAAAATTCCATTTTTTGTAATACGTTTACAACTGTCCTTTCTAAATATAACTTTCTGAACACTTTTGTATGCCATCGTTTAACATAATAGGATTTCCATTGAGCAAATTATCTAATTGCAGAGGTGGCTGGGGGTTCTTATATACCCTGAAAGTGGGGTTGATCTTGCTTATTGGGGGAGGGTGGTGTGTGTGTGTATGTATAGCACAGCATACTGTCGTAAATGGAATAATATTTGAACTAATAATGTGATTCAGCAATTACTGCTAATTGCTGAAACTCAGACTGCACACTTTGAAGACAGAAGGTATTAGTCTACATATACTATTAATTTGCTTTCTCTTCCAGCCATTGGATTTAATGTTGAGACAGTAACATACAAGAACCTTAAATTCCAAGTCTGGGATTTGGGAGGACAGACAAGCATCAGGTATGGTATAAAGGCCAGACCATTTTGTAGTATTGGGACCTTTATTGCTCTTTTAGGGTTAACAGCAATAAACCAAAATATGTCTTCCTTTGTAATGTAATGGGAGCTACCTAGTTTAAAATGAGGTAAAACCACCTTATTCTCTCAATTAAAATCTGAGAATTAAAGATTTTTAACTGAAAATAATTAAAATCTACAGAAGTCAGTTTCTCCTATATCACTTAGATGAAAATTTTTTCCATGAAAGTCTCAAGACCTGATTACTTAAGTAGTTTTTAAATAAAAAGAATCCTCTAGTTAATACTTGTCAGTCCCTTCCTCTGTGAGACAGACTGTTTTGGATTTCATGAAAATACCTTTTGGGCCCACTATTTAGGACTAGATGCATTCCCCAAGCACTTTGCTACCTTTTAACTCATTTTATTTCTTGAACCACTTTGGATTCATTTGTTAATTTTAGCCATTTCTACTTCTTGTCTTCAGTGATCAATTTAAAGTCTGTTACTAAAATTATTTTTAAAGAACCCATTTCTCTTAAGGAGTTTCTAGTTAAAGATTTATAAGATACAGTGATCAGGTCTGCATGAAACATTTTTTCATCAGTACATTTAGTGATTTTATAAATTCTTCTCTCAGCCTGTAGTCTAAACTTATTCTGAAGCTCCTTGATCCTATGTTTTATCAATATTCTTTCTACCCATTCCCATCTGAGGGATATGATACATGTCCATCAGAAACACTCATCATGGCATTGATACTGATATGGGTGCAAAAGGATTGGCAAGTAACACCCTTCACCCCACCATAGCCAAGTCCTAGCATATAAATTAACCTATCAGTTTCATCTTTCAAATAATAATATATTCTCCCTTTCTGAATTTTCTTTAGGCCATACTGGAGATGTTATTATTCAAACACAGATGCAGTCATTTATGTAGTTGACAGTTGTGACCGAGACCGAATTGGCATTTCCAAATCAGAATTAGTTGCCATGTTGGAGGTAAGAAAACTTTATTAAAATGTGGGTAAGTCATTTATATTTGCTTGCTCTTTTTATTATTTATTGTCACATGCAGAAATACGTAAAAGGGAAACAGGGGTCTTCCCCACACCCATGTCTGTAGTATCATTTTCTTTTATGCAAATTACTTTCTATTCCAAAAATACTGTTGGGAAGAGTTGAAGACAAAAAAAAATTCCAGTCCTGTAACTTCCTTTAAATAAAATTCCTTAATTTCCAGAAAATTCAGAGCTAAACCCTTTCTAAACTGAAGTGACTATTCTACGTCACTTCTGTGAAGTGATTGTTTTTTTTAATGTCTTCATTTCTGGTTGTATAAATTAGCATATGGAAGCAGATTTATTATATAAGTGTATAGATAATAAAGTATATTTGTTTTAGAAGCATTGAAGTTCAGAATGGATTTCTGGCACAATTCTGGCCCCTGTTTACCTCTCCCAGCTTTATCATTTTTTTACTCTTTCCTGTGTTTACAGTACTTCAGCCATACCAATATTTCTTTTCTTTGCTCAGTGAGTTTGTGTACCTGACACCTGGTTTAGGGTTTTGCACTTGCTTCTCCTGCTTGGAATTCTCTTTCCCCAAATCTTTGTGTGGCTGCCTTCTTGACATGTTTTATCTCACATGTTTCTTCCTCAGAAAGGAGGTCTCAGTTATATTCTAACCCTTTATCTTACTTTATTCTTTGTAACTATTTACCATTTCTTTCTATTATTTGAAACATTTGTTTACATATGTATGCTTCCCACCCTAAAGTGTAAAGTTCTTTGCCTTTCCCTTGTACCCCTGATGTGTGGAACAGTGTATCACAGCTCTTAACGAAGAACCCAATACATTATATTCACTGAGGATTGTAAGATACTGATAAGCTAACTGAATTTAGAGGGTGCATTAAGTAGTCATCTAAAAGATTTAAAAATTGTTAAATAAGCTTCTCAAATGTACTAATGATTAACTTAATAATGAAATTGCCTTTGCTTGAGAAAATTAGATGTATAGGTTTCCTTTTCCCACTAAAACTATGATTCTGAATTACTCAATTATTGAATGTTTAAGTTCCAGGCAACTTGATTCCTAGTTAGAACCAAAACTTAGAATATTTTGGACTTCTGAGTTCTTGGATGATTAACTTCTTAGTACTTGCAATTTATAAATTTCAACCTAAAGTTTTAAAGTTTTGCCAAATTTTTTTTTTAAACAACATAGCATCACATTTATCATAAAAGCTTCTTAGACCAAATTCAAAGTATAAGGAATTTTAAGGGACTGGTTAAATGCCTCAGCTATAACATATTTTTAAAATATAAGCTTTATTTAGCTGTAATTCACATGGTATAATAAACTTTTATTATATGAAGTATGGCATAAAAGAAATGGATTATTAACTTCAGTTCCCAATTCTCAAATTGTATTGGATTGTTGTTAGGTTTTTTGTAGTATTAGGATTTGACTTGTGTAATCTTTCTCCATAGAAAACTAAAAGTTGTATTCATTCTTTAGGAATTAACTTTTAATTAATTCAATCAATATTTATTTATTAGTGATATAAAGTACACGTGGAGGTTGAATCAGGACTATTATATTAAAACTTACAGACACAAAACCAATTTGTTTTACCTTTGTACACAAAACATCTAAATGGAGTAAAGAAATATAAAAAGGAGTTAGGAAATATGCTTTTAAAATAAGATTTTTGTTTTGACATTTCTTCCTAAACTCAGGAGCAAATTGATTAGAGAGTATTTTTTTATTTTACTTAGGAAGAAGAGCTGAGAAAAGCCATTTTAGTGGTGTTTGCAAATAAGCAGGACATGGAACAGGCAATGACTCCCTCAGAAATGGCAAATTCACTTGGGTTACCTGCCTTGAAGGACCGAAAATGGCAAATATTCAAAACTTCAGCAACCAAAGGCACTGGCCTTGATGAGGCAATGGAATGGTAAGTATGTTTCCAGAAGCCATTTGTGGATTTGTGTGTACATGCATTTGTAATTTCCCTTTGGTCTTAAGGATGAAATCCAGATTACTTTGCATTTTATCATATTAAATTCCTCCACCTTTTTCTTCCACTCGTTTTCGTGTATATCTGCTATTGTTTTAGCCACACATACTAATTATAGTTAGGTAAACCACCTCTCTGCTGCATTAATAGCTTTTTCCTTTACTCAGCTCACCCTCCAGTTCCTTATCCTTCAGGACTTAGGTTGAGGCTCTCTGCTTCTCGAGTCTTTCTACCTCCAGGCCCACTGCCTTACCACACACACAGATGTCCTTGTCAGAGATCAGTGATATAATAGTACTTGTTACACTGTCTTGTAGTTGGTTTGTGCATCTGCTCATAAAATTATCATCTCCTTGAGAACTGAGGCTAGTTTTCATCTCTGAATCATCTACATCTGACCTGGCTATAGTAAGTAGCAGCCTGGGAAGTAGCGATTTTTCATTCAAAGCATAGACAAAGTGAGAGCTAAAATATACCCTTGTGGAGACTGAGTCCACAACTTCATTCTTCTAATATAACCATCTTAACCTTCATCATTTAGAGTGCTTTGGAATTCATCTTCAGTATGAAATTTATATTATAAATGGTCATTCTCTATATCTGAAAATTTGAAGTTAATTTTATGAAACTGTTCATGTTCTCTTCACAGGTTAGTTGAAACATTAAAGAGCAGACAGTAATTCAGTCACTTTTGCTCCTCTGAAACGAAGACCACATCACATATCCCTTTGGAAACAGTTAAGTGTGCTCCACACTACTAAATGTTAAAGCTGTCTGATTGTCAGCATATACCGAACTGACTGGAACATTTGTAATACATATTAAAACTAAGTATTTGGTTGGAAGGGTAACTCATCGTGATTGAACCAACTGAATGTCTGCCCTATATAATGTAAAATATTCCTTCCTTGTTATCTTGTGTTAAGGTATATATTCTATTTGTATGCAGTCCTATTATTCAGATACAGTCCTATTAAAGAATGTACTCTTAATGAGGAAAAAAACCCTCCGATTTTTAAATTAGTGGTTGCATCTTGTTTGTATTAACACTAATGAATATCTTAACTCAGATTTTTCCCTCTAAAATGAATTAGGTTTTTCCAAAGATTAGGCTCAATAGAGAAGGCCAAGAACTTAGCATGGGTAATTATAGTCTTCATTTGTTTAATGACCACTTTATCTAAGCTGTTTCGTTTAAAAGCTTTTGGTTATAGGCATGAAATAATTATTTTGGTGGCTAACTTCACTGACTTATCTGTAATTATTATTTTATACTATTTATAGTTGTTTAGGAACTTTTTTCAGATTTGGACCTACTCAGTCAATTTGTACAGGAATCCTGCCATGTAGCTAGAACATCATTTTTACATCTTCATTTTTATGGACATGGGCCCAAAATGCTGATAGACTGGCTTGACTAAAGTCACCTGCAAGGGGATCTTACAGTGAGATTTCAGGGTCAGAAGCTTGTCGCATGAACTATACTATAAATTCCTGGAAGTGCCAGCATTGACAACACAACTTAATTCCTTATGTAAAATTAAGCTAATAGAAGTAGACATAGTGCATTCAAAATAATGTCTATAAATTTTTCCATACTAGTAGAGGTAGTAGAAATAGTCCTCAATGGTTATATTTGATCAAATTCACAACACATTAAACAGAATTTCATATTAAAGGAAATTTTTTGAAAACAAGACTTATTTTAAGAAGCATTATAAAGGATGTTTTTTACTGTCTTTGGTTCCTTCTATCTGCCTGTAATTGAACATGTGACTTTGAATGGTGAAAAGTCAAAATCTTATTGATTCTAGAGGGAGAGAAACTAAGTATTCCTGATTTAAAAAATTAGACTTACTGCTGCTAGACTATCAAAAACAATTATTTTCTAATGGACTTTTTAAAGGAACTTTACAAACAACCCAGTCTACAGTGAGACAGAAGTAAATAGAGACCTTAGTAATTACTAAAATTGGGAGCAGTTTTTTTCAGGCCTTCTTCCAGGAGCATGTGTTCCCAGTGTACCCCAAAGTACTAACAGTATATAACTGACATCGTGTCCTAGTTTGCAAGGCACTCCTGATGAGCAAACTGTCTTTTTCATATTCATATCCCTAATGTCCAGTATGGTACCTGGCACATTAAGGCACCTCAGAATATGTTCATGGTTAAAAATGGTAGGCTGTATGTCTGTCAGCTAGGAAACTAGTACATCAGCACTTTATACTTGGGTCCCTTTCTGGTCAGTGGCACATATCTAGTGTTAGACTTGTACCTAAATGGATAAGCACTCCCCGGTGGTTCAGGAACACTGTGAAAATAGAAGTATGGGGAGGTACAACCTTGGCAGGCAAATGCTGCCTGACAAATAGCCTTGGTAGCAAAGGCCTGCACTTGGATGATCCTGATCCCTCTGGTTTGCCACAAAGAATAGGATGGGATAAATAGAGCATACACTGACATTAACCTGGTATAAATGAGAAGGTCCTTGTCTAGCAGGAAACAGCTGTACGTTACAGGAGGTTGAATGTTTATATTTATAAAAATCTACTGAGTCTTGTTTCATGAGAAGCCTGAAAAGGACCAAACTTGAAATCAGAGCATATGAGTTCTAGGCACAAAGGGCCACTCCATCAGTTTCTGTTTGGTTTTTCTTTTTGTACAAATAATATCAAAGGTTTCTTTTAGCGCTAACATTCTGTTTTATAATTCTGTTTAGTAGTTGTGCTGTGTCATGTGATCAAATTTAGAAAGAGAAATTGAGAGTGGAATTCTATTATCAGAATACCTGAGATGCACTTTAAATTGTGGAACTGTAAGCTCCTTGAGGGCAGGGACCATACCGTATTTACTGTTAGAATCCCTTGCATCTAGCGTGGTGCACCTGGCACATACTTGGTACTGGGCTCTCAATAAATATTTACTGGAATAAATATTGATTAAATACTGATTAGAATGATTAAATATTGATTAAAACAAAGCTGTGCTCAATATACTTGAGATATTTATTTTTCCTGACTTTGCCTTTAGTATTAATAACTTTTGATTTATAAACTTTCTATAAAAGCAAATACCTGCACTTTAAATCACTTAGAATTGGGTCTGCTTTCCAGGATGCCCCATGTTTATCCTTTTGGGATATTACAAACACCTTGGAAGTGTGAGAACTCCTGTTTGAGATACAAACTACATCACAACACAAATTGTGAAGTTCATGAATGTTTGAACATTTGATTCCTATGCCATATGCTGTAATATTCTAACCCTGTCACCATAAAGAGCATGGGCGTTCAGTCCCAGGTTTAATCTTGACTCTGCCACATTCAACCTGTGTCACCTTTAGGTAGATTATTTAACCTGAGATGAGATTCCTTATCTGTAAAATAATGAGTTTTAGGAAGCTGTTAGAAAGACTTAAATAAATGAGTTAAATAAAATGTAAAGTGTAGGATTTTTCCTCCCCCTACCCTTCCAAATGTATTGGATACTAAAGAATATTGCTTCTGTTTAATACATCAAGTGTAGAGAGGCAAAAGATAACATATGGTTGAACAACATAATGCCATACTGTTTTCCATAGTATTTTATAAAAAAGTTCCCTTTCTTCCTCCACGCGTCCCCACATTTGGTATTGTCAGCCTTGTTAATCTGAAGGGTTCAAAATGGAGTTTCACACACATGTTAATCTGCATTTCCCTAATTATTAACAAGGTTAATACAGGAGTGACTCAAAAAAAGGACATAGCTGATACCAAAACCCTACTAGTACAGGTTTTAGTCCTTTAATTTCTGGTGTGGTGAGACAGTGGTGTCTAGGGACTCCTACAGCCAAGGTGGCGGTTTTGAAGTTCATGAGTGCCACCACGAGCTGGTCTCAAGACAGTGACTTACTAACCAGTACACAGTTCAGTTCAGTCGCTCAGTCGTGTCCGACTCTTTGCCACCCCATGAATTGCAGCACGCCAAGCCTCACTGTCCATCACCAACTCCCGGAGTTCACTCAGACTCTGGTCCATCGAGTCCGTGATGCCATCCAGCCATCTCATCCTCTGTTGTCCCCTTCTCCCCCTGCCCCCAATCCCTCCCAGCATCAGAGTCTTTTCCAGTGAGTCAACTCTTTGCATGAAGTGGCCAAAGTACTGAAGTTTCAGCTTTAGCATCACTCCTTCCAAAGAAATCCCAGGGCTGATCTTCAGAATGGACTGGTTGGATCTCCTTACGGTCCAAGGGACTCTGAAGAGTCTTCTCCAACACCACAGTTCAAAAGCATCAATTCTTTGGCGCTCAGCCTTCTTCACAGTCCAACTCTCACATCTGTACATGACCACAGGAAAAACCATAACCTTGACTAGACGGACCTTAGTCGGCCAAGTAATGTCTCTGCTTTTGAATATGCTATCTAGGTTGGTCATAACTTTTCCTCCAAGGAGGAAGCGTCTTTTAATTTCATGGCTGCAGTCACCATCTGCAGTGATTTTGGAGCCCCCCAGAATAAAGTCTGATACTGTTTCCAGTTTCCCCATCTATTTCCCATGAAGTGATGGCACCAGATGCCATGATCTTCATTTTCTGAATGTTGAGCTTTAAGCCAACTTTTCCACTCTCCTCTTTCACTTTCATCAAGAGGCTTTTTAGCTCCTCTTCACTTTCTGCCATAAGGGTGGTGTCATTTGCATATCTGAGGTTATTGATGTTTCTCCCAGCAATCTTGATTCCAGCTTGTGTTTCTTCCAGTCCAGCATTTCTCATGATGTACTCTGCATAGAAGTTAAATAAGCAGGGTGACAATATATACAGCCTTGACGTACTCCTTTTCCTATTTGGAACCAGTCTGTTGTTCCATGTCCAGTTCTAACTGTTGCTTCCATACCTGCATACTTAAGGCAGGTCAGGTGGTCTGGTATTCCCATCTCTCTCAGAATTTTCCACAGTTTATTGTGATCCACACAGTCAAAGGCTTTGGCATATTTAAGCAGAAGTAGATGTTTTTCTGGAACTCTGTTGCTTTTTCCATGATCCAGCAGATGTTGGCAATTTCCAGTTGAGCTATTTCAAATCCTGAAAGTTGATGCTGTGAAAGTGCTGCACTCAATATGCCAGCAAATTTGGAAAACTCAGCAATGGCCACAGGACTGGAAAAGGTCAGTTTTCATTCCAATCCCAAAGAAAGGCAATGCTAAAGAATGCTCAAACTACCGAACAATTGCACTGATCTCACATGCTAGTAAAGTAATGCTCAAAATTCTCCAAGCTAGGCTTCAGCAATACGTGAATTGAGAACTTCCTGATGTTCAAGCAGGTTTTAGAAAAGGCAGAGGAACTAGAGATCAAATTGCCAACATCTGCTGGATCATGGGAAAAACCAGTACACAAGTACTGGTTACAGCCTGTTACAGCCATATTTGGTAACTGGGTTAAGGGCCACTTACGTTTCCTTTGCAATGCCGATTTCTATCTTTTGCCACTTTTTCAACTGTATCATCTTTGTTGGTTTTTGGTATTTGTTATCTAGCCTGGGTGCTGTTAATCCTCTATCAGTATAAGGTACATACCACATCCCGGGTGTGTCATCTTATAAGTAGAAGTTCTTTTCTCACATCATCCCTCTCTAGATAGCACTTACTTTTTGTCTTATTTTTCATTCTCTGACAGAACAAGCCCCTTACGCTCTTCTCCTTTTTTGAGTATCATGGCTATTTTCGACTTACTATCTTCCATATAAATTTTAGAATCAGCTTGTTGGGATAATACGAGGAACTCCTTTGGGATTTTGCTCAGATTTGTATTTAACCGTAGGTTTCCAACTGGGGAAGAACCAGCAACTTATGATACTAAATCTTCCTTCCCATGAATGTGAACTTCTCCATTTGTGCAGATCTTTCTTAATGCTCAAGTGTTCAGTTCAGCAGTCGCTCAGTTGTATCCAGCTCTTTGCTCCAGGCTTCCCTGTCCATCATCACCTCCAAGAGCTTGCTCACATTCATGTCCATTGAGTTGGTGATGCCATCCAACCATCTCACCCTGTCCTCCCCTTCTCCTCCTGCCTTCAGTCTTTCCCAGCATCAGGGTCTTTTCAAGTAAGTCAGTTCTTTGCATCAGGTGGCCAAAGTACTGCAGTTTCAGCTTCAACATGAGTCCTTTCAAAGAATATACAAGACCGATTTCCTTTAGGATGGACTGGCTGGATCTTCTTGCAGTCCAAGGGACTCTCAAGAGTCTTGCTCCAACACCACAGATCAAAAGCATCAATTCTTGGGCACTCAGCTTTCTTTATAGTCCAACTCTCACATCCATACATGACTAGTGGAAAAACCATAGCTTTGACAAGACAGACCTCTGTTGGCAAAGTAATGTCTCTGCTTTTTAATATGCTGTCTAGGTTGATCACAGCTTTTCTTCCAGGGAACAAGTATCTTTTTAATTTCATGGCTATCATCTGCAGTGATTTTGGAGCTCCCGTCTCACTGTTTCCATTGTTTCACCATCTATTTGTCATGAAGTGATGGGACAAGATGCCATGATCTTGGTTTTTTTAATGTTGACTTTTAAGCCAGTTTCTTCACTCTCCTCTTTCACTTTCATCAAGAGGCCCTTCAGTTCCTCTTTGCTTTCTGCCGTAAGAGTGGTGTTATCTACATATCTGAGGTTATTGATATTTCTCCCAGCAATCTTGATTCTAGCTTGTGCCTCATCCAGCCCAGCATTTCTCATGATGTACTCTGTATATCAGTTAAATAAGTAGGGTGACGATACACAGCCTTGACATACTCCTTGCCCAATTTTGAACCAGTCTGTTGTTCCATGTCTGGTTCTAACTGTTGCTTCTCAACCTGCATACAGATTTCTCAAGAGGCAGGTGGTCTGGTATTCCCATCTCTTGAATTTTCCAGTTTGTTGTGACCTACACATAGTCAAAGCCTTTGGATTAATCAATAAAGCAGATGTTTATTGCTTTTTCTATGATCTAATGGATGTTGGCTATTTGATCTCTGGTTCCTCTGCCTTTTCTAAATCCAGCTTGAACATCTGGAAGTTCACGGTTCACGTACTGTTAAAGCCTGGCTTGGACGATTTTGAGCATTACTTTGCTAGTGTGTGAGATGAGTGCAACTGTGTGGTAGTTTGAGCATTCTTTGGGACTGACTGGAATGAAAACTGACCTTTTCCAGTCCTGTGGCCACTGCTGAGTTTTCCAAATTTGCTGGCATGTTGAGTGCAGCACTTTCACAGCATCATCTTTTAGGATTCTAAATAGCTCAGCTGGAATTCCATTACCTCCACTAGCTTTGTTTGTAGTGATGCTTCCTAAGGCCCACTTGACTTTGCATTCCAGGATGTCTGGCTCTAGGTGAGTGATCACACCATTATGGTTATCTGGGTCATGAAGATCTTTTTTGTATAGTTCTTCTGTGTATTCTTGCCAGCTCTTCTTAATATCTTCTGCTTCTGTTAGATCCATACCATTTCTGCCCTTTATTGTGCCCATCTTTGCATGAAATGTTCCCTTGGTATCTCTAATTTTCTTGAAGAGAGCTCCAGTCTTGTCTCCTTGCTATTCTTTGGAACTCTGCATTCAAATGGGTATATGTATCTTTATAAATATCTATGTAAAATTTTATAATTTTGCAAATCTGCTTGATTTACTAACTTCTTCTACCTGCTGTCTTGCTATTTTAATGTGTATTTTTAATAAAAGAAAACTACATTTTAAACTCTTTAGTGTCAAATGCTTTTTAGACAGTGAAGATACAGTAGTAGTATGAAATATTTTAATTAAAAACAAACATGAATTATATTAAACTATATAATATACAATCTATGCCAAAGTTTAAATTAAATAATAAAACCTGCTATGATTGTGGACCAGCAGGTACACCAGAAAGTTCATGTTTCCGGGTAAGTTCGGACACAGCACAGGGAGCACTTTACTCCACCATTGCTAAATCTTTCAGGCTGTGGCTCTTTTGTCTCTTGGCCTTATAGCCTGGACGCAGGAACTCAATCTTTCTCTTCTTTGCTTCACTTTTATTTTTGTGTTTCTTCAGCTTTTTCTTGGCAGCAATATCAGGATTAGTTACAAACTTGAAAAAAGAATAGAAATTTTGTATTACTTTTAAAGTAAATGTTAAACCAATGAAATTCAAATGCAGAAATGAATCATTTTTGAACATCACAAAATATGGAGCCCCAGCTATAAAGTCCCACCTCTCAAACATAGCCAATTCCTCTTTCCTCCCTGGGTAAGTATGACACACACATGCACACACGCCTGGTTAAAAACAGTTAAGCCCAATGAACAGATCAATTTGAAGCAGCAAGCCTACCTCCAAAGCCTTTCTCTTTTTCCGGAGTGCCCTTTTCTCAGTAGCCTGTTTCTGTACAGAGGCAAAGGCTAATGAGAAGCTCTCAAGCCCGACCAGCTTTTTCAGTAATTCTATAATTTCCTGGGATAGATTCTTCAGTGAAGGATCTAATGATACACAGAGTAACAATTAGGAACACATAGGAAAGGACATATTTGAATATGTACAAAATTAACATGCAGAATTTAAATTCCCAAGGCATGATCGCTTTTGTTACTTCAGCATTAAACACTGATCTGAAAACTAGTCTGTTTCTGAGTTCCTGAGAGGAGAATAAGCAGAGGTGTTGGACACAGCATTCCATGGCACCTCCTCATCAAGGATGCGGCCAGAGATCAGAGACCATGAAGCACCTTCCCACAGGGACCCTGGCTCAGAAGACATGGAAGTAATCTGAGAACTGGACAGACGCTTTGTGTTATCTTTATTAACCTGCTCAGGTCTGTGCAGATGGGGGCAAAGAAAGGTAAGCATGTATCTCTAGGTCCTCTCTAATTCATGGGTCACAGAGGCTTGGCTCTGGCTGTAACCTCTTTTTTTTGCGGGGGGTGTGGGGATCAATGACTCCTTTTAACCACCAGTGCCTGGCAAATATTTGGCGCTCCATAAGTGCTGGTTGAGAGCCAAAGCCAACCTGACCTACTCTAAAACACTCTCAAGGTTGTAGGAATAAGATAGCTACTGTTTTGACATTTACTTCATTTATTAATATTTTAAAACGCTTAACATTCACTTTACTCCCTTGCTTTCCAATCCCGAATTTCCACTAGTCTGTTACCAAGAGAGAGAACTTAAGGATCACTGAGGGAAAGTTACCAAATGAACCAAGCAAGAAAATATACTAGGAAAAATGAGAACATCTGAAGTAAAAACTATTTGATAGTTTTGCCTTATAATTCTTAACAGACTTATAGTGACATTTGTTCAGTATTGTTCACAGCACTGTGAGGTTTAAAACCACCCCAAATTGGTTTTCTTTTAATATTTAATCTACACTTAGGAGTTAAAAAAACATCATCCTTTAGGAGAGAAACCTTGACTCTTAGACACAAAAAAGCATACAGAAGATAGTAAAAAATAACACAAATATGCTTTGTTTGTTTGCTGTCACCTTGATACCGAGCAAGTTTTCTTTCTTAAACTCTGGCAGAAAGGGAGGACAGAAAAGAAGAAGGAAGCATTCAGGATAGAAGATAGGTATTTTAACATGTAGAAGACGATGCAGAATTACCCTGCTCTGAATAGGTGCTGTTCAGTTCCCGGAACAAAGGCGCTATGATCACTGGGAGGTACGACTTCACCTTGTCTCTTCCAAGGTCCATTGCTATGGCTCCGAGAAATTTAAAGATGCATGTTCTCTGAAAGTATAGATCATTTTTCTTTTGTACTTGTAGCTACAGAGTTAACTTAGAAAACAAGATCTTTTTAGGGGCAGATATTATGCTACAGTTGTAGGTTCAAAAGGTTTTAGGGACTTGGGAGGATAGCTAGTGTCATTAAAAAAAAAAAAGACTACTTTTAGCCATTTTGCGTATGTACCACACCTTTAAGGGGTTTCTAGGTGAATACGCAGCTTCCACTTTTGCAATCCGGGACAATTTCTGGATCAGCCAGAGCAGTGTGGCTGGCCTGCTGTGCTCTTCTTTCTCATCTGCACACGGCTTGTGTTCTTCCACACCCTCTCCGGCCATGCCATCACCTAAAACTTCCTGTTCTTCCATGTCTTCTTTTATGTCCCCTTGCTTGTCCCCAGAATCAGGTTCCAATAAATACAAGACTTTGGCTACAAACAACAAATTCTTAACAACCTTAAATAAAGGGGGTGTGGGGAGTGGGAGAGAGGGGAAAGGTAAGAATTAGATGCTGATTTTGCAATAAATATGGCTTGGAAAAGCAGAAGCTAAAACAGTATCCTACAATTAGACAATAAAAAACTGGTATTCCAATATTCATGAGCAGTCCCTTTTTGTAAAAATTCAGTTTACCTGACAGTGTGTCCAAATCTATTTCCATGTAACTTTTATCCATTTGGCCTACTTCTGTTAAGGTCCCACTGAGTAATTTCATTCTTGACTATCCATTTATATTTTTCAAGAGAGCTTTCATCCTCATTGCATTAAATTCCTTCATCTAGTCCTCATAGAAATAACAATTTTCATTTTCTGAGCACTGACTAGTTGCTTTGTATACATTCCAATTCACCTTTAAAATATCCCTATCAGGTGCTACTGGGCTTCCCGGGTGGCATTAGAATCTACCTGCCAATGTGGAGACGCAAGAGACATGGTTTTGATCCCTGGGTCAGGAAGATCCCCTGGAGCAGGAGATGCAACCCACTCTAGTATTCTTGCCTGGAGAATCTATGGGCAGAGGAACTTAGCAGGCTACAGTCCACGGGGTTGTGAATAGTCAGACACAACTGACCACATCAAGTACTATTATCAGCAGGGAAAATCAAGGCAGGCTCAGAGTTGTTGAATCTCACCCAAAGACAAAGTGGTCAGCCGGAAGTCAAAGGTCTTTAGAATTTAAGCCCAAGTTCTTATATACTGAGCCTCTTCTTTCCCACATATCCCATTAAATCAAACTGTCCAGGGGTGGTTTTTTCAGTCTTGTAATAATGGACCCATTTATCGAATCCTAATCTTGGGACATCTATGAAATCTCTGCTGTGGGTACGTCACACCTATTGTGTGATGGAGGAAATCAAGTTGGTTTTGAGCTCCTTCACCATCCTGGCTACTCAACAGAGTAGCAGCCACGAGAGTCTACTGTGTGCCTGAAGCTCCCCCAAAGGTGGCACTCAGAGTACTGCACGCTGTCCAAGGCTAGCCTGGCCACCAAGAGTTAATGCCAAGAGTATCCCTTCCTTCTGGAAGCTGGGCCTTTGTGAGGACAGTACCAGATTTAGAGGCCTTTCCCTCCTTTACAGCTCCTTCACATTGTTAACTCCAAGACTAAGATGAACTAAAATCCATCATTTCGTTCATCCTGAGTCAGTACTAGTCAATCTCTTCCCACCTGTCCTGGGTATGTATGGTTTATCAGCCTCTACTAAAATATATTGTGTGAGACCCCACCCACTGTCCACCCTGGACTTCTTTGGCCTCACTTTGCTATCCATTCCCCCTGCATTGGGAGCACAGTCTTAACCATTGGACCACCAGCAAAGCCCCCAAATATCATTTTTATTGGTAATTTTAAACAGAGCCAGGAGTAATCCCAGTTTGGACTCCAGAGTCGATTAGATATGTGTGCCTAATTGATCATGTATATAAGTGTTTATTTATATTTCATTTAATTCCCCAAGACTTAACTAGGAAAAACAAAAACCAAATGTGAGCTTACTCCTATACTGCTGGTAGCATAGGTCCCTTATATTTAACTGGAAGGATCATGATACTTACCTGCTCTCCTAGAGACTGGTCCAAGAATTTGGAGTGCAACTGATGGCAAGAGGCTAGGCAGATACTTTTCATCTGTGAAAAGAAAATGGACATTGGTAGACAAAATACAGGGTATTCCTGATTGTTTTCAAAGACTTCAAGTAACTGTAATAATGCAACTATGGTAGTAGATTTTTGTCTGAATGAGCACCTGCATAGATCTAGAGAAGGAAGGTTCATGAGCAGAAATTAAATGTTCCCTTCTGTCTGTCATAAGCATTTTAACTAAAGGACATGGGGATATATAAATCATAATCTTTAGATTACTGGTAGACAACTTTACAACCTTCAAATACTTTTCCTTCCTCTTTTCTTTTCTTCCATCCTTCACTCTCTTTCCTCAGAGAAAAATCCACTACCTTAGTTGCACTATTATAGTTACCTGAAATGTACCAAGGGAACATTTCATGCAAAATGGGGACTATAAAGGACAGAAACGGTATGGACCTAACAGAAGCAGAAGAGATTAAGAAGTGGCAAGAATACACAAAAGAACTGTACAAAAAACCAAACAAACAAAAAGAACTGTACAAAAAATACCTTCACGACCCAGATAATCATGATGGTGTGATCACTCACCTAGAGCCAGACATCCTGGAATGCAAAGTCAAGTGGGTTTTAGGAAGCATCACTATGAACAAAGCTAGTGGAGGTCATGGAATTCCAGTTGAGCTATTTCAAATCCTAAAAGAGGATGCTGTTGAAGTGCTGTGCTCAATAAGCCAGCAAATTTGGAAAACTCAGTAGTTGCCACAGGACTGGAAAAGGTCAGTGCTCATTCCAATCCCAAAGAAAGGCAATGCCAAAGAATGTTCAAACTACCACACAATTGCACTCATGGCACATGCTAGCAAAGTAATGCTCAAAATTCTCCAAGCCAGACGTCAACAATATGTGAACCATGAACTTCCAGATGTTCAAGCTGGATTTAGAAAAGGCAGAGGAACTAGAGATCAAATTGCCAACATCCACTGGATCATAGAAAAAGCAACAGAATTTCAGAAGAACATCTATTTCTGCTTTATTGACTATGCCAAAGCCTTTGACTGTGTGGATCACAACACTGTGGAAAATTCAAGAGATAGGAATACCAGACCACCTGACCTCTTGAAGAATCTGTATGCAGGTCAAGAAGCAACAGTTAGAACCAGACATGGAACAACAGACTGGTTCCAAATTGGGACAGGAGTACCTCAAGGCTGTATACTGTCACCCTGCTTATTTAACTGATATACAGAGTACATCATGAGAAATGTTGGGCTGGATGAAGCACAAGCTGGAATCAAGACTGCCAGGAGAAATCTCAATAACTTCAGATATGCAGATGACACCACCGTTATGGCACAAAGAGAAGAACTAGAGAGCCTCTTGATGAAAGTGAAAGAGGAGAGTGAAAAGCTGGCTTAAAACTCAACATTCAGAAAACCAAGATCATGGCATCCAGTCCCATCACTTCATGGCAAATAGATGGGGAAACAATGGAAACAGTGGCAGACTTTATTTTTTTGGGCTCCAAAATCACTGCAGATGTTGACTGCAGCCATGAAATTAAAAGACACTTGCTCCTTGGAAGAAAAACTATGACCAACCTAGATAGCATATTAAAAAGCAGAGACACTACTTTGCTAACAAAGGTCCATCTAGTCAAAGCTATGGTTTTTCCAGTAATCATGTATGGATGTGAGAGTTGGACTATAAAAAAGGCCGAGTGCCGAAGAATTGATGCTTTTGAACTGTGGTGTTGGAAAAGACTCTTGAGAGTCCCTTGGACTGTAAGGAGATCCAACCAGTCCATCCTAAAGGAAATCAGTTGGTCCTGAATATTCACTGGAAGGAGTGATGTTGAAGCTGAAACTTCAGTACTTTGGCCACCTGATGTGAAGAATTGACTCATTTGAAAAGACCCTGAGGCTGGGAAAGATTGAATGCGGGAGGAGAAGGGGATGACAGAGGATGAGATGGTTGGATGGCATCACCGACTCAATGGACATGAGTTGGAGTAAACTCTGGGAGTTGGTGATGGACAGGGAGGCCTGGTGTGCTACATATAGTCCATGGGGTCATAAAGAGTTGGACACAACCGAGCGATGGATTTGAACTGATCCTCCACTCATTCAATGTGTTTATGGTGTTCCCACTATAAGCCAGGTGTTGTGCTAGGCCCTAAGACATGGGAGACAGATAGAACATGGTCCCTGCCTAACATTTTCATGAACATGCTGATCTCACTGAGGCATCAACAAGGTTATGAAGGAGGCACGACAGACAATATCTTCCTTTCTAGCACTGATAAAGAACTTAAATATGTAATGGAGGATACATGTGCTAACTAAGCAAATAAAAAATCTGATTAGGGTCTAAAATTTTTCTTCGAAAAACCTTGGCCTTGAGGGTGACCCCTCTCTAGTTACTAATACTCATGTGGATCCACATGTACATCAAGTTGTTGACTGGAAGAGTTCCTCCCAAGGGCCAACCCTAAGATGGTAACATGAACCAGAATGAATACCTCACGAAGATGAGGGAAGGAAAAGGTGTTAGAGAAATCTTACCTTTTGCTCAAGGTCACTTGTTAGGAAGCGGATTGCGACAGGTTCCGAGACTTTGTTTTTAGTTTTTCTGACATGCCATTTTCTAATAAGTTCCTCAGGTTGGCAAGAAGCAAAGAGTAATCCAAAAATCTGGGCTGCTGTGAGCCACACCCAGCTGTGTGGATATCTCAAGTGGGACTGTACGTGACCTGAGGGAGCCAAAATGCATTCTCAGACGTCTCAAGGCTTTCCTGACTCTATGGTGGCGAGCATGACTAATTTAGGCATTTCTTGAGTATCTATTATATGCTTGAATTTAGGAACCAAAGATGAACAAAATAGTCCCTGCTTCTCAGAAGTGAGGTGGAGTCTGAAATAACTAGAGAACCAACTTCTACCATGAGAAATGACATGACGAGAGAGATCTGAGTAAGCCTAAAAACAGGCCAGTTTCATAAGAACTTAGCTTCAGATTCAAGGAGGTAAGGTAGCATCAACAACTGCAATTTCAAATTAAAATTAAATATATATATGGGTACACGCGTTTCTCCTAACTGTTGAAATCAGTGGCACCAGGTAGCTGACTGGAAAGGTATCATTTAATAAGGCATTCTGTGCGCCAGCCACAGGCTAAGTGTATTACACATATTAGCTCATTTAGACCTCACAACAGTTCTGTGAGGTTTGAATTGTCATTCACAGTTTATAGTTCCAAAGGGGGCTAAGTAATGTGCCAAGCTGTACCAGGCAGAACCAAGCCTGGACCCAAGCTCAATCTGGCCCCAAAGCTCATATCGTTAAATATGGCCTCGTAAAGGATCTTCATTATGTGCCCTCAAAGCTCTTATTCTTATGCTACTCTCAGAGCCACTCTCCATATACCACACTTGGGAAGTGCAATAGAAAAGCCTTGTGTTGGGGAACAGGACTAAAATTTTGAACGATCCGTGTCGTATCTGAGTTTTAGTCTATGCTATATTTTATGAAGATGGTTTTACTTTTTTTTATATGAACCATTGTAATATCTCAATGGAGCCATACCAGAGTAGGCTATACAGTAACTTAGTAACTGGATTATTTTTCTCATAAAATCATGAGTTCTCTTGAAACAAATGGTTATTTAAAGCATTCATTGCAGTGTCTATTTCCTAGTATTTAGTTTTGATTAATCAAAGCTAAAATGTTTAATTAATAATTCTAGGATCTTATTTTTTATTTAAAGAGTGTTACATAACAAATATTTCCATAGCAATGGAATGATTTAGTAAATTATGGCACATTTACATACAATGGATTATTTATAGCCAATTAGAAGGATATCTATTAAATGTTATATATAATATGCTTACTTAAATATAAACAGGATATAAAAGTTATATGGAATTAGGCAACCTCAAAAAAACCCTATGGCTATTTGACAAAAGTAAGACTGGATGGAAATGTGTAACAAATAAGTAGCAAGGAGGACTTCGGGAAACTTCTTCCTTTCTTTTACTCCTCCATAATTAACATAGCTGGGCTTCCCTGGTGGCCCAGCGGTAAGGAATCCACTTGTGATGCAGGAGACACAGGTTTGATCCCTGGGTCAGGGAGATCCTCTGGAGAAGGAAATGGCAACCCACTCCAGTGTTCTTACCTGGGAAATCTCATAGACAGAGTAGCAGCCTGGAGGGCTACAGTCCATGGGGTCACAAGAGCCAGACAATACTTAGCAACTAAACAATAATTAACATAATCAATTTATTTATAAATGAAATATATTATTTATGAGATTATACTAATTTGCTTTTCCTCCCAGAAAAACATACTTTCACTGGGTGTCATTGCCTTCTCCGAATCAATCTGAAAGGCCTATTAAATCTTTTTCTTATGAACTTTCCCCCGATATTATATATTCCTAATGTGTTTATTTTTAAAGAAAAAGGAAATACTCACTCCAGATTTTACTCAGAGTTTCAGAGGGCTTGGTAAACTGAATGATATTACATTCCTTGATGAGTTTACTTATCAGTACAAGAAAACTGAACAGAAGGCGATCTGCAGCTTTTTCTTCAGTCTCTTCCATGATCTAAAAGTAGGAAGAATGTTTAATTAATTAAGACAGTAATTTCAAAGTATTCTACGGACATTTTTACTCCAGGATGTACATCTATAGCAGGGTTTCTCAACCTCAATACTGCTGACATTTTGGTCAGGTAATTCTTTGCTTTGGGGGACTGTGCTATGCATTAGAGGATGTTTAGCAATACTCTGGCATCTACCCATTAGACGACAGTAACACCCTTCTGTCCTCCAGTTGTGACAACCAAAACTATCTCCAAACATTGCTCAATGTCCCCTAGGGGCTTATGAAATTTTGATCGTCATATACTATGGAAGATAACTTAATCTTCATTTCAAAAAAGAAGAACTGCACTGAGTTCTTACTTTTATTAATAAAAATTTTTTTTGACACAAATATTTAACCTGTTAGCTACACTACCTCAAGTAAAACTACAAAAATAAGCCAATACTTTTACTCCCTAACAAATAACTTACATCTGTAAAGTTTTCAGGATCAATCTCCTTTTCAATCACAGGGAGAACAATTCCAAGTCTTCTCTCAAAATTGACTCCTTCACTCTCCGCAAAAAAGCCACAGATCAGGGCAGCTAGTTGTCGATTTAAGCGCTACAGAAAATAAGACCATGACAAGACAATAAACTTGGGAGGCTATTTCTAAAACTGAAATGAAGGTGGTAATGACTGTCCTCAGTAGTTCTTTATGATACCAGAAGTC
This sequence comes from Ovis canadensis, assembly GCF_042477335.2. Classification (NCBI taxonomy): domain Eukaryota; kingdom Metazoa; phylum Chordata; class Mammalia; order Artiodactyla; family Bovidae; genus Ovis; species Ovis canadensis. The sequence goes on along the minus strand of NC_091247.1, from coordinate 176,535,070 downwards.
AACAGAATGTGGATTTTTGGTAGCTAATATGAAAAATACAAAGAAATCTTCATCTCCCTAGAAGAGAAATTTTAAAAAGTGGTATTCATGATTATCCACTGAATAACTCTTTTCTCATTTTTTTATTTAAAAAAAAAAAAGCATTCCAGGCCCCCTGCCCAAAATCCCATTCTGATTTTAAAGCCAGTGTTGCATTACGATGTGTTGTTTATATTCCACAAAGATGGGCCAGTGATGATAGGGATAGATTTAGCAAGTTGATACAATTATTGGCAAAATACATTCTATAAATTGCATAAGCAGATATTCATCAATGGAGATGAATTGGAAACAAAGATATCGATGGAGATTGATTAAGTAAATTGTAATACATTCATGTAGTGGAGTAACTGGGCAACCCTGACCCTGCTGTGGGAAGACAGGTGATTTTTATGTTGTTCTCTATTTGTTGTTACTCTCTATAACTTATTACCATAATCAAATAAAAACAATAAAGCTACTTGGGAAAAACTAATTCAACAATGTATAATATGTATTCTTAAAGTATAAACACCAAAAGCTCAGTATTCTTTGCAGTATGACTATAAGCAACCCTGACCTTCTTTGCCCCAAACCAGGTGGTAACCATATCGAAGAGCCAATCTTTTTTCTCAAGGCTGATTTTACTGAGTAAGGATTTGATTGCCATGGATGCCATCTTCTTACACGTGGCAGAGTCATCGTTCACCATCATTAGACAAAGAGGAATAAAGAACATTCCACAGTTCTCATGGAGCAGTCCCTAAAAGAAAACAGATACTTATGAGCACACTGAGACCAGAATTCTCACATACGTCCTACCAAAGGAGGACGAGGGGCTCCCAGGAGCCACAGCTAACAGAGAGTCTGTCTCTGTGATTCACAGTACCTGAGGGAACGTGTCAAAGAGATAAGCAATCATTTCCAAGGCGGACTCTCTCCCGGTCTCATGTTCATAACTAGGGTAAGAACATCAGAAGGACTTGTTAGTAACTTTAAAATTGACCAATAATTATTTTTAAGAATTTAAAATATTGCCTCAAGGTGCCAGTCTATTTCTTAAAAAGTGGGAAAAAACTCCATTTTCCCAACTTTAATACAGGTACTTATCAGGCTACTTTGCAGTTTAAAATATAACTGTTAGATTTTTACTGTTCTCCTAAGCAGACTTTAAGGACAACTGATGATCAGACCGAACTGAAAAGCAGCTTACAGAACTGCTCTATGAAGCCATGTACAGTGCTTGGCAGTCAAGCCAGTGGTTCATAGGATAGCACCCTGGGAAAATGTGCCATTATGTTTTGACTTTGCTCTTTTCAAGACAGCCCACACATTAAAAGGCAGCCCACTGCCTTGTATGGTTTATGACTTCAACTTACGTCAGTTGAGCAAGCATGAATTCCAAGTTTGGTCGCAATTTGTCACCCAGAGGATAGTCAAGAATGTATTTCAGAAAAACCTAGAAACAGAAATCACACAAGAGCTTATCTGGAGCCCGTCTCTCAGGATTCCTTTTTCCTGACCTGCTTTCTGGGACACACTGGTAGGCTACGAATAGTGGGGTGATAAGTTAGGTGAAGTCTGCCTCCTGAGTCCATAACTGTGCCTCTCCCCTCTCCTCCCACTTCACTTCCTCAGGTCCTGCCTGGTGAAGAGTCAAGCCCTGGCCCACCATGAGCCTGGATGTTTAGAACTCCAAATCTTAGCTCACACCCTGGCAGCTCATCACTCTGAAAAGAGGCTTTGGTGAACTGAGTATGGACTGTGGTTCAACCCCATATTTCTCCTGAAATAAGACTTCCCTGGTGGCTCAGATGGTAAAGCGTCTGTCTACAATGCGGAAGACCCGGGTTCGAGCCCTGGGTTGGGAAGATCCCCTGGAGAAGGAAATGGCAATCCACTCCAGTACTATTGCCTAGAAAATCCCATGGACAGAGGAGCCTGACAGGCTGCAGTCTATGGGGTCGCAAAGAGTTGGACACGACTGAGTGACTTCACTTCACTTGACTTCACTTCAAGAATAGCAATAACAGCGATAGTAATAATAACCATTGCATTTACTGAATATCTTCTGTGTGTCAAGCACAGGATGAAGTGTTGCTCAGTTGGTTTTCATACTCCCTTAAGAAGTAGATATGACCCCTTTTACAGATGAAGAGAATGGAACGGGCACAGAAGCTAAGTAACTTGCTCAGGTGATAGTACCAGAATCCCATGCCTAGTGTATCTACATCCAAAGGCTCTCATTTCAGAGCCTTCAAACTGCTGTATTATTCAGCTTCCTTTATTAATAAGCTGTGAGAACTAAGCACACCATTAACCTTTCCAAAGCCTGTTTTTCCGTCAACCATAAAACGGTGGTACTGTTTCCTTTGAAGGGAAGTTACAAATAGAAGCCGTGTATGTAAAGTGCTGGGCGTGCAGCTAGTGCTTAATAAACAGCACCTGGCCCTCCTGCTTCCTAAATAAGTTAACTTTCTCTGAAGATAGCCTCAGCAGCCCAGCCCTCCTTTAACTCCGAGTTCATATTTGCAATTCAGAACCTTCTATTTCCTGGGTTGATATGTGGTCATATTATCAGGACAGATGTATGAAAACAAACCTGCTAATGTCATTCCTCTGCCTACTGATTTCAATGACTTTTTGTTATTCTTAGAACAAAGTCCTAAATCTTTAACAAGACTACAAGGTCTTGCCATATCTGGCACCTTCAACAAGCTAAGCTCTTACCCACCTCAAGGCTCATCTTCCAGCCTGCAAGGCTAAGCCTTATTCTTTCCTCAAATTCTGCTTACATGCCAATCCTCAGGAAAGCTTTCCCTCACTGTCCCACTAGGGTGGTCTTCCACTGTGTCATATGGTTCTTCCATATTTTGCAGACTTTAAGAAGTACAGTTTTCCACATTTTAACATATCAGACTGAAATTGAGATGTCTTACAATGAATGGCATCATACCACTATGTCAAAGTTTTTTTCCTTCTCTGAGGTATAATGGTGTGTCTTTAAGTGATGAAATAGAAATATGACAGTATTGTTTTCCTCATGGCACTTACGATGATTATAATTAAATAACCATTCATGGGATTTCTTTTTTTTTCATTTGTGGGATTTCTGCTTTGTGTGTGTCTGCTATAGGACATACAGGGACTCTGACGGGACCACCATATGGAAATCTTTCTTGCAGGTTACCATGCCGCTGAGGAAAATGTATTTCTTCATCCATCTGAAATATGCCACATAAGTGCTATACTCAAAATGCTCCTTATACTGAAAAATAGCCCTGTACTTGGTATGTGAATGGGCTCCTGAGTCTCAGAATCAAGCAACAGCATGACACAAAGTTTTCAGAATTCAAGCAGTGTTGACATCTCTCTACCTAAAAACCAAACAGAGAAGGGCGGGCCCAACCATGGGAACAAACTTCTCTCCACAAACCTGTCTGCACTGGACTCTGGCAGGTTCGCTTTGTGCAGAGATTGCCAGCTTGGATACTTTCCGCATGACATCATCAATTTCTGGGACCAACAACTTTCTTGATAAAATGGCCTAAAACACAAAACGAGAAGACATACTCATTTCATGTTTTACCGCAAATGGCCTCTTGTTTACTAAGCCGACCTGATGTTCAAGTAGCCTCAGGCAGTTTTCAAACATAATGAAAGTATCTCCAAAAGAAAAAGAATATAAACTTAAAAAAATGGTTATAATGGTCAATTTTATGAAATGTACAAGTAAAGTACCTGCCTTTGTACAGAATTCCCTGAAGTGTAATATAGAGCTCACGTTCAAACATTTTGGTAAGTAGATATGTTAGCTTATAATTAATCAACCAAAAAATAATAATCTTTTTAAGAACTATCTACAGCTAGTCAGAGCACTATGTTCCATGTAATTCTAAATATCTGACATGAGGCTCGTATACTGTACAACCCAACAATCTGGTGATGCCATACCTTTAGAAGACCAAATGCAGTGGCTTGTCTTGTAGTATCATAGATGTCCTCCTCAGCATATGCTAGTAGAACTTGAAGCTGCTTTTGAGTTATCTGGTACGACTTCACTTTCTTCACAAGTATGGTCACACACTGCAAGTCAACAACAGTGAGGTTAACAGAACATCTCACAGACAAGCATCCAGTGTTATGATAAGGACTCAATACAACAGCAATGTTTTTTCACACAGTTTACTAACACTCTGGCCTTACCAAATAAATCTGGAAGAAATTTTGACCAAGACCATAAAGGATGATGAGGAAAATTCACTATGTTGCTAGTCCTGGTCCTGGCTTTTTCTAAGTGCAAGTGAAAACACCTCACCTTGAAACAATTTACCACCAAGTGGAAGTTCTGTCCCCTGGCAGCCCCGAGTTTTGCATAGTCCTTCAGCAAAAGAAAAAGGTGTTTTGTCAGCTGCTCTGCTTCTGTTTCTATAGATGGCAGGGGGAACCTCAAGATCCAGATCAGGCATTGCAAAGCACCTGTGATCACCTGAAAAACAAAAAACAGAGAAAGCCAATCAACTGAGGAAGTGACCAAACTCAAGAATCCAGCACCCGAGGCTGTGAGGACTCTGGGCAATCAAGCTGAAGGAATGAAGTGCTCTGGCAGTCTACTCAGGAAGCACTATGCCCGAAGTATAAGAATAAGATAAGGAACTTTCCTCTTTCCTGTTGGAGAAGCACCACACAACAGAAGGTACAGCCCAAGCAAGTGAGAAAAGGTGCTCACTTACCACATTCTTACCCTACTATGTGTAAATGATTAGATGAGGTGGCTAATTTTAGCACTTTTTTAAAAAAAATCACATTATAAATCCCTTTCCAATTTTCTAGAATGGTTCTTTCATGTAATCCATTCTCATTGAGCTTATGTCATAAGACACTCTACAGAGTGTTAGAAATATGACAATAAAAAGGATGCCATTCTGCATTTAAAGAGTAGATAGCTGACTCAGAAATTAAGCATGAGAACTATGACCTATAATTTGATATAGTTATGTGGAGTGCCAAAGATACAAGAAATGTGCTGGGATCAAGTGACTACAAAAGGATCCCTGAGTCTTCGAGATTATCTAGATCAGGTGGTTCACTTGGCTCAGCTCTACCCAATAGATGCCTACACTCTGATTGCCGGAATGGCCTTATTGGCCTAGAGCAGATGAAGACAGAGGAAAGAGCTTAGGAGTCAGAAAAACCAGGGCTTCAATCCCAGTTCTGCAGCTTATTACCTGTTTGACTGCAGAGATGTTCCTTTACCTCTTGGCACCTTTACTGTAAAACAGGCCATCTGACAAGGTTGGCAAGGTGTGGGCTTTGGAGTCTGATAGACTGAGGGTCACATCCTAAATCTGTCATAGGCGACAAGTCACTTAGCTAAAGGCCTGGATTTCTCATCTTTGAAGTAGAAGCATAAATAATATATACTTCATGGGCTGTTATGAGGAATCATGGCAGTGAGCAGTAGTGACAAGGAGAAGGAGATGATCACTGCCATGGGGACAGCACCAGTTACTCTCAGGAAGTTGTGAGGATCAAATGAAACAACTAAAGTACCTAGAAGGGCCTTTTTTTTTTTTCTTTCGGCCTCATTGAGTGGCATGTGGACCTTCCCAACCAGGGATTGAACCTGTGACCCTTGCATTGGAAGCACGGGGTCTTAACCACTGAACTACCAGGGAAGTGCCTTAGAAGGGCTTTTATAATTATTAAGGGCTCTCCATTATTATTAAATTGCTATTAAGGGAGCAATTTAATGCACGGAACAGAGGTGGTTCATGTTGTTGTAAATGTCTTTAAAAACTCAATCACCCTGTGAAGCATGAGCCTAGAAACAAGTTTTAGGTATTCTGCACAACACAGGTCCTGTGAAGCAACAGATGCTCACCTTCACATCCATGGAACCCAGGCAGTCTATGAGGAGAGACACAAAAGGATCCAACATTTCCAGGACATGTTCACTTGAAGACTTGACCTTGGAGGTCTTCAGACTAAGGTGCAACAGCTAGAAGTTTTAAAAAGATACTTCATAAGACTGAGGTTAGGCGTAAGAATAAGATTAAGACTAAGGGCATAAGAATGAGGTTAAGGTGAAATGATTTTGAGACTAATGTGAAAAGTTAAGATGCTTCTATTTGAAATCAGAAAAAGTGCAAAGAAAAGGGAACCACCTGGGAGAGTCTCAGTAAATGAAGAAAGTGGGAGCTTACCATGCAGCTGAGATTTGAGGTTCATTTAAGAAGTGGTTATTGCTCAGCATCTACGTTGATTCTATGCACTGGCCCAGCATGAAGGATGTGGCAATAAACCAAGATGGGCAGGGTCCTGGCCCTGATGGATCTTGGCCAGGAAGACAGACTCTAGGGAATAATTCACTATAAAAGGAGGATGCTTTGAGAGTTCTGTGGGGACCTGGGCAGAGGGAGGAATAGATGGTGAGGTACTGGGATGGGAAAAGTGTAGTGACTCTAGAGAACGGAAGGGAAGCCCTGCATCCAGCATGAGGCCATTCCCCTTTGGCCCAAATGAAAGACAAGGCTCTCTCCTGGGAAAATGGGAGCCAATGAAGGATGAAAAAAATATATACAATAAAATGATCAAACTTGTGTTTTCAAAACCTCACCATCTTTTTAAAAGATTTAAGAGTAGTTCAGAGGTACAAACTCATAGGCAAAGCAACAGTGAAAGCACCGTAAATATTAGGTCAGAATCACTAATTCTGAGAAAGTTCTACCGTCAAAATAAGTAACAAATAGTAAATGGACCAAGGTACCTCAAAACGAATTCCATAATTTATGGTAAAAAGTGTTTCCAGAGGAAATGAGCAGTACTGGACACTCAGCAGAGGATTAAAAGGCACAGGCTCACTGTGGGCTGCAAGTCTTACTTAAGGTTAATTCTTACCCGAAGCCCAGACTCAATAAATATGTGCATGTTGGTTTTCTTGCTCACGACAGCTTTCTGTCCGCCTCGAACTGGAGTTGGGGGGAGCAGAAGACAGCTCTGGGGTGGCAGGCGTGGATCTGGTGCGGGGGCTGCTGGATTTCTGTCAATCAAATGGAATGAAAACCAGTGGAAACAAACACATTGAGATGCTGCATCCCCAAAAGCTACTGTCTCTTTCTGGTGACAAGCCTCCAGCACCAAATACTGTGCTCTTGGCTGTGGGGTTTTTCTCCCTTAACCATGAGACACAGAAGGGATGATCAGGTTGCTGATCAAAGTTTCAGAGGAGGTGAACGCACATCTAAGTTAAAATCAACAGCAAGAGGATGCTCCCTTTGACTTCTGAAAATAAATGCCAAGGAGTCTTTCTTAGAACACCCCAGAAGCAAAATCCAAAAGAAGTTCACAAATAGGTATTTAAAAATCTTTGGAGGTCTAAGACTCTGTTTGGTCAGAACAAGAAGTACATATTTAAAATCTACCCTAATTTGGATTGAATAAATATCTAAAAAGTGGTGTCAGAGAAATGTTAAAATAATTGGTTGCCTTCACAGCTACTTCATTCAGCAGAAAAATAATCTTGTGTTGACATGTTATCACTTGGAAGGACCTCAGTCCACAAAGTAGTACCGTCTCACAGCTCAGATAAATATACCCTTTTTTTTCTCTTTTACTAAAGCCAGTTAGTTATTAAATGAATCCACTTAAGATGCTGAGAACTGAATGGCTTATTTGAAGCAAGCACCTAAAGGATACTCGTTTTTTTCAAACTTACTTTTCCTTCTGTGTTAACAGGGGGAGATTTTCGCTGACCAAACCATAACTAAGCAACAGAATGGATTCTGCTGTCATTTCCTGGTTTACAAGTAATCCTGCTATGATTCGGCGTAAGGTTTCGTGAACTTTCCGGGCCAGTTTTAAACTTGTGGTATTTTGCAAGATCTAAAGGCAAACACAAATGCATGCTGAGGTGATAGAACGGCATTTTGATTTGTTATAACAGTAGTTTTATATATTATTTTTAAAATGTTTTTTCCTAATTAAAAATGAAACATTTTAAATAAAATTTCAAATGTAAGTATAACATAAAATCAAATTTACCCATGACCTCATCCCCAGAAATAATCACTGCCATTAGTGTATGCCTCTGGAGTGTTTGGGCCTCCTCTGTATTCTCTTTGTTGTTGAGGTCTGGGCACAGGGCTGGAGATAGGACGTGACCCTTGGAAGATGCCAGCCTTCCAAGTACATTGAATGCAGTGATTTACAGACAAGCACATACACATCAACACAATGCAGTCACTCCTCACAGGAAACCATGCTAATGAAGACAGATGATTGCCAAGTCTCAAGGCTGGATATTAGGTATTGGGCCAAATCAGAGGAACTTAATGGGAGCTTAGCACCTCACCCCAGGAAAACACTCAGCATGTCACAGCTAGTCGTCTGCATAGGACATGGTATTAGTAACTTTCATTACCTTGAAGGGACTTGATAATTTACATGGAAAACGTGTGCTTTGTTGACTCTTTTTCATCTTAAAAACATATCTAATGTTCTTAGATCAGGCTCAGATAAGCTAAATGTATTTCAGGAACAATTAGGGAGTGAATCTAGCATCAAAGCATGTGGAATTAGTTGATTTACATCATTAGATAGGGTTTTTTGCTCTAGGTTTAGAATGTAAAACTGTAATAAAGTGAATTAATAATGCTTGTTGAAAGTTCACCCCTGCAACAGGCACAGTGAGCACTCTGAAGGCAGGTAAATTACAGTCCCTGCCCAATAGGAGGCAGAATGAAAATGGAAAGAATGTGAGCTTTGAAATTCCAGCTTCAGAAAGATCTGGCATGAATTCCTGGCTTTTCTCCTTATTCAAGTTTCTTTCTACCTTTTTGAGCCTGAATTTTCTTGTGTGTCAGATGGAAGTACTGTCAGTCTCAGGGATGGCTGTGCAGATTAGAAGACATAATGAAGCACAGTGCTAAGAACACAGTGATATGTTCAATAAATGCTGGTTCTCATCCTCTTGGCAATCTGGGAGCAGCAGTCTCCCTCCAAAGGCTATTCTCAGTTACTGATGGGACTCAGCTGTGTAATCCACCTATAATTCAATTTCTGTTGCCCTTGCTTCTGCATCTCATGGTTCACATCTGACTCCTGGATCAGAATGCTCATCTCAGGGCTGCCAGACACATGGTACTCGTGTTCTTAGTACTAAAGTGAATCACAATGCTCAAGGCTCTTTTCAAGAACTCAAGACACTGAAAGGTGGTGATTCCCTATATTACATTCAAGTCTTTACCTCTTTCAGTGGAAGGATAAGTTTTGTAACCTGATCTTTTCCTACAAACTTGCCCAAAATTTCATAAGAATCGTAACTCTTGCTTCTTCGTGCCTCCATGACCTTGGAGAGGATCTGCTTTACTTCCTTCTCTTCAGCAATGGCACCAAACAACTCGTGGTTAAAAATCTTTAAAAGGAAAAAGCTAGATGGTAATTATGTACACTCAAGCAAGATATGCCAACAAAAGCAGTCTCTGCTTATGGTTAATTTCTATTAGATTCCACTTTTTTTCCAATGTAGCTTAGAGACCAATTACAGAAACACTTCAAGATTTATACCAATGGAAAACAAAAGAATACTACACAGATTTACATATGTAACTATATAACATACAAACAGGGACTTTTTTGATATTAGCAAAAGGTACCTTAATTTCCCTTTAAGAAAGTCTCATGATATTTGATATTTAATTATCAAAATTCATTTAAAAACACAGTATCTAAACTTTTAATGTATAAACAAGATTGTGTGCCAAACTTAGTGTCTTTCTAACCCACCCTCCAAATTACTGTATTATCCAATTTTAAAAGTTGAGTGTTATTAATTTTTCACTATTATACATACAGCTCTGGTGAATATACATTTGTACAAACCCCAGATCACACCTGATTATACCAACTCAGGACCTACAGCAGGGCACCCATCTCATGTCACTTGAATTTTAGCTTTTTAAACCTCTTCCAGCCTAAGAGGTGAGATAGTACATTATTTTCATGTTTATGTTTTATATTTACTATATGTTTATATGTTTGTTTATAGGCTATTATTGTGTCTTATTTTGTGAAATGATTTGTGTTCTTTGAACTCTTAAAAAAAAAATCAGAATTCCTTTCTCCAAATCTTACCTCAATCATTATATCCAAACAAGAGTCCAAACTCCCTACTTGGAGCTTGTTGGCGAGGCCTTGCAGCAACATATAGACAGTGAAAGTCAGCACATGAACCTGAGGTGAGATATATGAGAAGAGCACAGATGGTCAGGACCACCACAGTAGGAAGAACAAGATCCAGGAGGACTGCAAAGGGTACACTCTGATTATCTATCTGTCAGCATTGCAGGAAGCTTTGCTAAATGACACATACTTATATCAGGGTCTAAAGTCCTTTAGCCAAATGGTCACTTTGTAGAAAAGATACTCAGAAACACATCACATGCATAGGGTCTATCACTGTGACCAAATCAGGCCAATCATTTATAAAGAACAGCATGCATGCTAATTTGCTTCAGTCATGTCTGACTCCATGGGATGGATTCTCCAGGCAAGAATACTGGAGTGGGATGCCAGGCCCTCCTCCAGGGGATCTTCCCAACCCAGGGATTGAACCCCAGTCTCTAATGTCTCCTGCATTGGCTGGAGGGTTCTTTACTATTAGCACCACCTAGGAAGTCCATAAAGAACAGCACAAGTCTTGAACTTTTAAAAACCAACCTCTGAATTAAGGAGCCTACACGAAGAAAACAAGTTTCTGCCCTTAACAGTGATCACACCTAGCATTCCTTAGAGCTTACTATGGGCTAGACACTGTATTACTACTCACATGTACTATATCGCTTATTCCTCACTCACTCTATCTATGATGTAGGAGAAATAGCATCAGTGCTTTCACTTGAGGAAGCTGAGACACAAAAAGGTCAAGCAACTTGCCCAAGGTTATAGGAACAGGAAGTGGTGAAGTCAGGATCTGAAAGCAGATGGTGCCAGAGTATACACAGAGTACGTTCTCTACACTGCTCCCACTGCTGTAAGTTATCAAGGTAAACAGGTAATGACCATGTGCTAAGAAAATACACTTGGCTGTCAATATACAGACTGTATTTTAAAGGCATAATTTCATATATATCCACTTATGATCTTTAAGTACCTTTAATATACTTAAAGTGTTTGCTGAAGACGCTGGACGCATGGAACCACTACTGGGGAAGAACACCAGAGTGCAAGTACCACCAAACTTCCAATCAGTTTACCCCTGTTTTCTATATGGCTATCCCCAAGCCAATATGGAAATCATGCTAGGATTCAGAGAAGTCTATGAGAAGTCCTGTGGCTTTAGGAATAGGAGAGAAAACTCAAGAATGTTCCAAGAGAATAAGGAAATCTGTTTTTGTTTTTCTTTTCTCCATTTCCAACACCCCAAGGAGCCTGTGGTGATGGTGGCAGTGGCCTAGACACAGGGGCTGCAGCAGCCACAACTCTGCAGGGAGACCTTCCTTTCCTTCAGTGGGACTGCAATTTGGAAAGGGTGGGCCCACAAGCTGCTTTTCTCCTCTCCAACTTGCCACTGCCTAGCCTCTGTGTGGTTACAGCTGTGGGAAGTGTGTGGTGAAGTAGGAGAAACAGCCCCAGCTTTGTAGCTGGAGATCTGAAACATGGAAAAATAAAGTGTTAACAAAGAATCAGAAGATATAAGGAACTAAGGAAACTTGAGAAGTGAAAAGAAAAATAACTGACATAAGAAAATTTACTGGATGGGTCCAACAGCAGGATGGAGATTAAGAGGAAGGAGTCGGTGAACTAATATGAATCAACAGAAATTATGTAATCTAAACAGAAAGGAAGAAGACTGAAAAACAAATGTGAAGCACGCATCAGGGATGGACGCTGTTACTGCTTAGTTGCTTCAGTTGTGTCCAACTCTGTGTGACCCCATGGAATGTAGCCTGCCCGGCTCCTCTGTTCATGGGAATTCTCAGGCAAGAGTACCAGAGTGGATTGCCATGCCCTCCTCCAGGGGATCTTCCTGACCCAGGGATCAAATCTGGGTCTCCTGCATTGCAGGCAGAGTCTCTATCGCTGAGCCACCAGGGAAGCCCCCAGGGATGGATGGGACCCTTCAAAAAAGTTTAATATACAGTTCACTGAAGTCCCAGAAGACAAGAAAGAATGCAGTGCAGAAAAGTATTTGAAGAAATAACAGCTGAAAACTTTCCAAAGTGACCAAGAAGCTCAACAAACCTCAAACAGGGTAAAACCAAAGAAATCTGTGTTCATAATCCAACTGCTGAAAAAGAAAAAGCCTTTAAAGCTGCCAGAGAAAAATAACGTGTTACTCAGAGGGGAAGAACAAATTTATCAGAAAGGCCAGAAGAAGCGGCATGACATTTTCACAGTGCTGAAAGGAAAAGAAATAGCTGTCAATGCGGAAGTGTATGTCCTTCAGGAAAGAAGGTGGAACAAAGACAGTCACAAGGCAAAGAAAACAAACAGGGTCTGCCGCCACCACACGTGTCCTACATGCTTGTCTAGACCAAAGGGAAATGATAGCAGAAGAAATCTGGAAATTCAGAAATGAAGAAAAAGCAGTAGAAACAATAAGAATCTGAGGATTAAAGACAAAACTCTGCGCTGCACTCGCTGTCTGCAGTGGCCCACACTCTTGTCTGCGGAGCATGCTTCTCTCTGAATCTGAAGAAGTCTACTTCTTACCTATCAAAACAAAACAAGGCAAAACAGCCCTAACACTGCCTGATAAGTTTTCAACATATGGTGAAGTAATACATAAACAACTATTAAACAAAGGAAGGGTGAAGGGATCTGTAGTTTTACATTCCACTTGAAGTAGTAAAATATTGACTCTAAACAAATTATTAAAAATTAAGTATAGTTATGGTAACCTAGAGCAACCACTCTACCAGGAGTCTTGGCTGGTTACTTCAGAAAAACAAGCTGTAGTGTTTCTCAAACTTTCGATCACTTGGGGATCTTTAAAAATGCAGATTGTATAGGTCAGGGCTAAGGTCCTGATTGTTCTCCTAACAAGTTCCCAGGTGTTGCTGATGCCACGTGTCCAAGGCCCACATTTAGGAGCAGCAAGACAGCCAGGTAACTACTCAGAGAGCTCTGCATCCCACCTGGTGCTCTTACTAACTTCATGACATGTATGTTTCAACTCAAAACAAATTTTTATTGTTCACATTTGTGGCAATACATTCAACAGGAATTTTATTAAGAACTCACGGAATAGAAAACCTGGTATCAAGTGATTCGAGAGAAAATCCAGATTCTTCCAAAAAATAAAAAGGCTTTTTAAAAACTAGATTTTTTAAAAATATGGATTAGAAATTTTTAAATATTCTTGCTTGCACTCTTAGTACATCAACTTTGCAAAAGATAGACCCAAAGTACCATGACTTAGTGTTCAAAGTGCAACTATGTGAACTCCAACCCAATTTGAATATAAAATGCATGATGCAATTTACCTGATAGCCACGCACAAGTGTAGTCTGTAATTCTTTTAAAATATATTGTAGATAATGCACACCCAGATCCTCTATTATTTTTGCGAGAGTGCTGCGTGCAATGTCTCTGATTTCCTGTGCTCTGTTCTTGAGGAGGGCACACACTTTCAGCAAAATACTAGAACATGAGTTGAAAATCTAATTAGCAGAAACAAATAAAAATACAAATATCCTTTTGTTTCCTAATTACTCATAATCCAAATTATTCCAGTTAGGATTCTAAATTACAGCCAACTGTGACAGTGCTCCTCTAACAAAAAAGAAGAACCAATTTCTGATTTGTCACATAACATACCTTGGCAGATTAGTTTCCATAACTTCTCTTGGAAGGGATTGCATTAGTTTAACCATGGCAAAAGCTAAAGGAACTCGAACCACTTCCTCATCATTCACAACCTTCGATTTTATGAGTTTGTGTTCTTCGTCTCTTTTAGTCTGTAAGAAAATAGATAAATAAACTGAAACAAAAATAAATGGATTAGGGACCTACCAACACTACAACCTTGAAGCTGAAAAATTATCTACTGGTATCAAAATGATCATGAAGAAGGATCATTACTCCCTTAGCTGCAGGAGAGGAATCTGAAGATGAGGAGATAAGAGAAGGAAAGTGAAACGTGAAATGTAGAAAAAAAGAAAATCCAAAAGCTGATGTCAACCCACGCAGTTAGGAGCCTCAGTCTGATATGGCCCCACAGACACCCAAGTTCAAAAAGACCTGCTGGGTCCCAGACAGAATGATTACCGTAGATGCCAGGCATTTATGGAGCCTGGGCAGGATGTCCCCAGTTATGGTTCCTTGGATATTTTTAATTGTTCTCTCCAATTCTTCCTTATTCCGAGGAAGGGAGGAGATGGACTTTGTGATACACTCAGATTCCTTAGCCGCTGTCCCTTCATAAACAGCTGGGTCAGGGTTCTCTGGCTCTTCATTCTTGTCCGACAAAGTCTTATTACATTCATCCTCCTTCTCGTCCTCATCCATATGCTCTAATTCCATGGCTTCGTGCTCTGGCAACTCAATCGCTTCTGGGGTATCTATGTTTAGTAAACAACAAAAGTCAACTTAGATAAGGAAACAACACAGTTGTGTTAAGTAGTCTTTTCTAGCAACATCTAATAAACAAAAATCACCAAATACAAGGGCACGATAAAGACTGAGGAAACAGAAGTAAATGACAGTGTTACGGCTCTTTTTACTTTCTTACAGTTTAGTCTAATGAGGAATAGAGGCAAGTAAACTGATAATTATAAAAAAGAGTGGAATAGCAAGTACAGGGTACTTGAGGAACACATGGAGAGGCTGGGAAAAAGGTTTCTAAAGCTTCCAAAGTACTGTGGTTCAGTTCAGTTCAGGGGCTTAGTTGTGTCCAACTCTTTGCCACCCCATGGACTGCAGCACACCAAGCTTTCCTGTCCAGCACCAACTTCCAGAGCTTACTCAAACTCATGTCCATCAAGTAGGTGATGCCATCCAACCATCTCATCCTCTGTCGTCTCCTTCTCCTCCCGCCTTCAGTCTTTCCCAGCATCAGGATCTTTTCAAATGAGTCAGTTCTTCGCATCAGGTGGCCAAAGGATTGGAGTTTCAGCTTCAGCATCAGTCCTTGCAATGAATATTCAGGACTGATTTCCTTTAGGATGGACTGGTTGGCTCTCCTTGCAGTCCAAGGCACTCTCAAGAGACTTCTCCAACACCACAGTTCAAAAGCATCAATTCTTCGGCACTCAGCTTTCTTTATAGTCCAACTCTCACATCCATACATGATTACTGGAAAAACCATAGCTTTGACTAGAAGGACCTTTGTTGGTAAAGTAATGTCTCTGCTTTCTAATATGCTGTCTAGGTTGATCATAGCTTTTCTTCCAAGGAGCAAGCATCTTTTAATTTCATGGCTGCAGTCACCATCCGCAGTGATTTTGGAGCCCAAGAAAATAAAGTTTGTCAGTGTTTTGTTTCCCCATCTACTTGCCATGAAGTGATGGGACCAGATGTCAAGATCTTCGTTTTCTGAATGTTGAGTTTTAAGCCAACTTTTTTACTCTCCTCTTTCACTTTCATCAAGAGGCTCTTTAGTTCCTCTTTGCTTTTGCCCTAAGGATGGTATCATTTGCATATCTGAGGTAATTGATATTTCTCCCGGCAATCTTGACTCCAGCTTGTGCTTCATCCAGCCCAGCATTTCGCATGACATACTCTACATGTAAATTAAATAAACAGGATGACAATATACAGCCTTGACATACTCCTTTTCCGATTTGGAACTAGTCTGTTGTTCCATGTCCAGTTCTAACTGTTGCTTCTTGACTTGCATACAGATTTCTCAGGAGGCTGGTCAGGTGGTCTGGTATTCCCATCTCTTGAAGAATTTTCCACAGTTTGTTGTGATCTACACAGTTAAAGGCTTTGGGGTAATCAATAAAGCATAAATAGATGTTTTTCTGGAACTCTCTTACTTTTTCGATGATCCAGTGGATGTTGGCAAAAACCTACATTCTTGAGCATGAATGTATGCCAACAGGGCTAATGCAGAAACATCCCTTATTACAGGATTCAAACTGGGCAGTGTGGTGGGGCAAGTCCAGACCTGGCTCTGCTAACAAGCCATGACTAACTACAGTCCATTAACTTAACTCTTGTGAGCTCTGGATTCTTCACCAGTAAACTGGAGATGGTTTACTTGCAAGGCTATTATAAGTATTAAATGTGATAAAATCTCATTTCTGACACTTCATTGACCTTAATAAATAACAGCTATATGTTAGTCTTTGTTTTGTTTACGTGCTGTGCAGCTTTAGGAAAGTTACTTTATATCTGAAATCTCAATTTCTCATATAAAAAATATGGAGTAACACCTAAGGTTCTAGTAAGATTCTTATGAAGACAAATGAGAATTTCTGTGTAAATAACCTTTAGCTCAGATTTTTGCCCCATACATTTTAGACTGGACTTCTCTATTGTTAAACAAGTTTTCAGAATACTACTCAAACGATTCATATTAACTTCCTCCTGACTCATTCACTGGTCACTGCTACAAGAGCAGAAAAAGGGAGTTAAGCTGAATTTTGCCTTCTTTAATTCATAATAATAAATAACAGAAGAATAGGAAGGAATTATGGTTTAAGAAAGTTTAAAAAACTTACCCTCTTCACTCTGAAGTTTTCTCATTTGTTCTTCAAGAGTTTTGTGGTCAAAGTGGAATGCTTCTAACACTATCACTAGCAAACTGTTAAAAAAAAATTTCACAGAACCATTCATTTGATTAATAATATCATTTGACTCTTAAAAGAAGTTAGACTTCTAAAAATTAATATTACTTTTTCCTATTTTAGGTATTTTTTCACTTTAACAAATCTTAGTATCACCTCATTGATACAAATTAAAAGTAAACTGGGATTATACGAAGGTTATTTCAGAAAGGAATCAAAATTTTACATTTCATAAACAAAACAAAAATAAGAAGTTTGGCCATACCTGACACCCAACTTTTGATTGATCTGTCCCGCCTGTAAGACATGAATGAAATGTTTCAAGTAGTATACATATGCTGACCAAGAGAGACGTTTGCAAACAGCTCCAATGACTTCTGTGGCAGCAATGGTTATATTTTCATGCTGTAAAACAAATCAAGGGCATCAGTAAGAGTAAGTATTTGCAAATAAAATACACACACACAGCTAACTTGGTACAATAAAAATCTTAGATAGCAGGTGATCAGAAATTATAGAAAGGAAAGAATGCCCAAACTATGTTAAATAGTTTTCCTCTAGCTCTGGAAAAGCTTCTGTCAATTTCAAATGATATCTTCCTTTCATTAAAGGATTTAACACATTTTAGACTCTATTTCACTCAGACCTCCTTTATAGGTTCAAGCCTACAACTGTGAAGTAAATTCAAGGTATAAAAGTTGATAAATGTTAAAGTTAACTATAGATTGCACTATTGAGCACTCATAAGAACAATGCTTTGGAGACAACTCTTTCAGACCTCATGAAGAAGAGAAGCTGGATTTACTCTCATACCTTAACTAGGAAAGTAGAGAAGAATATATCAAACAATTTTCAGACTTTGAACATCAGTACAGGACAATGACCCCTGACAGAAAATAAACAAATAAAGTGAGCCTTATAACTACCCTCAGTTGATTGTGTGGGGATGACTGTCAGGCCATAGCACAGGAGAAGAAACCCCAAAAGAGACCTGTATCTCCTTGAGTTAAGGGGTCAGAGCTCAGGCTGTGGAGCTAGAGTCCGTAGGGCAGAGTACCAGCAAGAAGAGTTCAGAGAGAAAAGCTGCCCAGAGAAAGAGCCCCTTAAGCTTCAGCTGAGAATTGACCAGTACACTCTGAATAAGGAAGAGATGAGGAGAGAACTACCAAAAAGGAAAAGATGCACCAACCATCAAAGACCATACAGGGACAAGAACAGTTCATGTTCCTCTCAGCCAGAGTGAAAACCCTCACGATACACGGAGGACTGGGTATTCAGGTACTCAGAAGGTTAGTACCTCAGTGGCAGGTTCAAATGAGCACCACACCAAGGGCCACTTGTGCCTAACAGAGCTTAAAAGTGAGCCTCAAAAGGACCAGACTACTCACAAGTAGCCTAACTGCATCTGAAAACAATTCTCAGAAATACTCAGAGAAATACAAAAATACCCAGCACCTAGCAAAGTCAAATTTATGATGTTTGGCATCTGATAAATAACTACCAAGCATACAAAGAAGCTGAGAAATAAATCTAATAAGAAGAAAAATCAAACAACAGAAGCATAGAAATGACACAGATGACACAGCCCTGAAAACAACTGATACAACTGTACTGCATATGATTAAGAAGGGAGAGGAAAGCACGAGCATGTTACAGAGACACATGCGAGGCATAAGAAAGGCCCAAACTGTACTACAGAGATGGAAGAGACAATTCTGAGGGAAGAGATACTGGATGGGATTAACAGTAGATTACACATGGCAGAAGGAAACACTAGTGAATTTGAAGACATAGTAATAGAAAAATGAAACCAACTGAAACCCAGAAGGAAAAAAAAAAAGCCTCAGTGAGTTATGGGATATGGGACAATTTGGAATAGCCTAACATATGATGTTATCTCCAAAGACAAGCTGCTACTGCCGCTGCTAAGTTGCTTCAGTCGTGCCTGACTGTGTGTGACCCCATAGACGGCAGCCCACTAGGCTCCCTCATCCCTGGGATTCTCCAGGCAAGAACACTGGAGTGGGTTGCCATTGCTTTCTCCAATGCATGAAAGTGAAAAGTGAAAGTAAAGTTGCTCAGTCGTATCTGACTCTTAGCAACCCCATGGACTGCAGCCTACCAGGATCCTCTGTCCATGGGATTTTCCAGGCAAGAGTACTGGAGTAGGGTGCCACTGCCTTCTCCGAAAGACAAGAAGGGGAACCAAAAATATCTTTGAAAAAGTGATGGCAAAAAATTCAAAGTCTGACAAAGACTACAAATCTATAGATCCAAGAAGCTCAGCAAACTTCAGGCACAAAACAGTAAGGCAATAAGGCACCTGATAATCAAATGGCTTAAAACTAGTGATAAAGAGAAAAATGGGTGGGGGGTGGGAGGGGGAAAGAGATGCTCCACTCAGAACAAAGGGTGACTTCTTTTGGAAACAGTATAAACGAGAAGTCAGTTCCAAGTATTCTTCAAGTATTAGGGGGGAAAAATCCAAAACCTGTCAAACTAGAATTCCATACCTAGAAACATTATCTTTCAAAAACAAAGATGAGAAAAGACAAACAGAAGCTGAAAGAATTCATTACCAGTAGACCTGCACTACAAAAAATTTAAAGAAAGTCTTCTTGTCAGTAGTAAAATGATACAGGGTGATTATCTGGACCCACACAAAGGAATGAAGAACACTCAGAATTATAAACATGGAAACAAATACAAAAGATCTTTTCTTTAGTTTTAAAGATCTCTTTGAAAGATAACTGATGCTTTGAAGCAAAAACAACAGTGTATTATGTGGTTTAAAGTTAACATACAGGTAAAACTTATGAAACAAAAACAGCACAAAGATAACAGGCCAACAGAAGTAAAATAAAATCACTAAAAAAATATCCAGTTAATCCAACAGAAAAAGAAAAGGAGGAAAGAGAGGAAAAAATGGGACAAATAGAAAATAAATAAGATCATAGATTTAAACCCAACCATATTAATAATCATCAAATGCAAATGGTCTAAAACTAATCAAAACGTAGAGATTCTCTGAGTAAAAAAGCAAGATTCAGCTATATACGCTACCTATAAGAAACCAACTTTAAAAGTAAAAGTGAAAATCACAAATAGGTTAAAAACAATAGAAAGGTATACCAAACCAATATCAACCAAAGCTAAAACAGTTTATTTTTTCCACCTACACCTCCTTCCTGTTTTACTGCCCTCTATCCCTGAGGTGCTTAAACTAGAATTTAGGGACTCATTCTTTTACCTACTTAGGAAGTTTAAAAAAATTCTTTAAACATCCTGAAAATACAGAAGAAACCTATCCTTGAACAAAATCATATAATCAAGTCACAAATCCTGCTATTAGGTCAATTAGACTTAAATATTTATCAAGTCTTTACCATGTGCAGGCACTGTTCTTAGGCACTGTGTCAGCTGCACAGCTGGGTCCGACCCTTTGCGATCCCATGGACTGTAGCCTGCCCGGCTCCTCTGTCTATGGAATTCTCCAGGCAAGAAGAATATTGGAGTAGGTTGCCATCTCCTTCTCCAGGGGATCTTCCTGACCTGGTTCTCCTGCATTGCAGGTGGATGCTTTACTGTCTGAGCTACTAGGGAAACCCATTCTTAGGCATACGTAGTATATACCTGAAGATATTCTGAGTTCAAATATAGGTTCTGACTGTATGTCTCTGAGAAAGTTATATAACCTCACTTATTCTCAGTTTATTCTCCTATAAAATAGCAATACAGACCCTACCCCATAGGGTTGAGTTGCTGTGAGGATTAAATCAGAATTGTGCTTATATCTGGTATAGTGCTGAAGAAAGGTAGCTATTGTTTTATTTCATTTCTTACAAGCCATTTGGGAAAATAATGAGAATTAAGGCCTATGATACAAAAATAAAAGTATGACATCTTGGTGATGTGATCATTTCTGTGAAAGGAAATATTCTGTGGTTAGCCTTTGTGAGCTAATAATAGTGAACATAAAATAATAGCCACCATTTTCAGAGCATGTACCTGGTACAATTTTAAGGGCTTTTATAAGATCTATCTTTAAAAGAACTATTTTAAGTCTCTAATTATGGTGAACAACATCAGTATGGATGCCACCAACCCCACCTACACTTTGCAGAAGTTCTGTCATGGTACAGGGAAAAATTTACTGGCTTCTACAGCTAAAGCCCTACCTTGAGCATTTTCTCATCAAAAACTGGTGCCATAGCATAAGGCATGATGTAATTCTGAAGAGATTTAGAAGACAGCACGACTTTGCCTTCCGTTAGTTGTTTTGCCAGTTTCTTCAAGGCTCTTGCTCTTCTGTGGATCTATGAGTTAGATAAAATATAAATTAGTTACTGAATGAGCTCACCAACAATCAGCTCCATTTCAGTATCACATTCCTCTTCGATGAAAAGATTAAAAGAGTGAAATACAGTCCATGTGTTACATGAGCAAACACCTGTGCCTTGATTTGTTTCCAGAGACATAATGCATAGCATTTCTTTACCAATGAATCCCAGAGCATTTAAATTTCTTAGCAAATGGCAGGGAAAGGTGACACTATTATTATGGCTTGTGATACCACCAAGCAAACAAGCATGTGCTATGCAAATCTGATGACCACAAAGACCAAGAAATGAGAAGCTCAAAACTTTTTGGAAAATTAAAATATATCTTTTAAAATGAGAACCGTTGAAATGTTTGTTTCAAAGACAAGGGGGAAAGAAAAAACAGAATTGTCTTCTACCTGAATGTGCTTCATATTCTCAAAGAAGTCCATTTCCGGATCGTGGCAGTCAGTAAGCTGAACCAAGTCTTTAAATTCTGGTTGATTTGGAAAGGTTTGAATTAAACAGGAAAGCAGTGTGGTATAATCCTGTTGAATACTCTGCAAATATCAAGTTAAGAAAAAAAAAATTTTAAGAATTTGATTAAGTAATACAAAGAAACACCAAAAAGTCATTAAATTTTTTTAAAAAGTAAAACACTGCCAATGTAAAAACAAACTATATAAAATTAGAAATGACTACTCTCTTCTCCATTCCCACTCCCCTGTTAAAAGTCTGGTGAGTATTTATACAATCAGGTATTTTAATTAAGTGTACTAAGGTTGACTGCTTTTCCACAAATTATAGCAGAAGTACAGGAAAACAAACAAACAAAAACCCCACAGATAACAAGTACTTAATTGCAACCCTCAATACCTCTGTCTGGCTCTTCAATCCTTTCCTCAATTTCTCCAGGAGAGAACGATGAATGATTTCTCTATATTCTTTCTCTGTGACATTCAAAGCAGCAATCTTTTTGATGATATTCATCAAGCACATGCTTGCATTATCACTTAAAGACATGTCTCCTAACTGGACACAGGAAAAAGCCCAAATTATACTGTGCAATAACTGTAATATGGACTATTATTCCCTACTGAAAGAGCTTGTAACATTTAGCCACTCTTCTGTATAAAACTCTCTACTAAGAAATGTCCCACAGGCACTTCACACTTAAGGAAGAACAAATATAGGGGTGTGAGGAACACAGTAAGCGACTTGGAAAATCCATGCTTACTGAAAAGGGTTGGTTATTTGAGAAAATACTATGATATGTTCTTTTGTAAAATTACTGATTTTGTCTTTTGAAATTTGGTATTTTGTACATCATGGCTTTTCTCCCCCCTCCCCCCACTTTTAATTGAAGTATGAGATACAGTTTTTAATTAGCTTTATTTCTCAAAGCAAAGAGAATAAAAGGTTCCCTAAAGCCAGTTTCAATATTCAAAATCAGCCGTTCAGTTAGAATGACAGAGTTGGCTGGTGTCATTCTGGTTAGCTGCTCCACAGTTCATTTATAAAGAAGGTAGGCTGTAAGTGTAGAAAAATATTCTCAACTACGCTAACGAGGCAGTGATTCAGAATGCTGCATGTTGAACTTTGATATATGAAAAATGAGCCCCAAATGGGGAGATTACTTTTTCCTCTATTACTTAATCCTTAATATTTGACAAATAACAATAAAATACCACCGAAGATTACTGATACCACTACATAGTTAACTATTAAGCAAGGGTTTCATTTTCCCTATTTTTGAAATTTAATTCATTTTAGCAACATGGCACTTAATATATAGCTCCAAACCTTTTTATCTCTACTGTATCAATAAAAGAGGGAAACTGTCAAGTAATATGGCTATTTAACTTAAAATTGATAGGTAACTGACACACTGTGAAATTTACCCTTTTAAGTTGTATAATTCAATGGTTTTCAGTATATTCCAAAGGTTTTATAACCATAAAACCACTAGCTAATTTTAGAAAATCTTTACCATCCCCAAAAGAAATTTTGTACCCATTATAATACAATCACTCAGTCCTCATTTCTCTCTCCCGTCACAGCTCCTGAGAACCACTAATTTATTTTCTGTCTGTGAATTTTCCCATTCTAATACACAGCTTTTGACTTTTCAAAGTGCTTCCACATACATTATTTTTTTCAAAATATCTGCCTTTCATATCATGAGAGTAACAGTATGGTCTTTGCTAAACTAAGTATTGAGCAACTAAAAGAAATTTTATACTAAAAATCCCATCCCTCTCAAAAACCAAATTAAGAAATTAGGTTATATGGTTGTACTGTCAAAAGAATAAAAAATAATCCATAAATTTTTACTATTAAAAAACCTACCTCCATGTTATAGAAACAATTATGCATAACCGGAATTAGGTAGTTAATGTCTACAGTTTGCATCTCTTTAATGTAAGAGGTAATGGTCTGGAACGCCGAGAAGCGAACATCAAAGTTGATATCATCAAGATGTCTTTGATCAAAGGCGTTAAGCTATAAGAAATGCCAGTGAAACCATATAAATGAAGGCATATAAATCTTAAATAAGGAAAATAATAACAGTTTTGAAGCAAAAGAGACTTAAGATTTTCTTTCTTACCTTGACAACATCAGTAATATATGTTAATCCACTCTCAAAATCAGAAAGGGTCTAAAAGGAATGAAAGCAGTATATTATTAATGAATATAACCTTAACTTTTCTGCTCCCCATCCTCTTTGATTCCCTCCCTGCACTCAAAAGTACATGAAAACATCATATTGGTACCAAGAAAGCTGCTAATATACATTCCATGTTATAGTGATCTTTGGAAAAGGAGTGATTTAGGATAAAAATGAGTATTACAGACCTTGAAAACTGCACAAAGCAACTGTCTTGACAATTTGTTCTTAATAACTGAGAAGAGTTTTGCTAGAGGCTTGAGGAAGCTTGTAGGCTCCAGACAATGTTTCAACAGGTTTTGTATTGTCACCAGAATGTCAATTTCTGTATCCTTAAGAAGTAATAACATTGAGAGAAATAATATTTCAGTAGTTCAGAAAACTGGCCATGTTGTTTTTAATATATTACAGCACAGAAAACAAATAAATATGTGTAACAAGTAAAAGTAGTAGTAATTAGGAAAGTTATTTTATGGTCTTTTAAAGTTCTTTACATTTTAACTTGATCAAAAACCCGTAATAGTGTCCACCAACAGTTTCTTCCTTTAGTTCTAATAGAAAATATGCATGGTTTTAAAACATAATTTCTTATATTTTCTAGTCAAAAAAGAAACAAAGAAAATGAACTTGCTGACAAAAAAACACACACTTTCAGCTGTGCAGAAATGCGTGGTCTTCTAAAACTGAACTGCTACACGGTAAGAGTCATTTAGTATAACTACTAAGGCTTTATAAATGAGTGTGAGAACTGGGGAGACTCTTCTAAAAATTAAAGGCTAAATTAGGGTTTGAAAATCATACCAGAGACTCTCAGCAATGTGTGAATATAAGTGAATATGAAAACAGTTTGACTTTTCATTCAGCTTGCCATTCATATTTAAGATCACTATCATTCACATTTAAGATCAATGTACACCTCAGGTTCCAGATTTGTGACTGATCAAAGCCAGAGAGGGGAGAAAAACCCTGAAATGGATAAGAAGCTAAACAAAGGAAAACAAAGAGGTGAGACTTTTACTGTAATAGTAGATGATGAAATCTTCACTTTCTTACCTGCCCTCATTCATCTCTGTCCCAATTTTTCTCCCGTTTTCAGTTTTATATTGCTTTATGAAGTCTTCTCACAAATACTCTGAGACAAATATCTCACAGACTCTAACCAATAAAATTATTTTTCACAAATAAACCTAATAATAAACTGTCACTTCAAAGACAAATAACCGCTGTGAATTCATACCTGAGCAACACTGCCACGGTAGAGGAACGGCAGGAGCAGTGTAATGAGCAGAGAACTTTGTTCTTTTTCTTTCACAAACTTGCTGATCCTGGAGAAGGAAAAACAAATGGGATAGGTAAGGAAGACATGTAAGATATTTCCCAAGAAGTTAAACTTTTTGTAGAAAAACATCAGCGAGGGAAGACCCAGGTAGCTTGTAACTATGTGAACATGTGTACAAAGTTTAATTCAGTTTTTGAACAGTGCCCACTCTCCTTCCATCTTCAGGTTGGTGGCTACCATTCCATTGTTCTTGTTACATCTGATTGTGCATCGCTGCTGCTGCTGCTAAGTCGCTTCAGTTGTGTCTGACTCTGTACGACTTCATAGATGGCCTCCCACCAGGCTCCCCCATCCCAGGGCTTCTCCAGGCAAGAACACTGGAGTGGGTTGCCACTGCTTTCTCCAATGCATGAGAGTGAAAAGTGAAAGTGAAGTCGCTCAGTCGTGTCTGACTTTTAGCGACCCCATGGACTGCAGCCTACAAGGCTCCTCTGTCCATGGGATTTTCCAGGCAAGAGTACTGGAGTGGGGTGCCATTGCCTTCTCCGGATTGTGCGTTGGTAACTGCTTATTTTGCAAGGAAATAACATTTTTAAGTGTCGAGATTTGCTTTAGGCTTTATATACATTTCAATTTAACTTCCACAAAAGCCATATAATGAGGAATTATTAACCCCACTTTGCCCAGAGAAAACTGAGGCTCAGAGAAACTGATGCCACACAGAAAGGAAGTGGCAGAGCAGGGTTTGAAAGACCTGGTCTTTCTGGTGCTAATAATCATCATCGTCTCACTACCACATAGCCTATGATAAAATGTAATAAATATATTTGGTATGGTTTCCCGTTCTATGTAAGTTAGAAATACACTAGTATAACCGAAACATTTAAAAGAAGTTCCTGGAAGATTTAACACATCATTTTCTGTTGTTGCTCAAAGTAACAGAAAAAATAAACTTTCAACAACTAAGTCCTGTAACAATTTAGAGTTTAAGATATAACCATTCTGGGGGAATTGCCTGGCAGTCTAATAGTTATGACTCCGTGCCTCCACTGCAGGGGACAAAGGTTTGATCCCTGGTCAGGGAACTACGATCCACATGGCACGTTCCATCCCCCTACAAAAAAGACACAATCATTCTGTGCACTCAGATTTACCAACCAGACACTTTATAGAAATCATAGTTACCTACTACCAGGTCTATAGTATATAGAGAATTTTTAAGAAAATCTTTAAAAATCCTTACAAGATCTTGACTCTTAAAAAAAAACAAACATAGCAACCTGCTCTTTTAAGTTAGTTACTTTAATCAATCCCACTAAAAAACTACAACTTTATGATCTCACATAACTCAAAATCCTAATTGAACAAAATATGCAAAGGCTAATAAAGCAAATCTATTAGTCTACTTTAGAATTCTGAAAACTCTTGTTATATTTTATAATAAAGACAGATGCTATAAAAGGTCTATTCCAGCAAAGAAAACGAATTCTACATAAACTTAAAACTGGAGGACATTTAAAATACTGAAAACCTTTTTAGGTTTAACCTAAAACCTTTAACCTTTACCCTGCTAAAGCAAACGAAAAGCCAAATATAATTAAAAAAAATTAAAATCACAAGTGGTAACATTACCTTTTAAGAACCAACAGACCACTTACTTTGAAAGAATGCCAAGTTCCTTACTGACTTGTGCTCTATTCTTCTTCTTCTTTAACTTTTCTGCACTTATTGTGGTTTTGCTGAGATATTGGAGAATAGCAGGTACATGAGGTAGAATTAATCGTCCTCCTATTGTGATAGACTCTGAAATATAGGTAAACGTACTGATTTTAATTAACTGCACTCTTAAAAGATAACTGTACAATATCTTCTCAATGCCAGAAAAGGCAGGCACTCAATTACCATGAAGCTTTCATACATTTCAACCTCCAAGATTAACTAAATTTCTTCTTAGTTAAAACATCTATGCTGTTGTTCAGTCACTAACTCATGTCTGACCCTTTGCGACCCCATGGACTGTGGTACCCCAGGTTTCCTTTATCATTATCTAAATTGAAAATCCAATATGAGACCCTTGAGGTTTTATTTAAACCACTTTCAGTAGCACTAAAAGAACTGTTAGGATAACATGGTAAGAAGAATTCAGAGACATGACAGTGGAAATCATTCGATAATGTCCTAGAGGACAGTTGAGCTTTCTGGAGAGTAAATAATCTGAATTTCTAACTACTGCAAAGAAAATTCAGTTTATATAAACTGAATTATTAGGTATTTAATTAATCTAGATATTAATTCCTAGAGAAGAGAAACTCTCTTAATAGCCTAGATTACCTGAAGAATCAGATTCTATTGACTTTTTCGTTCTGAGAGTACAAATGATACCTCAAAAGTAGAAGAACCCTTTTTGCTCTGTACAGCTTACATACCATCTGCACTTTCTGTGTATACACATCCTGTCACCGGCAAGCTCAAAACTGTTTCTGAGGGTTCAAAATCTGGAAGGCTAAGAAGGTCGTCGGCTATTTCCATCACAAGACTAGCTGTGGCTTCAGAGAGGTTCTTTGCTGAGAGAATCGCAAAAACATTGGTCAGGATATCACATTCTGGGTGCCCAGGTTTCTGTTTAGCCAGGAAACAGAAATATCTGCAAGAGGAAGCATTGAAACAGTCACCTTCTTTCTCAATATGTTTACTTCTAAAAACATGTTCCTTATGGATTTTCAGTTTAATGAAGATATATGTGTATGTGTGCAGATGAATGCTTGCTAATAAGCTCAGAAGGGAAATTACTTTAAAATTTGATGGATTATAATTCTAGGCACCATACAAACATTGTATTATCTTGACACTTTATGTGTATTTCTCATATCATCTTGGCACTTTATATATATTTCTCTTTTTATGTATATGTTAATCTTCCTAACATCTCCGTTAGGGTGGTATGCTTATCTCTACATTACAGATGCAAAAACAGAACTGTCCAAAGCCACTAAGCTAATAAGTGGTAAAACTGAGCTCTGAACTGCTAGTTCTAAGAGAAATGTACTAAAGACAGGCTATTTTTCAATTATAAGCCTTCTAGAATGTGAATGTTTATGCTATTGCTGCTAAGTCGCTTCAGTCGTGTCCAACTCTGTGCAACCCCATAGATGGCAGCCCACCAGGCTCCCCTGTCCCTGGGATTCTCCAGGCAAGAACACTGGAGTGGGTTGCCATTTCCCTCTCCAATGCATAAAAGTGGAAAGTGAAAGTGAAGTCACTCAGTCGTGTCCAACTCCTAGCGACCCCATGGACTGCACCCCACCAGGTTCCTCCATCCATGGGATTTTCCAGGCAAGAGTACTGCAGTAGGGTGCCATCGCCTTCTCCGGTAAATGTTTATACACTCACATAAAAACCAATGTACTACAACACGAAAATTAGGAAAACAGACCACAGGTCAAATAAACAATTGCTGATCTAGGATATGCAACATTCAGATTAGGATCATTTGTGAAAGGAAAGGTGATGAACCCATCCCCAATAATGAAAGCCTCAGATAAACAATGCCCCAAAGAGAAGGGAACACAAAAGCTTTCTAGCTACACATAAACCAGCATTTGTTTTACAGCAAGAGATGCGATCCTAACAATCAGTAGGAAGGTCAAACTGAAAAAATTCAAATAGTTTGCTTTACCAGTTCATCATCACTGGAAAAAGAGCTCAAGCACTTGAACATGTTTAATCTTGACAAACTCAAAGAAAAGTTCTAAGAGGTTATGTTCATACAAGTTTGTCCAGTAGATACTGGGGACAGTGTGGGCAGGCACCAAACAAGACAGTTTACTTATTATCGTCTCTATTGTCAACGAGAAAGAAACTGTAGCAAAGAATGAAAGGGCATCCAGTGACGTGGCTCTATCCTTGATGAGGACCTAATTAACATAAAAACGGAATCACTATTGTAAAGCCTTCTTCGGTGAAAGTCCTTCATACCTTAATTGTGTAACAATGATACAACCATAAAACGTTTCTCAAGTATGCCTATGAAGTCCTGCTTATAAACGTCCAATGAGAAAACAAGATATGAAATCGCTTTATCCAACTGGGAATTAAAAGAGCCCTTCTGACAGTAAAGACAAAATAGGCTTTCCTGAGGAAGACAATATCAAGGTATTCGGTTTGTTTTTGAAGACTATTTAATGACATGGGGAAATGTTCATGACAATATACATGAAAAAACAAAATCAAAAGATAGCTATACGGTATGATCCCAATTTTGTAAACTGATGCCAAGATTTTAACATCACTGAATCAATGATGAAACACATTCTCCTTTATTCTATCTTTTGTTCTTCAAACTAGATAGGACAAACAAGTCTGCTTCCATCACTCTTCAGTAAATATGCATTTAGTTTTTATAACAAAGCATCTCTGAACCATCAGTCAATGAAGGTTCTGTTAATGGCTCATAATGGCCATAAAGGGATACTGTATCTGTGACCATGAGTGCTGCATGCAAATTTAGATGGCGTTTTATAAAGAATAGAAGAAAATGACCTATAAAATCCAGGAAACCTATGAATTTTTTTTTAAGTGGGAACTGAGAAAAAGACTAGAATGCCAATCACAAATCAGCTTTTACTGATTTTCTATTTCATTTTATATTTATACATAGATACACATGTAAAAGCATTCTTCCTGGATCACACTACACCTATGATTCAGCAAATGCACTTTTCTTTAAACTATGGATTTTGAAATTCAATGACTTTATTCTCTTTAACTGCACTAAACATAGGTCACTACGTGGAAAGAGCATAAATGACACTGTTAGTTCCCTTTATTCGTTTTGACTAGATTAGTCTAAAACACTGCCATTTTTAAAGGTACAAAAAAAAAATTTACCTTGCATTTCTGCACCAGATACTAATTAGTTTCAGTAGAGGAGTAGGAGAATACTGACTTTCAGATCCAAGCCTGCTGATCTAGATACAAAATAAAAACAATACAAGATAAGAACATATACAGACTTGAAGGAAAAAATCAAACAACTAAAAAGCAGAACAAGAACAGAAGCCACACGAGGATAAAAGAGCCAAGAGATAGAGATTAATATTTAAAGGATAAACTGAACAGTGAGCAACTGTGCCTAAGATCAAGTCTCTGCTACAGTCTTAGCTATAACTACACCAGTTATCATCACCAAGTGTGGACAACCAGAGAAATCAAACAAGAAAACATGCGACAAAAATCCCGGTGTGTTTTTCCTCATGCTTGTCAAAACCCAGAGGCATACCATGTGAGGTGCTATAAAAGTTATATGGCATTTGCTTAAGAGACACAGTCATATTCAAATTAGCCTTAAGTATAAATGCTACTATACCACAGAAACTAGCTCTTGAGCTTTTGGTGGTAGTGGAAGCAAAGAAAAGTGTTCTAAAACTTCCAGAAACAAAGAAAAGCTTGACATGACAGAAAAGGCCAGGATAAGCATTCATGCCTGGGTGTAGACTGTGCGGGTAAAGCAGTAATAAAGGAAAAAGCAGATGGCATCTGGGCAGAATGTGGAAATCAAGGTTTACCTGGGGCCAAACTACACCATGAAATACTGCATCAATTTCTTCTGTTCTGAATGGATAGGACTCCCAATCCAAAAAGATATCAGTTACCATTTTGATTCCAAGACGTCTTAAATTTTTCAGTGGGTTAATAAACCTCAGCTGTATCTGTAAAATAAAGATCTTCTATTATAAGAAAGTATTGTTTTTATCTTTGATTCCTCAGGGAGGCACTCCTGCTCAGAGAGCTAAGAATCAAGCTGGAAATCCTGCTAAGTCGGTTGACTCTGGTTCTGATTCACATGGAAACATCAGTAAGTCATATCGCTTTTCTCACCGAACAAGAAGGGAATACAGACTTCAAAAAAAAAAAAAAAAAAAGAAAAGAAAATCAAGTGGTGGTATGTGTTCTATTATCAATGTCCAGCAAAATCACACTAAGTATCCTCAAGGCAAAACAAAATCTCAGTGGGAACATCTGTTTTGTATTCCACACTGTTTTACTTTTTTATTCAAGCAAGTGTCTCAAGTAAAATTCTGATTTCTTTCCACAAATAGAACACTCTAAACAAAACTTTTTCTCCCATTATAATGCTTCGGATTAGGAAAAATAAAAATCTAAATGTTCATTTCAAATGAAAGCCACTTTTCTATTTTTTTATATTTGTATTATTATTTTTACTTTTTTTTTTTTAAGACTATGAGTTTTTGGTTATTGTTAAAATTAGTCCACAGGACTGAAGAACTTATAATTTCTTCAAACAGTGAAATACTTTGTGCAGTAAAGGAGAATGAAGTGACTGAATTAAGGCCTGCAAAGATCTCAAAATATACAGCTCAAAGGAAAATACAATTTGGAGAAAAATAAGATTTATCTGTTTAGAGGCATAGAAGCTAGAGTCAGTAGATGTCTAAATTAACAGCAAATTTCTTTTATTAGCAGGTTCTGGCATCTCCTTTCCTACGAGTTATAAAATATAAATAATGTAGCCAATTTTTTTAGGCTCAGAGTAGAAAAATATACTGAGCCTATACTAATGAGTCCCATGGTATGCTAGCCATAGTCCTGACCTCAACTTATAATCTTCCTGAACATTTATTAAACTACATGAGAAATGAAAAATAACAAAGATATCTGACTTAGGACAAGAATTACTATAAATTAGAGGAAGGTTAAACTTCAGGCAGAATTTCCACTGGATCTTAAAAGATGAAGAGATTTAGGTCAGGCAGAGGGAAAAAAAGGCCTCAGAGAGATTTCTCCCAAGCACAGAATGTTGTAAAATCAAACAAATGGGAGACGATTCAAAACCTAATTGTTTTTCCACTTGATTAACATATTGCGAGCTCCAGATATATAAGTGGCAACTTATTTTCTACACTTGACTTTAATTAGTGACATTTAAAGCACACTAAAATGTATGAAGACAACGCAAGTGCTCTCACATAATGAACATCAAGTCTTGTGGCCACGATAACATGGAGAAAACTCTTAAGTTACTTGTCATGAGAATCTGATAATCTGATGAACGGAAGTATCTGAATATGAAACTGAACATTTTAAATTCAAGAGAGTATGAAGATGCCATTAATTTGCTATGTAAATCTGAGGAATCATGATGGCTGGCATACCCATCAAGTTTCTACCACTCACTTCTAACTAATTATTTCATTATACAAGTTACAAAGAGAGGAAGTGACAGACAAGCACAAGACAGTGACTCTGTTACAAGTCATTCTGTTTTGCCTCAGTTCCACTGGCAGTACTTCCATTGTTCTCTGGATCACATCTGGCGAAAGATAAAAACTATTACTGATATTTGAAGAAGCACGGTATCAAGATCCCCTGGAGCAATAAGAAACTAACCTTGGCAAACATGACACCAAATCAGAGGCCCCACTTTCCCCCACCTCCATCAGCCGCCCAAGGCCCCCATCATGTAGAAGCTGCATGTTCTATTCTCTTTTGTAACTACAGGGCCAACTGCCCAGTCTTCTCAGTAATTGTTGAGAAATTAAACTGGAGAAAAATCCTAAGAATGAGCAACTGCAGACTTTAATTCCTAGAGGAATACTCCATATGACAGAGTTTATGGACATTTACAAGTTACTTCCTTACTTAAATATACCAAAACAAAAAAACACAAAAAACTAAAACCAAATCAAAACAACCTTCAAGACACCATTTCAGTGTCAGTCAACGCCCTGAAGGATCTGAAAGATACCAAAAAGTCAATGTTTGACTTCACTCAAACACACAAGTGCAGAACTTTAACTCACTTGAGCATATTACTATGTGATAATTCATTACAGAAACTCAACGGATTCCCTGGACTTGTCCAAGAATTAACAAGAAGGAAGAAAAGAAGGCTCTTATGTGTCAGGAAGGCTAGCATCTCACTGTCTAATGAACTGTGAAACTGCATAAATGATCCTCTGAATTACTGATTGTTGACTCAGGAGTAAGGCTGCATTACTGAGTAACATCTTCTAAGTTAACCAGAAAGTCAGAGGACTTTCGTGATTTAACATGCCCACGTACAGGCAGTCACTGTCACTCACTAT
The DNA here is from genome assembly GCF_042477335.2 of Ovis canadensis. Lineage (NCBI taxonomy): Eukaryota > Metazoa > Chordata > Mammalia > Artiodactyla > Bovidae > Ovis > Ovis canadensis. Next base: position 176,501,945 of record NC_091247.1, on the reverse strand, counting down.
AAGACAAAAACTAAAGTTCTGTTTCTTCCTGGGATATGTCAATACTGCTCTACCCCAGGACTTTGTGCTACTAGTTGCTTTCTCTGCCTGAAATGTTCTTCCAGTGGCTGGGTAGGTATAAGCTCAAATATCAGCTCTTGAGAGGTGACCCTGAACACCCTACTAAAAGCAGCACCCATCTACCTCTGGTTATTTTAAATTCTTTACATCTTCATGTCTTTCCCTAACATGCTCACGCTTTCCTTTACTTTTGTGAATGTATGGCACGTATTTCTTAATGTCCTTGTCTAATTCTATCACCTGTATCATTTCTGGGTCTGATTCTATCCTTTTTTTTTTTTCCCCATTACCGGCAAAATCCTCCTCTTTCCTGGTAATACCCGACTGGATGTTAGACACTGTGAACTCTAATTTCATTTAAATCACCCAAAAGGTTTTGAGCTTTATTCTGGGATGCAGTTGATTTACTCAGGAAAAGTTTGATCTTTTTAGGCTCTGTTAGGTGGAGGCACAGCAGCTTTTATGCCTGGGCTAATCTGGCTCCACTACAGAGACAGTCCCCTTCCAAGGACACTCTGTGATGCCACATTTCATGAGGTTTCTGCTCTGGCTGTCAGGAACATGAGCTGCTCCCAGCCCTGTGTTAGCTGCAGGGCTGCTGTGCCTGATCTCTTCAGGTGGTTTTACTGCTTCTAGACATGATAAAATAACAGGGACCAGATTTAGCCTCCAGTCTCAAGACGCTAAAGAATATATGAAACAATGATTTTCTGGACACTGGACAGCAGTTAACAGAGGACAGTCATCCCTGAGAGAGGAGAAACAGTCGAGATGAGTCCTACACATTCCTTGGCTTCCTGCCTGCAGACTTTCAGACCTTGGTATGGGAAGGAAGTGCCCAGAATGAGGGGACAATGGTGCGGCTCGGGGAGGCCAAGGTGGCTAGAAGTCACGAACAGAGGACTGAAGAGAAAACAGGGACACAGAGAATGACTTACAGACGTCTGCAGAGGGACCTCCTGAGTTTATTTTCCTCTTAGAACTTACCAACTGAAGGAATTTATTTATTAAAGGCTGTAGTCCCTCTCGAGCCTCTCTTTTGAGAGGGTATTGTTTCCAGTTAGGAAACCGAGTGGGATCTCAGAGGACAATGATGACTGGTTCAGCTTGGTGGGTTCGTCCAGGAATCCCCTGGTCCCACACCTGGGGGTTAATTTTGTCCTCCCATAGTTTTTGGTCCCTCTCTATTGGAGGTGCAATAGGTTCTTCAGTAGTAAGCAGGAGCTGCAGGGCTCTAGGGGCTGAAAAACTTCCCATCTAATCTCCCCAAGATACTGAGCCCTTACTATTTCATTTTCCATCTACAACAATGTCTGGCAGATAGCAGGTGTGAAGTAAATATTTACTAAATAATTAAATGGACAGGAACTTTTGTTTGATCCTTCACCCCAGTGCTTAGTACAGTGTCTGACACAGTAGGGGCTCAATGAATAAGGCAGCATAAAATTCTGGCTGTATCTGAGAGGCAGTTTACCAGGCACATCGATAAAACAAATAAGTGTTAGCCAAATTAAAACTGTGCCTATTTGTCATTAACAACAGCAGAAACCTGAGTTATGAATCAACAGCAGAAACCTGAGTGTGGATTTTCACTTCAGGTCCTATCTCCTTCAAGAAGTCTTCAGTCCATAAAAACATTTTAAGTTCCCCTAAACTCCGCAGAGTAAACTTATGTTCACACACCTGTTTCAACAGAACATAAATGTATCATCTTCAGAATCCTTCAGAAAACATTTCCTAAGCACCATCTCATGAAGTCTCCTGGCAGTTAGCTAGTTGGCTTATCATGCCCAATCTTGTTACTTACCTTCACTTAAAACACTGCATTTAGAGTAGGTAAGCATTTACTTTTACAAGACTTCTGGGCAACTCTATCTCAACAAGGACAATGCCAACAGTGTTCTCTTCATTCTCCAAATACTCTGAATAAATGAGAGTTAGAAGATGTCTCTCATACTTTCAGGCTTCTGAAATTATAAATCTAAGAAATATCAGTTCAACTATCCCAGACTTTGGTCTCTGAGACACAGATAGAACTAAGTGCCTCCCTACCATTTCACCTCCTTTTTAAATAGACACTTGATATAATCTGCGTTTTCTAGCTATTCATAAGCATTTATAACAGTGAAGATTCCCAAAAGGAAAGGTCATTTTAAAGAGACACCTTACATAAGAAAGATTTAACCTAGAATGATGTTAGCTATTCAGGCTCCAACCAATTTTCCAAGTAAAACACCGACCTGTATTAGCCCAAGAAGAAAGTGATAAAAGTTGCTCAGTCATGTTCGACTCTTTGCAACCCCGTGGACTGCAGCCTGCCAGGCTCCTCCGTCCATGGAATTCTCCAGGCAAGAATACTGGAGTGGGTAGCCATTCCCTTCTCCAGGGGCTCTTCCAGACCCAGGAATCGAATCAGGATCTCGTGGATCACAGACAGATTCTTTACCAGCTGAGCTACCAGGGAAGTCCTATTTGCCCAAGAAGAAAGCTAAAGTTTAAAGTGAATCTCGCTCACCTTTTCTCGTTGGTCAAGGATGTGAGATACAGTTGCAGTCATGCAGAGCAGTAGCTGCAGAATCTTTGGTAAATATGCGCTGATCAGGTGACTAATGTTCTTCAAGACTATCTCAAGGCTATTTAATATGCCGTGCTGACGACCCAAAGGAAGAACTTTAGACAAATCTAAATCTTCTACTGCTTGAATGACAGCAGAATGGCACTCTCCTGGTAAAACACAGAAGAGCAGAGATAGTATGTGAAGTGAAATATTAGCTCGTTCCCATTTACAATTATAGCTTCCTTTCAATTTCTCCCAATAATAGAGCATTTTCTATTGTTATAATTTACAGATAATATATTTTACTTATTTTTTTCTCCTTTTGATTCTTACCAAACATTAAATGAGCTAGATATAGTAGGTTTTACTATTATCACTTTATAGATGAGGAAACTGAGGAATAAGAGAGAATAAGAAACCCGTGAAAGAACAAAGTCTCTAAGCCCAATTCTTCCCCTATTTATACAATTCCTCAAAACCTGAGGAATTCCATTTTATTAATATTCCGTCTATCAACTTTCCACATTTTCCCCTCTGAGCTTTCATGGACTATGCTAATTTCAGCAGTTTCAAAGAAAATACCTTGCTATGTGATAAGCTCTTTAAAGGCTGAGAATCAAATGTTTTATTTCTCTTGCAGCTGCTTGTGAATAAGTAAAACAATGGTCCTTTATAAATGGGTGCCAAACTGATTCCATAACTTACTTAAAAGACTTGAATTGTTATTGCTTGAGCTTTACTTCAGACCAACTGGTATGAGATCATGAGCTTGCTGATTCACACACCTAAGTGGTTTATCCATAAGGGTATCATTTATCGCTACGCTCTTACAACAGAGGCCATTGCACTGAACAAAACCTTTCTATTTGTTAACAGCCAACTTTCTTCACAGGGCAATATTATACTGAATGAAAACTTTTTAAACAGCTATACTTATTATTAAAAAAACAAAAAGCAACACATTACCCTACAAATAAATCTATGTTTGCCTAAAGCAAACCAATTATAAAACTGGAAGAGAGGTATTGTAGTCAGGAAGATCTGGGTTCCAATCCCAGGGCAAAGTACCTACCTCTCTAAGCCTGTTTCCTACCTGTAAAATGGCAACAAATAAATACTGAACCCTAATGTGGCTGCTTTAAGGGTCAACTGAGTTTTAGGTAAAGGAGCCTGTCATTAATTCTGGCACAAAGTAGATGCTCAATAAATGTCAGCCAGTATTACTTTTAATTACTAACCTCGCATACCGGAGAACATATGACAGAACATCACATTGTATACAGTTACTAATCCACTTTGTTTAGACTGTGAGGTTAAGAGCAGAGGTTATAAATGCTCGGTTTTCTATTTTCAACAGTGTCCAGGGCACAGGGGGTATTTGACAAATCATTATTTAGTAGGTGAATGACTCAGTGAAAGAATACCTGCCAGGACAATTAAGATTCATTCTGCAGCACACTTTAAGTTTCTAAGGAAAAACCTTTTCATCATATATGTCTGAGAGGTACCACTTTTCAAGGGCTTGCTTCCTTGGTGGCTTGGGTTGGTAAAGAATATGCTTGCAATGTGGGAGACCTGGGTTCGACCCCTGGGTTGGGAAGATCCTCTGGAGAAGGAAATGGCAACCCACTCCAATATCTGTGCCTGGACAATTCCCACGGAGAGAGGAGCCTGGCGGGCTACAGTCAATGAGGTCGCAAAGAGTCAGACACGACTGAGTGACTAAGCACTTGGCACATGCTCTACAACTTGGCATCACTTTTCAAATGGCCAAAATGTACAATAGAAGCAGAAAATACACATTTTCTAATCAGGGGCTTATTAGCACAAGGCTGATGATAATCCCAAGAACATTTGTGAGGTCCACCTAATTCAATCAAAATTTAAATGAATTGCATGTCAGCAAAAGACCACCACTGAGACTGGGAGGAGCAACCAACCCCCTGAGAAAGATGCCCAAGAGCGTAGGGGAACAGCCTGAGACAGCAGAGGTCTGAACAGAGAATGTGCATTCAGAGCACGGCAGGCAGTTGATACCTACCATTCCTGAAGTGCTTCACAGGCTCAAACAGCAGGTCTAAGAATATCTCGATCTCTTCTGGCTGGGTCCCAGCCAAGAACCTCAGGACGATGGACATGCGGGTACCAGAAGCAGATTTCCCCTGAGTTTTACTTCCAGTCTTATTCTTCATTCGACCATACAAAATTCTAAAATGTCCAAGAAGGTTATTTGTTTGCACATTAATCCTAAAACATTATTTTTTTGCACATTAATCCTAAAACACAGTTGTTTTGTTTTCCTAGAAGGCTGGAATAGCAGCTCAACAGATTTAAGTGAATGTTTCTAAAACAGGGAAGAATGAAATAAAAATCAAATTTTTAACATGGAGATTTTAAAATAACAACAACAAACAAGGCAAAGGGAAGCAGGAAGAAGAAAATGATAAAGACAATGACTGGAAGCTGGTTCTTTGGAGGAGGGAAAAAAAGAAATAAAACAGGCAGGCCAGAGATAAGTCTCAACAAGGAAAAATGAAAACAGGAATATATAGATTAAAACGAAGTAAAATAAGAGTACAACTATAAGTAAAACAAGGAAACTGGAAAGATTTCAATTAAATGGGCAATCTTCTGGAAAAAATCGACATCTATAAATAGTCAAAAGGAACCTAACAAAACCTGAAGAGATCAGCAATCATGAGTAAACTTGGAGTCAAAACAGTTTTACAGATGAATTGTTAAAACTTTCAGGGAAAAACAATCCCCATGATATAGTTCCACAGCAGGGAGAAAGGAACTAGTCCTTTTTCAGGGATGGATCTAGAGATTATCATACTAAAGTGAAGTTAAGTCAAAGACAAATATTATATGATATCAATTATATGTGGAATCTAAAAAATAATACAAATGAATCTATATACAAAAACTGACTCATAGGCACAGAAAACAAACTATGATTACCAAAGGGGAAAGAGATGGGGAAAGGGACAAATTAGAAGCATGGGTTAACAGATACAAACTACTATGCATAAAATAGATAAGCAATAGGATCTACTGTATAGCACAGGGAACTATATTCAGTATCTCATAATAACCTAAAATGTAAAATAATCTGAAAAATATATACAAGTAATAATCACTTTGTTGTACACTTGAAAGTAACACAATATTATAAACACTTCAATAATAATAACTACATAATGGGGTGGTGCGGGAAGTCTACAACATTTCTGAAAACTGTACCCAGTGCTGCATTAAAACGGTATTAAAGCTGAATAAGGATTACTCCAGGAAGGCAAGAAAGAATCACCACTGAAATCTATTAATACAGATCAATGGCTCATAGAAAAAAGTTAATATGATCATCTAAATACATGTCAATAGGCATTCTAATAAAATTCAACATCCATTTAGAAAAAAAACTAAATAACATAGTAATAAAAGCTACCTTCCTAGCGTGATAGAATTGCTGACTTAACATAAAAAGTTTAAAGACAATGGTTTTCAAACTTTTTGATATTAGGATCCCTTTTTACTCTTAAAAATTACTGAAGAGCTTTTGTATATGTGACTTTTATCTATTAGTATTTATACATTTTTAATAAAAACTGTATTTTCCAAACCTGCCCCTCTCCAAATGAGAGAGACCAGAGGCATTGTTGTACATTTTTTTCCTCTCCAAATTTCTTTATTGCTTGGCTTATTAGAAGATAAACGAATCCTCCTATCTGCTTCTACATTCAATCTGTTGCAATATACTGTGGTTGAAGAAAATCCAGCCTTACACAGATACGCAACTGGAGAAGGGGAACATATTTTATAAACTTTCAGATAATTCTTCTCAGATAATTGTGAATATTCCACTTTGATTCTACACCAAAGCTCAAGAAGAGGCAGTTTCTTAAAGGCTAGCTGCAAGGTGGAATCTAAAACCATTATCAGTGAACTTTGTAAACTCTGTTACATCAAAATCCATCTGTCTACTCTGCACTTTGAACAGATCTTTACCCATGAATGATTCTGTAATATGCATCAGTTACTTGGAAAACCTGATAAAAAATTCCATGGAAACCAGTGAGCTGAAGTGTTTTATGCATACCTCTCAATTCATACAGAATAATAAAGACAAGTCGCTCAGTCGTGTCCGACTCTTTGTGACCCCGTGGACTGGAGCCTACCAGGCTCCTCTGTCCATGAGATTCTTCAGGCAAGAATACTGGAGTGGGTTGCCATTTCCTTCTCCAGGGGATCTTCCTGACCCAGGGATCGAACCCGGGTCTCCTGCATTGGAGTCAGACACTTTAACCTCTGAGCCACCAGGGAAGCTCAATAAAGACAAGTACTCAAGGCTCAAGATGCAATAAGGGCAGTGAGTGAAACCAGCTTTTAATTTTTAACTCTAGGTTTGTGGCAATGAAGAATGACTAGCACAGTTTGGAGCCACTGTCCTGATTCATGCTAAGCACCTGGAGTTTTATACATCATTGCTTTTTCCTGGTCAGCACAAACAGGAGCACAGTGAGAAAAGGGAATGTCTTTATGAAGAAAGTTTTAACCTCGTGGATGTCCTAGAAGCATCTCTGGGACAGCCCCCACCAAGAAGGAGCAGACCACACTTTAAGACAAGAACAGCTGTTCTAGAAACATTACTGTTAAATACAGTAGCTAGACAAGGATAACCACAACTACCACCACTCCAATTAATTCATTAGGCTCTGTAGGGAATATGTAGATCAAATGACAAAACAGTGAAGAGGGTATTTATATCAGAAAAGAGAAGACAAACTTCACCCTACCACTACTGCCTAAGAGGCATGGAGTTTGTCTTCTGGTAGAGAAGACAGATAGTAAGAGGCCATGATGGATGATTAAGTACTGTGAAGAAAGACTGTGGTGTGGGCTCTGAGAGGGGTGGTAAACGAGAGAGATGTTAGAGAAGCAGGTCTGGGCTAGGTCATAGCCGGCCCTTACGGGAGCAGTAAGGACTCCATCTGTTGTTCTCAGTAAAATGGGACCTCAGAGGTTTTTAAACAGGGACTAACAAGCTGACTGATGACTGTTATTTACAATTATTTTTTGACCCAGAAAAATCAGTAAAAACTATAATAAAGTTTTATATATGGTTAGTTTTTATATCTCATAATTCGTTACCTATCAAACAAATACATTATTTTTACTATTTCTCAATGGCTTAAACCTTAGAGAAATACTGGATTTAATTTTAATAGCACTATTAAAAAAACACAATGTCAAGATCTTTCCTCTTATTAGGGAAAAAATATTTAAAATAAGTCTCTATAACAATTTGACTTTCCCCAAAGAACCAATTATAAAAATGAATAAAATTCAAGATGAAATATTCCATTACAATTGCTGAAAGAATCATAATACTATATTCACAACTGTTTTTGTGATCAATCCTTATGATCAGTTTTGAAAGAGTATAAATTACCTCATCAGAACAGGAAACAGCTCTACTCGGTGGGCTGCCTTCACCACTGTATTGTCTTCAGAAATGCTAAAATGTACTATCTCTTCCTTAAAGTTTCTGTCTTCAAGCAATCTTTGTAGGTTTTCCCTTTAAAAACAGAATTTAGCACAAATCACTTAAAACTACTTTTTAAAAATATAATTGAGTAATAAATATATACATAAAAGAAATAGGCATTAAGAATATTTTACATCGTAGCTGACATCCATAAAAGAAAGTCTTCACGCAAATACCTTCCCAAATGGCAAGTTTCAAATTTTAAAAGGTAAGAGGGATCATAGTGAAAGTGAAACTGGCTCAGTCGTGTCTGACTCTTTGCTACCCCATGGACTATATGGTCCCTGGAATTCTCCAGGCCAGAATACTGGAGTGGGTAGCCTTTCCCTTCTCCAGGGGATCTTCCTGACCCAGGGATCAAACCCAGGTCTCCAACATTGCACACGGTTCTTTACCAGCCGAGCCACAAAGGAAGCCCCAGAGGGACCATAAAGGGTTAGTCAATAATTCAGCTGTTTAAAAAAGCATAATATGAAAGCTTTCTTCAGTTCTTGGAACGTAATTACGATGATCCTTAAGTAATCACCAAGATTTTAATGCCATTATATAAAGCAAGAAGAAACGACATAACCTCAACACATATTTTTCAATTAATATTCTCTCTCCTACCTTATTATCCATGAAGAAGCACTCTTAACAAACAAATATATTTCTAGTTTTCATTTCTTACCTGAAAATAGCATTATGATTACCTTAGAAAAGAGGGTTAATTTCCTGGGGCCTTTAAAAAATTATGAGGCTCTTTGGTATAAAGAGTAAAAATAGCCCCCTAAACACCATTTCTTTAGCTTCAAATAACTTACCTGTAAGGGAGAATATGTGGATGTTTATATGTCATTATGCAATCCAGTGTTATTTTTTGTACCATCTGATCCTGATGTAGCAACAACTAGGAATGATATTTTATAAAATAAATGAATGAAGTCAAATATACACATGCCATCAGATAGTAATTTACTTTTACTAATTTGCTAAATTAAAATTCTTAGAACCTAAATTTTTAGATGTGGGTTAAAGATGATTCATGACAATAGCTTTACATTGTCCTGGAGGTAACATAAGATAAATAGAATGTATGTAAGGAACAAAACAAAAACACAACTCTGACACCTGCATCCCACATGCCAAACTCTCAGGTCTGTCTTTTGGCCAAGGCCAATTCCCTACAGGACTTTAGATTTACACCAGCTGGATTGGTCCTGTAATGAGGGAAAGCTCTTATACCATGAAGGTAACCAGAGTCAGTAAGATGCCAGGAAAGACCCAGCTCTAAGGCCTCTCTGATCAGTCCAGATCTTTGCTTCCTGTCGACAACTGAGAATTTTGACTTCTGATTTTATAAACAAGTTATATCTGAATTATAGACAAAATAAGGATAAATTCTGCCAAAATAATGTTTCATTTAAAAAATCTCCAAGTGAAAAGAGAAAATCTTATTTCCCCAGATGGCTAAGAATGACATCCCATGCTTTACTCTGCTTCTGACATCAGTTTTTTTTTCCTTCTGCAACATTTTCTGGAATTTAAGGTCATATACTATAACTGCAACGGACTATTACTCCACCTACTTTCATTCAGTCTACCAGACCCTGAAACGCTAGGGCTCCATAATGCTAACTTGCCTAGCAGTGAAAAGTAGCAGCTCTCTTGGCACAAACGCCTACTCCCTTCTAAAACCTAATTCTCATGAGACAACGAACACTTTGCTACACCCACTGTTAACACAGCCAATCAATGTTTAGTCACCCTCAATTTCTTTAAAATCCACTAAATCAGTACTGTCTAAAACTGTTCCTCAAGGTATAGACAGTATCTGTTAGTTAAAAAAATATATACTTAAAATGTAGAAATCAGCCCTAGTCAACAATTACTGAAAACCTAGACGTTATTTGGGTAAAGAAAATGGTAGAAAAAAGTTCACAACTAACTACAGTGACAAGAATTTATTTTACTTACCTGAAGATACAGCTCGTATAATTTGGATTCCAGATATAAGGCTCGTGGATTTGAAAACTTAGAGAAAACTTGCAAATGAGCAATTAACTGCCTAAAATGCAAAAAACAAACAAACAAAAGATATAGAGAGAAAAACAGAAAAAAGAAAAACCAGATATAAAAACAGACATTATTTTCGTAAGATGAAAGTATCTACCAATTTTCTCTGACAAGTACTCTAAACATCTCAAATACAGTTTCACTGTTAATTACACTAGCAAGTTTTAATTACTTGAATTTAAGAAATCATTCTCCAGAAATTCCAAATCTCAGACAGGCCTTTCCCCGAAATTCAGGCTCCCAACCTCAGAAAATCATTCAGGATGTGCTTGCTAGTTGCTAAGTCATTTCAGTCGTGTCCAGCTCTATGTGACCCCATAGACGGCAGCCCACCAGGCTCCCCAGTCCCTGGGACTCTCCAGGCAAGAACACTGGAGTGGGTTGCCATTTCCTTCTCCAATGCATGAAAGTGAAAAGTGAAAGTGAAGTCGCTCAGTCATGTCCGACCCTCAGCGACCCCATGGACTGCAGCCTACCAGGCTCCTCCATCCATGGGATTTTCCAGGCAAGAGTAATGGAGTGGGGTGCCATTGCCTTCTACCGCAGGATGTGCTTAGAACGGTTTAAATGAAATCAAATATAGAAAGAAAGTAATCAAAACACTAACATATTCCAAAATTGAACACAGATGATTTTTGGAATGATCCTTTTTTTTCTGTCTAGTTTTTATGCAGTAGACAGGAAAGTGGAACATACTACGCTGCCTCACTTTCATATAACATAAAAACTGATGTCAGGCAACAGGGGTCCAAGTTTGGAAAACCATGGCTCTTGCTTACCAAGAAACAGAAAGATAGCACAATGTTCTGTGGTTGGAATTTAAATTTGAAGATGGTGTTGCCTTCAAATAAATGGTTCCATCTAAACAGAATGAGCAGAGAGCTTCCACTGCATTTACATGTTCAGCTTCCTAATACTTAAGACTCCGTGATGCTTTAAAAACACGTGAGAAAACTGTTTTCTGTGTATAATTTAAAAGAGGTATTAAAACTTAAAAAACTGAATGAATAAATTAAGATCTTGAGAAATGTTATTTGCCTATTTCAAGAACCTAAGCAGGGAGAAGTGAAGAGAGATAGAAACCAAGCCACATGTATGGTTCTGCCATTCTGAGCTGCTGACTTTGGGAAAAGTCCCAGAATGTCTCAGCGTCTTATTCCTTATCTCAACAAAGAACAAGACTTCCAGCTTTTCTGCAGGACTGAATTAAAGAAAACAAGTTGTGGTACTTCAGTTCCTAAGAGCTTAGTGAACAACACATTTCTTTGCCTAAGAATAGGCGAAAAAAAAAAAAAAAAAAAAAAGCAAAACTGAAAGTCTTACTAGTTAATAAAAGCAGCCGGAAATTATGACCTCTTTAGATATCGTAGAAAAACAGGGGTAAGGGAAGCACTATTATTACATTCAACCTAAATGCCTGTGACGATTAGTCTTATGTGTCAATCTAAGTTACCGTCCCGGCTATATAACAAAACACTAATCTAGGTGTTGTGACGAAAATATTTTTGTACATGTGGTTAACATCCACAACCAGTGGACTTTAAATAAAGGAGATGACCCTTAATAATGTGGGTAGGCCTCATCGAGACAACTGAAAGCTGGAAGAACAAAAACTGATGTTTCCCAGAAAAGGAATTCTGCCATAAGGCTGTCACATAGAAATCCTACCCCATGAATTTCACATGTAAGACTACAGCATCAAATCCTGCTCCAGTTTCCAACCTACCCAACAAATTCTCTGGTAAGCTCTGACTGATACAATGTCCCTGTAATTATTTATCACTGAGCCTTTGCAGTTTTACAAAACATAATTTTAAAATCTACTGAAACATACATTCCTTCCCTCAACATTTACTAAGTATTTTTCATGTGCCATGTAGCCTTCAAGAGACAAATAGAAGTTAATTTACAGGTTCTCATTAAATACCTACCAGTGAGGGGTGTGTTCCATGGGTTAATAAAATTGGACTATGAATATACTGAGATGGCCCCCAGAAGAATGCGATTATCCATTTACTTACACTTTCAATGATGGTGAATGCTAGCAACATTCTAGGTTTGGCTACACGGGGCAGGGAAATTAATCAAGACATGGAACTTGTCTTTAAAGAGCTTTAAATTTACTTGGAAGATTTATTTAAAAAAAAATTAATATCCAAGGCAAGGAACAGCATCTGACCAGAGGAGCTGCTATCAAAGTTTGAAGGTAGGTAGATAATTAGATAACTTCAAAAGACAGGAAGAGCTTCACTGAAGAGGCAGTGTGAGAACTGCGCCTTGAAGTTATGACTAGAATTTCCCTTGGCAGCAATGAGGCAAGGGCACTGCAAAAAGAATGCTATAGCAAAGGTCCAAGGATAAGAACAAAAGATGTATGAGTGCTTGAGTAGCTTATTCATTCACTCAGCAAACAAATATGAGGACAAACCCTTGGCCAGCTGTTATGCTGAAGCACGTGAAGACAAACGCAGCAGTCTCTGTCTTAGGGGAAGTAGTAGGCGACAGAACACTCAGAGCTGTGGAAAGGCAGGAGCAGAGAGGCTGGGATGTGATCTTTCTCGCCCCTGTGCTTTATACACTATTTCCATCAGCCAGCATGTCCTGTGCCTGGTAAACTTGTTTCTCAGCTCCAAAGGTGATCTCCTCTTTGTAAAAGTCTTCCCTTTGTGGTAGAATTATTATTATTATTATTTTTACTGTGCTCCTGTAACTTCTTTAAAAACATTTCTTCTATTAAAATATTTCACCAGGCATTAGACTGCTTTCAGCTCTGCAGAGGCTAAAGACCTCTGTAGCTCTGCATTTAGCAGAAGAACCTCAATACAGCTGCTGAATGCTAGGCGAATAGATGACTCATGGGAAAGACTCAACAAGTGGGCACATGAGATTGACATGCAAAGTGTTACAGTAACACAGCAGCACCAATCTGGTGAATCCCTGACACTTCAATTCAGACAATCTTTAAGTGAGCTGAAAGCACAGTCCCTTCTTTTTTCTAAGATTTCTAACAATTTAGGTAAATGAATAATCCAGAGAGCCAGAAAGAGAATATAACAGCATGAAAAAGCAAAGAAAGCCAAAAGTAATCAAGACAGAAGTCAAAAGACCAAGTTGAGAGTGCTGACACCCTTGTTTATGAAAGAAAATATGTTCCATTCTGTGTTCCCCTAGCACACAAACATAATGTCCCAGGTGCTATGAAAGCGAACGGCAAAGGTCAAGGCCATTTAACTGCTACAGGGCCCAGGGCTCTCATCTATAAAAAGGTGCTACAAGCAAATGATTCCAAAGTCCCTCAACTCTAACACACTGCAGCTAAACAAGAAAAAATAAAAAATAAGCAAGCAAAAGAAAAAAAACTCAGAACACTGGCAGTTTTCTTTAGGCTGTAAAAGAAAATCCTGGGAAGATGCAGCAGTTTGGTAAATAATTATCTGAGTAATTTCATCTCATTCCTGGCTACTTCACAGGCGGTCACACGAGGTCTCTTCCTGCCCCTCCCGGAGCCCTGACTCTTTCAGCAATGCTGAACCTACTTTGCCGCAGCTCTTCTTGTCTTTTTCTTCTGTGAGGGCTCCTCTTGAGGCCCCAGCTCTTCCTCCAACTCGTCCTCGTCTCTGGCAGCAGTTTCCTCTTCTGCTTCCTCTATTGCCAGCCCTCTGCCTTTTCTTCGCAGATCCTGGGTTGGTGCGACCTGAAGATCTGCTGGGTAATACTCATTGCTACAGTGGAAAGAGATCAGACAGATATCCTAAACGCTTGTGACCAACGTGTGCCCCCAGTTCACAGACTCACACACAGAAGAAACGCCAGAGGCCCCTTAGTGGAGGTCTTCCACAGTATTTAAATGCAGCCTCTCTTAAGGACCTTATTTGACAAGTCAATCACTAACTGCAGAAGAGAGCCTGCTTCATTGTTACACTGTTGAGAATAACTGAAATGTCTATTTTGGACTAAGCTGAAATCGGCCTCCCTGTCTCTGGAACCACAACTCGGGGAGGAGTGTGTAGGGGTAGATTATATTACAGTATTTAGACCATGCTGTATGTGTATCCCAAATACATTGTTTTGAAGATGTCCTTTCAAAAAGAGTGCCACAACAAATTCCAGTCCTCCAGGTATGGCCTGGTAAGACAGGGAGGACTATCAGTTCTGTTGCTTTTGAGGGAAGTCACAATATGACAGACTCGAATGGAATGTCCACACAATGAAAATCAGTAATGCTTCATGTTTTGGCTCCTCTAAGCTTCTGCAGTTGGTATTCATATGTGTTATTGAATTCCATAGCTTAAATTTTGGTCCCCTGTTGTAGGTAACTAATACTACCTTGAAGGCTATTGTTCAGTGCACTACTTTTGTGTCACTTTGAGTCATTAATCTAACAATTATAAATATCTTGTCTATTCTGTGCATGACGCTGGGTTATAGATGTGAGGAAACTGATCAGACTGACTTTAAAGTCCTCACTCAAAAATATGCTGACACATGTTTGAGGACAGCATCCTATAAACACACCTTAAAGAAATATACTACAGGTTAATACACTACACCACACCTGGAGGGCTGAGACACTACCAGGCTCAATGCAGTAATCTTAGCTAGCAGGCTCTTCCCCTTAATAAATTAAAAAAAAAAAAAAGAATGAATGAATGAAATGAACAAAGTTGCTCTGTCCTTTACAAACTGTACCATCACTATTTAAAAACATCCGCATTATACTCTCAACGCTCAATTAACCAAATGAAGTATTTTTATAAATAAGACAGTTCATACAAAGCACTTATAAGAGTGTCTATAAGACACAGCAAGTAGTCATTAAATGTCACCTATTATTAAGATACTGTTTCTATTGTTAGTCATTCATTTCTGCTGCTGGTTTGGGGCTTCTTAGAAAATGTTTACAAGGGATTCACAGTTAGTACTAATATCAAATTATTTGAAAAATATTTAGAAGTATAAATGTATAAGCCCCCAAAAGAAAAAGCCCATAATGTATTTCAAAGCCAGACTTAGAGGTGACTCTTGGGTTTTCCATTAGTTTGGATCATCTATCAAGATATTGTTTATAGGTATTAAGTGCCAATTCACCTTAAACATTTTTTAAAAATTATATCTTTTTAGTCATTATCTTTTTAAACTCAGAGACTCACTTTCTGTTACAGCTTCCTCTCTCCATCCCCACCTCCACAGTACCTAGTCCTAATAGATGTAGATGTTTACATGAGGCTAAGGAGTAATTTATTTCTTTACAGAAAAAGTTTAAAAAATCAACATGACAGGAACTTCATATCCTACTAACACCTTTAATACCAGCTTACATAGGTACAGCTCCTTGAAATTCACAAAACAAATGATAAACATTACTTTACATGATCTTCAAAACAAGGAAAGGAAGCTAAATGTCACTGTTCTTGTTCTAGAAATAAATTAAAGCCCAAAGGGTGAAAAAGAGAAAATCATTACACTACTACCACCGTATCTATTGACCTGTGTGCATCTTTGCTCGTAACCTTTCCCAGAATGAATTATTCATGCAAACCTTTTTATTTATGCATGGGATCCTTTCTCCCCTTACCTATTCAAAGACAGGGCTCTAGCGATTTTACCCCCTCTGGTGTGACTAGTTTCCCCCCACTTTTGGATCACTCACACCAGCATTACATACATAGAGACTGTCTAATTAAGTTAAACAGCAATACCACCAAAGGCCTTCTTTCTATTCCCACACTTCCTTCCACCTATGTCTGCTTCCTTTCTATGAGAACTGTCCATACTTGCTGTTTCCATTTTTCTTCTCCATTTTCTCTTAAGCCCATTTTAATCATACTTTCATCTCTATCAGATTAACCAAAACAACTCTTGTTAAGGTCATTCTAATGGAAACAACCTAGATGTCCATCAGCAGATGAATGGATAAGAAAGCTGTGGTACATATACACAATGGAGTATTACTCAGCCGTTAAAAAGAATTCATTTGAATCAGTTCTGATGAGATGGATGAAACTGGAGCTGATTATACAGAGTGAAGTAAGCCAGAAAGAAAAACACCAATACAGTATACTAACACATATATATGGAATTTAGAAAGATGGCAATGACGACCCTGTATGCAAGACAGCAAAAGAGACACAGATGTGTATAACGGACTTTTGGACTCAGAGGGAGAGGGAGAGGGTGGGATGATTTGGGAGAATGGCATTGTAACATGTATACTATCATGTCAGAATCGAATCGCCAGTCTATGTGTGACGCAGGATACAGCATGCTTGGGGCTGGTGCACGGGGATGACCCAGAGAGATGTTATGGGGAGGGAGGTGGGAGGGGGGGTGCATGTTTGGGAACGCATGTACACCCGTGGTGGATTCATGTCAATGTATGACAAAACCAATACAGTATTATAAAAAAACAAACAAAAAAAATAAACACTGTGGATCCATCCAAAAAAAAAAAAAAAGTCATTCTAAAGTCAAAAGTCAACCCTTATTCTTCATCTAATTGATGTCTTAGAGATCTGATTCCACTGATTACTATAAGAAATACTGAGTGGTCTTAGTTCTTCTATTACTCTGTCCTGGACTCCTCTGCTGGTTCCTTAACCTCAAAATATTACAGTTGGTCCTTGGAAATCTTTTCTCGCTGCATTTACACCCCAGGTGTGACTTCACTCCCTATCTCATAATTTTAAAATCTATCCATATACTGATGAGTCTCAAATTTATTATCTTAAAACCAAACCTTTCCTTTGAACTTTAAACTCCACAATCAACTGTCTACTTGAAATCTCTACTTAGATGTCTGTTTAGTATCCCAAACTTAATATGTCTTTAAACAAAACAAAACCAAACAACTCTTGATCTTCCCCACAAATCAGCAAACTTCTGCATTTCTTCCCATCTCAGTCAATGGTAACTTTCTCCTTCCATTTGCTCAGGCCCAAAAAACCTTATAGATATCCTTATTTCCTCCCTTTTTTCCTTACTGCATACCCACCACCACTCACAACCCCTATCCTACATGTAATATTAGCAAATGCCTTAGGTTAATCTAGTTGCAATTCTTCAAAAACGTACCTTTTTAAATTGAAATCTGTAAAGTGTCCAGAATTCAACTACTTCTCACCATCTGCATTACTCCCACCATGGTCAAGTCACCATCGTTTCTTGCACAGATTTTTGCCATCTCCTCCCAACTCCCCTCCCCAGTCCCTGTGCTCTCACCACTTCTGTCCCACAGTCCATTCTCAAAACAGAAGCCAGAAAAATTCTCGAGAAAACATTCGTTGTGTAATCCTTGTTTAACCTTCCCAAAGGCTTTCTATTCCACTGACAATAAAAACCAAAGTCTTTACTGTCACTTCAAAGCCCCTACACAAATTCATTCTCCTGTTAAATTTTTTGCTCTCACCTCCAACTACTTTCTTCCTGGATCACCCTGCTGTTCCTTGAAAAGGCTGGCAGGCTGTGGTCTGTGGCCTGCCTAACCCAACCCTACACCATTTTCCCATGTAACAAAATGATAACAGAAAATTTACCTTTGATTGACTAGTACTGTTCTATATTTTGCACCCCTTATCTTTAGCGTTTTAAAGCAATCTGACTCTCACAGAGCATATCTAGTCAAAGTAAAACAGTACTCCAGAAAGTTCTTGTTATTCTTTGAGAGCACATTCCTCAGCATCATGAGAAACATTCAAGAGGTTCAAAACAGAGTGGCTCAGTCATTAAGACAGTATGGTACTGGCACAAAGATAGAAATATAGATCAATGGAACAAAATAGAAAGCCCAGAGATAAATCCACACACCTATGGACATCTTATCTTCGACAAAGGAGGCAAGAATATACAATGGAGTAAAGACAATCTCTTTCAACAAGTGGTGCTGGGAAAACTGGTCAACCACTTGTAAAAGAATGAAACTAGATCACTTACTAACACCACACACAAAAATAAACTCAAAATGGATTCAAGATCTAAACGTAAGACCAGAAACTATAAAACTCCTAGAGGAGAACATAGGCAAAACACTCTCTGACATAAGTCACAGCAGGATCCTCTATGATCCACCTCCCAGAATACTGGAAATAAAAGCAAAAATAAACAAATGGGATCTAATTAAAATTAAAAGCTTCTGCACAACAAAGGAAACTATAAGTAAGGTGAAAAGACAGCCTTCTGAATGGGAGAAAACAGCAAATGAAGCAACTGACAAACAACTAATCTCAAAAATATACAAGCAACTCCTGCAGCTCAACTCCAGAAAAATAAACGACCCAATCAAAAAATGGGCCAAAGAACTAAACAGGCATTTCTCCAAAGAAGACATATGGATGGCTAACAAACACATGAAAACATGCTCAACATCACTCATTATCAGAGAAATGCAAATCAAGACCACAATGAGGTACCACTTCACGCCAGTCAGAATGGCTGCAATCCAAAAGTCTACAAGCAATAAATGCTGGAGAGGGTGTGAAGAAAAGGGAACCCTCTTACACTGTTGGCGGGAATGCAAACTAGTACAGCCACTATGGAAAACAGTGTGGAGATTCCTTAAAAAATTGCAAATAGAGCTGCCTTATGACCAGCAATCCCACTGCTGGGCATACACACTGAGGAAACCAGAATTGAAAGAGACACATGTACCCCAATGTTCATCGCAGCACTGTTTATAACAGCCAGGACATGGAAACAACCTAGATGTCCATCAGCAGATGAATGGATAAGAAAGCTGTGGTACATATACACAATGGAGTATTACTCAGCCATTAAAAAGAATACATTTGAATCAGTTCTAATGAGATGGATGAAACTGGAGCCGATTATACAGAGTGAAGTAAGCCAGAAAGAAAAACACCAATACAGTATACTGACACATATATACGGAATTTAGAAAGATGGTAATGATGACCCTGTATGCAAGGCAGCAAAAGAGACACAGATGTAGAGAACGGACTTTTGGACTCTGAGGGAGAGGGAGAGGGTAGGATGATTTGGGAGAATGGCATTGAAACATGTATACTATCATGTAAGAAACGGAAGTGCCAGTCTATGTTCGATAAAGGATACAGGATGCTTGGGGCTGGTGCACGGGGATGATCCAGAGAGATGATATGGGGTGGGAGGTGGGAGGGGGATTCAGGATTGGGAGCTTGTATACACCCGTGGTGGATTCATGTCAATGTATGGTAAAACCAATACAGTATTGTAAAGTAAAATAAAGTTAAAAAAAAAAAAAAAAGAGTGGCTGGGGTTGAGTTACCTGAAAGTACTTTTAAGCCCTAGGCAGACAAAAAAACAACGAACAACAGGGCAAGAAATAACAAGGCCACTGTGCACTGACCTAAGTCAGTATGGCCTTTCTTACTTTGCAACCTGGAATTTTTTATTAAAACCATTTATGAGCTGGTTAGATTTTGATTCATGTAAGAACAAGTAAACACAACTAGTTTATTTGTTATCCATAGAGCCAGTGCTTTAGAGATGTGCTAGTGATTTGAAAAGAAGACAGATATAAGAACTCAGCCAATCTGGGAATTTCACTTTGTACCTTCTCTTCCTCACACACTACTAGCGACATATTCCTAGGAAAGAACACTTACTTGATAAATCTCAAGAAAAGTGGAGAAAGCTCCCTGGACCGAGGCTCTACCCTTTCTGGGAATTTTGCCAGAGCTTGCCAGAGCAAAAAACGAAAATTGGTGTGGTCCAGTCTTTCCTGAAGGTCAGTTTTCAATGTCAACTGCTTGTGATAAAGAGCTCCAACGCTTCCTTCCTGAGTCTGCTCCCAATTTGCATCTCCAATGGACTTCTCCTCATCTCTTGTGTCATTCTGCAATGCTTTCTCTGAAAGAAAAAAGGTCATCATAACCACTAGAGAAATGTTACTAACAACATCTATGTATGTCTTCCAGTGGGAGAATTTCCTTCTCTAGTAATACAAGCAAACAATAAACCACATACAAAGGTTATTAAAGATAATCTATTTCTCATTTCTGTTTCCCAATTTCATGTGTAATTAAGCAACAGTAATTAGGGAATTCCCTGGCTGCCTAGTGGTCAGGACTCTGCCCTTCCACTGTAAGTGGAACAGGTTCAACCCCTGGTTCAAGAACTAAGATCTTGCAACCCTCACCCTTCTCGCTAGAGAAGGCGTTCTCACCGAGGGCGTGCCGTCCCTCCCCCGGACCGTCTCACCTTCAGGCCCACGGAGGCGCTCCGCCAGCCACCAGGCCTCAGCTGGGCGGGAGGGGTCTGCGGTACAGGGAAGCGGACCGCCACACAGGAGCGTGTGCGCCGTCAGGGCCAGAGCAGAGCCCGCGCGTCCCGCCCCCCGCAAGGCCAAAAAATAATTAAATGAACAATCTTTCCCCCCACCCTCAGTTCTCTTCTTTAAATTCCTTTACATACCAGCATGTGTAGCTGCTTTTTCTAGATGCTCATAGTAGACTTTCCAAAACTGCTTGTTTTCCATTTCATGTGCATGAGAACTAAGAGTAAAGATCATAAAACAAATATGTAGTATAGGTCTTATTTTGAGAGATCTCATAGGGGAAAATAAAGTAAAAAAGGATATAATTAAAATATTAAGTTATCCCTGAATGTGAGTCATAAGCAACTTTTGTACTTCTTATTTTTCAAAATACTTACACTACTTAGAACTAATAATTAGGCTTTTGAGAGGGCATATATATTTCCAATCTGACAAAAAGGGTAGACAATCTGAAGACAAATGCCTACAAAAGAATAGATTTCTACAAATGAGGCACAACATATGCATTTTCATATGATTATGACAGTCTTTTTTAGAATTAAAGGGTTTTGGATACTAGATAGCAAAGGTTTTAAGAAGTCTTATTTTAAAATTAAAGTTTGGCTCAATGATTTTATATCTATAAATAAAATTATGTATTAAAATTTTTACTTTTATTATATTAGTTACTATAAAAAATTCAATAATACAGACATGCAACATTAAGTAAAAAAGAGAAAGTTCCTCAAAGTGATTTCGAAGCACAGAGAAATATATATAAAACATCTGACTTGTCAAACAATTGGTATCAGATAGAATAAATCAATGTTTATCTTTTCTTCATCTTGTCCCATAATGTCTTTAAGGTAACTATAAATACTATACACATCCAGTCATTTAAATCACACCCTGGAGTACAATACTGGCTCCATCATTCTGCAGTAATGAAAGCACAACAGCTTCATCCATTTCACCCAGGCTCACCTTATGAGTTCAATAACAGGATCCCAGAGAGCACTGAAGTTTACATACAACATGCCTAATAAATAACGAAGTGGCACCTGTAATCATAGACAACTAGTTCAGATCAGCATCAAAATGCAAATATCCTGACTTAGGACAACCTGAGGTTTGGAAGGAAGCTTGTGTTTTAAGAAAAAAACTTCTATGTATCAATACAGATTTCAGTTACAGTAATTTTCCTCCTCTCCCCAAAATGTCACTGGCTATTCAACAGAGAAGAATCACTAAAGCAAACATAGTATTCGAACTCACTCCAGATGTTTATGCAGGAAGAATGTATCTGAATCAACAGATTTGACTCATGATTAAACTCACTCCTAACAAACACTGCTATCACCTGACAAGACAAAACGTGAACAGTAATTAGGAAAGTACAGGTGCTTAAGAACCCAGCACAGTACTGTGAGTGGCAGCTGGGGCTTCATGAGCAGATATGTGAGTTCTTAAGACTATACATCAAGAGTTTAGTTCAGAGGACCTAAAGTCTTCTCAATCCCTTTTGGAATGATAACCATTGTCACCAGCATCCCCATGTGCTCAGGAAGCATCATGCAACATAGTAGTTTCATTGTTATTGGGGGGTGGTGCGTGTATCTACTTTAGCAGCAGAACCCTTTTCCAAGCGAAACATAACACAGGACATACAAAACAAGTTAGGGACAGAACTGCTCTGACAGAAACGGGAATGCCTCCACTTGGCCTTCTTCCCAAAGGGATCATGATATATCAAGGGTAATGGACAGAAAATGCCTCATAGAAAAGGTAGAGGGCTGACATCCTGCTGCATTGAAAAAATCGTGAGGTGAGTTGCTATTCAGTCGTTAAGTTGTGTTTGACTCTCTGCAACCCTATGAACTGCAGCATACCAGGCTTCCCTGTCCTTCAC
Source organism: Ovis canadensis (assembly GCF_042477335.2). NCBI lineage: Eukaryota > Metazoa > Chordata > Mammalia > Artiodactyla > Bovidae > Ovis > Ovis canadensis. The sequence goes on along the minus strand of NC_091247.1, from coordinate 176,479,567 downwards.
TATCTCCTAGAGTTTACTCAAACTAACGACCACTGAGTTGGTGATGCCATCCAACCAAGAGACTCTTCAAGAGAATTCTCCAGCACCACAATTTGAAAGTATCAATTCTTTGTACCTGATTGTTAACTTGACATTGCTCCTCCTGCTGCTACCTACTATTTATCCTCACACACGTGTGTGCTTAGTCGCTCAGCTGTGTCCGACTCCTTGAGACCTCACGGACTATAGCCCACCAGGCTCCTCTGTCCATGGGGATTCTCCAGGAAAGAATACTGGAGTGGGTTGCCATGCCCTTCTCCAGGGGATCTTCTCAACCCAGGGATCAAACCCAGGTCTCCTGCATTGCAGGCGGATTCTTTACCGTCTGAGCCACCAGGGAAGCTCCCTTATTCTCACATACTATACACACTCAGGAGAAGGGAGGATAATAGAGTATTGTTACTATTGAAAAGGCTGCAGAGTCATTTAACTCAAAACACTGAACAGAGCTGGGAATTTATTTAAATTCTTTTTAAAAAGTTCTTTTTTAAAAAAATTCTCTCCACTTTTCTACTTGGTATACTTCCCTCTTTAAAAAAAAAAAAGCTAGCTAGGCAGATCTTAAAGTATAAATTAAATATTTTTTAAAAAGTGTTTTACCTCCTGTAATGGCCCATCAGGGACTGCAGACTGCACTACATCATGCCTGAGTTTTCTCAAATGAAGAAGCTTCTCTCTGTAATCATTCACAGTGGCTGGCACGAGCTCTGCCTGGCGCAGTATAGCAAAAACAGACTGACGCTCTGAGAGCCCATCATCCTGAACAACCACAGGAAACCAAGAGGAAGGTCAGTGTTTTTATTTTCCAAAAAGAGTTATCAAATGTGCACAGAAGTCTAAAAGATAAAAACTGGCATATATTAACGTTTTAAATTAAATAAGTAACACATTTTTGGAGTAAATGATTCTTTCTTCACACTATTTACTTTTTGGTCAGTAATTTATGTTAAAGGTCTAGCACAGGCATGAAAAGTAAAAAAATCTCTAGACTGGCAACATTTATCAAAATAAAGCAAATGTATATATACTTTCACTGTATAATTCTACTTCTAAGTAGAAGTAATTTCTACTTCTGGAAGCAGTCATTCATGTTACTGTACAGATATCTGTGTAACAATGTATACAGCAGTATTATTGGAAATGATGAAGACTACCAATAACCCACCTAAGCATCCAGCGAGAGAGAACTGGTTAAATACAACATTTTAAACAGTGGGGCACTATTCAAACTTTAAAAGAAATGAGGTAGCGCTGGAGGAACTGATATGGAAAACCCTGTGTGACACCATTTGTTTAAATTATATAAGTATGTACTAAATTATATACATATGTACGAAAGTCTAACAGTCACCAAGTAACTGGATTTTCAGTGATGGCCTTACTGAAAGGGCAGGAAAAAGAATTACAATTTTTTTTCTTCAAATTTTGTGATAGATATTTACACAGTATTTGAATTTTCTGCAAAATTATCATTTTAGGAAAAATATATCATATTACATTTTTTTTAAGTTATTCAAAACGAACAGTTAAAATACCTCCATTAATTCCGGAAGCCGAACCTCAAAGTGGTTTAGGATCCTTATTGTCAAAAGTCGAATCTACAGAAATTAAAAAGCATGTTTCAAACTCCAAAGTTGAAAAGCAAGAAGAAACTGACAGAGTCAATGAGAGCTAGAGTTAAGTTTCATGGAATTATAAACGATATACCTGCCACTTGTCAGAGTAATACATGTTTATTCTATCTTATTTCATATTCCAACACCAACCAACACCTGACTCAAACGGTCCATGGGAAAATTAATGACCAGACTAGACTGAGAAGATAACGAAACCATAAAACCATGCTCATAAAACCATGCTGTTTCTTTGAACTATGACACTATAAGCATCTCTATAAATAAGTGCAAAGATTCTGACTGAACTTCTAATTCCACTGAAATTAGTGATCCTTATTTACAAGTAACATGTTCAGGTATTTCTATACATCTTAATGAGCAGCAGAATCACCTAGAAGAAGTCTTTGAAAAATCGTGTAGATATTTTACTTCCACCCTATGCCTGCTGAATCAGAACTTGGGACTGTGGCGACCCAGAATCTATATTTTTAGTAAGCTCCCCAATTAATCCTGCTGTAATCAGCTAGTAGGTCAGTGTTTAGGAATCACGGCTTTAAACAGAAACCACCTCAAAGCAGCATTTTCTGATTAAGGAGCTCTGACAACCCCTGGCAATACAAATAAAAACAAAAGATGAGAGGCAGAGAATACACCACAAAACCATAGTACCTTGGATATACCAGTCGAAATATTTGCTTGTAACTTGGGAAATAATTCCATTAAAGCCTCCTCTGAAAGTGGCCCCCTGCAGCCACATAAGGATAATCTCTGATAATAGAGATCAGCCAACAGCAACACAGATGGCTCCAAAGGAAACGTTCTGCAATGAGATATTTATTAGACCCCAAGTGTGCCACACACCCCAAAGACGTCAGGCTATACTAGAAACCACAGAAGATTATCACTGACGGAAATGTAAGACAGAACACATAAAAGTTAAATGTGGACATTTAGCATCACTTAAGACATGAAGAATCTGAGGCTTAGCAATAGAGAGTCACAAGCTCAAGAACAGACACACAGCCAAATGGAGGCAGAGACAGGATTATAATACTGTATTGTGACTAAAGTCAAATGCTATCTTTTCAGCAATAAATGACAATGCCATATGAGAGGATGTGTAATATTTGTGGGGTGTTTTCCATGTCCCAGGCACTGAGTTATGAGGGAAGAGGTACAGAGCAGGGGCCGGCACACCAGCTCTGGGGTAGGGTAGTCAGCCCATCCGCATCAGCGATGGAACCCCAAATAAGCCACTTAACCACTGTGTACTATCCTCCAACAAATATCTATTATCTATCACGTACCAGTGACTTTTCCTAGATATAGCAGGAAACCACGGAAAAAGTCCCTTATTCTAATAGCAGAACGTAGCTCACAAGTAAATAATTAATGACAGTGGTGAGGATGGTGGACAAAAACAAACTGGGGAAAGGAGGCTGGACTGAGAAGACTGGTGTGGGGGGTCGGGAGAGGTGGTCATGGAAGGCAGAAACTGAAGGAAGTCAAGAAGTGAGCTGCAGGACACCTGGAAGAAAAGCATTCCAGGCACAGGGAGCAGCAATGCCAATTCCCAGATAGGTGTGCCTGCCCCTGTGAGCAGAACTGAGGCAGCCACTCCAGCTGGAACAGGCTAAACGAAGCATGATGGGGGATGAAGTCAGAAGCCAGGGCTAAGATTATAGAGCCCCAAGGAACACCATGAGGACTGTGGACTTCATCCCGTAGGAGCTGGATACCATGAGAGCAGGGTTTCTCAACAGTGGCTCCACTGTTGTGTGGACCAGGGACTTTGCTGTAGGCCCGTCCTGTGCACTGCAGGACACTCCTCTACCCACCAGACCCCACTGGCAGCCCCCAGTTGTGACAATCAAAAGGTCTCCAAAATTGCCCCTGGCTAAAATTCAGTGTCAGAGGGTTGTTGGCAAAAGAGCGACATGTACTCTTTCAACTGAAAAGAATCACTGTTGATGGGTACAAAACAGACAGCAGCAGGGCCAGGATGGAAGCAAGGAACCTTGTTAGGAAGCCACTGTCATCACCAGATGAGAGATGGTGGTTCCCAACATAGCAGCAGTGGGTACTGAGCACCTAGGATTCTGGACTTACTTAAGAACGTTTTTTGGGTTGTGCTGGGTCTTCACTATTGCACGGACTTTTCTCTAGTTGCGGAGAATGGTCTACCCTAGTTGTGCTACGCAGGCTTCTCATTACGGTGGCTTCTCTTGTGGAGCAATAGGCTCTAGGGCATGCGGGCTTCCGTAATTACAGTTCCCAGACTCCAGAGCACAGGCTCAGTAGCTGTGGCTTACGGGCTTAGTTGCTCCACAGCATTTGGGATGTCCCCAAATCAGGGGATCAAACCCGTGTCTCCTGTATTGGCAGACGCGTTCTTTATCACTGATCCATGAGGGATGCCCCTGAATTTATTTGAGAGCTTTAGTTCTCCCTTTTATCATGTGAACAGTACTTCCAGTTCAGGGAGTTGTGAAGACTGCATTAATTAACATACAGAAAATACTCAGAAGAGTGACCAGCACAAAATGAAAATACAATAAATGCAATTTGCACAGTTACCACTGCACTCAGGGTTTGATTCCATCTCTAGGAGGGAAATACGGCTGTTCCTTTTTGAGAATAAAGTGGAGATGAACTAACTCAAGGCTATTGAGCTGGTAAGTAGTAGAGACAAGGTTCAAATCCATATTGTCGTGGCTGTGAAACCTCTGGCTTAACAATAACCAGCCCACATCCAGCACAGAGGCCTCCACCTACAACTTTTACAACAGGAGCTTTCACCGCCACCCTCCAAGCTGATCCATTCCCGTTAGAGGTTTCCAGGCCTCCAAGGCTAAGAGCACCTACCTGGGAGACCAGCTGGCCTTCTGCAGGGGACAGACAAACCCTACTTTGTTATGAGTGCCTTTCTGTTTCAAAACCTCCACAGATGCCTTAAATTCTTCCCACTAAAGAACACAGTGTGAGAAGTTTGATGATTTTAAAGAAACAGTGGCTGGGGCGCAACATATGTAATATGATAAGTAGGATGACAGCAAATTCTCTCCTTAAAGGAATTTAAGGCAATTCAATTCACAATAGAGACAGGGCTGCCTTGCCCAGATTGTATTATTGCAGTAAGTCTCCAAACTGGTCTCCTTTATCCTCCTTCAGTCTCTTCTCAATATAGCAGCTGGAGTGATCCTGCCTCAGCCTGAGTTACTCCCCTATCAAAAAAAAAAAAAACCCGGGCTTTCCCTTTCACTCCCGAGTAAAAGCCCAAGCCCTCCGATGGCCAGATGTCAAGCTCTGCCTGCCACCTCCACCTCTCCTATCACCTACTCCAGGCTCTGCTCAGGGACAGTGGCTCCCTGATGCTCTAGTCAGGCACTTGCATGGAGCCCCAGCACTCACATCTCCCCCAAGGCCCCGACATCCCCATGGCTTACTCCCTCACTGCTTCTGTGATTCTGCTCACATGTCCCCTTCTTCGTAAGGACTCCCCTAGTTAAAAATCCTATTGTTTCCAACCTCCAGACTCGCCCTATCCCAACTTTACTACTGTCCAACAGGCTACATATTTTAAAATATGCAGTTGTTTATTTTGTTTAGTGTCTCTTCTTGCTAGTGTGTTAGCTCCATGAAGGCAGGGGATTTTGTGTCATATACTGTGTCTCCCAGTGCCTAGAATAGGGTCTGGTATATGAGAAAAGCAATAACTATTTATTGAATGAAGTAAATGAACAAATATATTTTTAAAAGCATGGAGATAAATTGGATTAGACTCCGGAAACGGAAGCAAACTACAAGATTTTCAAATGGCCTGATCTTTAGAAGGGGCGCTAAGCTGAATGGCTCTGAGTAATGGCCCTGTGTTACAACTCAAATAAAAATAAACTTAAGAGACCAAAAACTGAATTGGCTGGTATATAGTGAAGGACCACAGCGGAGTTTGCTAAATGTGTAAAGCTGAGAAAGATGGTGAAAGCAGCAGAAATGTATATGCTGGAACCACAGTGCAATGTCATGCGACTGACATTATCTACCCACAATACTCTGTGATACTATAAATCTACATGCACAGTACAATACCTTGTACAAAGATGAATCATCTTTAAAGACTGTATCTGAAATGTTCTTATTTTAACTGAAGTATTTAAATCAATAATAAATTTGCTATGTGAATACAGCTCAGGTAAAAAATAGACCCAAGATTTCACAAACACAGAAGCCTTTATATCTGATTCATCATTAAGCTGAACGGAAGGTACGTCTACTCACAACACTAAGTTCCTCACACGTTCCACAGGAACCAAACGAAGAAGTTCGGGAGATTCTTCCAAACCTAGCAGAGTATTTACAGCTTGACAAAGAACAAATAAGTTTCCTAAAGGCAGAAAAACAGGAGAGACCACATTTATTTCTTTGATACAATAACTATCATAGAGTTCCTAAATTAAAGTCAATCTGTGCCTTCTGAAGGATTTTCTGTCAAATGTCAGAATATAACAGAAAGGAACTGAAAGAGGTTTCAAATCTTTAACTTTCTTAAGAGAAAAATATATTCAGAAATAGAGTAAAAATGTATGTTTCCTTCAACTGAGATGAGAAAATTCAATGGTTCTACTGACTGGCATTATCAAAATTAGAACTTTTGAGGAGAACAGACTTAAGACTTTCTAAAAGCTAAGAAATTATCTTTGTATAAAACTCAAGTTGATTTTATGACTCCAATTTATAAGAAATCAAACAATCCACTCCATTTATGTTAGTTAGATAATCATCTAACCCTAGATCAAAGGTTGGCAAACTATGACCCACAAGTCAGATTTTGTAGGTAGTCTGGTTTTATATGGGCAACAAAATGAGAATGCTTTTCCCATTTTTAAAAGGTTGTTTAAAACAACAAATAAACAGAATATGCCACAAAGACTGAACGTGGCCCACAAAAGCTAAAATCTTGACTGTGTGGTCCTTTACACAAAAAAATGGCTGACCTCTGCTCTAGCCTTAGAACAAGGCTATCCAATAGAACTTTCCGCAATGGTAGAAATGCTCTGTACATGTGCCAGTGTGTAGCCACAATCCCATATGGCAGTCACTAGCCACACGTGGCTACAGAGCACTGGAAATTCTCTAAACATGTCTGCTTAGTATCTAAACAGATACTAAACACAGAACCTAGTACATTAATATTTAAATGAGTGACTACCATATATACAGATTAGGAACAAAAAATACTGAGCTAGAATAAAACAAAATACCTTTTATTTATTTTTTAATTGTAGCAAAATTTTAATACTTACCTTCTTTTGATCAAAATGCCTACTTTTAAACTGCTGTTATCAGGGAGTAGGGAGAGATGGACACGTATACAACAGGAATGGTGTTTGGGACAGGGCAATCCAATTCTGCCTGGATGAGTCAAAGGCCTTCTTAGAGATACTGTGCTGGAGTTGCTTTGAAAGCTAGGAGTTCACCGAATGATGACAGACCCAGAAAGGACTCCAGGCAGAAGGGACACATACATAAGGGCAGCTAGAGGGGGTACAAGAGAGTGTCTTGCCCAGAATAAGTAAATGCTGAGGGACAAGTGTACACTGGGGCTGGACTGGGCATAGAAGACGCGAATAAGACACAAGCTGGTACTCGAAGTTGTATCTCATCTCTTTGACAGTAGTAGCATTCTGCTGCTTTACCTTTGGACTCAGGCAAATGTTCAGACCATCCTGACCTGGTCACCACATTACGAGGTGGTAACCTTGTAATTACATCTCAGCCTCTTTCTTCCCTATTTACATTTGGGGGGTTCTGCCAGAATGTAACGCCGGTACTATTCTCTGGTACCCATGTGTTTACAGTTCCTCTGGGTGTGCCAGGAAAGACAACAAGAGAACAAATGGTGATTGTAACTGACCTTTTCCAAAGCTCCCTCTGTCAACAGTCATGAAGAGGGACTCAATGAAGCCGGTGACTAGTGGTGTCACCTTCTCCTTCTCCAGGGGCCTGTCCAAGAAGTGGAGAGAAAAAGGGAAACACTCAAACTGGCATGCAACAACTTTCTCATGAAATAGCAAAAAAATGACTACTAAATATTTTCATCAGTTTGCTAAAATACTTTTCACAATTAAACACAGTTGATTTTCTCACCTAATATGAGGTAACACGACAAGGGCCGCCCAAGAACATGAAAGGTAAGTAGTATCTTGATTCGGGGGTGACTGAATTATAGATAAAAGATGGTCCAACACCGAGATCTGTTCCTTTCCTCCCTTGGATTTCGTCGTCTTCTGCCTTATATAGGATCTGAAAGAAGAAAAGATGAATACTTAAAATAAGAAAAGGAGGTAGTTGCTTTTGCCCTCTGAAGCTTGAAATAAAATTGGTTCCTCCACTGATACTATGTATAAAATAGACAACTAGGGAGAACCTACTGTATAGCATAAAGAACTCTACTCAGCACTCTGCAGTGACCTAATTAGGAAAGAAAACCAAAAAAGAGGGAATATATGTACACATACAGCTGATTCACTTCGCTGTACAGTAGAAACTAACAACACTGTGAAACTATACTTCAATTAATTTTTAAAAATTGGTTCCTTTCCATGTGTGGAGATTAGCAGGAAGGAGGGAACTGGTGCTGACGGTTGAATACAAATAACTAAACAAATATGACTCATTCACTGATTTTCAGTGACAAGGTTTTTCAAACCCACTGGTTCTGCTTTCTTTTTCTATTTTAATTTGCTTCATAACTTGCAAAGCAAGTCTCTTCCAGTTTTAGGTATTATTTCTGAATTTGAACTACTGATGGACAAGTGTTTAAGGTAATTTACTGTATGAACTGACTTCTTCCATCCCCCCCTTTCCTTTTTAACATGATAAAATGATTAAGGGGCTTCCCTGGTGGCTCAGACAGTATTAGAAGTTACTTCCTCTGCTGCTTTAATCTGGTAAGTGTTTACTCAATGATATTTTCTGACATGACACTCAGTTTTAGCTACCTGTTACTTTGGCAGTATTCTTGTTTACCAATGAACTCTACCTCAGTCTTATTTCAAAGACAGACTCTAACAGAAAAAAAAGTCAAAGAAACAATAAATAAAATGATCTATTATAATTTATCCTTCCATGACCAGTCTGGTAAAACTTGTTATGAAATTGAAGTAGAATATCAGGTTTTTCTTCCTATATCTTTTTATCTTTAAAGTTAATGAAAAAGTTGCACTCTGTTTTGTTTTATACTTATCAGGACACTGAATGCTTGGAAACTACAGTAGATAAAAATCAAGTTAATTTTATTGGTAATTTCTAAAAGTTGTTTTAGAACTTGTTTATACAGTCTTTCTAGTACTAACCATGACTCATAATCTGCAAGAAATCTTACAAACAAAAAAAAAATGAGATGCTTTATAAAGGTAAGTCATTAGTTGCTATGTCATCCCCCTGCTTTATCACACCTGCCAATGAGCTCCTCCGATAAAATCCATAACTCTTACCTCATCCTGCAAGGCCCTGGGTGATCGACCCTTGTCTCCTCCTCTCACTTCCTCTACTTCCACTCTCTTCCTTTCTCAATGCTCTTTACCTGCAGAGGCTTTCCTTTAGTTCCTCAAACATACACACTTATTCCAATCCTACGGTCTTTGCAGGAACTCTCCTCTCTGTCTGAAAAACCTTTCACCCAGCCTTTCTCTGCCAGGCTGGATCCTTCTACCATTACAATTGGACCAAAAGTCCCCTCTCCAGACAGGACTAGTGCTGTTCTCTATCTACTCTCTCTCAACACCCTGTTTTATTTTTCCTTTCTCACTATCTAAAAGTATCCTATTTACCTGCCTCACAAGCCTGCCCCACAGAAAGTGTCATCTCCTCCAAAGAAGCCCTTTTTCATTATTATATCCCAGTGCCTAGAACAGTACCTGATATGATACGTATCTGTCAAATGACAGAATACATTTATCTTCTGAAGACTCTTTTCACATCTATTATCTTCTTTAATTTCCACTATAAATTTGTGGATGAAGTGTGACCAGAAGTATTCAGAAAAAGACAAGTTATTCTACAGGGTGACAGAAATTTTCTTAGTGATGGAAGTTTTCTTACAGAAAGAAAACACAGAACCTGTGGCACTTGCTTTAAGTTAATATGCTTCCATTTATTAGGAATGATAATTTCTATTTGAAAAATAGTAAGCAGAATCCTTTCAAATAACTCCATAAACTTTAACTTCCAAAGAGTATGTATCATTTTTAATAAAACTGAGAAAGTAATCCACAGTCCTTTTAACAATTCAAACAATGCAAAAGTGTATAATCTAAAAGCTAATAATCACTTCTTTCTTCCTCTTACCATCCTTCTGACATAAATAAAGGTAACAGTTTTGTGTATCTTTAGGGAGTTGTCAAGTCTCTCCAAACTGACCTTTAGATTTAATATAATTCAAAACAAAATCCCAGCAAGGATTTTTTTGTAGACATAGGCAAGTTTCTTCTAAAATTTATACAGAAGAAAGGACCAGGAATAGATGAAGCAATTTTGAAATGAAGAACACAGTGGAAGGATTTAAGATTTCCTGATTCATTTTACTGTAGTAATAAGACAGTGTGGCATCAGAGGAGAAGAGACACATAGATCAGTGGAACAGAAGAGACAGCCAGGAAGTCCCACACATTAATGTCCAGTTGATTTTTGACACAGATGCAAAAGTAGTTCAGTGAGAAAGAATAGCCTTTTCAACAAATGTTGCCAGAGCAGTGGACATTTAGAGGCAAAAAAGGAAACTTGATCTAAATTTCACACCTTATAGAAAAATTAACTCAAAATGGATCATGGACTTAAATGTAAAACATAAAATGATAAGACTTTAAGAAAAGTAGGAGGAAATACTTGAGAACTATAGCTAGGAAAAAAGTTCTTAGACTCGACATCAAAAGCATTATCCATAAAAGGAAAAGTTGATAAACTGGACCTCATCAAAATTTAAAACTTCTGATCTGTGAAAAATCTTAAGTGAAGGAAGATAAGCTACAGACTTGGAGAAAATACTTGCAAAGCAGGTGAAAGGATTTACATCACAATATATAAAGCATTCTTGAAACTCAACAAGAAAGAAACAATCAAGTTAGAAAATGGATCAAGGAAATGAACATATATTACACTAAAGACAATATGCAGATGGCAAATAAGCATATCAACATCCTTAGCCACTAGGGAAATGCAAATTAAAACCACCATAAGATAATACTACATCCTATCGGACGGCAAAACCAAAAAATTAGTGATAATATCAAATGCTGGTGAGGATGCAGAGAAACTGGATCACCTATACTGCTGATGGGAATATAAAACCGCACTACCACTCTGCAAAACTACTTGACAGCTTATCAACCTGAACATGCCCTTATAATATCATCCAACAAGTCTGCTTTTAGGCATTTATCTCAGAGAAATGGAAAGCTATGTACATGAATGTTAATAAGAGCATTATTCATAATAGCCAAAAACTAGGAATGGCATAAATATCTTTCAAGAAGTGAATGACTAAACAGACTGCTCCATCCATTACCTTGGAATACTACTCAGGAACAACACACAGAAATATGTTCAAAAAATAACAGGTTACTGATGCACAAAACTTACATAGGTCTCAAGGGAATTATGTTGTGTGAAAAAGTCAATCTCCAACGCTGTAGAGTATAATTTTATGTATATAATATTCTTGAAATGACAAAAGTGTAAAAACAGAGTGTAAGATTAGTAGTTGCCAAGAGTTAGGGTTGGAATGCAGAGCCGCAGGGTGACTGTGGCTACTGAAAGTAGCACCAGAGATCCTCGCAGTGAGGGAACAGCTCTGTATCTTGACTCTGGTGGTGGTTGTGAATAGACATGATAAACCTGCACAGAACTATATATCCATGTACATTTACACACACAGATGAGTGATGTAAAACTGGTAAATCTGAATAAGGTTGGTGGATTGTACTGACATCAATTTTCTGGCTGTGATATTGAAATAAGTTTATGTAAGATGTTGCCACTAGGGGGAAACTACAGGAAAGGTATATGGAACCTCTCTGTTCTGTTTATTATGACCACACATGAATATATAATCGTTTTAAAATAAAAGGTTAAGAAAATTAATAGTGACTTCTTTCTTCCACTTACCATCTTCCTGAAGTTAACAACTTAACCTGTTTTTGTACCATTCCACGTGTTCCTATGCTTATATGTACTTTTGATTCTAACTTTGCAAAATGTCATGGTATTAGAAGTACTCTCCTACAACTTATTTTTTTCATGTAACAACAATATGTCAGAGACATTTTTCCAGTTAATACATGTAGATCTTCAGTTTTTACAATATTCTGAATGTGTTATTTTTAAATGGGTAACCCTACCTAGAATATAAGAAATTAGGATTTTAGAACTTACCCCACCGTCTGCTGGGAGAAAGGCAGAGGGTACTTCTCAATCGCCATGGAGCCAGCAGTGGGAGGTGCTGCTTTGTTAAGAATGAGCTTGGCCAAAATGGCCAGAGCTTCATCTCTGACTGCAGCATCATTCGTCAGGAAGCAATTCTCAATATACAAGAGAAAGCTGGGTAGGAAAAGCTAAAAATAAAAAAGGAAGTCACACTTATTAACAGATGTAAATTTCAGAACATCTAATGAAGAGAATATCCTAACACTTCCACAAAGAAAAAGAGATCATAAACAAAGATACCAGACCTCTCCACAGGAGCAAAGGAGGCAAGAAGACAATGGAGCAAGGCCTGAAAAACTGAGGAAGAACCTAAAATGCTATACCTGGGGTACTGGCAGTGTAGAGTGAGGAGACAAGACACTTTCAGACATACTAAAGCTCAAAATCTTACTACCGTTCACCTTTTCTCAGGAACCTCTGGAGAATGTGTTTCATCAAAATAAGAAAGTGAACTACAATGTAAGAATGCAAGCTATAGCAAGAGAAAGACATGGGACCCAGGAAATAGGCAAGTCCCAGTATGGCATCTGTGCAGTGGGCAGAGAAAGCAACCCGTTCAGAGTTAAATGGCTCTGGGAAGACTGTCTCCAGAAGAGAAAAGATCTGTTAAATGATCTGCTAGTTTGCTGTGTGAAAGGCATTCTACGAGGCTGCTGGAAGGCTCGCTGACGAACAATTTTAAAGAAGCAATTTCCAGTTTTTAAAAAATGAGGCAACTGGAAAAAATGAAAGGGTATACAAAAACGGAAATGTAAATATAAAATACTCCTTGCTTATAAGAAGGACTGAATATGACCTCAACCAAAATTTGTGATGTTAACTCTCTACTGAGAAGAGTAGTATAAAAGAAAAAGAATCCACCTACTCAGGAGGAAGCCTACAGATGAGGACTAAAATTAATGTCAAGGAAAAGCAGTATATTCAGATGATTTAAAAATATAAAGTAAATATTAGAAAAAAAATAGCTAAAAAAAATCATTTGTGCTTGTTACTGGTGAGGAAGATGGGGGTGGGAATTAATAACTGTTTTTTAGCCCTGTGTGACCTTTCAAACTACATGCATAGGATACTCTGATAAAAATAAATTATTAAAAAAAAAAAGACCAAAAGGAACAGAGAAGCAATGATGCAGCTGCCAAGAAAATGAGAGGGCTATAAAGGGTCCTCACTGGGCAGGAAAGAACAGAGCTGGGACATGTCTAAAGAAGTGGTGTTTTTGGTTTTTTTTTTGGAGACAACCAAAAATATATATTATTAAAGACTAAAGGGGAAAACGAGAGAAGAGATAGATTTCTATGCAGTACATAGTAGGATCACCAGTTTTAAGGAGTGGCAAATGTTCGATGGGGGTGAGGGGAAAAGATAAACTCAGGATTTGACGACACATTGTTTTATAACTTCCTAAGTGAAAAGTGTAAGTGTTTGTCGCTCAGTTGTGTCCAACTCTTTGTGACCCCAAGGACTATAGCAAGCCAGGCTCTTCTGTCTGTGGGATTCTCCAGGCTACTGGAGTGGGTAGCCATTCCCTTCTCCAGGGGATCTTCCCAACCCAGGGACTGAACACAGGCCTTCCACATAGCAGGTAGATTCTTTACCTTCTAGGCCACCACTACAGGCTATAACTTCCTAAAAGATTACTAAAACCAAATTGGTTACCTATTATAACTGAAAATGCTTAGCATGTGGAATAAAGTTTCACATGTGACCTAGAACAGGAATATAATTGCTTCAAAAAAAAAGAATTAAAACCATCAAATCCTTTTCCTTTCAAAACACAAAAATCACAGGATTTTTTAAATTGATTATTTTCATCATGACAGAGTCAAATCCAAGACTTAATAATCTCACTCACCTGCTCAAACTGCTTCATACCAAACATGACTTCTGAAAAATCCAAAATTAAGCGTCTTTCAAAGTTGCTTTCAAAAATCTGTGGCAAAGAATACTAATGTAAGTACAAAGAGAGTACTCTCCCATTCCTGAAAATAAAAACATCCCAAATCTTCAAGGCCCTCTAGCTTGCAAGGAGGAAGTAGTGGGATGCTCAATACAAGTTAAAGTAGTCATGGGAAGCAAGAAGAACTGGACTGCTGAATCTGCCACTGCCAGGTGTGAGCCCAGGCACTGGGCCCCCCTCCACAGAAAAGGAACTACTGAAGTGAAGGAATGGTGGGCACACTCCCACCAGCATTCTAAGTGCTCAGCCTTCTCCAAAGGGACTTAGATTCGAAGGGCACTGTACTTCCAGTGATTAACACAGGAGCTCTGCCTAAGACTTGCTCATTCTTTCCCAGCTACACAGAAACATAAAAGGGCAAGCAACACTTTATACCTTCTTTGTAACTTTACACTGCTGCCCTACAAAGAACCTAACTGATTTTTACTTTCAGTCCCACCTCCCTCCAATTCATCTTAACTCACTAAGATGCCAATCTCATTCATTTCCCCGTTTATCGTTTTCTCAGGACCCTCCACTACTTGCAGAGGGAAAAAATCCAACCTAATTTTTCAAAGCCAAGCAGAGCCTTACTGATATATATCACACTTCCTGTGCCCACAGCCCATACATTTTTGAACACATCTTTGTTCTTCTCTCTCCTAGAGTTTTTAATTCCTTCTCTGACTGGCAGACTGATATTTAACCTTTAAGGACTATCCAAAATATAAGTCCGTTGAAAAGCGTTTACTGTTCCACAATCCCAGACAGAATTAACCTTTAAGTTCCAGTTCAGTTCCGTTCAATTGCTCAGTCGTGTCCAACTCTTTGCGACCCCATGAACTGCAGCATGCCGGCCTCCCTGTCCATCACCAACACCCAGAGTTCAATGTGACACAAATGCTGACAGACTGATTCAACAGATTTTAACTATATACTACCAAGACACTCAGAGGTTAAAGCGTCTGCCTGCAATGCAGGAGACCTGGGTTCGAACCCTGGGTTGGGAAGATCCCCTGGAGAAGGAAATGGCAACCCACTCCAGTATTCTTGCCTGGAGAATCCCATGGACAGAGGAGCCTGGTGGGCTACAGTTCACGGGGTCGCAAAGAGTCAGACATGACTGAGCGACTTCACTTTCATCAAGACACCACCTCCCTAACAAAAAAATCACAGGCAAAAAAAACACAAAAAACTGTCCATCCTACCATATCTAGTCCATAGCCTACACTTGGTTAAGTAATTATTTGTTCAGGTGAATATTTGCTGAGCAGATTTAGCTTTTATCACATTTGTTTTATTTCCAATACAGCATGTGATTCACATCCCCTTAACAAGATTATAAATTCCCTGAAGGCAGAGCCTTTGCCAGGCTTCACTGGTATTCCCCTAAAGGCTTACTCAGTGCTAAACATAATATTAACTACTCGATTAATATTGGCTGAAGTAAATTACTTTTTCTATGGTTTCTCTGATGAGGGTCTCTGGCAAGGAAACATTTTCGCCTAGGATCAAAGCAGAAACTACATCCAAGAGTGTCTCCCGGCAAGATGTAGAGAGATGGGCTGTTTGTAATGTTTGAGACAAGACCTGTAAAACAAAAGGGAAAACAATGAACACTTAGCAGTCAGCTTCTAACAAACATGTTCTAAGCAAACTAAGTTGGGAACTTACTTTACAAACATCAACAGGTTTGGTTATCTTTGATCCATTTCCATGTTTTACAAGTATCAGGTATGTTTCTAACAACCTTTTAATCTGTTCAGAACTTTCACCACAGTTAGTTTCGGTTACTTTTGTATGTAGGTCCAGGAGTGATTCCTGCAAACGAAGAATTTAAGAGAAAAACTATCAACTATCAAACTCATCTGTTAATGAAAATATTATGTGAAGCCACTCAAATTTTCACAATCTTTTGCTTTGAAAGAAAAAGACACCTTTACTGGGAGTCACTAATGATAACCATGAATGTTACTCCCATCCAAGTACTAACCAGGGCTGACCCTGCTTAGCTTCTGAGATCAGATGAGATTGGGTGAGTTCAGGGTGGTGTGGCCACAGACATAACCAACAACGTTTCTGAGTGCACTGTTTCAAGTTCTTAACAAGTATTTCCTCACCATCCTCACAGGTAGAGAATACTATTACTCTTAGTTACCAGATGAAAAGAATGAGGACTAGACACTTAAATGACTTTCCCAAGGCACAGGAGCAGTAAGTGGCAAAGAGGCCATCTGGCTCCGAAGCCTGTGCTCTTAACCACTACACTCCACTGCATGCCTCTCAAGATACTGAAAGCAAGTAAAAATATCAGTACAAGGGGGAGAGGGAAGGAAAATCCTAGGAAGTGTGTAAAATTATGGTAACAACAATTATAGGATATAATCTCCAGCAGCAATCCACTGAGCTAAGAACAACAGCAATCAACTCCTGGACTCCTAGTTACACACAAATACTTAAAAACCACAACTCACTTGCAAACATTCAAAGAATATTCCAAAATGTTCCTTGTAGATATAGAGTGCAGTGGATTTGACCATGTTTTTGAGTGTTTCTCCAACTAAAATCCATGGAAGTTGAGCTTCTGTTTCTGTAACTGGTCCGAGCTTTTGCAAAATTAGCTTTATTGCCTGTGGAAATCCAAGAGTCATGAAAATGAATGTGTACACTCTTAGTCTCAAGTACTACACTGTTATTTCCACTCTTGATTATTCTCCATTCTGATCAAGCTATCTTAAAATCTGATTCAGGATAATCAAGGATATGACAGTTTTGGTGGTTAACTATGTGTCCCAAAACAATTTCAAAACTAGGATTACGAATTTTATCATACAACTGCCCACCCGCCATCACCCTCACTCACTGATCAATTTGTCTTACCTTCCAGCATGCAGGATGAAAAAGAGAGCAGTGATTTTTTACATGAGAAATACCTAATAACCCAGGGCCTATACTAGGTAAGCACTGCTTTTAAAGCCCTAATGCTCCCCAAATGTTTTCTATTTATTCTACGTAATCCTCTCTCTGAATCACCTGTGTATATCTCATCCATTTCCTTTTTAATCCTTTTCACAAAGACTCAGGGAACTCCTCTAGCTTATTTACCTTCTCTGTGCAAGAGTGAAACATATTTCTAACTCCTTTGCACATTTCAAAGAGCAATTGTCCAACGCCTTCTACTTTTTCTGGATGTTCATCAAGATCAAGAAACATTAAATTGAAAAGTGCATTTTTATCAGAAACCTAAAACACAAAATGCAAATAGAAAACTGCATTTACAACATAAACATATCCAAAAGAAGAATTACTATTTGCTATTCTACAGATTTATATTTAAATGTAATAAGGAAAAAAATTCTGAAAAAGAGACACTTGCAATGATTTCAAACTACTGTGAGAGTACAGTAACATTTTTAATGTTACACAGAAGTGATTAATTCATTGGTATAATATGAAGGTATGTACCAAGAAAAACTATATAAGGCAACATTCTATCATTTATGAGTATGAAAGAAATTTAATAGCAATGATTTTATTATAAAAACTCTTATAAAAACAAAAACAAATGACACTATACAACCAGTTGCTTACAGGAAACTATTATAAAAATCCCTGTTAATCTCACTGCTCATGTACAGACTGACGTGAATTAGAGAATGTATATACACCATATAATAATAAAAGAAACAACCAAATTATTTCACATTAGTAAGCAAAAACAACAATGATGAGATAACCTCAAAACAGTAACTGGTTTCCATTTTTATATATATGTCAGTCCATAATAACCATATTATAAAAGATATTGCCTTCTGTTCATCAGATTCTTGAGGATTAATGAGCAATAAACATATAATTATCAAACTAACCTTTCTCATCAAAAAAGTAAAGCTTTCAGCAGCAAAATTTCTTATATGTAGCTTTTTATGAGCCAGAAGTGTACTATACATGCTATAAATGAGAAAATAAGATGTTTAAGTAATCATTTTAATAAAGATGCATTAATAGTACATGTCAATTATGTTCTTAACACTATGCAAGGAATGCAAGGAAGGTATAATAACATAAGCAGTTTAAAATCTCATTTGATTACATGACACTCACATGCCAAATGGAAGACTGACGGTAACAGACATTAAAAGTTCTAGGATTGGCTCTTGTCAGTATCAGTAAAAACTGCCTGGACTTCCCTGGTGGAGTAGTGGATAAAGAATCTGCCTGCCAAAGTAGGGGACATGAGCTCGATTTCTGATCCGCGAAGATTCCACGTTCTGTGGAGCAACTGAGCCCTGTGCCGCCACTCCTGAAGCCCACGCACCTACAGCCTGGGCTCCACACACTGAAACTAGACAGCAGCGCCTGTTTGCCACAACTGGAGAAAGCTTGTGTGCAATAACAAAGAGCCAGCGTAGCCAAAAAATAAAAACATAAAAACCTCCCTTGACCAAAAGATAAAAGCTTAACACAACTTAAACACTAAAAACTATCACTGTAGAAGAGGATCACTCTTCTGAAGGGCTTCGAGCACACAGTTGTTTCCACAGAGGAAATCTTATGTTCGACAAGCGCATATTGCTTTTGCTCTCAAAGTGATACAGATGGGGAGCAGGACTGACTGCAGAAGGGCATGAGAAATCTTTTGGAGATGAGGGAAACATTCTTAAACTGGATTGTGGTGATCGTTGCATAACTTTATAAATTTACTAAATAGCACTGAATTATATACAAAATAAAATTTTTAAGCTAAAAAAAAAGAGGAAAAAAAGAAAAATGTGTATGAGAGAAAAGGGTTACCTGTATATATGGGACATGTCTTTCACCATCAGTCTCCAAAGGTACTTGTACAGGTATGACAGAGAGGTGAAAGCCCATTCTAACAACTCCGTGTCCTGAGTCTCCAGGATTGAGGTGATGGTCAGAAAAAAATCCTGAAAATGGGGATAGAAGTCTGTCTGCAGATCTCGTGCCAACTGTACAACCAAACTGGATGAAAAAAATAAAGAAGGTAACTGATTCTGAGACATGAAGATTAAAAACCGAACACTACGAATCTAGTTCACAAATGATAACCAATCGCCTATGATGAAAAGGTTAATTGAACCTTCTAAACTAAGTTTCAAAAGAAGTATAAAATTTTTCATGTTTTAAGAGTTGAGCAAAGAAATCAGGCTAGAGCAAGAAGATACACTATCACAAGTTACGGTTAATCGTTTCAAAGCTGTCAAAAATCAGGTTCTTATAAAAGTAGAGAAAGCAAAAGAGTATATATCCTCAAGATTCTGCTTTACAGTAATGTACCAATATTTTAATCTAACAACAACCACAAAGGTAAATTCTTGCTTCTACATTACAAACACTAGATCTAAAGCACATGTAGCTATAAAGCAACCTTTCTTAAAATTCAGATAAATGTTGTCACCTTTCTCTCAACATGCTACTTACTCCAAAAGGGGCTGATAGGCGTAACTGTTCTTGATTTGCAGGTGAGTCTTCAAACTCTGAACTATCTCATTTTGATGGTACACCAGCTGATTGAATGACTGGCATTTGTCAATAACCTCTTTGTAAAATTTCCCTGGGTAGAGGAAAAAAAAAGTTCTACTTTTCCATCACACCACTCTTTAGCTGTTTTGACCATATTCAGTGCAAATGACAGGTGAATAAAATAGAAACAAAACAGAAAATACCAAAGTGTTCCGTCAGGTTCAATTCTCTCCACTTCAGCAGACCCTCAAAAAAGTAGGTTTCAACTTCCTGCCAAGATTAAAGCAGTCCATCAATCAGACAACTCAAAGAAAAACTATAATCAAGGTAAATAAGAATAAAGATACATTAATATTTTAAGACAATGATGATAGACAAGAGTTGAAAAAAATCCTTAGTTTTTTTTTTTTTAGAAAAGGGCATTAACTAACACACCTTAAAAAGCAATCAGGGATACAATACGGGTAGCAAATTTAAACATATGCAATAGTCACATTTTTTAAAAAATTTATTTTTTTTCACAATTTTAAGCCAGGAAAAATGTTGACTCTTACAGTTCTTTCATTCTGCTTTTGGAAAAATGAACTGCTACACTATTACAGAGAAGTAATCTGGCATGTCTATTAAAATTAAAAACAGGTATGTCCTTTAACCCAGTGATTCCATTTTTGGAGATTTTCTTATAAAATTTGTGATTTTATAAGTATAAAGATGTTCATTCAGCTTTATTGTCGGGGGGGCATACCTCATGGTCTACACATAATAAGATATACCATGTGTCAAAAATTATATCTATTACTGAATTAGAAGGATGTTGACAGTATTCTTTCAAAGTGAGAAAAGCAGGTTTTATAGTGAGGAATATGGTAGGAACCAATTTTTCTTAAGAGGAAAAAAAGAAAACCTCTTTAAGTGTTTGCACGTATTTATATGAAACTAAAGTTCTTACTTAGATGACTACCAAATCATCAAAAATGGTTGCCCTGACTCCAGTTGTGCTCTTTCCTCCACATTAAAGCCAAAGAGATCTAAAACTTACACTTGGATCATGTCACACACTCCCCTGCCTTATAATCCTAGAATGATTTCCCATAGTTTCAGGATAAATTCAAACTTAGCTGGATATGAAGGTTTTCATGGTCCTTAATTATCCCTTCAGCATTATCTTCCACCAGCTACCCCTTTCACCCATTCAGTTACCATCAACACAAACATCCCACATCCAATTATAAGCATACCAAAATGCTCTGCAGGTTCTTGAATGTGACATGCTCTCCTTAGCCTCTATTCCTTTATAAAGGTTTCTTCCTCAGCCTGAATCAGCCTTTCCTGCTTTCTTTGCCATGCTAAAACCCGCAGAAACAAGACTCAATTCATGTAACACTTGTCTACTTAATCTTTTTTGACACCTCACTTTACACCCCTAAAGAATCTTGGTTAGGCTCCCTTCACTGTGAGCTCCCAAAGGATTATGTGCCTACCTAGATAACATCACTTAGCTGAATTCACATATTACAGACAAGACATTCAAAGTGACAGTGAGCAGAGCCTGACTAGAGTCAAGTGAAAAGCTGTAAAAACTGAGGTTGAATCCCAAGTTGATGCATGTTATAAAAATTATGGCAGAGAAATGATGCAGTGATTTTTGAATAGAGTTATGGCTGAATTATAGCATGGTCAGAAATGGAAAAAGTTATATGGTCAAGCCCCCCTTTTTTTAAATAAAGGAGGAAACTAAGCCCCAGTAAAGTAACTTGCTCAGAATCTCTTTAAAACTGTACTTTCAGGAATACAGATCTGCAGCAGGGCTCAGAATGCACAAGGGAAGGAAGAGACTGGAGTCAGAGGCCACCTGAGAATCCAGTCAATTTTCTAACATCATCCATCAGAACTTTTGCAATGATGAAAATGTTCCATATCTGCATTTGGCCAACATGGTAGCAACTGGCCACATATAGCTACTAGAATTTTTTATTTAATTCTATCTACTAATCTGTCAAGTGTGGCTACTGTTTGAGACAGCAGAGGTCTAATGCATTTCAGGTTCATAAAAGAATGGCTTGAGAAATAATTCACATCTCAGACTGAAAAACCAACTATGAGTACTTGAAGATCAGCTAATTTAACATTCTCTTACCTCGTCATAGCTTGCAGTTCTATCAATCCGGTGAATAATGTCGATATTCACATTCCCCAGTCGCTCAGCAAATGTAAGAAACTGAAGGAGAGGAGTATATTTAAAACACATTATCATTTTATACGTTTCACATCTTGAATATCTGTTTTAGTGCTATATAATCATGTTGACAATTTCCTTGTGAAAGTATAAAGTTTAAAGCTTCCATATGCCACCTCATGTTCTATCATTAGAAAGGATGATAAGCTTTACTTTCAATTTCAGACTTGTATTTTCAATCAATCATAAAATGTATAACTGAGTGTTACAACTAGAAGTAGACATCACTGATGAATCACAAAAGACAACTTTAAACAAACTGAATGAGCGTTAAACAAATGCACTGCACTACTATAGGAAGAAAATGAAATATTTCTATATCTGCAAAATGTTTAAAATCAAATTCCCATGCTAAACTGTGTTAAAAGACAACAATGTGGCCTCGCTAGATCTACTGCTAGGTTTCATTCATACCCTACTGCAAGCACAGAATCTGGCGAAGTCGTTTCACCAACTGTATTTTTAAATATACACAGACCTACGGTTGTGGAGTAACAAAGAAACCCTCTAGAAACAAACAGAAAGGGCTGTTATCAGCCAGAAGCTGTAAGTCACTTACCTCCTCCACCGACCCACCTCCCCAATTCGATTTTCAACGACAAAAGAGCAAAAAAAAAAAAAAAAAAAAAATTCCTAACCGGTTAGTCTGTGATACTGAATTGGTTGTCTGGAGTTCCGGC
The DNA here is from genome assembly GCF_042477335.2 of Ovis canadensis. Lineage (NCBI taxonomy): Eukaryota > Metazoa > Chordata > Mammalia > Artiodactyla > Bovidae > Ovis > Ovis canadensis. The sequence continues at coordinate 176,457,094 of NC_091247.1, read as the reverse complement.
TTCCTTCCCCATCCCATTATTTATTACGCTAGGAGAGAGGAAAACTCGTTTGCCAGAGCCTCCGGACAAGAGACTCCCGCTCGGGCCGGAGCACGGTACTCCTAGAATCCCGCTCAGAATCAGGCCCACCGGCAAGTTCCCTCGCTCACCCGGTACGTGTTCTCGGTCTTGTGGGAAACCGGCTTTGGCTTCATGGCTGCAGAGGGGCAGCGGCCCGCGAAGATCTCGGGAAGGGTCGAAGGGATGCTACAGGCTGTAGAGAAAGAAAACTGGTTCACACACTTGCACTCCCACGTAATTAGACTAGCTCACGTGCGGCTCGAGTTACTGGGAGCCGCCATGTTGGAAACGGGGAGGAGCCTAGGTGGATCACGTGAACGGAAGTAGCGGACGGAGCAGGAGCGCCAGTCCCCAGAGCCTTCTGGGAAGGGCGGAGCGTCTAAGTGAATAGGTGGGTGTGGAAGTTTATCAGCTGTCTTGAGCGAAGGTTTATAAGAGAAATGTGCGTTTTTATCGTAAAAGAAAACACGGCCGTCGTCATTAACAGCTGACCATCACTAACCCTCACTATGTGCCCTACACCAAGCAAAGTTCTTCACCTTCATGGTTTCACAGTAAAGCGCATTGTGACCGTTCAGTTCAGTTCAGTCGCTCAGTCGCGTCCGACTCCTCGCGACCCCGTGATGATTCGAAATGAGGTACATATTTTTAAGTCTCTTCGGCCTACGAAGAAAGCAAGGATTAGCAACCGATAAGTGGCAGTCTGGCAGAGGTCACTCAGCTTCAAAGTCTGATACTCTTAACCTGCCTGCCAACGCAGGAGATGTAAGAGACGCGGGTTCAATCCCTGGGTTGGCAAGATCGCCTGGAGAAGGGTATGGCAACCTACTCCAGTATTCTTGCCTGAAGAATGCGATGGACAGAGAAGTCTGCTGCTACTGCTAAGTCGCTTCAGTCGTGTCCGACTCTGTGCGACCCCAGAGACAGCAGCCCACCAGGCTCCCCCGTCCCTGGGATTTTCCAGGCAAGAACACTGGAGTGGGTTGCCATTTCCTTCTCCAATGCATGAAAGTGAAAAGTGAAAGTGAAGTCGCTGAGTCATGTCTGACTCCTCGAGATCCCCTGGACCGCAGCCCACCGGGCTCCTCCGTCCATGGAAGTTTCCAGGCAAGAGTATTGGAGTGGGGTGCCACTGCCTTCTCCCACAGAGAAGTCTGGAGGGCTACTAGTCTGTAGGGTCGCAAAGAGTTGGACAGAACTGAAGCGACTTAGCACACACACATCGCACAGTAACTCATGGTTTCATGCACAACCAATTAGCTTTTTGTTATTTTCTTACCAGTTTTATGTCCTGTTGTTAAACATAATTATATGAACGTGTGTGTGTGTGTGTGTGTGTGTGTGTGTGTGTGTGAGAGAGAGAGAGAGAGAGAGAGAGAGAGAGAGGTTTTTTCACTTCATTCAATATTTCTGGAGAGTCTGCTACGGCCGGTGCTCTGTTCTATTTGAACTGCAGTGTTGGAGAAGACTCTTGAGAGTCCCTTGGATTGCAAGGAGCTCAAAACAGTCAATCCTAAAGGAAATCAACCCTGAATATTCATTGGAGCTGAAGCTTAGATACTCTGGCCACCTGATGCAAAGAACTGACTCAGAAAAGACCCTGATTCTGGGAAAGATTGAAGGCAGGAGGAGAAGGGAACAGCAGAGGATGAGATGGTTGGATAGCATGCCTACTGGGTGGACATACCTTTGAGCAAGCTCAGGAAGTTGGTAGTGGACAGGGGAGTTGGTAATGGACAGGGGAGCCTGGTGTGCTGGAATCCATGGGGTAGCAAAGAGTCAGACACGACTGAGCTGAACTGAATAATATTACTATTAATAATAATTTTGTTTGGAAATGTTTATTCTGGTGTGCTTACATCGTAAATACCCAAGGAGAGATATTCAGTAGACAAACTGAATATATTCCTGCTTAGTCATGTATGGATGTGAGAGTTGGACTGTGAAGAAAGCTGAGTGCCGAAGCATTGATGCTTTTGAACTGTGGTGTTGAAGACTCTTGAGAGTCCCTTGGACTGCAAGGAGATCCAACCAGTCCTTTCAAAATGAGATCAGTCCTGGGTGTTCTTTGGAAGGAATGATGCTAAAGCTGAAACTCCAGTACTTTGGCCACCTCATGCAAAGAATTGACTCATTGGAAAAGACTTGATGCTGGGAGGGATTGAGGGCAAGAGGAGAAGGGGATGACAGAGAATGAGATGGCTGGATGGCATCACCGACTCAATGGACATGAGTTTGAGTGAACTCTGGGAGTTGGTGATGGACAGGGAGGCCTGGTGTGCTGCAATTCATGGAGTCGCAAAGAGTTGGACACGACTGAGCGACTGAACTGAACTGAATGCTCAGTGTAGAGGTCAGGGCTGGAGGTGTGACTTAAATACACTTAACTGAAAGTGTGAAGTTGTTGAAAACCATGGAACTGAATAAGATGATTTAGGGAGAGAGTGATGTAAAGGAGAAGGAAGAAGAGAAGAGAACCCAAGTTGAGCAATAGAATGCTCCAACATTTCGCAGCAGCCAGAAGGGTGACAGGAAAGAGAGTCATTGACAGAAACAGACTAGTCCTGGCCTAGAAGCAGAGCCAGTCACCAACTGTAGTGAAAACAGGAGAGAGAAGTAGCTGCTGGATCTGACAAGGTTATGGTCACTGGTGACTTTGAGAAGTACTGTCCAGTGTGGAGGAAAGGAAGGAAAGGAAGTGAGCGAAATATGTATGGTGAAGAAATAAAGTCGATATTGTACTTTTATATTGTTATTGATATTACATGTTTTCCCATGTTGTCACAGGGTTGTAAAAAATAATTTTTAATGTCTCCATAACATGTATGAGACTTAAAAAAAAAGTTTTTATAGGAGTATACTTGATTTACAATGTTGCATTAGTTTCAGGTGAGTAACAAAGTGAATCAGTCCTATATATACTCACTCTTTTTAAAATTCTTTCCCTCTATAGTCAATTACTTCCCTAGTGGCTCAGAGGTTAAAGCGTCTGCCTCCAATGTGGGAGACCCGGGTTCGATCCCTGAGTGGGGCAGATCCCCTGGAGAAGGAAATGATAACCCACTCCAATATTCTTGCCTGGAGAATCCCATGGATGGAGAAGCCTGGTAAGCTACAGTCCATGGGGTTGAAAAGAGTCGGACACAACTGAGCGACTTCACCTGCACCTTCACCTTGATAGTCAATTACAGAGTATTGAGTAGAGTTTCCTGTGCTATTGAGTTTTACTTTTTAATAATAAAATATAGAAGCACCCAGTGTTTGGCTGGCTTCCAGTAGGCTAATTGACTTTTTTTTCTGTAGGTGGTTGTTCACTTTGCTGGATCACAGATTCTTTAAGGAAGTCTAAGAAAGTTGTAGATTTTCTCTTCAGAAAAATGCTAATAAGCTCATTCACACTAAAATGCATAGATGATTTCAAAGAGTTAGAAGTCTGCAGTTACCTGAGGGTAAAAGCCCATACTTTAAGCAATGTTCCCAACCTATTCTTAAAATTATCCCCAGATAATTGTGTCCTTTTCCTTCTCTTATTTAGTTTTTAAAATGAAGTTAATGGGACAATAAGGAGTAGAGAGAAACATGAAAATCAAAAAGCTGACACTTGCAAGTTGTATATTGCATTATTACTCCTTATATCATCCTTACATATTAGCAGCTCTGGTTGAACTGTTTAGTAGTACACCATAGTGTTTAAGAGCATAGATGCTAGAACCAGTTTACCTGGATTTCGTTGAATCCTAGCTCTGCCATTTATTCCTGGTGTGGTTTGGGGGAAAGTTACCCTCTCTGAGCATCAATTCCTTCTATGTAAAATGGAGCTAACAAAAAGTACATACTTCATAGGGAGTGTTGTACAGAGTTAAGAAGCTAATGGATGAAAAGTACCATAACTGCACAACCTTTCACAAGTTACCTAACCTACCTGAGACCCAACTTCCTGACCTATTAAAAAGAAGTGACATTAATAATGATACCATTTTTAAAAGGAATTGTATTGGCACAGAGGATGGAATAAATGTTTACTGAATGGATAAATGGTCTACTATCTTCTACTTGACAAGTTCCTTAAGGACAGAAACCATGTACTTTTTCAACTTTGTATCACTAGTGCATCCCCTGAACTTGAGGTTAATGAGTGTTTGTTGAATTAACAAAGTGTGCATTTTGTTTAACCCTGACAAACTGAAGAGTAATGTAACTTCCTACATTGAACATGGTTTGTGTCACAGGATTTTTAATATTTCTTCCAAAACTGTTTCTTAGGTTCTATGGAATATCCAAAGCAGTCCTGAAAAGCACCACTGTTTACTTGGGAATCTGCTTTCCCCCAGCTATTGCCCTCTATGTCAGTCTTCAATACCCAATGCCATCCTCTGTTCCCTTTTACGACAATGGTTCTGCCTGCCCCATCCCTTCCAGACAGTTCATTTAGACAAATTCTTTCATTTCTTCCTTCATAAGCTTGATTGGGAAGTCTTGGCAATTTTGCTCTTTAATCTTTGTTTCCTCAGTGCCCTCTAATTTAAAGCCCAGGGATTACAAAAGCACAAGGAGTTTGCCTAGCTACATGAACCTCAGTTTAACTCATCCACAAATTAAGCGTAATACTAGTGCCCCTCATGGAGTTGTTCTGAAGAGTCAGTAACCTAATACTTTGGTTATCAAATTGTGGTCCCCAACCAGCAACATCAACTCTGTATGGGAACTCGTTAGGTGTGAATTCTGAGGCTTCACCTCAAACCTGTGGAATCAGAAACTGGGGATGAGATATTTTTATTAAGTATTTGCTAGTGTCATCATTTTATTCTCCTATCCATATCACCATGGTAGGTTGTATTATCCTCACTTTAAAGATAAGGGATCTGAAGCTCAGAGGACTTCTAAGCAGTGGAAGGATTTGAATTTGGGTCTTACAGTGTTTTTTTTTTTTTTTTAACTGTCCCATTTTTTTTTAACTTTTTACTTTATATTGGAATATAGTTGAGTAACAATGCTGTGTTACTTTCCGTACAGCAGAGTGATTGAGCTATACCTATACATGTGTCTATTCTTTTTCGAATTCTTTTACCATTTACCTTGTTGTGTGGTACTGAGTAGAGTTCCCTGTACTATACAGTAGGTTCTTGTTTTATATTTTAAATATAGCAGTGCTGCCCCACGTCTTAAGAGTGTGAACTAGGAGGGACAGACTTAAAGAAATAAATGCATGGATATCATGGTGGACATTTGTAGATTTCTTGACAGTGTGTGTTCTTTCTTCTTCTGGAAACAACATCCTGATTTTCCTTTCAGGACTCACTCTTCCCTCATTCTCAGTATCTGAAGTTCAGATTAGACACCTAGGAGGGCCTGTGTCCTAAGAAGTATTTCTTTGACCAACTAACTGGTTCAGAGGTGAGTATGTGTCCTAAACTGGACCAAGGGCCCTATCTGGAAGTTTCATTAGAGCTGTTGGGAAAGAGGTGCTTCTTTTTCTTGGATTTTGCAAGATGATAGTAGCCTTAAGCTGTTGGTGGCCATTGTGTGACTTCATGGAGAAGTCCACCTGAGAATGAATTCTGTGCAAAGTAAATGAGAGAGAGAGAGAGAGACAGAGACAGAGCAGAGACAGAGACAGAGACAGAGACAGGGAGAAGGGGTGAAGGAGGGAAGGAGATTAAGATGAGCCAATGGATCCCTCTATCCAGTTCTTGGTCTTTTCAGTTGCCCTAGTTCATAGATTCCCTCATTGTGTGCTTAAGTCAATTTTAATTGGGTTCTGTCACTTTCACCCAGTTCAGTTCAGTTTAGTTCAGTCGCTCAGTCGTGTCTGACTCTTTGCGACCCCATGAATCGCAGCACGCCAAGCCTCCCTGTCCATCACCACCTCCCGGAGTTCACTCAGACTCACGTCCATCGAGTCCGTGATGTCATCCAGCCATCTCATCCTCTGTCGTCCCCTTCTTCTCCTGCCCCCAATCCCTCCCAGCATCAAAGTCTTTTCCAATGAGTCAGTTCTTTGCATGAGGTGGCCACAGTACTGGAGTTTCAGCTTTAACATCGTTCCTTCCAAAGAACACCCAGGGCTGATCTCCTTCAGAATGGACTGGTTGGATCTCCTTGCAGTCCAAGGGACTCTCAAGAGTCTTCTCCAACACCACAGTTCAAAAGCATCACACTTAACACATCTGATTTAAACTTTTAATGTTGCTGATAAATAAGACTGGAAACTTAAGCCTTCCTCTCAATGCAAATGTTTATATGGTGAGTCGGAGTCAAAAAAAAAAAATCAAAGACAAAATCTTGAAAAATAGGAATCAGTGATAGACTGGAAAGAATATCAGACCAGGAGTCATAAAACCTGGTTTCTAATCCTGGGAGGTTCACTCAGCTGTGTGACTTTGTAAAATTAATGCTGCTCTGAAAGAAGTAATGTGTACATATGTGCTTTGAAAGTTCCATTGAGGTCAAATAATTATTAGAGTTTCTCCTTAAACTTCTTACATGTTTACAATGGTACATTTTCAGTTAATTTAGTGGTGGAGATAGAGAAGGAGATGCATCTCAGTTTCTTATGTACCACTCTTTGATCTGGGTGATAGAATACTTTAAAGATACATTTAAAAATACATCTTAAGAGAATGGAAAGGCAAGTCACAAACTTTATTTTTAAAAGTAAAATATTTTTATTTTATAAACATATATCTGATAAAATATCTGAAAAATATTTTTAAAACATATATCTGATAAAAGATGTGTGTCCAAAATGTGCAGAGAACTCTTATAATTCAGAAATGAACTGAGTTTAAAAATGGGTAAAAGATGTGAACAGACACCTCACCAAAGAAGTTATACAGATAGAAAATAAGTGAATGAAAGATGTTCAACATCATAAGTCATTAGACAGTTGCCTAGGTGTTAGATTGACTAAACTGTAAAACAGAGGTCTCCAGCCTCCATACCACAGACCAGTACCAGTCTGTAGCCTGTTAGGAATGGGGCCACACAACAGGAAGTGAGTGGTTGTCTTCCACGAAACCAGTCCCTGGTGCCCAAAAGGTTGGGGACTACTGCTCTAAAATATTGGCAACACTAAATCCTGGGGAGGAGCAACACAAACTCTCATTCATTGATGGTGGGAATACACAATGGTACAGCCACTTTGGAAGACAGTTACCTGTTTTTTGTAAAGCTAAACATAGGCTTATCATATGATCCACCTGTCACTCTCCTAGGTATTTATCTAAATGAATTGGAAATTTATGTCCACACAGAAACCTGCATATGGATGTTTATAACAGCTTTACTCATAATTGCCAAAATTTGGACACGTTCATGATGTCCTTCAATAGGTGAATGTTTGAACAAACTATGGTACATCCTCATTGTTCATTGATGAAATGAATCTGAAAAAGAATGGATATATGTATATATATGACTGAAGCACTTTGCTATACACCTGAAAATAACATTGTGAATCAACTATACCCCAATATAAAATAAAAATTCAATTAAAAAATGAGCTATCTGGTTTCAAAAAAAAATGAAAGAAGCTTAAATACATATTGCTAAGTTTAAAAAACCCATTTGAAAAGCTGCATACTGTGTGACTCCAACTTCATGACATTCTGGAAAAGGCAAAATTATAAAAACAATAAAAAGATTGGTGGTTGCCAGGGAGGAGAGGGTAAATAGGTGAAGCATAGTGGGGTTTAGGGCAGTGAATCTATTCTGTATCATACCATAATGGTGGATACATGACCTTATGCATTTAAGAGTACTCACAGAACAGTAGAACACAAAGAGTGAACCCTCAGTTAAATACACTTTCGTTAGTAACAATATATCAGTCTTGGCTCATCCATTGTAACAAGCATGCCACAGTTAGTTCAGTTCAGTTCAGTCCAGTTGCTCAGTCATGTCTGACTCTTTGCAACCCAATGAATTGCAGCATGCCAGGCCTCCCTGTCCATCACCAACTCCCACTCAAGCTCATGTCCATCAAGTCGGTGATGCCATCCAGCCGTCTCATTCTCTGTTGTCCCCTTCTCCTCCTGCCCCCAATCCCTCCCAGCATCAGAGTCTTTTCCAATGAGTCAATTCTTTGCATGAGGTGGCCAAAGTACTGGAGTTTCAGCTTTAGCATCATTCCTTCCAAAGAACACCCAGGACTGATCTCATTTTGAATGGATTGGTTGGATCTCCTTGCAGTCCAAGGGACTCGCAAGAGTCTTCTCCAACACCACAGTTCAAAAGCATCAGTTCTTTGGCGCTCAGCTTTCTTCACAGTCCAACTCTCACATCCATACATGACTACTGGAAAAACCATAGCCTTGACTAGACAGACCTTTGTTGGCAAAGTAATGTCTCTGCTTTTGAATATGCTATCTAGGTTGGTCATAACTGTTCTTCCAAGGAGTAAGCGTCTTTTAATTTCATGGCTGCAGTCACCATCTGCAGTGATTTTGGAGCCCCCCAAAATAGTCTGACAGTTTCCACTGTTTCCCTGTCTATTTCCCATGAAGTGATGGGACCAGATGCCATGATCTTAGTTTTCTGAATGTTGAGTAATGCAATGCAATTAATACTCAGGGACAGACTAATACTCAGGGACAGACTTCCCTGGTGGTCCAGTAGCTAAGACTCTGCACTGCCAGTGCAGGAGGCCCAGGTTTGATCCCTGGTCAGGGAACTAGATCCCACATATTGCAACTAAGAGTTTGCATGCTGCCGCTATTTATAAAAAATACCACGTGCCACAATTAAAAAAGAAAAAGAACCTGCATGCTGCAACAAAAACCAAAGATTTTGCATGCCTGAAAATAAGCCAGTGTAGCCAAATAAATAAATAAATAAAAATAAAACAAAAAATGGGGGAAATTGTACGGGAAGGGAAAGTTGGCATACCGGAGTTCTCTAGCTTTCTGTTCAAGTTTTCTGTAAACTTAAAGCTGCTCCAAAATAAAGACAATTAACTTAAAAAAAGTTGCATCTCCTCCTAACTCCTTCTTGTAAACCCAGAGTTCTTTGGAGAACATCATGACTACTTGAGATGGGATCTGGAAAGACAACATCCTGCTCTTGAATCCTGGGAGCTCCAAGAGGAAGTTGGATCAGAATCTCATTAACACTGGAAACCAAGAAAATCTGGATGTGTGATTCAGAGTGAAAGAGAAGCAAGTGACTCAGAATGCCAGATAGGGAAAAAAGTCTATTTACATACTCGATGAATTTCTATTGAGTGCCGGCTATATGTCAGAAACTGATTTAAAGGCTTAAGAGACAACAGTAAACAGATGAATTCCCTGTCTTTGTGGGGCTCGTGTTCCAGTGCGGGGAAATAAAAAATAAATATGTAAATGATGTTAATCTATAGTAGATCATCAGATGGCAATACATCCTATGGAGATGAATATACCAAGTGGAGAGTATGGCAGAAACTTTTAACTATTCCACAGAATTCATTCCCCTTTTCATTTTTTAGAAAAAGAACCCCTAGCTCAGCTTTTAACTGATAACATGGCCATGGCATTACAGTCTGCATTTCCCCTGCCTTCATTTTGCACCTGGATATATAGTGCTGTGACCAAGTTCAGTTCAGTGGGGTATGAGTGGAAGTGTTTTGTGTAACTTTCAGGTCATTAACTGAAGGATAAAGCCACTTTCCTCATATCCTCTCTTTCTCCTTCCAGCTGGCTAGGAGATGACACTGACTGGATCATCCTTGGAAGCCAACTATGGAAGATGACAGAGCACCCAGATTTAGAGTGCTCAATTACTGACTATTACACAAGAAGGAAGTAAACTAACATAAGCCACTTTGGGTTTAGATCTCATTTCTGGGTCAGGAAGACCTGTCGGGCTACTTACTCCAGTATTCTTGGTCTTCCCTGGTGGCTCAGCTGGTAAAGAATCCGCCTGCAATGTAGGAGACCTGGGTTCAATCCCTGGTTGGGAAGATCCCCTGGAGAAGGAAATGGCTACCCACTCCAGTATTCTGGCCTGGAGAATTCCATAGACTGCATAGTCCATGGAGTCGCAAAGAGTCGGAGATGACTGAGCAACTTTCACTTTCACTTTCATTGCCACTTAGCTAATACTTAATTTGGAGAGCACCAGAGCAAAGTGGGGAGGATTTGCAATGTTATATAAGGTAATCGGGGAAACAGAAGCATGAAGGAAATAGAGGGAGGGAACCATGGACATGAAGACAATTCCAGGCAGAAGAACAACAAGTGCAAAGGCCCTGAGGCAGTATTGAGCTTCAGTCTGGTCCAGGAATAGCCAGAGGTCTAGCATGTCAGGAACACAGCAAGTAGGAGAGGAAGTCAGAGGGTTGAGGAGCAAGCAGATCGCATATAGTGAGTTATAGATCATACTAGGAGATTGCTGAAATGGCCTCTTAGAAAGAGTGGCCAAGGTCCAAGGGCAAGGACAATGAAAGAAGGCCCATGGAAGAGGAAATCACCGGATGTCTCATAGGAGCAGTGAAAGAAGACTGCTGTGCATTTCTCGATCAGCTATAAGTTGATTTATGCTTATATTCATGGGGAATTATAGAGACAAAGACATTATGATTTCAATATATACTCTTGGATGTATTCTATTAAACAGATACTGTATTTGTAATCAAATGCTGTCTGGGCAGGTGCGTTTTCCAGAGATTCAGTGGGGATTTAATCTAAGTGATGAGTAATCTTCCACCAAGAATAACCACAACCCAATGCCCAGGAACATCTTTGTCACAAGAGCTATGCAGTCACATTGTTACAGGCATTCCCCATTTTACAGGCTAGGGTAACCCAGAGAAAGCAAATGACTCATTTGAGATGACACAGGAAATTAATGGCAGAATTGGGAACTAGAATCCAGGTTTCCTGACCCCCAATTTAATACGCTTCCCATTACAATTAACTTTACTTCATGCTAACTACAAAAGGTGATGGTGGATATTTCTAGTCACAAAACAATCCTAATGACATTTGCCACTGGATTTGGCAGTATTCTTGCTTGAAAAATCCCATGGATGGAGGAGCCTGCTGGGCTTGGCGGGCTACAGTCCATAGGGTCGCAAAGAGTTGGATACGACTGAACGATTTAACAACACTTTGGCTGAGGAATCCATTATTTTGTCAGCAACAGATTTTCTTCCTCTAATGATTCTTTGTCCAAAGCACTGTGGAATGAAAAATTGCCTTGATTGCACACAGTTAGATAATCTTGATGGAGATAGTGTTAATAAGGCCTTTTGTTTATAAAGGACTTGAAGATTTGTAAAGAATTTAACATCTGTCAACTCCTCTGATCCTTACAGCATCCCTGCAAGGTAAACAGGGTAGATATAAATTCTGTCACATTACAGATGAAATAAAATAATCCCAGAGATGAGAAGTGACTCAGCTGAGGTCACGCATCTCTAACTGATGATGCCAGATTTTCTCGCTCCAGGTTCAAAAGACTTCTTGCAACATGTATCCACCCAGATGATTAATAGCTAATACTTTACAGCTCTTGCTATGAATCAGGTACTCTTCTGTGTTTTGCATATTATGACTCATTTACTTGTCTTACAAGGTAAATTCTATTATTATTCCCATTAGTGATGGGAAAACTGAGACTGAGTTACTTACCCAAAGTCACAGTTTCATAAAGCAGTCAGAGCTGGAACCCAAATATATGTAGACTGTATCCAGAACCTGTGCTTTTGGCCACTGTACTGTGCTGCCTCTCCAGTTACGACTCTGAAGCAATTTTATGATTCAGGTAGTTCATGGGCATACATCAGGAGTCTGTGAGATGAAATTAAGATACCTCATAGTTCAAGTGACTGTCCTAAGCCCTTCTTTAATGTGAATGGTCTCTTGATCATTATCTACTTATATGATAGATGTAATAAAGATTTGATTTGTAGACCATTCTTCTGGGTGGGATGGAAGAAAACTTGTGCATAACAATAGCTATTTTGGCATCAGTGTTGAAAAGTTTTTACAGATAGTGAACCGCATATATTCTGCAAAAGAATGAGTGCTGAGAAGTCATTGCTTCACTCTCTTTTTCTTTAATTCATTAGTAATATGAAGGAGTAGAGAAGAATATAGACAAGTACAGAAGTCTATTCAATAGAATACAGCGGAAGTAGCATGTGACAGTTCTGAACCTAGGTCTTGCACTGTTCCAGGCTCTCTCAGGCCTCTAGCAGGGCAATCAGAAAGCCCAAGCTAGCCTTTTGGGTGATGAGAGACTACATGAAGAAAGCCTTGTAGCCAAGTCATCTAAAGCCAAGGCCATGAATGCATACATGCTAAGTTGCTTCAGCCGTGTCTGACTCTTTCCAACCCTGTGGACTGTAATCTGTCAGGCTTCTTTGTCCATTGGCTTCTCCAGGCAAGAATACTAGAGTGGGTTGCCATGCCTTCCTCTAAGGGATCTTCCTGACCCAGGGATTGAACTTGCATCTTTTATTTCTCCTGTATTGGCAGGTGGGTTCTTTACCATTAGTGCCAACTGGGAAGCCAAGGTCATGCATAGTATTCATTAGTCTTTTGATAGCACTACTTTACTTTTCTTTTAGGAAACCCCCTCTTTATTTATTCTCAATCCATGTGTTTTTATCACCAGCCCATCTCCTATCTCCAGGTTAGATGAAAGTGATCCAGACCCAGGCACAGTGCATCACCCTAAAAAAACAAAGTGGTTGATCAGGGGTAGGTGTGTGATCCTAGTCAGTCCAGTGAAAGTTGTCTCTCATATGTTTACCTGAACTATTAGAATATAGGCGTTCCTGGTGGCTCAAGCCATGAAGAGTGTGTCTGCAATGCAGGAGACCCAGGTTTGATCCCTGGGTCGGGAAGGTCCCCTGGAGAAGGAAATTGCAACCCCCTCCAGTACTCTTGTCTGGAAAATCCCATGGACGGAGGAGCCTGGTGAGCTACAGCCCTTGGAGTCACAAAGAGTCAGACACGACTGACACACACACACATTAGAAAACAGAAACTCTGTTTCTACTTAACTAATAGAATATAACCTAGAGGCTGCTGGTGGCCATCCTGACCCATGAGGGAATATTTGCGTGAAAATGAAACTAAGACAGATAAAAGTAGAGCCAAGAGTGGAGAGAATCAAGTTCCCAGTGACAAACTAGGGCATCTAGATCTAGCTGTGTCTACTCTTGGACTTTTAAATAATGTGTGTGCATGCTCAGTCACGTCTGACTCTTTGTGACCTGACCCCATTGACTGCAGCTCGCCAGGCTTCTCTGTCCATGGGGTTTTCCAGGCAAGAAGACTGGAGTGGGTTGCCATGCCCTTCTCCAGGGGATCTTCCTGACGCAGGGGTTGAACCCATGTCTCCTGTGTCTCCTGCATTGATAGGTGGATCCTTTACCACTGAACCACTTGCGAAGCCCATATGAACCAATAAATTCCCTGGTGTGTTTAAGCAAATCTTAGTCAGATTTCTGTCACTTGCAACCTAGATTAATTTTCCTGATTAACTGTTCTGGTTAATACTGGCATAATTCATACACTAGACTTTCTGCTTTGCCTGAAAGCAAACTGTGTCAGTTAACTATTGACACAAGAAAGCTGCATAAAAAACAGCCACAGTGGCATGCAACAAGCCTATGGCTGGATGGTTCTCATGTTCTGGGTTGGTTGTGGCTGATCTTGGCTGGGCTCGTTGGTGCTGGTGGTCTGCTGACCAGTTAGGGGCTGGCTGATCTAGCATGGCCTTGGCTTGGATGACTTGGCTACATACCTCTGCTTCATGTGGTCTCTCTTCATCAAGCAAGCCAGCTAGCTTGGGCTTGACTCATGGCCAAGAAGAGGCCTGAGAGAGCCTGAAAGAATACAAGACCTAGGCTCAGGACTTGACACACCACTGTCACCTTACTCTGTTTGGCAAAGCAAGTCTCAAGAATAGCCCATATTCAGTGGGTGGGGAAATAGCTCATCTCTTGATGGAAAGAGCTACAAATTCCCATTGCAAAGGGCGAAGCTACAAGGAAGAGCCAAGGATTACAGCCATTTTTGCAGTCAGTCACCACACTCATCCTTGTTACATTTGATGCAATGATAGTAGAGAGATACGGAGAAGGCAATGGCAACCCACTCCAGTGTGCTTGCCTGGAAAATCCCAGGGACGGAGGAGTCTGGTAGGCTGCCGTCTATGGGGTCGCAGAGAGTCAGACACAACTGAAGCCACTTAGCGGCAGCAGCAGCAGTAAAGAGATAAATAAATGGGGACTGGCACTTACCAGTTGCTCACCAAAGGTAGCATGTTCTTTCAGTACAGGAGATTATGCTCCCCTGTCCTAACTTCACTCATTTAGCATGTGTGATTTTTCTGTAAGTTGGAAATAGATACAGAAACTGTATTCTGAAAGAGATTTTGAAGGTCATCTGGCCTAACGACATTTTTCAGAAGAGACAGACTCCAAAGTTAGGGAACTTCCTGAGGGTCCTGCAGGGCAGATGTAGACCCTTATCTGGTGACAGCGGCAGGCTTTCCATCATCTTGTGCTGTTCCCTTCCCCAAGACCGTACAAGCGTGAACTCTGGAGTCAGTCAGCATGCGTTCTAATCCTGGCCTTATTACTTATGAGCTTTAAGACTGGACAAATTATTTAACCCCTCACTGGATGATGGCAGTAGCGTGCACCACATAGGGTTGTCACGAGGGTTCAATGAGAGAAGGTAAATAAAACACATTGTTCTTCAGTCACCCAGTCATGTCTGACACTTTGCGACCCTATGGACTGCAGCATACCAGGCCTCCCTGTCCCTCACCATCTCCCAGAGTTTCCCCAATTCGAATCTATTGTGTTGGTAATGCCATCCAGCTATCTCATCCTCTGATGCCCTCTTCTTCTGCCCTCAATCTTTCCCAGCATCAGGGACTTTTCCAATGAGCTGTTCTCATCAGGTGACCAAAATACTGGAGCTTCAGCTTTAGCATCAGTCCTTCCAATGAGTATGTAGGGTTGCTCTCCTTGCTGTCCAAGGGACCCCCAGGAGTCTTCTTGAGCACCACAGTTCGAAGGCATCAATTCGTCAGTGCTTTACCTTCTTTATGGTCCAGCTCTCACAGCTGTATGTGACCACTGGGAAGACCAAAGCCTTGACTACACGGACCTTTGTGGGCAGAGTGATGTCTCTGCTTTTCAACACACTGTCTAGGTTTGTCGTAGCTTTCCTGCCAAGATGGTAGCAGATCTCTGGCTCTGAGGCAATGAAGTTGAAAGTTAGGATCCCCCTGAATTTTGCTTCTCAAGTCTTTCTGCCAGTTCCGTGAACACACAGTTTCCTGTATTAAATACCCTTCTGCTTGAAATATCTAGAGTGATATCTGTTTTACCTATAGGAATCCACATGATACAAACTTCAAATTCTGGACTCTGAACTGTCGTCTCTCACATTTGTTAACCTTATTATTTTCCACTTTTTTCATGTTCCTGGCCTGCTGGCTCACAGCCTATCCTCTTGCCCACACACCTAGCATACCCTTAGGAAAAGAGCTCTGCTTCTTATTGCTGAGAAAAAAGAAGGTGTTAGGTATGACCTCCTTCAGCTATTCTGTCTATCCACTTGGAACTGTAGATACCCTTTTTGTTTCCTTCTGCTCCATCTGTACTTCTGGGGTAAAAAAAGGATAAGACTTTCGTGTGGTACATGGCACCTTTTATTTACCATTTTAACCTAATTTTCTGCCATTTTCATATGTGCCTATAACTAACTATGGTAGACTGACTGCACTGAAAAATAAAAAAGATGGAAATGTTTCTGTAACAAAAGACCCAAAAATCTGTAGTAGCTCAAACACAGTAAAAGTTTATTTCTTGCTCAAATAACAGTGCTGGGCACATGAATAATCAATGGGACAAGCCCTCCTCTATTTAGGGACCCAAATTGATGGAGACCCAACCATTTTCAAGATGTGCTTTTCAATGTCACCTTTCCAGACATCCAGGAGGGGAAAAGCATATGAGGGATATATATACGGAGTTTTTTGTGGGTCATGTCTATAAATGTCTTTTCTATTCCCATTCCATTAGCTAGAATTCAGTCACATGGCTACACCTTATTGCAAAGGAGGTTGGGAAATGTAGTCTAGCTATGTGAAAGCTGAGTGCTGAATAATTGATGTTTTTGAATTGTGGTGTTGGAGAAGACTCTTGAAAGTCCCTTGGACTGCAAGGAGATCAAACCAGTCAATCTTAAAGGAAATCAGTCCTGAATATTCATTGAAAGGACTGATGTTGAAGCTCCAATACTTTGGCCACCTGATGTGAAGAACTGACTCACTGGAAAAGACCCTGATGCTGGGAAAGATTGAAGGCAGGAGAAGAAGGGGACAACAGAGAATGAGATGGTTGGATGGCATCACTGATTCGATGGACATGAGTTTGAGCAGGCTCTGGGAGTTAGTGATGGACAGGGAAGCCTGAGGTACTTCAGTCCATAGGGTCACAAAGAATCAGACATGACTGAACCAATGAACTGTGTGTCCAGGAAGAAGGAAAAAAATGGATTTTGATGAATATCAGTTTGTGCCATTAAGGCTTAAACCTTGGAAAACTTAATTTTTCAACTGTTCAACTTTGTCTCTTCTAAATTAAGGATAATAAAAGTATCTCTTTAGGGCTGTTGTAAGAATTAAATGTATTATACTATAATTCTTAGAATAGGGCCGGCACATAGGCAGCATCCATCCATAACCATCAATGTTACCTGTTGTCATTGTTATCATCATCACCATCCTTAGAGACTCAGCTTAAATATTACTTCCTAAGTAAAGCCTTGGTTCTCCCCTTCTTCTCCTGCCCATTTCTTGCCCAGAGTTACATTGTATTATAACTGTTTTATGATTGGTGCCTCCCCTACATGCTTCTTGAGGGCAAGAAGTGTGTTTAGTTCTTTTTATATCTCAAGTATCTAGCATAGTCCCTGGGGTATGATAGACATTCACTAATATTTATTGAAGGAGGAAAAGGGGAAGGGGAGAAAGGGAAAAAAGGGAGAAGGAGGGAGAAAGGGAAGGAGGGAGGGAATAACGAAGAAAGGAAGGAAAACCATGCAAGGGTCAACATCTTGCCAAAGGTAGATTTATGAAAGGGCAGCCTGATACACTGCATAGCGGCTTTAGCTGCTACCATATCCCAGATCCCAGTGACTCTGAGCTCCTGCCAGCTCAGGGTCCAAGCTTCACACCCTGTGCTGGCTGCCCTGTGAACCACCTCTCGTTCTCTCAGCCCAGCTTTATTCCAGCCATTGCTGCAGCCCTCAGGCTGCCAGAGGTATGAGCCTACCGTCCCTCGCCTCAGATGTTTGCATCTCATTCTGCCCTGGGCCTGCTGTCCGTTTCTTTCTTGGACACCCGCAGAAATGTGTTTTGACTTTCACATATGCAAACAACGCAAGTGTGAGGGAGGTGGCATCTTGTGAGGCAACTTAATCATCGAAGGACAGGAGCTGGTGGATAAATGTTCCTTTTTTCCAGCTCTTGGGCAGTTGATTCTGGTAGGGTGACCAACTTGTTCTGATTTCCCTAGCACTTTTCTGGTTTTTACTCTGAGAGTCCCATGTGGCAGGAACCCCCTAATTCTGAAAGGAATTCTACAACACTCTTCATGAGGTTCCAGTGGGGATCAAGTCCCAGGTGCCCAGAGCTCAGTAACACACCAGGACTGCCTTTCTCTACTTCGATGCAAGCCCTGTCTCAGTCTCTGCTTTCTGTTGGTGTTTGAATTGGGCAGCCCTGAGCTTCCCTGTGTAGTGATGTGTTCCCAGCTCTAGAAAAGTAAACAGGGCAGTGCCAGAGGAAATGAGTCAGGGCCCCAAACAGCCAAATTATCACTTTCCTGATGTTGCTACAAAATTAATCTGGAAGAGATGGTATCATTTAAAGATATCCTGAAACAAAAGCAAAAAACCTATTCATTCAGTAAAAAAAAAAAAAAAAGGAAAAAGAGATTATCATGAAATGTTTATTAATTGTGCAAACAGCAGGGTGTTGGAGAGAATATCAGAAGACTTGGCTTTCCTTTTTTTTTATATTTTTTATTTATTTGGCTGCATTGGGTCTTAGTTGCAGCCTGCTAGATATTTGTTTCATCATTCAGGACCTTTTTTTGTGGCACATGGGCATAGTTACCCTGCAGCATGTGGGATCTTAGTTCACCAGCCAGGGATCCAACCTGCATCCCCTGCACTGCAAGGCAGATTCTTAATCACCAGACCACCAGCGAAGTCCTGGGAGATTTAGCTTTCAGCCCCACTTGAAGCCCCACCTTGTGGCTCAGATGGTAAAGAGTCTGCCTGCAGTGCAGAAGACCCAGGTTCAATCCCTGAGTTGGGAAGATCCCCTGGAGAAGGAAATGGCAACCTACTCCAGTGATCTTGCCTGGAAAATCCCATGGATGGAGGAGCCTGGCAGGTACAGTCCATGGGGTTGCAAAAAGTTGGACAGGACTAAGCGACTTCACTTTTACTTTCTAGCATCATAATCCTACATGACCTTTGTTGCTTTTCTTCTCCTTGGGCCTCAGTTCCCCATCTATAAAATGAGGATGCTGGACTTATCCCTTTTTGCTTTTACCAGTTGTCCTGTCCTTGGCTGTTGCAGTTACTCTTGGGGTTCTGTGGGGAGGACAGAGGCTCCAGGGATGTCAATAGGTCAAACAAATAGAGAAGGGGACAGGAGCCGAGGTTCATACCTGCATCAATAGTTGAGTACCTGTTGCAGAAAGACTATGTAAATGGATCACGGTGAATGGTGAAGTTCCCCTAATGAGTGTCCCTAAAGTTCTGCAGCCATAATAGTAAAAGACACTTACTCCTTGGAAGAAAAGTTATGACCAACTTAGATAGCGTATTCAAAAGCAGAGACATTACTTTGCCAACAAAGGTCCGTCTAGTCAAGGCTATGGTTTTTCCAGTGGTCATGTATGGATGTGAGAGTTGGACTGTGAAGAAATCTGAGCACCGAAGAATTGATGCATTTGAACTGTGATGTTGGAGAAGACTCTTGAGAGTCCCTTGGACTGCAAGGAGATTCAACCAATCCATTCTGAAGGAGATCAGCCCTGGGATTTCTTTGGAAGGAATGTTGCTAAAGCTGAAGCTCCAGTACTTTGGCCACCTCATGAGAAGAGTTGACTCATTGGAAAAGACTCTGATGCTGGGAGGGATTGCGGGCAGGAGGAGAAGGGGCCGACAGAGGATGAGATGGCTGGATGGCATCACTGACTCGATGGATGTGAGTCTGAGTGAACTCTGGGAGGTGGTGATGGACAGGGAGGCCTGGCGTGCTGCGATTCATGGGGTCGCAAAGAATCGGACACGACTGAGCGACTGAACTGAACTGAATGTTCTTAAGATTTATCAATTAATCAAAAACCCTCTACCTACCTAGACAAGATTTCAGGGCCAAGAAGATTTGCCTTTAACTTTTTTTTTTTTTTTCGGCCATATCTCTTAGCACGAGGGATCTTAAGTTCCCCAACAAGGGATGGAGCCCGTGTCCCCTGCAGTGGAAGTGCAGAGTGTTAGCAACTGGACCATCCAGGGAACTCCCTTCCTTTAACTTTTAAGAAAGATCTTCATAAAAACTGAACAGCTTGAGGCCATGACCTTGATAGCCAGATGGAAATTGGTGTGCTAGAGTACCTTGTACCTACTTGTAAGAGGTGATTGTGAAATATTCAGGAATTCTGTGAGCCTAACAACCATTGGTAGTTTGAAACCAGTCTTGGGAAGAGCACTGACACCATAGAAATTGGCTGATGCTAAAACTGGGGCTCTCTCTGCCCCCTGAGTTGTTTTACCAGCCCTTCACTGCATCCAGCTTTGATCACTGTTAGCTTCTTATCCAGGATTGTGTTTTTTTTTTTCTCCTGTGTGTCTTTTTTTTTTTTTTTTGGATTGTGGATACAGTGATTAGAGTCATTAAAACCTGTCTTTCTCTCTCCCTTCACAGAGGTTTTCTTTATAGATTCTGTGAATTTGAAAGATGCAAATCCCTACAGAGCTGTCTGGCAGGATTCCATACCCCCAAGTCCTGCAGATCCTGGCAGGGCCCAGCTCTGCCTGTGCTCCTCAGAACCACATCAGGGTGTCATGGTGCTGCTTCAAGAGTGTTTGTCCTCATGTATTGCCTCTTTGGGGGCTTTGGGCAATTCTTGAAGGACTTTGAAAGCTTGATTGGCATCCTGGTTGTGCCACTTTGAACTCTGAAAGTTTGGTTGGCATCCTGGTTGTGCTACTTGGTAACTCTGTGACTGGGCAAGTTACCTAACCTCACTGAACTTCCTTATATGGAGACTGAAAATGCCTACTTGAGTTTAACTTCTGGGCTTAACTAGAAGCTAAGGAAGTTTAAGCGTTAAGGTACCTCACTTGTGTGAGCCTCTCATGGAGGAGCCTTAGGCATGTTGTCATTCTTTTTAATATTTATTTGTTTGTCTGCACCTGGTCTTAGTTGCGGCATGCAGGATCTTCTACCTTCGATGTGGCATGCCAGCTCTTTAGTTGCCACATGTAGAGTATTTTAGTTGCAGCATGTGAGCTCTTAGATGTGGCCTGTGGGATCTAGTTCCCTGACCAGGGATTGGACCCAGGCCCTCTGCACTGGGAGCACAGAGTATTAACCCTGGGCCTCCAGGGAAGTGCCTGCATGTTCCATTTTAATCTCGTCATCTAAACCCAACCCATCACCCCTACCACAAAGTGCATCATCTTCAGAGATTCACACAACTTGGATCAGCTACTGCTCGTGGAAATGAATCAGGCAACACAGGTAAAAGGCTTCACCCAGGGTCTGACCCATTGGAAGAGCTTCATTAACAGTCCCTATCGTAATGCAGATGCTTTCCCTCTATCACCACACATCCCATGTCATTTTTCTCCTGTCCCGAAATGTCAGCACTCGTCCACATTCTGTTCGTAGTTTGCTTCTACTCCACCCACCACACTGGCTTCTTGCCAGTTACTTGCCACTTGGCCAAACTTATTCCAAGAGGTGCAACATGCAGTGCCTCACTGCCGCGATTGTAATGGTGAGAAAACAATGTTTAGCAATCACGTTCTTCATCTCCTTGCTATGTGATAGCAAGGAGAAACCATAAGTGAATTGCCCGAGGCTCCTTGGTGTGATGGGGAATCAAAGACATATTAATACTTAACAAAACATCCAACAGGACAGGAAAACAAAGGGCAATTGAGGCAAGGCTCTGATGCTCTGCCAGTTGTTAAAATAAGAGGCTGATTGTCAGTCCACCATGAGGTAGAGAGCTTCCCTTAAGAGCATAAGTATCTCAGAATTATCAAAAGGCTCTAAGTCCCCATAATGATGGGTTTTTATCACAGGTAGAGGGAAGGTAAACCACATTTAGTGCATTTGGCACTGCAGGTGTAACAAGAATTTCAGAGCCATGTCTTTACTCATGGTGAGTTAGGGAGTGGTTGGTGTGCCTATGAGCCCGACGTGCACTCCTTCCCTGAGCTGGAAGAAGGGACCTTGAGTCAGATGAAACTTAGGTGCAGCCATTACTGACAGACTGTTGTTTGCAAGGCACCTGGAGGGGTGCTTTCTATTACACAGTGTTGAAAGCTGTCTAGTCAGGCAGAGAGAGTGAGGCCATTGGGATCAGATGAATCTGATTTAATCCGGCACTGCTTTGTGTTGTTATATGATTTAGACTGTTTCTGCAACCTCTGATCCTCAAGTTTCCTCATCTGTAAAATGGGGAAAATACCACTCACCTTGAAAGATTGCTAAGTTTGTAATAAATGTTCATTTTCTTACCCCCTTCTGAAAGTATAGAATCCAAGTGCAATTTTGGTATTCTCACAATCTGTTCATGTAGCTTTTCTGAGTCTTTTATTATGTTAGTAGTTGAAACATTTTGTCCTGTTATATTTTTGTGGCACAAGAATTAGAATATTTAGATGAGTATGATAAAGAATCTACCTGCATGCAGGAGACCTGGGTTTGATCCCTAGGCTGGAAGATCCTTTGAAGGAGGAAATGGCAGCCCACTGCAGTATTGTTGCCTGAGAAGTCCCATGGACAGAGGAGCCTGGCAGGCAACAGCCAATTGGGTTGCAAAGAGTCAGACATGACTCAGCAACTAACACTTTCACTTTCTTTCAAAAGAGATTACACATAATTCCAACATGAAGTTATAGCTTCTGTTAAAACCCTTGGAGGTAACCTTCCAGAATATTTTTATGCATATAAATACTTGTATTATTGAAATTTAATTATATAATGCATATTATTCTATAACCTGCTTTTTTAAAAAAGACGATAGATCTTATTTATAGGAATCCTTGGGGAAAATCTCTTCCCTGACAAGCCAGGTAACAACTCTTCCTTGTCATGGGAAACAGTTGAGATTAACACACTATTACAATTGTCTACCGTTATTAAATAAGTTATAGTAAAACTTCAGTGCCTTTTTCCCAGAGAAATGCCTTCCCAGAGAAAGGCCATACAGCTGCTATAATGAAAGAAAACAAGTGACATTTACAAATCCCATTGCTGAAACTCCTTGGTTTAGAAATCATGCTGGTTTTTTTTTTTTTTTAACAATTTTATAAAAACTAGAAAGAAACTTATCCCTTTGTATTCAAAACAAGGCAAAAAGAGATTTGTAATTGGATATTGTCCTTGATCAGGCTGCTATATCAAAATACCATGAACTGGGAAGCTTAAACAATGGACATTTATTTTCTCACAGTTCTGGGGAATGGAGGTCTGAGATTAGAGGACCAGCAGATCTGGTTCCCAATAAGAATGTCACTCCTGTCTTGCAGATGCCCAGCTGCCTTTCAGCTGCAGCCCTGCATGGTGGAGAGAGAGAGTGCTCTGGTGTATTCTTCTGCCTATAAGGACATTAATCTTAACTGTGGGGCTCTACTCTCATGACACTCTCATGACCTCATCTAAATCTAATTACCTCCAAAGGCCTGCCTCCTAATACCATCACACTGAGAGTGAGGGCTTCAACATGTGGATGATGGGTAAGGGTAGAAACAAGTAGAACAGAACAAATATTGTTACAGGCCCATAACACCTGCCCTAAAGAAGATAATGGACTTCTCTGGTGGCTCAGATGGTAAAAGAATCTGCCTGCAATGCACAAGACCCAGGTTCGATCCCTGGTTCAGAAAAATCCCCTGGAGGAGGGAATGGCAATCCAATCCAGTATTCTTGCCTGGAGAATTCCATGGACAGAGGAGGCTGGCAGGCTACAGTCCGTGGAGTCAGAGTCGCACGTGACTGAGCAACTAACACTTTCACTTTTCTGTAGGGAAAATAGTAAAAGGGAGCAAATTACCTCTACCCTAACACTGTACTGGCACTTAGAATATGCTCCATGTTTGTTAGATTCCTGTTCTGCCCTCGTTCCTCATGACAGTGATACAAAACTTCCACAGGCTTTGGAATCAGACCAGGGTTTGAACACTGGCTTATCATTCAATACTGTCTTTATTTATCATTATCACTGGCTTATTTGAACACTGGCTTATTATTTGGTGGAGCATCTCGAATCCTCATTTTATATTTGAGGATGTCTCTTCCTGGGATAGGGTGACTATCCACTCTTCTTTTAGGGCTCTGGCCCATACCTCAAGGATTTCAGTTCAGTTGAGATGCTCAGTCGTGTCCCACTCTTTGCGACCCCATGAATCTCAGCACGCCAGGCCTCCCTGTTCATCACCATCTCCCGGAGTTCACTCAGACTCACGTCCATTGAGTCCGTGATGCCATCCAGTCATCTCATCCTTGGTCGTCCCCTTCTCCTCCTGCCCCCAATCCCTCCCAGCATCAGAGTTTTTTCCAATGAGTCAACTCTTCTCATGAGGTGGCCAAAGTACTGGAGTTTCAGCTTTAGCATTATTCCTTCCAAAGAAATCCCAGGGCTGATCTCCTTCAGAATGGACTGGTTGGATCTCCTTGCAGTCCAAGGGACTCTCAAGAGTCTTCTTCAACACCACAGTTCAAAAGCATCAATTCTTCAGTGCTCAGCCTTCTTCACAGTCCAATTCTCACATCCATACATGACCACAGGAAAAATCATACCCTTGACTAGACGGACCTTAGTCGGCAAAGTAATGTCTCTGCTTTTGAATATGCTATCTAGGTTGGTCATAACTTTTCTTCCAAGGAGTGAGCGTCTTTTAATTTAATGGCTGCAGTCACCATCTGCAGTGATTTTGGAGCCCCCCAAAATAAAGTTTCTGTATAAATTTGGCATTTCCTGAGCAATAGAAATTTCTTAGACATGTAGTTAACTGCAGCTGCTAAGTCGCTTCAGTCATGTCTGACTCTGTGCGACCCCATAGATGGCAACCCACCAGGTTCCCCCATCCCTGAGATTCTCCAGGCAAGAACACTGGAGTGGGTAGCCATTTCCTTCTCCAATGCATGAAAGTGAAAAGTAAAAGTGAAGTCACTCAGTTGTGTCTGACTCTTAGCAACCCCATGGACTGAAGCCTACTAAGCTCCTCCATCCATGGGATTTTCCAGGCAAAAGAGTACTGGAGTGGGGTGCCATTGCCTTCTCCAGTTATCTGCAGAGAAAATTTTAAATAAATATGCAAAAAACTGAGTTTGCACGTTTTGTTATTTCAACCTCTGTAAAGCTAGTGGAGGTGATGGAATTCCAGTTGAGCTATTTCAAATCCTAAAAGAGGATGCTGTGAAAGTGCTGTACTCAATGTGCCAGTAAATTTGGAAAACTCAGCAGTGGCCACAGAACTGGAAAAGGTTGGTTTTCATTCCAATCGCAAAGAAAGGCAATGCCAAAGAGTGCTCAAACTACCACACAATTGCACTCATTTCACACACAGGTAAAGTAATGTTCAAAATTCTCCAAGCCAGGCTTCAACAATGCCTGAACCGTGAACTTCCAGATGTTCAAGAAAACATCTGGACTTTAGAAAACATCTCTGATTTTAGAAAAGTCAGAGGAATCAGAGATCAAATTGCCAACATACACTGGACCATCGAAAAAGCAAGAGAGTTCCAGAAAAACATCTATTTCTGCTTTATTGACTATGCCAAAGCCCTTGACTGTGTGGATCACCACAAACTATGGAAAATTCTGAAAGAGATGGGAATACCAGACCACCTGACCTGCCTCTTGAGAAATCTGTATGCAGGTCAAGAAGTAACAGTTAGAAATGGACATGGAACAACAGACTGGTTCCAAATAGGAAAAGGAGTATATCAAGGCTGTATATTGTCACCCTGCTTATTTAACTTATATGCAGGGTACATCATGAGAAATGCTGGGCTGGATGAAGCACAAGCTGGAATCAAGATTGCAGGCAGAAATATCAATAACCTTAGATATGCAGATTACACCATCCTTTCGGCAGAAAGCGAAGAAGAACTAAAGAGCCCTTGATGAAAGTGAAAGAGGAGAGTGAAAAAGTTGGCTTAAAGCTCAACATTCAGAAAACTGAATCTGGTCCCCTGGTCCCATCACTTCATGGGAAATAGATGGGGAAACAGTGGAAACAGTGTCAGACTTTATTTTGGGGGGCTCCAAAATACTGCAGATGGTGATTGCAGCCATGAAATTAAAAGACGCTTACTTCTTGGAAGAAAAGTTATGAGCAACCTAGACAGCATATTAAATAGCAGAGACACGACTTTGCCAACAAAGATCCATCTCATTAAGGGTATGGTTTTTCCAGTGGGCATGTATAGATGTGAGAGTTGGACTATGAAGAAAGCTGAGTGCCAAAGAATTGATCCATTTGAACTGTGATGTTGGAGAAGACTCTTGAGAGTCCCTTGGACTGCAAGGAGATCCAACCAGTCCATCCTAAAGGAGATCAGTCCTGAATATTCATTGTAAGGACTGATGTTGAAGCTGAAACTCCAATTCTTCGGCCAATTCTTTGACGTGAAGAGCTGACTCATTGGAAAAGACCCTGATGCTGGGAAAGATTGAAGGCGGGAGGAGACGGGGATGATAGTGGATGAGGTGGTTGGATGGCATCACTGACTCAATGGACATGAGTTTGAGTAAACTCCAGGAGTTTATGATGGACAGGGAGGCCTGGTGTGTTGCAGTCCATGGGGTCGCAAAGAGTCGGGTATGACCAGGCGACTGAACTGAACTGAACTGAAAGTGTCAAGAGATCCTAGACTAGGATCCCTTTCCTACCCCTGTCCCTGAAAGTAGTTTCTAAAGTCCTGCCTGAACAGCAAGCAGCTTTTCCTTCATTGGCATATTCACTAGTTTGAAAATCATTGATACCTGAAATAGTGGTAAAATCAAAAATGTGACCTAACAAAATCAAACTTTGTGAGCTGAAAAATGTGGCCTCAGAGGTCTGAGTGGGTATTTGGAGAGCACTGATGTTCCAGTGGTCAGTGAGAGAAGCAAAGAGGATTAAACCAAGTTTCTGTGCTCACGTCTTTAGTAAAATGAGAGTTGGCATGGTTTTCTTTGGCTCTGAATCCCAGCTGTATCCTGAAAACAAAGTGGAAGCCACTGCCAAAAATAACCTGCTTTTTGTTTGACCATTGCACATAAAGTAACATAATACTTTTTGCAAATGTCACAGGACTTCTAATCTCATATGGGTCTCCTACTGTTTGGGCTGAATATGTCCCTTTAAAATGTATGTGTTAAGTATGTTGAAGTCCCTTAGTATCTCCGAATGTGACTTCATATGGAGAAAGAGTATTTACAGAGGTGACTGAGTCAAAGTGACATCATTAGGACAGACCCTAATCCAATATGACTGATGTTTTTGTAAAAAGTTTGAAAATTTGGGACTTCCCTGGTGCTCCAGTGGTTAAGAATCTTCCTGCCAATGCAGGAGACACAGGTTCGAACCCTAGTCCAGGAAAGATTCCACATGCCACCGAACAACCAAGCCCAGGTGCCACAACTACTGAGCCCATGTGTCCTGGAGCCTTTGTTCCACAACAAGAGAAGCCTCCACAACGAGAATCCTTCACATTGCAGCAAGAGACTAGCCCCCTCTGGCTGCATCTGGAGAAAGCCCATGCTCAGCACCAAAGACCAAGCACAGTTTAAAGAAAAGAAGGGCCATCCCTGCCAACACTTTGATTTTGGACTGCAGCCTCACTCAGTTTTTTAATTTTGTTACAGCAGCCCTAACAGACTAATATATCTGCCTAGATGGACTCTTACCCATTCCCCACAGAGGCAATTATAGACTGTATGGGAAGGGTCTTCTGGTAGCAGGTAATAGAACTAAGTGAAAAGTGAGAGTCTATTGTAATGGCAGATGGTCATCTTAGAAAAGCAAGGGCAGAGGCATGGGATGGGCCTCAGCCAGGGACAAATTGGAACCAGGGACTCATTTGCTGTCAGGGCTGGTCACATCTCTGCCAATGGACTGATTCTGAGCCTCCAGACCTTATAGTAGGACAGACAGATAGATTCTCATACATAGTTGAGGTCCAGTTACTTAAGAACCTCCACGATCTGGGGGAAGGGACATTGGCTCAGCTGCTATTGCTGGTTTAATTTCTGGTGTCCCTGTCTCAGAGCAATCATATATCTAAAACTTTGCCAAAAGCATCCCCTGTAACCATGCAGATTTTGGAGGGAAAGAGTTAGACCAATTAGTTCACTATGGTGTAGTCTCCCAGGGCTGCTGTAACGTATGACCGCAGACAGAAATTCATTCTTTCACAGTTCTAGAGGCTGGAAGTCCAAGATTAAGGTGTCAGAGGGCTCCCGCTCCCTCCAATAGCTCTAAAGAACCCTTCATTACCTCTCCCTAGTTTCTGCTGGTGCCATCAGTGCTGGCATTCCTTGAATTGTAGCTGCAGCACCCTAACCTTTGCCCACGTCTTTACATGCATTCTCCTCTCTGTGTTCAAATTTCCTTCTCCTTATAAGGATGCCAGCCGCTGGATTAGGGCTCACACTAATCAGGTATCACTTAATCTTAACTTGGTTACATCTGTAACAACCACATTTCCAAATACAGTCACATTCACTGGGACTGACGCTTAGGACTCGAACAGATATTTGCAGGGGATGGGTGATGGGTGGGACACAATTCAGCCCACAACCAATCAGTATTCACTACACAGACTGATAACAATTTTACTAGTTCTCTTCCTGCTTTGACTTTGTTTATCCCTGAAGGTTCACCAGGGACCTTCCTGAGTCAACAGCCTAACTTTTTCTACCCCAGATGTGCTGTGCAGCATGTGGGATCTTACCCACATGCTAGTTACCCCACTAAGGGCTGAAACTGTTCCCCAGGCAGTAGAAGCATGGAGTCTTAACCACTCGACCACCAGGGAAGTCCCATATAGTCGAACTTTTCAACTCCTCTGTCTGTATTGTCACTCATCTCTACCTTCCTCCTTCTTATCTTGGAAGAAGTGTATAAACAGGGTTGTCAGATAAAATATAGAACACTTGATTAAATTTGAATTTCAGATAAACAATGAGTAAATTTTTAGTGTTAGAATTTCCCAAATATTGCCTTATGTCTTGAATTTTTATTTGCTAAATCTGGCAGTCCAAGTTATGCTCCTGCTATAAAGATCTGGAAGTTCTTTAGATAAAGTATGGATTTTCCATTTGACCACCACACCAAAATATCTACACCTGACCCACTTTATTTAATTAAGTTATGTACTTGGCACCAGTGGATGTTTCAGTTTGCAGCCCCTATTCTGGAATTAGTGGTCAGTTAGAAGGTTGAAAGTCAGGTGAAAGATGACCAGAGGCTGAACTAAGGCAAAAACACAGAGGTGAAGAGGAGACGGATGGATTTGAGAGCTGGTAGGATGCAGAATAAAGAATTTTGATATCTGTCTGAATGACTCTAGCTTTATAACCCAGGCTACCAAATGAAACTAGTAATTGAAATAGGAATACAGGAAGAAAGGGAATTGTAAGGCAAAGTGGTAGCTTTGTAGTTGGACATGCTGGGTTTGGGATGTTCTTTAGATGGTTGGCTGTGGGGCACTCAGGAAAGAGGTAGGAACTGAAATGTAAATTGAGAGGTGTAAGCATGTGGGTAGTAATTGAGATGTGAAAGTAGTTGAGATTTCCTATAGAGAAACTATAGTATTAGAAAAAAAAACAACCCTATGGAAGACCAAATTTTAAAGTGCACAGTGAAAGGAATCCAGGAAGGAAATAGACAGGGTTAGGAAGTAAATGATTTGGAGTCAGCAGTTTGGGCTGGGTTCTGTGGGGTGGCTATTCTGCTGGCCTCACCTGGGCTTACTGCGTCTGCAGACAGATGCCATCCCGTTAGGTGCTCTGCTTCTGCAAGTGCTCTACAAGCATCTGTCACATTTGATGCTGTGTCACAGTTGCCATTGGTGCATTGGCCAAAGAAAGTCACAGAGCCAACCCAGACTCAAGGGTTGGAGAAACAGATTCCACATCTATGCAGAGGCAGAGATGGAGGGAGGAGAAGAATTTGTGGTCATCTTAACAATCTACAAGATGGTCTTACTGCCTCCGTTTTATATAAGGGATACTGAAGCACAGAGAATTTAAATAACTTGCTTATGCTCACAGGGCTCCAAAGTAGCAGATCCAGAATTTGAACCCAGCGACTTCACTTTCACTTTTCACTTTCATGCATTGGAGAAGGAAATGGCAACCCACTCCAGTGTTCTTGCCTGGAGAATTCCAGGGATGAGGGAGCCTGGTGGACTGCCGTCTATGGGGTTGCACAGAGTTGGATATGACTGAAGCGACTTAGTAGCAGCAGCACCAGTCTATCTCCAGTCTATACTCTTAACTGTGTGACACTATCTGACATAATAAACACCTTGCAATAATAGGCACTCAACAAAAGTTGGCTCTTCTTTTCATAACATAAAAGGCAGCATAAAGAAGGACCTCAGAAACCCTTATTAATAGAAATGTTTGTGGAAAAATACTATTCATCCCTGTCAACGGTGGTTGTCATTGATTGATACTGATGTTTTTAAAGAAACAGCATTAACTGTTCTACACTTTATTTGGCCAAAGGCATAGAACAACAAATGTTGCTCTCAGACTGCAAGAGTTGTATTAAAATACAGAAATTAAAACCAATGCTAAATTGAGAAAAACAAAACAAGTAGCACTTTGAAGATAAGTTGGTTATTTATTTATCCAGTAATCATTGGTGACTTATACCTCATATATTAACTTGGAACTTGCAGACTGACTCAACTGTAAATCTGTTAGTTCAGTTCAGTTCAATCACTCAGACCAGTCTGATTTTTTATGACCCCCATGGACTACAGCACCCCAGGCCTCCCTGTCCATCACCAGCTCCCAGAGTTTACTCAGACTTATGTCCATTGAGTTAGTGATGCCATCCAACCATCTCATCCTCTGTTGTCCCCTTCTCCTCCCACATCTTTCCCAGCATCAGGGTCTTTTCAAATGAGTCAGCTCTTTGCATCAGGTGGCCAAAGTATTGGAGTTTCAGCTTCAACATCAGTCCTTCCAATGAACACTCAGGACTGATCTCCTTTAAGGTGGACTGGTTGGATCTCCTTGCAGTCCAAGGGACTCTCAAGAGTCTTCTCCAACACCACACTTCAAAAGCATCAATTCTTCGGCACTCAGCTTTCTTTGTAGTCCAACTCTCACATTCATACATGACCACTGGAAAAACCATAGCCTTGACTAGATGGACCTTTGTTGGCAAAGGAATGTCTCTGCTTTTTAATATGCTGTCTAGGTTGGTCATTGGAGAAGGAAATGGCAACCCACTCCAGTACTCTTGCCTGCAGAATCTCATGGATGGAGGAACCTGGTGGGCTACAGTCCATGGAGTTGCAAAGAGTCAGACACGACTGAGCGACTTCACTTTTCACTTAGGTTGGTCATAAATTTTCTTCCAAGGAGTAAGCGTCTTTTAATTTCATGGCTTCAGTCGCCATCTGCAGTGATTTTGGAACCCCCCAAAATAAAGTCGGACACTGTTTCCACTGTTTCCCCATCTATTTCCCATGAAGTGATGGGACCAGATGCCATGATCTTAGTTTTCTGAATGTTGAGCTTTAAGCCAACTTTTTCACTCTCCTCTTTCACTTTCATCAAGAGGCTTTTTAGTTCTTCACTTTCTTCCATAAGGGTGGTGTCATCTGCATATCTGAGGTTATTGATATTTCTCCAGGCAATCTTGATTCCAGCTTGTGCTTCATCCAGCCCAGCATTTCTCATGATGTACCCTGCATATAAGTTAAATAAGCAGGGTGACAATATACAGCCTTGATGTACTCCTTTTCCTATTTGGAACCATTCTGTTGTTCCATGTCCATTTCTAACTGTTACTTCTTGACCTGCATACAGATTTCTCAAGAGGCAGGTTAGGTGGTCTGGTATTCCTATCTCTTTCAGAATTTTCCACAGTTTATTGTGATCCACACAATCAAAGGCTTTGGCATAGTCAATAAAGCAAAGGTAGATTTTTTTCTGGAACTCTCTTGCTTTTTCGATGATCGAAAAAGTTGACACTTTGATATCTGGTTCCTCTGCCTTTTCAAAATCCAGCTTGAACGTCTGGAAGTTCACGGTTCATGTACTGTTGAAGCCTGGCTAGGAGAATTTTGAGCATCACTCTGCTAGCGTGTGAGATGAGTGCAATTGTGTGGTAGTTTGTGCATTCTTTGGCATTTTAGATTTTTCACATTTACAAATGTACAAATTTTACATTTTAGTGTGAAATTGAAACCTTAAGTAAAGACCACATCCCAAGACTTGCAGAATACAACTTAGAGTTCAGCTGTGCAATTCTCTTCTAAGTCATAGCAAAACAGTAAGAGGGAAGTCAGTGCTCTAAGTGAATTTACAGAAGACAAGCAGCATTCAGGGATTTAGAGGAGGGCACTTATGCCCTTGAAGGGGCTTCAAGGACACAGGTAATATTAGCCACAGTGAGGACTTTGTGTACATATGAATTATGACTCAAGGAGGAGGCAATTGTCTAAAATGCATGTTCCCAGGCCCCATCCTTACATATCCTGATTCATCAGGTCTGGAATAGGCTCCAGCAAGCCAGATTTTCTCATCCTCACTCCCACGTGATTCTGATACAGGTAAGCCACAGAGCAGGTTTTTTTGCTTTTGTCTTTCTTAAGAGCCACAGTATTTTTTTTAAATTAAATCATTTATTTATTTATGGCTATACTGCTTTTTGTTTTTGTTTTTAGCTTCACTTGTTTCAGCGCTCGGGCAGGCCTCAGTAGCTGTGGTACACGGGCTTAATTTCCCCATGACATGCATGTGCAATCTTCCCAGACCAGGGATCAGACCTGTGTTCCTTGCATTGGCAGGCAGATTCTTAACAACTGGACCACCAGGTGAGTCTATCGCAGAGGACTTTTTAAAAATAAGTGACAGTAGACACAGCCTTGGGGGAGTTGAACAACAGAAAGGAGGGTAGAAAAAGATAAGACCATTGTAGATGGGTACAAAGTTCTTTTAGTTGGGTCATGTTTCCTACATTATCAAAGATAATTTCATGTTTTGAAAGGGGGGTCTTTGTTTATTAGCTCCTAAGAAAGGCAATGCCAAAAAATGCTCAAACTACCACACAATCGCACTCTTCTCACACACTAGTAAAGTAATGCTCAAAATTCTCCAAGCCAGGCTTCAGCAGTACGTGAACCGTGAACTTCCAGATGTTCAAGCCGGATTTTGAAAAGGCAGAGGAACCAGAGATCATATTGCCAACATCCATTGGATCATTGAAAAAGCAAGAGTTCCAGAAAAACATCTATTTCTGCTTTATTGACTATGCCAAAGCCTTTGACTGTGTGGATCACAATAAACTGTGGAAAGTTCTGAAAGAGATGGGAATACCAGACCACCTGACCCGCCTCTTGAGAAACCTATATGCAGGTCAGGAAGCAACAGTTAGAACTGGACATGGAACAACAGACTGGTTCCAAATAGGAAAAGGAGTACGACAAGGCTATATATTGTCACCCTGCTTATTTAATTTATATGCAGAGTACATCATGAGAAACGCTGGACTGGATGAAGCACAAGCTGGAATCAAAATTGATGGGAGAAATATCAATAACCTCAGATATGCAGATGACACCACCCTTATGGCAGAAAGTGAAGAGGAGCTAAAAAGCCTCTTGATGAAAGTGAAAGAGGAGAGCGAAAAAGTTGGCTTAAAGCTCAGCATTCAGAAAATGAAGATCATGGCATCTGGTCCCATCACTTCATGTGAAATAGAGGGGGTAACAGTGGAAACAGTGTCAGACTTTATTTTTTGGGGCTCCAAAATCACTGCAGATGGTGACTGCAGCCATGAAATTAAGAAACACTTACTCCTTGGAAGGAAAGTTATGACCAACCTAGATAGTATATTGAAAAGCAGAGATATTACTTTGCTGACTAAGGTCTGTCTAGTCAAGGCTATGGTTTTTCCAGTGGTCATGTATGAATGTGAGAGTTGGACTGTGAAGAAGGCTGAGCACTGAAGAATTGATGCTTTTGAACTGTGGTGTTGGTGAAGACTCTTGCGAGTCCCTTGTACTGCAAGGAGATCCAACTAGTCCATCCTAAAGGAGATCAGTCCTAGGTGTTCATTAGAAGGACTGATGCTGAAGCTGAAACTCCAATACTTTGGCCACCTGATGCAAAGAGTTGACTCATTGGAAAAGACTCTGATGCTGGGATGGATTGGGAGCAGTAGGAGAAGGGGACGACAGAGGATGAGATGGCTGGATGGCATCACCGACTCAAGTGATGTGAGTTTGAGTGAACTCTGGGAGTTGGTGATGGAGGCCTGGTGTGCTGTGATTCATGGGGTTACAAGGAGTCCAACACGGCTGAGTGACTGAACTGAACTGAATGTTCTTCAATAAGTTTTCCTTACACAAGTAAAAGGATTGATGGCATATTTGTACATTGTAATATTGTAGGAATGAAAAAATTATGGGATAGACAAATATTCATCAATAGGGCATTGTCAAATAGGTTTTGCAACATGCATACAATGGAATATTTTGCAGCTCTGCAAAGAATAAGGAAGCTTTTTATGTACTGATATGGAGGAAATTCCAAGACATAATGTTTTTCGTTGCTTGTTTTGGCTGTGCTGGATCTTTGTTGCTGTGCAAGGTCTTTCTCTTGTTACAAAGCACACACTCCAGAGCACACAGGCTTCAGTATTTGTGGCACACAAGCTTAGTTGCCCTGTGGAATGTGAAATCTTCCTGGACCAGGGATCAAACCTGTGTCCCTTGCATTGGCACATGGATTCTTAGCCACTGGTCCATCAGAGAAGTCCAAAGACATACTGTTACCTGAAGAAAGCAACACAGAAGGATGTCTATAGGATGCTGTGAATTTAGGTATAAGGAGGGGAGATATATATTGGTATTCACTTGTATATACAGAAAAAAATTTCTAGAATATTCCTCAAAGAACTAGTGAGAGTGGTCATTTATTGGAGGAAGGTGGGAACTGGCTGGATAGGGGGGCAGAGGTGGGAGAGAGAATTTTGACTGTAATTGCTTTTAGATTTTTTTGTTCAGGTGAACACATCATGATATATAATCTCTTTGAAATGTTAAATGAGCAGAAGGAAGGAAGGGAGTGCCATGTGTAGATTCCAATAGGATCTACTACAAGGTTGTGGGAAGGCCATTTGGTTCAGGGCATGACATTCAAAAACAATCTCAAAATTCTACCTCCAAATGAGATTTTATGTGCATTCACAAAGACTGCATTTACCAACAACTAACAACTTTCAACTCTGTCTCATTATTGAGTCACATCATCTACTGTGCATCTTGAACTATATTTTTATAAACTCTACCCTGGACAAAAATTAGTTATTTGGCTCTTCTGGGTCTTAGTTGTGGCCCTCAGGATTTTGATCTTCATTGTGGCATGCAGGTTCTTTCATTGTGGCATGTGGGATCTAGTTCCCTGACCAGGGATCGAACCCAGCCCCCTGCATTGGGAACATGGAGTCTTAGCCACTGGACCGCTAGGTAAGTCCCAAACTCTATCTTTTAAATAACATGATTTGTACTCCATATTATATTCTGTTTAGAAATTAACTTGTTAAATTATTAACTTGTAAATATTTAAGATCAAGTGGGGCTTCCCAGGTGGCCTAGTGATAAAGAATCCGCCTGCCAATACAGGAGATACAAAAGATGCGGGTTCAATTCCTGCATCAGGAAGATCCCCTGGAGTAGGAAATGGCAACCTGCTGCAGCGTTCTTTCCTGGAGTATTCTATGGGCAGAGAAGCCTGGAGAGCTACACAGTCCATGGGACCCTAAAGGGTCAGACATGACTGAGCAACTGAACATACACATGTAGACATCAAGTAACCATGTGTTTGCCTTTCTTTACTGTTTTATACTGTTGGGAGCTTCAAGATGTAGTAGTAACCTGGACTTCTTTCTATATGGCTCTGTATCAGCCCACATCTGTTTGGAGTTAATGATTACAGTCAGGAAGGCAGTCTAGGGACTTCCATAAATTACATTTATGATTATTCTTCATAGTAGGTTCTCAAGCCAAAGTCTGGTTCATGAATTTCTATGTGTGGTTAGTATGTAAATGTGTGTCTATTAGTTTGGACTGTGAGGTTTTTTCCTCCCTAATCCAGTTGAAAGAGGCTGTATACTGGGTTGGTTAAAAACTTTGTTTGGGTTTTTCCATAACATGAGTGAACTTTTTGGCCAACTCAATATTTGTAAATTCTGTAGCCCTCATAGAAAATAAGTGTTAGTTATTATCATTCTCTTAGTGTTCTAACAGGTCTGTCAAACAGAACTGGCAGTTTTCCAAGTGACACTTTTAGGTCATTCATTATTCAGACAACACACAATATCCTGATGCCTGGATATGTCAGGTATTAGGATGGGCTCTGGGCAATGTCCATTTTTTCATTTCCTTTAAAAAGAAAAGCTGACTCTCCCTGTTTTCTCAAGAACCTTTGTGACTTGGCGTTCCTGGAACGAGAGCGGGAATCCTGGGAGTGTGGCCATGCTCTGTGGCTCACCAGCAGAGACTCTGTCCCTGAGCAAGAATCACCTGTGTGGGGAGTGGACTGGGATTGCCCAATGCCAGCTCTTTCCTAAAGCCACATCTACATCAGCCCTGCAGTGGTCAGGACTGTCTGTTCTGACAGTGTATGGTGACATCAGGCTGGGGCTTGGTGTGTGGGGACACAGAGTTCCTGACATTTGTCCTGATGGTCTTCCATGAGGTGTCATCTGTCTTACTTTCCAAACCCTTTCCTTCAGGTAATCCAAAGCCAGGATAAGGAGGTTACAGATTATTTACTCTGAAAATTCTGACTCTCTTCCAGCTTCATACATGTTAAATGGCTTGCGTTATGAGAAAAGCCAAGGGACTCTAGCAGTGCATTTCTTTTCATTTTATTTAAAGAGAAATTCATGAGGCCCTTTCACTTCACATTAAGGATGAGAAGGTGGAAAGGGGAGAGTGGTAAGAAAACTAACATTTATTTAGCACTTGCTCTGTGCCAGGAAGTTTATATATGTTGGCTTTTGGGGAACCTGAACTTGACTAAGGTCTGCAAGGTCAGGGGCCATGGATGCCTTTATTTATCTGTTAGCGTAGTTCGTTATCTCATGTTACTAAATGAAATGAATATATATATATATATATATATATAGTGAGCCCATGTCTATCTGTCTATCTATCTGTTTAATCTTTGCCAAAGCTCACATCATTTAAAAATTACATTGACCTTTGTCAACCGGAAAAAAAAAATGTACATGACAGCTGTGAGTTCAGTTCTATTTGGGGCTTACTGTGGACTATAGTCCAAGAGATAGCCTTTCTGGTAGCTCTGAGAACTGCCGCACAAAGAGGAGTGGAGAGGGGGAGGTCAGTATATAGACGTGGTTTGGCCAAGGGGCAGGGGGAGGTCTGTGCAAACAAGCATCAATCTTATTGGAAGGTTGCTGCCAGTCACAAGAAGGTTGCTGCTAGTCACAAGGAGCAGATGATTTTAGTGCCTTTCTAGGAATGAGAAGATGCAAGAAATTGGATTCATAGAATTTTCTCCTGAAAATATCTGAGTATCTGAAGACTATTCTATTTTTCCCAAAGCACATTCCTGAGTCTCATTCCTGATCCTTGCCTGAACTCTTCTCAGGATGCCTTAAAAATCAGCAACTGCAGGGCGAGTGACTTCAATTCTTTTAAAAACCAGATGGCAAGTGACATTCTTTAGTTTGCACTTTGGTCTGAGTTGAAGACCATCTCATTATTTCTATATCCAATATTTGGTTTTATATTTCTTATCATATAAGCGCAGAGCTAATTAACTTATTGTTATAGTCTTTTGAACCTGAAGATATTTTCAGAAGTGTAAATTGAATACCTCTATGGGTTTGGTGAAACTGTTATTTTTTAATTAAAATGGTTACATTCATCTTATTTTCACTTGGCTTCCCAGGTGGCACTAGTGGTAATGAACTTGCCTGCCAATGCAGGAGATGTAAGAGACACAGCTTCAATCCCTGGGTTGAGAAGATTCCCTGGAGGAGGGAATGGAAACCCACCCCAGTATTTTTGTCTGGAGAATCCCATGGACAGAGGAGCCTGGTGGGCTATAGTCCATGGAGTTGCAAAGAGTCAGACACAACTGAATCGACAGCACAACCTAAAACAGAATTCCTCTGTCTTCTTACAGTGACATTTTGGCATTAAGAGCAGCTCGAAGTTGAATGGGGAGGGAGAGAGAAAGTGGAATCAGAGGAGGGAGCAGATTGGCTTAGCATTCACCCTCCCTACACTTCTTAGATCTTTAGTCAGGATTTAGAATTAAGATGAACTAACTGGAAACATCCTTCTTGGAACTGTTTATGTCTTGTAATACTTTAAATATATTAGGTCAGTGATTCTCAAAGTTTAGTTATTCTGCAGATTTGCTATAAATTCACAGTATTTGCCATCTTTTTGTATCACCTGTACTTGTATTGATATTTAAATCAACTCACTTGTGTGTGTGTGTGTAGCAGAGTTTTATTAAAGTGAAAAAGGAACAGAGAAAGCTTCTGACATAGACATCAGAAGGGGGATGGAGAGTGCCCTGCTTACTAGTCTTAGCAGGGAAATTATATACTTTTTAAAACTTCCCTGGTGGTTCAGATGGTAAAGCCTCTGTCTACAATGAGGGAGACCCAGGTTCGAGCCCTGGGTTGGGAAGATCCCCTGGAGAAGGAAATGGCAATCCACTCCAGTACTATTGCCTAGAAAGTCCTATGGACAGAGGAGCCTGACAGGCTGCAGTCTATGGGGTCACAAAGAGTCGGACACGACTGAGTGACTTCACTTCACTTCACTAAATTGGTTATTACAATAAATCAAAAGAATGTCTCAAGGTTGTAAAAATTTTACTAGACCCACCCTTACAATTTTAAGATGACAGGATAAGAACTAACAATACAAAGATTTTACCAGACCCACTCCTATAATATGCATTTTAAGATAACAGGATTAGTCAGATTTTCAGGAAGGAGAAACTGCCCTCAAGCAAGATACATTGCTGTTATATAATCCTTAGTACAAAGTTTGAACTGAGTTGTTTGTTGTGTAGTCATCAGTTTCAGGCTTAAAGAAAAAAAAAACAAAACATAAGACTAAGACTAAAAAATGTAGAGAAGAGAAGAGAGAGAGAAAAAAAAAAAAAAAAAACCCTTTTGTCATTTCCTCCTCCTTGAGAACTCCAAACCCCTTTCTCCTCCTTGGTGACACCAGACTTCTTATCAATCTGCCTAGGAACTGACTTTCATTCCCCCCTTTTCTTTCAGGAGAATATGGCTGCCAAGGGAAAAGGGGCGTCTCTCTCATTCTGTAACTACTTCCTGCTGTGATGGGGCACTGTCCCTAAATTGTTGAGGCAACATATTTTCCTAACCCTAATAATGAGGGTCTCTGATCCAGGGGCCCCAAGTAATAGTTGGAAAAAGCTGTGGTACTCGTAGGAGCCTGGACAACCATTTGTAACTTAAAAGCTTTCAGACAGTTAGAAACAAACTCATTTATACAGTTACAGATGTAAGGCAAAATAGTCATTAAATCAAGTTAGAACATTATCAAAATTAATTCACATTATGTCCATAGTTAAGGTACAATATGTTATACCAGTCCATCTTAGGACTGTAGATGTCATTGAAGAACCTAAGCTACTCCATTTTGTTAACAGAAAAACTCCATTTTGTAAGATTCCGGGAAGAAAAGATAAGAAAGCCTTCTTCAGCAATCGATGCAAAGAAATAGAGGAAAACAACAGATTGGGAAAGACTAGAGATCTCTTCAAGAAAATTAGAGATACCAAGGGAACATTTCATGCAAAGATGAGCTCAATAAAGGACAGAAATGGTATGGACCTAACAGAAGCAGAAGATATTAAGAAGAGGTGGCAAGAATACACAGAAGAACTGTACAAAAAAGATCTTCACGACCCCGATAGTCATGATGATGTGATCACTAATCTAGAACCAGATATCTTG
The DNA here is from genome assembly GCF_042477335.2 of Ovis canadensis. Classification (NCBI taxonomy): domain Eukaryota; kingdom Metazoa; phylum Chordata; class Mammalia; order Artiodactyla; family Bovidae; genus Ovis; species Ovis canadensis. Next base: position 176,417,555 of record NC_091247.1, on the reverse strand, counting down.
GAATGTGAAGTCAAGTGGGCCTTAGAAAGCATCACTATGAACAAAGTTAGTGGAGGTGATGGAATTCCAATTGAGCTGTTTCAAATCCTGAAAGATGATGCTGTGAAAGTGCTGCACTCAACATGCGAGCAAATTTGGAAAACTCAGCAGTGGCCACAGGACTGGAAAAGGTCAGTTTTCATTCCAATTCCAAAGAAAGGCAATGCAAAAGAATGCTCAAACTACCGCACAATTGCACTCATCTCACGTGCTAGTAAAGTAATGCTCAAAATTCTCCAAGCCAGGCTTCAGCAATATGTGAACCATGAACTTCCTGACGTTCAAGCTGGTTTTAGAAAAGGCAGAGGAAGCAGAGATCAAATTGCCAACATCCGCTGGATCATGGAAAAAGCAAGAGAGTTCCAGAAAAACATCTATTTCTGCTTTATTGACTATGCCAAAGCCTTTGACTGTGTGGATCACAATAAACTGTGGACAATTCTGAAAGAGATGGGAAGACCAGACCACCTAACCTGCCTCTTGAGAAATCTATATGCAGGTCAGGAAGCAACAGTGAGAACTGGACATGGAACAACAGACTGGTTCCAAATAGGAAAAGGAGTACGTCAAGGCTGTATATTGTCATCCTGCTTATTTAACTTCTATGCAGAGTACATCATGAGAAACGCTGGACTGGAAGAAACACAAGCTGGAATCAAGATTGCAGGGAGAAATATCAATAACCTCAGATATGCAGATGACACCACCCTTATGGCAGAAAGTGAAGAGGAACTCAAAAGCCTCTTGATGAAAGTGAAAGAGAAGAGCGAAAAAGTTGGCCTAAAGCTCAACATTCAGAAAACGAAGATCATGGTATCCGGTCCCATCACTTCATGGGAAATAGATGGGGAAACAGTGGAAACAGTGTCAGACTTTATTTTGGGGGGCTCCAGAATCACTGCAGATGGTGACTGCAGCCATGAAATTAAAAGACGCTTACTCCTTGGAAGAAAAGTTATGACCAACCTAGATAGCATATTCAAAAGCAGAGACATTACTTTGCTAACTAAGGCCCGTCTAGTCAAGGCTATGGTTTTTCCTGTGGTCATGTATGGATGTGAGAGTTGGACTGTGAAGAAGGCTGAGCGCCGAAGAATTGATGCTTTTGAACTGTGGTGTTGAAGAAGACTCTGCGAGTCCCTTGGACTGCAAGGAGATCCAACCAGTCCATTCTGGAGGAGATCTTTGGAAGAAATGATGCTAAAGCTGAAACTCCAGTACTTTGGCCACCTCATGAGAAGAGTTGATTCATTGGAAAAAACTCTGATGCTGGGAGGGATTGGGGGCAGGAGGAGAAGGGGACGACCGAGGATGAGATGGCTGGATGGCATCATGGACTCGATGGACATGGGTCTGAGTGAACTCTGGGAGATGGTGATGAACAGGGAGGCCTGGCGTGCTTCGATTCATGGGGTTGCAAAGAGTTGGACACGACTGAGGGACTGAACTGAACTGAACACCCCACCACCCACGAGCCAATCAGACCCCAGACCAGAATCTCCTGACTTAACGTTCAGGAACTTGTGGTCCTCCTAGGTAATAGGGACCAATCAGAAACCAACACACAACTCTTTGAAAGAAAGTGACCAATCAGACGTCCCCCTACCTAGAAATTCTTTTTTTTTCATGAACACTCCCTATATAAGCAATGTAATCCAAAACCCAGGGCTCCTCCCTATAGCCGCTGCATCGGTAACGGTGGGAGCCCCAGCTCGAGCTTGGTGATAAAAACTCTCTTGCTTTTGCATTGGATATTGGCTCACTGGTGGTCATTGGGAGATTTCGCGACTTGAGCATAACATAATCAGATCAAGAAGAGGTGTCACACATGATTGTTGTTGGTGAAGGTATTTTCAGAGCTGAAGAAAGTCCTTTCCTTGAAGCAGAGAAACCCACCACGCAAAGCCTTCAATTGATGAGGAGGTTGAACAGCTGAAAGCCGAGTCACATAGTTAATTTTAAGGCTTCAGGATCTATGACAATGTCAGTCAGTTCAGTCACTCAGTTGTGTCCGACTCTGAGACGCCATGGACTGCAGTATGCCAGGCTTCTCTGTCCATAACCACCTCCCAGAGCTTACTCAAACTCATGTCCATTGAGTTCGTGATGCCATCCAACCATCTCATCCTCTGTCTTCCCCTTCTCCTCCCACCTTCAATCTTTCCCAGCATCAGAGTCTTTTCCAATGAGTCAGTTCTTTGCATCAGGTGGCCAAAGTATTATCTGTGCACAAATACAGTCTGCCATAGAGACAGTCCTTTCTTCTTAAGAACAGTTCGAGCTCTCATTAAAGCTATGGGTAAAACTTTAAACCAACTGTCTTGTTTCCTGAGTTAGCTTACACAGATATCTTTTAATAATGTCACTAGCCTTTTGAATCTTTCCTGAAGATTGGGGTCTCAAGGAGCAGTGTAAATGATATTCTATTCCTAGAACTTTTGACACCTCTGGAGTTACAGTAGATTTAAAGATGGAGCATTGGTGCTCTGAACTTTAGAGTTTAAGATCCCTCTTACATCATGAGAAGTCAGTACAGTAAGATTTTGCCCACTAGTAAACTTGTGAGCTTTAGGCATTAGCAAAACAATAGTAGCAATTACCCTCAAACAATGTGGCCATAGCCTTTTTTCAGTAACAAACTGAACTCTGATCCTGTGGGCAAGCTCAAAGGTGAAGCCTACAGGAGAGCAGTTTGAAGAGCTTCAAAAGCCTTTTGAGTCTCTGGGGACCAAACCAGCTTGTCGGTTTGGGCCTGCTGAGTCACAGTTATAAGTTTATATAAAGGCTGGGCAAGTTCCCCATAACCTGGAATCCAAATATGGCAGTGGCCAGTAATGCCCAAGAATCTTCTCAATTTTCTTAAAGTCATAGGTAGAGTATGATTTATGATAGGTTTAACTCTAGAAAGTATCCTTCAAATCAATGACTGAAAAATATTTGGCTCCTTTAGGAATTTCAGATAATAAAGTATAAGGATTAGGTACTTATTATTCATATATCTTGAACAAGTCTCTATTTATCATTTGACTTTTTTTTACACCCAAAATAGGAGTGTTGCATGGACTATTAGAATTAATAGCCCTTGTTCCTTTAAATTTTCAATGATGGGTTTTAACTCTTCCTTAACCTCAGGCTTTAGTGGGTACTGCTTTTGATGTGGAAATAGGTGAGGATCATTGAGCTTGATAACGACAGGAGTAGCATTTTGTGCTCGACCCACAGTTTTTCCATCAGCCCACACCTTAGGATTTACATTTTGTTCAATTAAAAAGAGCAGGTTCCATATTCATGAAAACAGAAGCCTGGACTTTTCTCAGTATATCCTTCCCCAGAAAGGGTGAGGGAGACTCTGGCACAATTAGAAACCCGTGAGAAAAACAGCACAGAGTCCTAGCTGCAGCTTAAAGGATGACTGAAATAATAGCGTTTGGCTCATCCTGACAGTCCCATTACAGTAGTGGATCAGGAGGAAAGTGAATTAGGGGCTTCAGTGAGCAAAAAGTTGCCCCAGTGTGCAAAAGAAAATGGACTTATTGGCCCCTCACAGTTATTAATACCTTGGGTTCCTCAGGTGTAATTAGGATGGGGACCCCTGGGCACCTTCGGTCTGGATTGTCTTGAGAATCTGACCCCTGGGGCCTAAACCTCAGAGGGCAGTCTCTTCCAGTATGGTCCTTTGCAGATGAGACATGGAGCCTTGGGTGGCTTAGAAGCCTGAGGGCAATCCCGCTTGAGATACCCCTGCTTTCTACAGTAATAACAAGTCCTTCCATTTTCACCTGGGTCCCTCTGGGCATTTTTCCTCAGGCTGTTTCAGAATGGATCTAACAGCTATTGTAGGGCCTTTAGTCTTTTGTCTGGTTCTTTTTTTGCCTATTTTCATCCTCATATTCTCTACCACAATATACCATCTGAACCAGCGGCAACAGTTTTTCTAAAGACTGATTTGGTCTGAACGCCTGTTGTTATAACTTGAGGCAGATATCTGGAGCTGAATGAGTAAGAAATCTATCTTTTAAGATCATTCCTCCTCTGCACTTTCTTCTCTCTCTGTTCTATATCAGCCAACTTAGTATAGTCTAAAGTCTCAGCACGCACTTGCTTGAGTCCTTCAAGATTACTTCTAGCGAAGTGGTTCTGATATGGGAACTGCTTGCCTCCTAGTAGGGAGGAGAGCTATTTCATGTTCCCTCTTTCCCCTTATCTCATGTTCAAGCCATTCATCTCCAAAAGTAGTAGCTTCCCCCAAAACTCAAGCTCTTGAGTCAGGAGTCGGTGTCTGTCCCAAGACATACATCTCTCCAAGCAAGGTCATAAAGTAAAGTTAGTCCTGTAAAGTCTTCTGTGTACCGTTGGGATCTTCTTAATAGTCTTGACCACAATTGGGACTGTTTGAATTTCTACCTAGACTGAGGTAACTCCTCCTGGAAGGGTGCCCTGATTCTCAGCCTGTTCAGTTGGGAGCCCCAGATACAGGGGCAAAGTAAGTGGATAGGAGGCAGCTGATGGCTTCACACCCAAATCTGCACCCTTAGGACATAAGTTCTAGCATGTCTGCAGAGAGATAAAGAGCAACATATATGTCACTTATACCCATTTCTCTTGTTTTCTACGGAAATGGTCTAGTTGTAAAACAGTATTGTAAGTAAGATCCTACAACTGGCCAGCATTCCTTGTCTTCCAAAGGATACTGTGGCCATTCAGTATCACAGAGGAATATCAGGCATGTCTTTTTAAACTCCGGGGATCAAACTTGTCCTAGTTTTTGAAAAATACATTGTAAAAAAAACAAAAAAAACAAAAAAACAACATTGTAAAGGAATGATTCTGGAACTGCTAGCTCCCATCTATAAAAGAAAAAAAAACCAGCATCCACAGCCGTGGCTTCCTTACACTAGAGGCATCCCTCCCTGCTCTAGATGGAGGTGTAGACACACTTTCCACTGAAGCTTTCCTTCCCTGGTCAGACTAGTCTGTCTCTTACAGATGCAGGCATCTTACTCATCCCTCCGGTGGAGATACACCAAGGGTAGACCTGATGGCATTTCAGGTTGATTTTTAGGTCCTTATCACCAATATGCTACTGGAGATCAGTGGAGAAATAACTCCAGAAAGAATGAAGGGATAGAGCAAAAGCAAAAACAACACCCAGTTGAGGATGTGACTGGTGATAGAAGCAGGGTCCGATGCTGTAAACAGCAATATTGCATAGGAAACTGGAATGTTAGGTCCATGAATCAAGGCAAATTGGAAGTGGTCAAATAGGAGATGGCAAGAATGAATGTCAACATTCTAGGAATCAGAGAACTAAGGTGGACTGGAATGGGGGAATTTAACTCAGATGACTATTATATCTACTAGTGTGGACAGGAATCCCTTAGAAGAAATGAAGTAGCCATCATAGTCAACAAAAGTGTCCAAAATGCAGTACTTGGATACAGTCTTAAAAATGACAGAATGATCTCTGTTCCTTTCGAAAGCAAACCATTCAATATCATGGTAATCCAAGTCTATGCCCTGACCAGAAATGCTGAAGAAGCTGAAGTTAGACAGTTCTACAAAGACCTGCAAGACCTTTTAGAGCTAAAACCGAAAAAAGATGTCCTTTTCATTATAGGAGACTGGAATACAAAAGTAGGAACTCAAGAAACACCTGGAGTAACAGGCAAATTTGGCCTTGGTGTACAGAATGAAGAAGGGCAAAGGCTAATAGAATTCTTCCAAGAGAATGCACTAGTCATAGCAAACACCCTCTTCCAACAACACAAAAGAAGACTCTACACATGGACATCACCAGATGGTCAACATTGAAATCAGATTGATTATATTCTTTGAAGCCAAAGATGGAGAAGCTCTATACAGTCAGCAAAAACAAGGCAGGGAGCTGACTGTGGCTCAGATCATGATCTCCAAATTCAGACTTAAATTGAAGAAAGTGGGGAAAACCATTGACTTATGACCTAAATCAAATCCCTTATGATTATACAATGGAACTGAGAAATAGATTTAAGGGACTAGATCTGATAGAGTGCTTGATGAACTATGGATGGAGGTTTGTGACATTGTACAGGAGACAGGGATAAAGACCATCCCCAAGAAAAAGAAATGCAAAAAAGGAAAATGGCTGTTTGAGGAGGCCTTACAAATAGCTATGAAAAGAAGAGAAGTGAAAAGCAAAGGAGAAAAGGAAAGATATACCCATTTGAATGCAGAGTTCCAAAGAATAGCAAGGAGGGATAAGAAAGCCTTCTTCAGTGTTCAATGCAAAGAAATAGAGGAAAACAATAGAATTGGAAAGACTAGAGATCTCTTCAAGAAAATTAGAGATAGCAAGGGAAAATTTATGCAAAGATGGGCACAATAAAGGACAGAAATGGTATGGAAGCAGAAGATAATAAGAAGAGGTGGCAAGAATACACAGAAGAACTGTACAAAAAAGATCTTCATGACCCAGATAATCACAATGGCGTGATCACTCATCTAGAGCCAGACATCCTGGAATGTGAAGTCAAGTGGGCCTTAGGAAGTATCACTACGAACAAAGCTAGTGGAGGTGATGGAATTCCAGTTGAGCTATTTCAAATCCTAAAAGATGATGCTGTGAAAGTGATGCACTCAACATGCCAGCAAATTTGGAAAACTCAGCAGTGGCCACAGGACTGGAAAAGGTCAGTTTTCATTCCAATCCCAAAGAAAGGCAATGCCAAAGAATGCTCAAACTACCGCACAATTGCACTCATCTCACGTGCTAGTAAAGTAATGCTCAAAATTCTCCAAGCCAGGCTTCTGCAATACGTGAACCATGAACTTCCAGATGTTCAAGCTGGTTTTAGAAAAGGCAGAGGAACCAGAGACCAAATTGCCAGCACTCACTGGATCATCAAAAAAGCAAGAGAGTTCCAGAAAAACATCTATTTCTGCTTTATTGACTATGCCAAAGCCTTTGACTGTGTGCATCACAATAAACTGGAAAATTGTGAAAGAGATGGGAATACCAGACCACCTGACTTGCCTCTTGAGAAACCTGTATGCAGGTCAGGACGTAACAGTTAGAACTGGACATGGAACAACAGACTGGTTCCAAATCAGGAAAGGAGTCCATCAAGGCTGTATATTGTCACCCTGCTTATTTAACTTCTATGCAGAGTACATCATGAGAAACGCTGGACTGGAAGAAACACAAGCTGGAATCGAGATTGCCGGGAGAAATATCAATAACCTCAGATATGCAGATGACACCACCCTTATGGCAGAAAGTGAAGAACTAAAGAGCCTCTTGATGAAAGTGAAAGAGGAGAGTGAAAAGTTGGCTTAAAGCTCAACATTCAGAAAACGAAGATCATGGCATCTGGTCCCATCACTTCATAGCAAATAGATGGGGAAACAGTGGAAACAGTGTCAGACTTTATTTTTGGGGGCTCCAAAATCACTGCAGATGGCGATTGCAGCCATGAAATTAAGACGCTTATCCTTTGAAGGAAAGTTATGATCAACCTAGACAGCATATTAAAAAGCGGAGACATTACTTAGTCAACAAAAGTCCATCCAGTCAAGGCTATGGCTTTTCCAGTCATCATGTATGGATGTGAGAGTTGGACTATAAGGAAAGCTGAGAGCCAAAGAATTGATACTTTTGAACTGTGATGTTGGAGAAGACTCTTGAGAGTCCCTTGGACTGCAAGGCAGTCCAACCAGTCCATCCTAAAGGAGATCAGTCCTGGGTGTTCATTGGAAGGTCTGATGTTGAAGCTGAAACTCCAATACTTTGGCCACCTGATGCAAAGAGCTAATTCATTGGAAAAGACCCTGATACTAGGAAAGATTGAGGGCAGGAGGAGAAGGGGACAATAGAGGATGAGATGGTTGGATGGTGTCACCAACTCAGTGTACATAATTTTGAGCAAACTGTGGGAGATAGTGAAGGTTAGGGAAGCCTGGTATGCTTCCATGGGGTCACAAAGAGTTGGACATGACTTAGTGACTCATTTTAAAAGACCTTGGTGCTGGGAAAGATTGAGGGCAGGAGGAGAAGGGGACGACAGAGGATGAGATTGTTGGATGGCATCTCTGACTCAATGGACATGAGTTTGGGTAAACTCCAGGAGTTGGTGATGGACAGGGAGGCCTGGGGTGCTGCCCTTCATGGGGTTGCAAACAGTCGGACACGACTGAGAGACTGAATTGAACTGATCACCAAGACCTTAGTTTGATTTGTCCTTTTCCCTGATGCCATGCAGAGTGTAACAGAATAGCTCTCCTGGAATGTTTCCCAAGCTAGGACTACTAGGGGAAGCATCCATCTTTCATGTGCCTTTGGACATCCCTGAGTACAATCCTGACCACAGTAGAAGCAGTGAGTCACTGCCACATAGTATATGTGATAGTGAAAGTGTCAGCCAGTGAGGACAAAGTGACTTTGTCCTCAAGCTACTAGGGCCCATCCTTCCATTTGATTTCTGGAAGTCTTGAGTTCAATTTCTGGGTCTGGAATATCCCTTGGAGAAAGAAATGGCAACCCACTCTGGTAATCTTTCCAAGAAGATCCCATGGACAGAGGAGCCTGGTAGGCTATAGTCCATGGGGTTGCAAAAGAGTTGGACATAATTAAGTGACTGAACACACTGTCAGGGACAACCATTGTCCTGATCTGCTAGCAACATTGATTAGTTTCACCTATTTTAACATTTTATATTAAGGGAACAACACTACCTGTTGTCTTTCCTGTTTGGTTCTTTGGCCAACATTGTTTTTCTTCTTTTGTAAAGATATTTATTTACTTGGCTGCATTGGGTCTTTGTTTCAACATGTGAACTCTTAGTTGTGGCATGTGGGATCTAGTTCCCTGACCAGGGATTGAATCTGGGCTGCCTGCATTGAGAGCACAGAGTCTTAGCCACCAGACCACCAGCGAAGTCCCTCAACATTGTAGTTAAGATTCATCCGTATTGTTGTCATAGTCATAAATCACTCATTCACATTTCTGCATTTAACTTCACTGTGTGAAATACCACAATGTGTTTATCCATTCTGCTGTTTGAGGGTGTTTGGGAAATTGCCATTCGAGGGCTGCTATTTAGAGTGCTGGGGCTTCCCTAGTGACTCAGAGATGCAGATTCAATTCCTGGATTGGGAAGATGCCCTGGAGAAGGAACTGGCAATACACTCCAGTATTCTTGCCTGGGAAATCCCATGGACAGAGGAGCCTGATGGGCTACAATTCATGGGGCTCACAAAAGAGTTGGACACAACTCAGTGACTAAATGACAACAGTTTAGAGTGCAGCTACAAACATGCTAGTGCCTGTCTTTTGGTGAACACATGGATGCATTTATCTTGTGTGTATACATAGGAATAGAATTACTGCATCTTAGGGATTGCCTCCATTCTTTTGTTTGGTACAACAGTTTTCCAAAGGATTGCACCAGTTTATACTCCCAACAGTGTTGTATGTGGATTCTGGTTGCTGTATATCCTTGCCGAACCTTGGTATTTTCCATCTTTTTCATTTTAGCATTCCTGATGGGTGAGTAGTAATGTTACACTATGGCTTTTAATTTGTAATTTTCTGGTGACTTATGAAGAAGAATACTTTAAAATATTTTTTAGCCATTTGTATATATATTTTTAGAGTATTTTGGCCTCTGTTCTATTAAGTGTCTTTTCTTATTGATTTATAGAAGTTCTTTATATATTCTAGATCTGATCAGTTATCTTCTCCAGCTTTATAATTGCTTTTTCATTCTTATTTATGTGTTTTGATGAAGTATTATCAATTTTAATATAACCTAACATTGATTTTTTAAAAACTTTTGTGCTTAATGGTTTTAATATCCTATTTAAGAAACCTTTGCAAACTTAATTCAGTGATGTTTTATCATATCACAGTGCTATTTGAGGGGCCACAAGTTTAGGTGACTTCTCATCAATACTAGGCATCAATTTGGGTTGATATTTAGGTAACTTTTGAAAGATCCTTGAGTTTTTTGTTTCTGTGTAGAATCCAGTAGCCAACAAATATGTCTTGGGATGTTGCACGTGTGCTCAGTTGCTCAGTTGTGTCTGGCTCTTTGTGACCTTATGGACTAGAGTCCGTCAGGCACCATTTCAGTAAAATATTGTGTTCACCTTATATTTTGGAGGGTTATTTTTTTAACCCTCAAATTGAGAAGAGAAGAAAATTTAAAATGTTGTTTACTTAAATTTTCTTTTCCAAAGTCAGCTTGGCCTAAAGAAAAAAGCATCCATTTAGTGCAATGGCCTTTTGTCTGGTGCTTTTTAGTAGCAAATTACCCACTCTCTCTGAGCCATAGTAATCTCTTCTGGAAAAGCTGTGAAATAATTCCTGCCATGTCAGGAATAATTCCTATCATGTCATAATCCTGTTATGAAAATAACAAGATGATGCAGTGCCTATAGTACACCAGTACTTTTGTGGAGTAACTACCATACTTGGAGGACATGTATGTAGTCCTTGGCAGACTACATAGTTCTTTATAGTCTGAACTTCAGCAAATAACCGAGAATATGACACAGAATTTGAGATTTACTCTCTACCAGGAGTGACCAAAAAGTATCACAAATGATTGACATTTTTAATGTAGAAAGTTACAGCATCAGGGAATCAATTCTTTCTCTTGAGAAATGTTCTTATTTGTACAGCTGTTTCCAAAAGACAGCAAAAGACTTTATCAAGTTAAATACAAACGATAAAACCAATACAGGACTTATAAAGCCAAATACATAAAATTTTCAGTAGCTGAATATGAATCTTTAATCTGTGGATTTCATTAGTGTGTTAGTTGTTCAGTCCTATCCTACTCTCTGCGACCTCATGCCTGCCAGGCTCCTCTATCCATAGACTTCTCCAGGCCAGAATACTGGAGTGGGTAGCCATTTCCTTCTCCAGGGGATCTTCTGGACCCAGGGATTGAAGACGGGTCTCATGCATTGCAGGCAGATTCTTTACTGTCTGAGCCACTAGAGAAGCCCACCAATTTCTTACATTGGTAAACAGACCACTTCCTTGCAACCTCTCTAAAATCAGCCTATGCTTATTTAATAAGTCAAATCAACTGTTTTTCTTTAAAGAAACCACTTTAGTGAGATCTGATTGGCATGTAAAAAGCTTTACATATATAATGTATATAACTCGAACAGTTAGGGCAGATCAGCTAGTTTTATTAAAGTATCATAAGGAACAATGAATAAAACAAACAGAAAAGTTTCATGACCATAGCAACAAATGAAAAGGGAATTCCCCACCAAGAGACTGGCCTTAACTCTGACTAGTTCCTGGTCTTAACTTTGTTTCCTCTGACTTCAGTGGTGAAGAAGTATGAGGATTTCTCAGGGAGCACCCCAGTGCCTCATACTTTTGTTTACCCATCATCTAGTGATGGCAACTTGTCATTAAGAACCCAAGCACGCAAATGGCTTATAGAAATGAGAGGGCTAAGGCTGTGTATGAGGCATACGGTCAGGTGTTTTGTATCAAGTATTTTAATAACGCTTATTATTATATAGTCAGTGTTTCCTGACACAGTATGCCTTCTACACTCAACATGAGTTTTCTTTTAATCATTTTTTCTTTGTGCTTGCAGTAGTTTCCAGTTTTATTTTTAAAAATGAAAAGTTACTTTTCTGTAGAAAGAAATCAGTAGAAGAATGTGGCCAGAAAGCAGGAAAAGCAAGGAGTCTTTTCTTATTCTATCAAAAGGCAATGTCTTGGGGCAGATTCATGTCAATGTATGGCAAAACCAACACGGTATTGTAAAGTAAAATAAAAATAAATAACTTTTAAAAAAGTAATTTCCCTAAAAAAATAAACAAATAAAAATGTGGACTTTCTTTGGTTAGCCAATTATTGTTTTTCAACAGTTATATCTTACTAATTACAAAACGCGATGTCTAAAGTTGGAAGAAAGTTGAGAATTGTTACTGCTTTTGCAAATCTGAGTCTTGGCCTAAGGATAGAAAGTAACTGAGACGTTAAAGATGAAAGAATCGCTAAGAGGTTAAAAAAAAAAAGAAAAAGAAGAGAGGAGGAGATAATTAACTCTAAGAAAAGCAACAGGTTATATAAGAAAGTCAATTTCTTCTTAGTACTCTATGTGACTTGGCTGTGAATAATATTTATACATAATACATACTGAATTTTCCCTAACACAAATCATGGTATAGTTATATTAGGAAAATTGGGGACATGCAGTGTGTGTATATGTGTGTAAAGGTGGGGAAAGAGGGGTTTCATATGGGTGCTAAATCTTCAGTTTCCCTGGCAGGAAGGTGATAGAACATACTTAAACTTTAGAGCATTAGAAAGTAGAAATCTGGAGGTCAATACTAAAAGAAACAGCTAAAAAAATATAAAGTGGTTTTTCTGGAGAGTGAGAATTAGGGGTGAGGACACTTGGGAGGGAGTATTGATGGTTTGTTGCAAAACTTTGTAATATGATGAGAATTAGGGGTGAGGACACTTGGGAGGGAGTATTGATGGTTTGTTGAAAAAGTTTGTAATATGATTGACATTTTCACCCACATACACATACTCTCTCTTTTTGTCTCTGCTTAGTTGCTCAGATGTGTCCAACTTTCTGCAACTCCATGGACTGTAGCCCACCCGGCTTCTCTGTCCATGGGATTTCCCAGGCAAGAATACTGGAGTGGGTTCCCATTTCCTCCTCCAGAGGATCTTCCTGACCTAGGGATCAAACCTGCATCTCCTGCATTGGCAAGTGAATTCTTTACCCCTGAGCCACCAGGGAAGCCCATATACACATATTAGTTTAATAAAATAAAAGCTTTCATAAAATCAAGGACCTCTCCTAAAACTAAACTAATGTCAAAAATTTTTAATAATGATAAAACAAAAGGAGGAGATGACTGGGGGCAGGGTGTGGAATATATTCTCAGTTCCAAACAAGTCCCATAAATAAATAAGACTTTAAGAACATAACCTGTTCATAAAGACAGGCCTTTCTACATTTCAAACCCAACCCACGTGGCATGAGCTCTGCCTTTGGAGGTTCCAGATACAGCCTGACTTCTACCACCTTGTCGCCTTGTTCAGTTCTTTCCTGCTTCCTGTTGGGAGTGAATGGCTATTACCTCATACAGGAATGCAAAGTGCCAACCTAACAAAGCTGATGTTCTCAGTTCAGTTCAATTCAGTTGCTCAGTCATGTCTTGACTCTTTGTGACCCCATGGTCACAGCAGGGAGCACGCCAGGCCTCCCTGTCCATCACAAACTCCTGGAGTTCACTCAAACTCATGTCCATTGAGTCAGTGATGCCACCCAACCATCTCATCCTCTCTTATCCCCTTCTCCTCCTGCCTTCAATCTTTCCCAGCATCAGGGTCTTTTCAAATGAGTCAGTTCTTCATATCAGGTGGCAAAAGTACTGGAGTTTCAGCTTCAACATCAGTCCTTCCAGTGAATATTCAGGACTGATTTCCTTTAGGATGGACTGGTTGGATCTCCTTGCAGTCCAAGGAACTCTCAAGAGTCTTCTCCAACACCACAGTTCAAAAGCATCAATTCTTCAGCACTCAGCTTTCTTTATAGTCCAACTCTCACATCCTTACATGACTACTGAAAAACATCTAGGTCCATCAAATTCAGTTTTCCTAGAAATGAATGTGGGACTGAACTTTTGAGGCCTAACAGCCCTTTTTGGATATGAGAATGAGCTGGGGAACTCAAACCTCTTTCCTTTTTTTTTTTCTTCTTGCTCTTTTAAAGGAAGTAAAGTGACTTGCGATGACACTTAAGGGGGAGGGCTTTTTGCAGGTTAGGCACACATGATGCCATGGGAAAATAAATGAGGCTGACAATAGATTCAGCTTAATAGGACTTTGCAGACTTCCAGAATTGTTCAATCAGATATCAAATTTCTGGGGAAAAGAAAAAGCTCTTAGTCTACTCAGTATAGACTTGGGTTTAGGTTGGGTTGCAGGTACTTTCCACTTGGCTAGCAAAATCCCAACTGCTAAAATTTGAAGAGCAGCTAGGGCTGAGCTGAAAGCATTTCTCATGTTTGTGCTGTGCCAGGCATCCCCCCAGGAGCCAGTTATTTTTGGGCATCAAGCACTCATTGGTCAGAGAAAGTTGCAACATATCACCTGATCCCGGCAGCTGCCCTGAGGAGAAGAAAGGAGCAGAGGGGATACTCACAGAGTCACTAAACAGGGCTCTTGCAATGTAGGGACACACTCTTTCCCTTCTCCATTACATTTAGGTTGCTTCCATGTCCTGGCTATTGTAAATAGTGCTGCTATGAACATTGAAGGGCATGTATCTTTTTTGAGTTATGGTTTTCTCTGGGTATATGCCCAGGAGTGGGACTGCTGGATCATATGGTAGTTCTAGGTTTAGTTTTTTAAGGAACCTCCGTACTGTTTTCCATAGTGGTTCTTTCAGTTGACACTCCCACCAACAGTGTAAAAGGGTTCCCTTTTCTCCATGCCTTCTTCAGAATTTGTTTGTAGATTTTTGATGATGGCCATTCTGATCAGAGTGAGGTGACGCAGCACTGTAGTTTTGATTTGCACTTCTCTAACATTAATAAATAGTAATGTTGAGCATCTTTTCAGGTGTTTGTTGTCCACCTGTGTGTCTTCTGTGGAGAAATGTCTGGTTAGGTTTTCTGCCTATTTTTTGGATTGGGCCATTTGTTTCTTTGATATTGAACTGCATAAACTGTCTGTATATTTTGGAGATTAATTTTTTGTCAGCTGCTTCATTTGCAAATATTTCCCCCCATTCTGAGAGCTGCCTTTTTTCCTTTTGTGCACTTTATAATTTTCCTACAATGGTTGGGGATGGAGGTGAATTTCTGCCCTCAACAATATTCAAAGAGCCACAAATGTATTTGAATGTGATAATAAAACAAACAAAAATGATGAAAGCTAAGTATTGAGCACTTACTATATGTTAGGAACTGCTTTAAGCTCTTTTCATGTGTTATCTCATTTAATCCTAGAAATGGTTCAGCTAATCACACTGTCTCAACATCATCTTAAGAAGCATCCTGTGCTAAAAAACTGGGTTATTTCCTGACTTTATGCAAACAGAGTGACATACTTACCATGCAATCCTGTTTGTCCCCTTATTATGTGTTACAAGCAGAGATGTAAATGAACTAAGAAATTGTTTCTTATGAGTAAAGATTTTGAAACTGAGAGTCTACTGGGTCTCATATCACTGCCTCATGGTGTAAAGACTTACTCACTAGATAAGAATTCTCCAAGTACCACCCTGACTAATTCATCTTATGAGGCATGGATCTCACAGGCATTCAAAATGACTCCATTTAAAGTAAATACAGCCTGTCACATACAGAGTTTTCAAGGTTGGCCTTCTAGACCCAAGGATTCCCCCATCAGATGGGCCATGAAAGCTAGCTTACCCCACCCACAATTTGCTAGTGTTTCCAGGGAAGCAAAAACCATGTGTAAGGAAAGCAGAGAAGTCTATGCCAATCGAGAGCCAACCCATCATTCCACCCAAACCAGAAAGTCAGGAGCCTAATGCCATGGAATGTGCTGTGCTTCTCCTTCCCACCAGCCACCAACTGGATGCAGGACTTCCTGACATGTTCCTGGAACTCAGGGAGGATAGAATTGGGAGAACAGGCCATACCATCACTGCCAGAAACTGGGCAGGTACAACAGAAACTATTACATTAAAGAAAATAATGATGATAAAGACTGCTGGTTCTGAAAACTATTTCACCTATTTAGATCGGACTACTGACATTCTGTCAGGTGGCTCAGTGGTAAAGAATCTGCCTGCCAGTGCAGGAGATGCAGGAGACAGGGGTTCGATCCTTGGCTTGAAAAGATTCCCTTGGCGTCGGAAATGGCTGCTAACTCCAGTATTCTTGCCTAGGAAATCCCATGGACGGAGGAGCCTGGCGGGGTACACTCTATGGGGTCCCAAAAGTTGGACATGACTGAACGTGCACACGTGTGTACACACGTGCACACACGCACCACACTGACTTTCTAGGACTTTTTATCCTTCAGGTCCAGAGTGAAGCACACCCTCAGGACAGAGTGAAGGAGTGGAAGTGACTAATGTTGACAGAAAGGAGAGTCAGAATTTTGGAACTGAGAAATTCTGAGTGTCCATTTCCCAAAGAAGAAACAGGGGCACAGAGAAACTCAGTGACTTACTTAAAATCACACAGTGTAGTCAGTACTATTGGAGTCTAGATCTCTGGACTTCTGGTTCAGTGTGCTTTCAACAGAGAATCCCAGCCCCATCTTTTTAAAAAAATAAAACAATGAAGCAGTTTAGAAAACTGGGAAATTTTAGCCCCTTCCCCCAACTGCCCATAATTATAACTTTCCAATAGCTATTATTGTTTTTGTATACCTTTTTCCTACATATCTTTATTTTCATATTTTTAATATTACCATAATCATTACCATATGTGTTTCAGATTTTTTGAAACAAAAGACATTTTTTACAATTTCAGTAATTCATATGTCCATTCATATTTCTTTATTAAATGCCTACACGTACCAGGTACTGTTCCATATAAAACAATGTCCCTGCCCCACAGAACTAACACCCTAGTGGGATGGACATAGAACATATACATAAGTAATGTACGATATTCCCCAACTAATGATAATTTGTTCCTGGAAAAGGGTCCTTGTGGAGTGAATTTTCATAGGCTGAAAATGTAACTAACATTAATTTCAGTAAGCAAAACATTTTTTCTTGAGTGTTCCCTTTGTTAAAAACAATATCAAACCCATCAAAACAGACACAGTTATCTCATAAGTAAATAATTATCATAGGACTTACATCTGTGATGGGCTTCCCAGGTGGTGCAGTGGTAAAGAATCTGCCTGCCAATGCAGGAGAGGCAGGAGATGTGGTTTCTATCCCTGGGTCAGGAAGATTCCCCTGGAGGAGGAAATGGCAACCCATTCCAGTATTCTTGCCTGGAAAATCCCATGGACAGAGAAGCCTGGCCGGCTACAGTCCATGGGGTCACAAAGTGTCAGACCTGACTGAGTAAACACACACACACACACACACACACACACACACACACACCTGTGATACCCAGAGTGTATGTAATTATATGTTTACTGCAAAAAAAAAAAAAAAGATGAGCAGTGAAGACTAAAAATATGGATGAAATGATGCACGAGATGAATACTTCCATGAGTCCTTTAAAAGGAGAAACTTAGGGCATCCTGTATCAATTTCAGAACTGCAAGGATGACACATGGGTGCTTGTGCTGAATGTACTCAGAAGCTTCCTAAATCCCAGAAATCCAAATCCATCCTCCTGAATGTCAAGAATGACTTATAGCTGAAATGGTGGTATTAAATAAAACTGATTGAGTCTATTTCATCCCTTCCAAGTACTAACCAGGCCTGACCCTGCTTAGCTTTAGAAATCAGACAAGATTGGGTGCATTCAGGGAAGTATTACCATGGACAAGTCTGTTTCTTGAAATACCACCTACCCCTGCAACACGGTTCTCTCCAGGGACCAACCAGTACAATGGCAGGTAGTGATCAGCCGCAGGGGGGTAAACGTGTGTGTGTGTGTGTGTGTGTGTGTGTGTGTGTGATTTCCAGATAAAAGGGGATAGGGAATGATGAGGAGCAGAGATGGGGTGAGGAGGGTCACATCTTATACAGAATAATCAGAGAGAGAAAGGTCAAGTTGGTCAGAGGTGACCTTCCAGCACAGCTGTGAATGACATGAGAGAGTGAGCCTATCTAGGCTATGCGACCATCTAGGAAAAGGCCATGCTGAAAAGGAAATAGTAAGTGCAAAGGCCCTTTCGCAGAGCTTGCTGGATGTGCTCAAAGAATGGCAAGAAGGCTGTTGTGAGGGAGGCCAGTGTGGGAGGCAGGGTTGTAGAAGCTGATGGTGTCCAGGTGGAACACCTCATGGAAAAGCCTGATAGTTGCCAAGCCTCCATCCATTGATTCATCAAGTATGAGGGAGAAGAAAGGCTTTTTCAGACATGTGAAATCTCGAAAGAATTACTTCCTGTGGACTCTTTCTCAGGAAGCTTCTGGGTGGTATGCACAGCCCAGACAAGGGAATATATGAAGAAAGAAACTTGAGATTCAAGTAATAAGAGATCAACAGGGTAAAGACTGGCAAATTTCTTGGAGTATGATAAACTGAGATCCCAGGGCAACAAGTGTGCAGCAGGTCTGGAAAGCAGTAAGTCCACAGTGATTGCATGATGTATTGAGACATACTGGTGGAGATTTATGCTCTGGGGGAAGTCCGGGAATGAGATGACTAGGGGAAGGCAGCGGGGTGGCGGTGGTCTCTTTTCGCGAGTATGAATACACTCTGTCAGTCTCTCAGTCTTCTGTGTAGAAGCCCAGTCTCAGTTGTCCCCAGGGGCCTCTGTCCACAGTCTCTCTGGTTTAACCTCTTCTGTGAGTGAAACTTCAGTTTTCTGCTGGGATGGTAGAGAGACAGTTGCTCAGCTTTGCTAGGGGTGGGAGGTTGAGGAATTGGGATAAAATTTCTTTATGTATACATTTCTGGACCCCTCTTCTTCCGCTTCTCCCTCTTTAAGAACTATTGCTACTTCCAAATCCTGATCCTTCTAGGGGCTTCTGAGGTACAAATAAACCTACTTCTGGGCCTTCTCTACCACTGGCTAGAATTTCAGCTTCCTCTCATTTTCTAAGTAGGTTTCTACTTAATGCATCTGCTTTCTAGCTTCCAAAATTTTATCTTAGTTCTTTCACTCTCTCTTTTATGATTTATGCTGTTTTTATTCCACTACAGTTGATTTTAGTGAGGTTTGTGCTTATTTTCTGTCATGTCCGGCCCTGTGTGACCCCATGGACTGTAGCCTGCTGCACTCCTCTGTCCATGGGGATTCTCCAGGCAAGAATACTGGAGTGGGTTTAGTGAGGTTTGGGAAGGAACCAAAAGTAAATATATCGTTCAATCTGCCTTGCTGTTTGAAAAGTAGTTTTCTTTTAAATTGTAAAATATTTGCATAGAGCTTAGCGAATAATTATAAAGTGAGCAATCATTAACCAATACTCAAGTCAAGAAATAACACATTGATAGCGCCCTAAAAGCCCTCCAGGTATCCCCTCCTCGTGACAACTAGCTACCTCTCCCCAGAGGCAACACTATACCACCTTTTGTTATTACAACTTCCTTCTTTTTCTTTATTGCTTTACTACCCATGTCTGCATTGTGAAACAACACAGTTTAATATGCTCTGTTTTGAAATTTTTATGTAAGTGGAGTGAAAAGTGTGTATTCTGTACTGTTTAGCTTCTTTTACTCAACCCAATAAAATTCAGTCATGGCACGGTTCACAACCATCTGGATTGGCTGAGTATGCCCCCAGATATTTATCTGTGTCTCTGACGGTGTGCTTTTGGGTTGTTTCCAGTTTTGCAGTAAGTCTCATTTCTGGGACATTCTCGTACACACAACTTGGTGCACATATACCCAAGTTTCAAGCTGCAGGGAGTAAACATTCTGAGTCACAGTGCATGGGTATCTTCATCTTTATACTACCCATCATTTGCCAAAGTGCTTCTACCAATGTTATATGCAAGTTCCTAGTGCTACACATTCTTGCCAACACTTGGTATTATTTGACTTTAGTTTTTGCCAGTTTGGTGACTGTGCAAACCTAGCATATAGAGTGGGAACTATTATGCTTCCTTTTCCCTGTACTTGCATCACTATATCACCATTCTTTTTAAGTCTTAAAAAATATTTTTAAACTTATTTGGCTGCATTGGGTCTTAGTTCCAGCCCTCAAGATCTTCCTTGTGTTAAGCAGCATCTTTCGTTGCAGTGCGCAGGCTCAGTAGTTGTGACTGGCACTTGGGCTCAGTTGCCCTGCAGCGTGTGGCATCTTAGTTCCCTGACCAGGGATTGTACCCACATCCCCTGTATTGCAAGGTCAATTCTTAACCTCTGAACCATCAAGGAAGTCCTCATCACCATGCTTTTTGAAAGGATCACTGAAACTTCTTTCTCATGAAGGTCAAATCTATAAGACAATGCTCCATCGTTGCTTCTTGAAGTTGTTCCACATGGAGCCTTCTGACCTGCTCCCATCTGAACTAGCTGCTTATTTGTACTCGTGGATTTGCTGTTTCCTGTCATAACTTTCTGCATTTTCTCCCTTTTTTCATGGAGCACATTCTCCAGAAGCTTCATGAGAAATGGTGTGGGAACAGCACTTTTGATGCCTTGTCTATTTGAAAACATCTTTATACTCCTCTCACACTTGGTATGATAGTTCGATTTCCTATAGAATTTTCAGTTGTAGTTTTTCCTAAAAGAACTGTGAAGGCATTATTTTATTGCCCTCTAGCTTTCTACACTGGAGAAGGCAATGGCAACCCATTCCAGTCCTCTTGCCTGGAAAATCCCATGGACAGAGGAGCCTGGTAGGCTGTAGTCCATGGGGTCGCGAAGAGTCCGACACGACTAAGGGACTTCACTTTCACTTTCATGCATTGGAGAAGGAAATGACAACCCATTCCAATGTTCTTACCTGGAGAATCCCAGGGACGGGGGAGCCTGGTGGGCTGCCGTCTATGGGATCACACAGAGTCGGACACGACTGAAGCGACTTAGCAGCAGTAGCAGCAGCAGCTTTCTACATACTTGTTGAGAACTTTCACCCTGAAGAATCATGTTCTTAAGATTTTTAGAAATTTTCCTTTGTAAGTTTCGTTTTCTCCATTCTTTCTCTTGAATTCCTATAGTTTGTGTTTTAGACTTCAAGAATTGAACTTATAAACTTCTTTTCTTTTAGCTTTTTTTGCATCTGTCTGTATTTTTGTCCTCAACTTTATCTTCTAATTCTTCCACAAATTGTTCATGTCTGTTCTTCTACTTTAATTTCCAGAAGCTCCATCTTATTCCCTAAATGTGAAATTTTAACAGCAAACTCTTCACATTTCATAAATGTGGAATTTTCCTTGTTTTCTCAGGAAATAACTCCAGTATTTTTTTGTGCGTGTGTTCGTTTTTAAGGCTTTCCTTAGTTTTTTTTCAGTGACACTGTTTTTCTTAATGTTTCTTTCCCCATTTCTTCTGGTTTCTGTCTTTTGCATGAAAGGTTTTTTCCAAGTGGAGAGTGATCCCTGGAGGTCCACTCAGTTAAACAGAGAGGCACCGCAAGCTAGTTGGAAACTGTGTGAAGGCTGGGCTTGTTGAGGAGAGGGTCTCACTTTAGGGTGATCAGGTGAGGGTTCTTTTTCTTTAATTAGTTAATTAATTGGTTTTCGCTGCTCTGGGTCTTTGTAGCTGCAAGTGGGCTTTCTCTAGTTGCAGCAAGTAGGGGCAACTCTTCGTTTTGGTCCAAGGGCTTCTCATTGAGGTGGCTTCTCTTGTAGTGGAGCACAAGTTCTAGGTGCACGGGCTTCATTAGTTGCAGCTCGTAAGCTCTAGAGCGAGGGCTCAGTAGTTGTGGCACATGGGCTTAGGTGCTCTGCAGCATGTAGGATCTTCCTGGACCAGGGATCGAACATGTGTCCCCTGCATTGGCAGGCAGATTCCTATCCAGTGCACCTCCAGGGATGTTCAGGGTCCTGTCTTTGTATAGAACTCCTAGATCCCAGTGTTCTCTTGAGCTGGTTGGTTTCCTCAGAAAGGAATCCTCCGGTCTTGCCTGAGAGAGTAGAAAAATCTGGTAACAGTGGGATCCAAGTGTTGAAAGGCTGGGGCAGGGTCTCCTCATTCAGTAGACAAATGGGTCTCTAAGCCCTATTTTCTAGGGAAATATCTCACTCCAGGCCTTAGCAGTGATGGGTTCCTCAGCCAGAGTTTCGGTAGTTTAACCTTTTCAGAAAGGGTGATTTTCATTTTTGGCAAGAAAAATAGAGAGGCAAATTGCCTGGCTGCCCAGAAAAGCCTTCTGGCTTTTCATTTTACCTCCTACCCTTACCTTTAGGTGGACATGGAGTGAGTTTAAGCAAACTCCAAGAGACAGTGACGAACAGGGAAGCCTGGTCTGCTGCAGTCCGTGGGGTCACAACGAGTCAGAGGTAACTCAGCAACTGAACAATTTACTTTATAAGTATACGGCGCTTCTGGTTTCTGACTCTTCCTGGGGGGTACTGTGCTACAATAGGTTTTGTTCTTGTTGGCTTCTTTCCCTTAAGGTATTTAACAGGTGAAGAAAGCTGAAACCCAAGTCAATTACCACTTGCATTCTTCCAAAATTATACTAAACCTTTTATTGGCAGCCATATCTTCCCACCTTCTCTTTCTTTTTTAATTCGTTTGATGTCATTTTAGTGCTGTTCCAGGAAGTAGTGGAATATGTGCAATCAACATATTTTTCTGGACATCATTCCTTCTTTGTGTTTAACTTTCTATATCCAAAAGAGGAGCTGAGATTGTTTGCAATAAAAGATACGTAGGAGGAAGAATGGGAGGAAGAGATAGTTAGGGAGTCTGGGATGTACTAACTGCTGTATTTAAAATAGATAACCAACAAGGACCTACTGTGTAGCACAGGGAACTCTGCTAAATGTTATGTGGCAGCCTGGATGGGAAAGGAGTCTGGGGGAGAATGGATACATGTATATGTATGGCTAAGTCCTTTTGCAGTCTACCCGAAACTATCACAACATTGTTAATCAGCTATACTCCAATATAAAATAAAAAGTTTAAAAGGAAAAAAAAGATACATAGGCAAAAAAGATTGAAATAGGGGGAGAAAAACAAAAGCCAAGCAACAAAAGAAGGGAAATGTGTGTGCCAGAAAACCCGGCTACGGATGTGGGCTGTGATAGCACGAAGGTTGGCCTTACTGAGCTGCTATAGCAGTTCTGCTAAAAGGAGAAACATGAGGAGTTTCATAGCCTTCATTACCTAACAGGAAACACACCAGGGCATCAGATGAAACTCCTCCTGCTAAATTTATTGAGCTGTTGACCCATTGCTTAATAAAGTACCTAGTACTCAATGCAGAATTGATTACATTGAGTTGGTCGGAGCGAGACTCAGGTAAGAGAAAAGAAAAGAAGATGTGTGAGGGTAGTACTGAGTCATCTACACTTCGCCCAACTCAGCCCTTGTGGTGACTCTGTGGGCCGAGGACTGTCACTGGCCATTTCAGTAGACAAAGGATGCTATTGCTGTCAGCCACTGCAGCCACCTCCAGCTGTGTACCCTGAGTGGATTCAGGACAGAGAAAACAGGATACTGGTCCTAGACAGTTAAGGTGCATATCAAAGGAATGATTTCAGTGAGCCCAGACTCTTTCATCTTCCCTCCAAAAAAAGCACTAAATTCATTAACTTGAGATATCTGTTTTTTTTCTTTAAGTAACAGTAATCTTTTGATGTTCCAGCTACCTAGTTTTTGTTGCCAAGACTCCTATATATCCTGGTTCCTCCCTTACCTCTTCAGAACAATCCCTCAGAGCTATCTGAGAGGCTGTCTCCTGAGCTTAATTCCTCAGTGTGTCCGCCAAGTAAAACATAATCCTCAACTTCTAGATTGGGCATTTTTTTCAGTTGATAGCACTGACTCTTGTACTGCCTTAAATTTCTAACTGTACTCAGTGTTCCTAGTTGAAAGGTCATTAAGAAAGTGCTCTGTAGGAATTCTTATACTCTTATCTTCCTTTGCCATGTTACAAGGATATTTTAGGACTCCATAGCAACTGGGATTGTGATTTCAAGGTAAAGAATAAGCAGACAGTAGGGTATTAGATGGATAAGGCAATGGCAACCCACTCCAGTACTCTTGCCTGGAAAATCCCATGGATGGAGGAGCCTGTAGGCTGCAGTCATGAAGAGTCGGACACAACTGAGCGACTTCACTTTCACTTTTCACTTTCATGCATTGGAGAAGGAAATGGCAACCCACTCCAGTGTTCTTGTCTGGGGAATCCTAGGGGCGGGGGAGCCTGGTGGGCTGCTGTCTATGGGGTCGCATAGAGTCGGACACAACTAAAGTGACTTAGCAGCAGCAGCAGCAGCAGCAGGGTATTAGAACTGGAGTATATTTTTCTTTAAATTTCCTCTCAAAAATTAGAGGAAAGAGACTTTTTTTCCTGATAAGAAAGCATAAGTCTAAATTCAAGATCCAATGAGATCACTCTCAGGTTTCCAAAATTCACTTCCAATCAAAAAATGGGCCAAAGAACTAAATAGAGATTTCTCTAAAGAAGACATACAGATGGCTAACAAACACATGAAAACATGCTCAACATCACTCATTATCAAAGAAATGCAAATCAAAACCACAATGAGGTACCATTTCACACCAGTCAGAATGGCTGCGATCCAAAAGTCTACAAGCAATAAATGCTGGAGAGGGTGTGGAGAAAATAGAACCCTCTTACACTGTTGGTGGGAATGCAAACTAGTACAGCCACTATGGAGAACAGTGTGGAGATTCCTTAAAAAACTGGAAATAGAACTGCCTTATGACTCAGCAATCCCACTGCTGGGCATATACACCGAGGAAAACAGAATTGAAAGAGACACGTGTACCCCAGTGTTCATCGCAGCACTTTTTATAATAACCAGGACATGGAAGCAACCTAGATGTCCATCAGCAGACGAATGGATAAGAAAGCTGTGGTACAAATATACAATGGAATATTACTCAGCTATTAAAAAGAATACATTTGAATCAGTTCTAATGAGGTGGATGAAACTGGAGCCGATTATACAGAGTGAAGTAAGCCAGAAAGAAAAACACCAATACAGTATACAAACACATATATATGGAATTTAGAAAGATGGTAACAATAACCCTGTATGCAAGACAGCAAAAGAGACACAGATGTATAGAATAGTCTTTTGGACTCTGTGGGAGGGGGAGAGGGTGGGATGATTTGGGAGAATAGTATTGAAACATGTATAATATCATATAAGAAATGAATCGCCAGTCTAGGTTCGATGCAGGATACTGGATGCTTGGGGCTGGTACACTGGGATGACCTAGAGAGATGGTATGGGGAGGGAGGTGGGAGGGGGGTTCAGGATTGGAAACACGTGTACACCCATGGTGGATTCATGTTGATGTATGGCAAAACCAATACAGTATTGTAAAGTAAAATAAAATTTTAAAAAAATCTTAGGAAATTCTTGATGCCAATAGGCATGGTAAAGTAGGTCAATACCACAGCATGTTTAGAATTTTTTTTAAGGCAACAGACAGTACTGGATTCTGGGGATTCATGATGATGAGCAAGCCCATTCCTTTTTTCCAAGGAGTTTATTTCACTCTCACAGGGGATAACAGAATGGCACAGATGTTTGGTAGAGGAGGTCCCTTTCAGAGCATCTTGCCAGCTCTCCACCCTTCCACATGGGAAACTAGTCCCCTTTCCCACTTTCAGGGTGAATCTGTGCAGCCACAGGGGGAACCCTGCCCTTCTGGTCACTGCTGATAGGACTAATGGTCCAGAGACATGGGACCCAAGTTGCACCAATAAGATTTCCTCTGCATGGGATTTAGAATTAAAGTTCAAAGGTGCTAATTGGTCTCTGCTAGTTAGTGAATTAAGGGCATATAAGCATAGGCTTCAACATTTCTGATCACATAGCTGTGGCAATTCAGAGAAAACCCAACGGGAGAGAGGGGGAAATGAAGCAGGTGTGTAGAGTGGCTTTCCCATTCCTGCTTTGGGATGTACGGAATCCATGAGATTATCCTGCATCAACAGCCTTGGTTAAAACAGCCTTGATTAAACCACAATACCATGTCAGTATGAAGGCCAAAAATGCAGTGCAAACACGCGGAAAGAGCTCCAGGCCAGGAGAGAGTGGGCAAATAGTAGTAAAACATTCATGAAAAATGTTGACAATTCAGTCCCCATTTAATGACAGGTGAGACTCTTTATCATCCATCTCACCTAGGAGGAGGTGGGGTGAGGGTATTTATACAGAAAAGGAACCACACAGGGGAGAGAAAACTTTGGACTGGGATGTGCCAAGATGAGTGGGGATAGTGGTCTTCTTGTGAAAGTTTGAGCTCTTTGAGCAGCTCTGATCCTCTTATGAGCTGTGGCACATGTCAGCACATTCTAGGGTTCTTTTTCCACTTGAGTACAATTACCAGTAAGTGTCAGTCTGTTCTCAGTGACCTCCCTAGCCACTCTCCTTAAAAAAAATTTAAAAGGCCATTCAGAAAAACTCCTGTGTTTCTACAGAAGACAAAAAGATATGAAGCAGCTAGTCATGCAAAGCTGTAATTTTCAATGTGAATTTCTTATTTCCTTCTTTCAGAATAAGTGGTAAATTAACATTTCCCAGCACTGTGAGGTGAGTAAACGAATAGCAAATATTATTTCACCCAAAGGGAACCTGTTTGGCTCTGTTGACCCTCTCCTCAATATCTGTATCTAGGACCTTCAGATGTAGCAGGCCACCAATTTTCAGGGCCACTATTTACTTTTCTGGGAAAAAAGTTATTTTGCCAAATTTTAAAAACACATCATAAATAGGACTGGGGAAAAGGTGTAATATATACCTATTGTGGGTTGAGTTGCTATTTTTCACAAAATATTAAATGTAAATACACTTCTAAAATGAATAATTATGCATTTATAAGGCACTGCATAAAGAAGCTTATTATATGTTTTTACATGTTTATAAATACACTAATTAGGGGGTAAAAGTGAACTCAGTAGGAAAGTTCTGGAGATAAACAAAAGAAGTGAGAACTTGTATCTTATAGCTAATATCATTTATCTTATTTAGTAAGAGATCTGGTTTATAAACTAAAATAACTTTTAGGTCAAGTCAGTGATGTTTTAAGCTTGATGGTAGCCCATGTAACTTTCTTAACTGCTGACTTGTTAACAATTTTAAATATCATTTGTTCCCAAACCGATCTTTATCCTAGCCTTGTATTAAGAACTTCCATGAGCTTGAAATCTTGTCCTTCCTTCACCAAGCATCTGACACAGATATATTCACATTACAGCAGATGTCACTGCAAAATTTCCTGTATCACGGGAAATGTTTCCTACTCCAGCCATGACTCTTCCTTAAAAAAATGTAGTCCCAAAACAATTGGGATAGTGCCTGTACCTAATTTTAATGAACTTTGACTTTACTCCATCCTATGTACTGCGTTCCTAAAATCAATGTACACTGATTTTTAAAGCAGCCAATCGCATGTCAAAATGCACAGGAGAAATGCTTTCTTCAAGGGCTATAGGCAAATGAGTAAAGGGTAGCCCACTATGAACTGGCACCACAGTGTTCTGTGTCTCCCGTTCTGACTCAGCCACTTCGCTGCTTCTATGTGGCCCTAGTGTTATGGGTCTTCTGATTGGGTTCTTGAGGAGAGAACAGCTGTTTGTCAAAACAAAAGGAAAAACCAGAGACTGACAACTTTACGTAGAGAAGGGTAAACTGGGAACCAGTCATTGGTGCAGTTGATTTGTGTTTTTAAACCTGAGGATGTCTAACTTTGTCAGCTAAGGATAACCCATGGGGAAATAGTAAAACTTCCTGGGAAACTGGTATCTGAGAAAGAAGTCTGTTTTGGTGCTCAAGTCAGATGTGGCAGAGACTGCTGGTGATCTCCCAATGTCTATTCTTCTCTTCTTCTTTAGAAGTAGGACCCCCAAATTTAGTTTGGCACATGGCCCCTTGGTGTGAAAACTTCATTTCCCAGTCTCCCTGGCAATTAGATGTGACCATGTGACTAAGTTCTATTCAATGGGATATAAATGAAACTGTCACTTAAAATTGATGAGAAATGTCCTTGAAAGATGTGGATGTACCTAAGCAGTCCTTTCCTTCTTCTCCATGAAATGGAAACCAAATCTGAGTATGGTAGAACTGTAGGAGAGGAGTTTGGATCCCAAATCATTTCATGTAGACTCACCCCTCTCCAACTGATCCCAGTTCTTGCTACTTGTCTGTGAACATCTTTAAATGTGAAAGAGAGACATTTATCTTGTTTAAAGCATTGTTATTTTGGTTCCTGTCATTCTCAGCCAAATGCAGTATTAACTGATACAATGAGTAAAGAGAACATAATGATAAATTAAACTGCGTCAGTTCTAAAGGTAGCTTTAAAATAACAAGTAGTTCCTACTGTAGTTTCTCTCATTTTTTTCCTTCAAAATGCCTATGAAACACAGAAAAAAATGAAATTTGCAGCATTAGAAACCAAGACTGAGCCAATTTATTTGAAAGTATTTCCTAATAATTCCTTCCTTTGTCTATTCACAAGTTCAACAAATATTTTTTAATTTTTAATTCATTTTAAAATCAATCAATTAATTTGTCTGTACCAGGTCTTAGTTGCAGTATGTGAGATCTAGTTCCCTGACCAGGGATCAAATCTTGGTCCCCTGCATTGGGAACATGGAGTCTTAACCACTAGATCACCAGGGAAATCCCAACAAATATTTTTTAAAATAACTATTATGCATCAGGTTCTATACTCAGGGAGTATAATGGTGAACAAAGAAATTCCCTGCCATGATGGGGCTTCTGTTCCAGTGGGAGGAGACAGACTATAAGCCAGATAAACAAAGAACTATGTCAGGCTGTTTTGTGTATGAAAAAAAGCAAAACAAAACAAACCCAAAGTAAGAGAGCAGAGAATGACAGATGGAGTGGTCAGGGAAGGCTTTTGGCGGAGACAACATCTGAGCAGACACCTGAATGAAGTGAAGGTCAGAGGCATGGTGATATCTGGAGGAAGAGCGTCCAAGGCAGAGGACGCAACACAAGCGAAGGCTCTGAGGCAGAAACAGGCATGGCCTATTCCAGGAGCGCTGAGAAGGTGACGTGGCTGGGAGCAGAGTAAAAGGGGAAAGAAGTGGCAGCAGAAGATGCCTGAGAGCTGGTCAAGGGGCAGATAATGTAGGATGAATTACTAGGAGGTCGCTTTTAACTGAACAAAAAACATACATCGTGGTCCATTATAGATTCACTGTAATCCCTATCAAGCTACCAATGGTATTTTTCACAGAACTAGAATGAATAATTTCACAATTTGTATGGAAATACAAAACACCTTGAATAGCCAAAGCAATCCTGAGAAAGAAGAATGGAACTGGAGGAATCAACCTGCCTGACTTCAGACTATACTACAAAGCTACAGTCATCAAGACAGTATGGTACTGGCACAAAGACAGAACTATAGATCAATGGAACAAAATACAGAGCCCAGAGATAAATCCACACACCTATGGACACCTTATCTTTGACAAAGGAGGCAAGAATATACAACGGAGAAAAGACAATCTCTTTAACAAGTGGTGCTGGGAAAACTGGTCAACCACTTGTAAAAGAATGAAACTAGAACACTTTCACACCTACACAAAAATAAACTCAAAATGGATTAAAGATCTAAATGTAAGATCAGAAACTATAAAGTTCCTAGAGGAAAACATATGCAAAACAATATCTGACATAAACCACAGCAGGTCCCCTATGACCCACCTCCCAGAGTAATGGAAATAATAGCAAAAATAAACAAATGGGGCCTAATTAAGCTTAAAAGCTTTTGCACAATGAAGGAAACTATAAGCAAGATGAAAAGACAGCCTTCAGAATGGGAGAAAATAATAGCAAATGAAGCAACTAACAGAGAATTAATCTCAAAAATATACAAGCAGCTCATGCAGCTCAATTCCAGAAAAATAAACAACCCAATCAAAAAATGGGCCAAAGAACTAAACAGATATTTCTCCAAAGAAGACATATAGATGGCTAACAAACACATGAAAAGATGTTCAACATCTCTCATTATCAGAGAAATGCATATCAAAACCACAATGAGGTACCATCTCATGCCAGTCAGAATGGCTGCTATCAAAAAGTCTACAAACAATAAATGCTGGAGAGGGTGCAGAGAAAAGGGAACCCTTTTACACTGTTGGTAGGAGTGCAAACTAGTTCAGCCACTATGGAGAACAGTGGAGATTCCTTAAAAAATTGGAAATAGAACTGCCATATGACTCAGCAATCCCATTGCTGGGCATACACACTGAGGAAACCAGAATTGAAAGAGACACATGTACCCCAATGTTCATCGCAACACTGTTTACAATAGCTAGGACATGGAAGCAACCTAGATGTCCATTGGCAGAAGAATGGATAAGAAAGCTGTGGTACAAATATACAATGGAATATTACTCAGCTATTAAAAATAATACATTTGAATCAGTTCTAACAAGATGGATGAAACTGGAACCTCTTATACAGAATGAAGTAAGTCAGAAAAAAAAAAACACCATTGCAGTATACTAACACATATATATGGAATTTAGAAAGATGGTAATGATGACCCTATATGTGAGACAGCAAAAGAGACACAGATATAAAGAACAGACTTTTGGACTCTGTGGGAGAAGGTGAGGGTGGGGTGATTTGAGAGAATAGCATTGAAACATGTATATTATCATATGTGAAATAGATCACCAGTCCAAGTTCAATGCATGAAACAGGGCATTCAAAGCTGGTGCACTGGGACAACCCTGATGGATGGGATGGAGAGGGAGGTGGGAGGGGGGTTCAGGATGGGGGACACATGTACACCCATGGCTGACTCATGTCATTGTATGACAAAAACCACCACCACAATACTGTAAAGTAATTAGCCTCCAATTTTAAAAAAAAGTAAGTGGGAAGACCTCTTTTTCCACTTACAACACTATGCTGGGTTCAATGTCATAACATCTATCCCCTTCAGAGAACTGGGCAGCCCATCCTCTGTTGTGTGAGTGTTTTCCACCAAAATCCCTTTCTCTATACAGTCAGAGGCCAACACCTCCAGAGAACATATAATCTCACTCAATCCTTTGACAGGACACAAATGGAGTAGAGTACACTGGCACTGCACAGTGAAGTAAAGCACTGTAATTTGTATAGAGATGGAAGAACCCCAGATTCAGGGGATGCTATAACTTTTATGATGCAATTTTATGCTGAGAGTTTGAGCACCAGGCAGTGACAGCAGAAGAAAAATGCTGTCTCTGAAATATAGTAAATTTCATACAGGAATTAATTTCAAACCATATAGTTGTTTAAATAATGGAATTACTTGGATTTATCTTCTATTTCCTTCTTTATTTCCTTTCAAGAGTGTTATGCAGATGAATGTTGTTGTTTAGTCACCAAGTCACATCTGATTGCTTTGCCACCCCAAGGACTGTAGCCTTCCAGGCTCCTCTGCCCGTGGGATTTCTAAGGCAAGAATACTGGAGTGGGTTGCCACTTTCTTCTCCAGGGGATCTTCCTGACCCAGGGATTGAACCTGAGTCTCCTGCACTGGCAGGCAGATTCTTTACCACTGAGCCACCAGAGTAGCCTTATGCAAATAATGCCAGTTTACAAAAGAAGTGACATAGCTTTCATCACATGCCAGGCTGGTCTAAATGCATTCTGTGGATTGTCTACCAAGAGTCAACAGGTAAATTATAAGCATTTAAGAAAATAAACAAGGATGGCTTGAAATAGACCTATGCCAGGGCATATTTGGCTAGAGGGCCTATTTTAGAAGAAGAATTTAGGAATCACATTGCTTTACAAGCATGACTCATGTTGTTAGTAATATTTCAAGGCAA
This sequence comes from Ovis canadensis, assembly GCF_042477335.2. Classification (NCBI taxonomy): domain Eukaryota; kingdom Metazoa; phylum Chordata; class Mammalia; order Artiodactyla; family Bovidae; genus Ovis; species Ovis canadensis. The sequence goes on along the minus strand of NC_091247.1, from coordinate 176,385,967 downwards.
GCCACTTAAAATACTGAGTGCTAATACTGAAAATGATCTTGTCTTCCACATGCTTTCAAGTGTCTTCATTTAAGTGTATATAATTGTGCCTACATTTAACAAGTGTCTATATTTGAACTCTACAAGGTATAGTATTGTGATTAAGAGAACAAATTCTGTATCAGACCTGGATTAAAAATCTCAATCTCCACCATTTTCTTGGGCAAGTGTTTTAGCCAGTTTCCTTATTTGATAAGTGGAGATGATTTCTATATGAAGGGTAATGGTAAGAATTACACTAGTTAATGTACAAAGTGCCAAGCATGTTACATGTCACACTGTAAGACTCATTAAATTGTAGGTATTATTAATCCACCTGCCAGTGCAGGAGACACAAGAAACGTGAGTTCAATTCCTGGTTCAAGACGATCCCCCGGAGTAGGAATTGGCAACCCACTCCAGTCTTCTTGCCTGGAAAATTCCATGGACAGAGGAGTCTGTCCTGCAATAGTCCATGGAACTGCAAAGAGTCGGACACCACTGAGCAACTGAGCATACACATGTACACACACACATATATATTACAGCGACTATCATTACTAGGAGAAACTGCTAGGGATGAAAATTGTTCATTGAATAAAAACACAGGCAACCAATAGCACAGATTTGTTCCTCTCCTTCATAGCTGCTTACCTCTCTAAGAACTGGGGCCTCAGCTCACTGCGCTGTCACAGAAATCACCCATCAATTTATCAAATAAATCAGCCTAAAAACTCCAGCTGTACCTTCCCGTAAGGACCCGGTCTGTTGAGCCGGAAAGCTTAAAGGCGTGACAGTTACCCTTCGACCCACACTCCGCGATCGGTCACCTGCTCATTTAAATAGTGCGTCCCCTCGGGTGCCACTTGATAAAAATTTCGCTGAGCGCTCCTTGAAGGTTCTCCAGAGGCGGCTGGAAGCTCCAGTTCTCACCTGCCCGGGTGTCCGCGGCGCAGGGCGAGCCACCTTGGTCTGGAGCCCAGTGAGAGCTCAGCGCCGCGTGGGTGGGGTGTCCCAGAAATCTCGTTTCGGAGGGTTCTGCTGGCTGCCGTGGGCGCAGAGGCCGAGCTGGGCGCTGGGGGGCGGACGGACAGACACCTGCCAGACGCCTCTCATCCCCGCAGGGCGCCACACCCGCTGCGTGCGACTGGGGAATAAGTGAGTGCCCGGCACGCAGAAAAGCTCCGGCTCGGGCTGCGCGCCGCGGGGCCGCCAGTTTGCGCGCAGGACCCCGGCGACCGCGCGGCCATGGGCGCACCGCGGGACCTCGGCGCCTTCGTGGTGTGGGACTACGTAGTGTTCGCTGGGATGCTGCTCATCTCGGCCGTCATCGGCATCTACTACGCCTTCGCGGGCGGCGGCCAGCAGACTTCCAAGGACTTCTTGATGGGCGGCCGCAGGATGACCGCCGTGCCCGTGGCGTTGTCCCTCACCGCAAGCTTCATGTCGGCCGTCACCGTCCTGGGCACCCCGTCGGAGGTCTACCGTTTTGGAGCCATATTCAGCATCTTTGCCATCACCTACTTCCTCGTGGTGGTCCTCAGTGCGGAGGTCTTCCTCCCCGTGTTCTACAAACTGGGCATTACCAGCACCTACGAGGTAAAGGGTGAGGGGGTCACGGGGAGAGGTGATGAGGGGAGAGGAGGACTTTTCAGACTCCTGGAGGAGTTTTCCTGGGGGCAGACTAACCACCACGTCGAAATCTCTCCCCGTTCACATCCATCACTTCTGCTGCCTTCCCCTTTCCGGAAGAGGTGTTCTGTAAAGGAGGGGAAAAAAAATCTTAGGACTTAACTTTCATGAGCTTGAAGGAAAAGAGAGGCTTCTGAAGTAAACGGAGTTATTTTCGGCTAGTGTTCACTGAGGTGATTTCTGCTTTAACATATTTGATTCCAAGTCAAGGGGGAAAGATTTTTAAGCTTATCCTGGGAGAGGGTACGTTTTTCAAGTCTCAGCTCCCCCTCCTTGAAGTAAATCCCCTTATTCCAGGTCCTCGGACTTCATTTACTTTTCCAGGATAGCAGGAAAGTGTGTGTACTCTCCCCTGCCTTCAGCCCAGGGGCAGGCACCCAAATGGTTGAGATTCTAAATTTCTTGTCCCAGCACCTGCATTTGAGACGGGATTCTCCACTTACTCACAGGAGAACCTGTACTGACATTTAACCAATTGTGCCTCTTTCTTAATCTCAAAATGGAAATAATTATACCACCTACCTCATCTGGTTGTTGGGAGGATTAGAGGAGATGATGCAAGGACAGCGTTTAGAATAGTGTCTGGCACAGGGTAAGTGCTGAATAAATGTTGACCCTAAATATTGGGGTGATGATGGTAGAGGTGGTTCCACTGGGATCACTAGGAAAATTTGGCCACAAGGTTCCTCATCAGCTCTGCCTTCTCCATCTGTGGAAAGATGATTCAGGAAACTGGCTTTCCAATTGCACAGGTCCACTGATTGATTGTAGATTCTCTTAAGCTGTCTGCCAGAAAGGGCTTTGCAAGGTAGTGTGAATGTTTGGTTTAGTTTAAAGAGCTGTTGAATGGGAGTGTCCGGGGAGAATAAAAGTTCAGGGCAGGGGTCGGGCCTAGTTCCCTGAGCTCCATGGGAGAAGTGTTTGATTCCAGAGGATGCTGAGCCTCTCAGCAGCCACCTTGTCCTTGAGTTTACGGAATGTTTGCCCTGATCCAGCCACTCAGTGAGGCTGCTTCGACTGGTGCTGGGGAAGGGCCTTAATGGCACAACAAGTGTTGGTGACAAACTGCCTGGGCTCCAGTGATGTCATTCAGGGCGAGGTGCCCCTGGGGTGGTGTTGCCTTCTTTGCACTCTGGTCATTGTATTTGAGAGTGTTTAGTCATCACCCCAGAAGTGAGCAGGATACAGTTTGTTTTGCTCAAAAGTGACAAACTGATTGCCCCAGGCCAAACTCAGTCTTAAGTCTTTTTGGTTGTTGCTGATCCTTAGAATGCCTTGAAAAAAGTGAAGTGAAGTGAAGCTTGCTCAGTTATGTCTGACTCTTTGCTACCACATGGGCTATACAGGCCATGGAATTCTCCAGGCCAGAATACTGGAGTGGGTAGCCTTTCCCTTCTCCAGGGGATCTTCCCAACCCAGGGATTGAACCCAGGTCTCCCACATTGCAGGTGGATTCTTTACCAGCTGAGCCACAAGGGGGAAGTTAATTTAGCATTTAATGATGATGATGAGAAGTCAAGCAAAATTCCAGATTCTGGCTTCTTTTGAAACTTAAAAGACTAGTGACTCAGGGCTCACATTCCCTGTGGTGACAGGAACTTCAGTTTATAGCCACTGCTCTAATTCGCAATTAATTTCTGTATTGAGGCCTCTTCGCTATATCTGCATGGTTACTTTCTTATGATAGAAAAATCTATCTGCATTTAAGTCTTTATCAAACATGCAAAAGAGAAGATAGAAAGGTGTGAGGGAGTTCTTGTTTGGAGGGGGATGTCAGAGAACATATTTCTTAGTGGATATGAGGAATATTTCAAGCTGGTTAATATATGAATGCCTGGTTGATTGACTTATGTACTTTACCTGATGAGATCTTCAGGCATTTTGAGTCTGTGAGCTCTGATCTGTAGTTAAACAACTCCAAAACCCAGAAGGGGTTTGAAGAACCTGGCATGAGGATTTCAGTCACCATAGATGACTGCTCCTCTCATAGTCACTGACCCGTACCTCTCCAGGGCAGCAACATTAACTCAACCAGAAACACATTTCCCACACATCCGCAGTGGTGGAGGCTAAGTTAGCAAGGCTCCAGCTAGAAATGGTAAAAAGCTAACATTTGCCAAATGCTCAGTACAGGCTGGGTACTGGGCTGCCTGTTTTACATACGTTTTCTGTCTCAATACTCAAAATAATCCTTATATTGTGACAGCCTCATTTTGTAAACAAAGAGAACTGGAGTAAACTAAGTTACACAAAAGAGCCTGAAACAAAGTGGGTTCATGCTGAGAGGCTCTGCAGTGGTGCACTGCTGGCTGCCTCTGAAGGCTCCTGTGAGTGTTACAACCCCAAGCGGAGCTTAGAAGGGCTAAGGCGAAAGGGATGTGGTGTAGGACACAAGGGCCTGTGGGCACACAGGGGGTGTCCATGACTAGTGGATGCCAGGCCGCTGGGGACAGAGAAGTTAGGTTTCGTGCTATGTCCCTGCAGTTGGTCATGGAAAACTCTTTCGTGTGGTGTATTTTGTTTGTTTTATGCTGACAGCTGGAGTCAACTATGCAGAATAAGAGGTCCAGCATTGAGAACCCTGGCATTCTTATACAAGTATAAAATTTCTCCCTAGCTTCCATTCGTTAGCTATGATGCAATACAGTGGGGCTTCCCTGGTGGCTTAGATGGAAAAGAATAGCCTGCAATGCACGAGACCCGGGTTCCATCCCTGGGTCAGGAAGATGCCCTGGAGAAGGGAATGGCAGCCAACTCCAGTATTCTTGCCTAAAGAATTCCATGGACAGAGTTGCCTGGTGGGCTACAGTCCATGGGATTGCAAAGAGTTGGACACAACTGAGCGACTAACACACACACACACACACACAGAATACAACAGGCTGTTTAGAAACATTTGTGATGTCTATCACTGCTTTCAGGGTATAGTCCTGAGAGGTGTTTAACAACTTCCAGACCCATAGAAAAAAATATCGTGCAGGAGCCCAACTGCATTCCCCATTTCTTTAGGATCTTTCTGGATTCAACAAAATCTAAGTGTTTAAACTACATTGCCCTTACTCTCTCTCTCTCTTTTTTAAAAACAAAATTCAATAGGAATCTTAGTGTCCCTAAATCATTCCAAGTACCAAGAACCATGAGAGATCTTGACTGACAATAGGTGATATCAAACCAAACTTGGGTCCACTTGCCCATACACAGGAACGCCGATTTACTGACTCTGGGTTGTGATGAAAGAAACTACAGCTTTTATTATTAGTCTGGGGCAGCTGATTATCAAAAACTCAGACTCCCTGATGGGTTTTAGGGAAGCATTTTTAAAGGCAAGGTGAGGAAGGGGAGTTGCCAACTATGTGATAAACTTCGGCACAATAGTCTGATAGGTTTATAGTGAGGTAACCAGGCAGTGTTACAGGGGTAAACATTATCAGTCCTCAGGCTCCAGTGGTTCTGGGGGCATCAGTTAATTAGCTTCTTCCATTTGGTGGAGGTTTTAGCATCTGTAAAGCAATTGGGAAAATGCACATCAGATACTGTTATCTTGGTACTTCCGGAAGGAACTAAAGGTTCTGTGAGTGCTATATGGCTGATTTACTGTTTAAATTGTTACCAGTTCTTCTGGCCCAACTGCTAGTTTTGTCACTATGTATTCAACAGCTTTTCAATCATTAATTGTTGGGCCAGACTTTTGTAACTCAGGGAGGCCTGGGAGTCTACAGCTTTTCAATAAACAAGAGGCAGTGTGAGGACATGGGGGCAGGAATCTGTCCTGGGAAGGTCCCATAGGGTCCTGCTTGGTTACACAGATGCCTCCTGTTACTCTGTAGTTTTGTCAAGAAATCCTAGAGCTACTCTCTGAGCCTACAAATCAGTGACTTGGTCTTTAAGTATTTCTTTAGCAGCCCAGTAGCTGAGGTGGACAAAGAATGTCTCTGCCATTGCAGTAAACAAAGAATATTGTGGCCACAAAGCCATCAGCCACTGCAGCTGCTATCCATGGTGCACCGTGAGAGAGTGGAGATAAATAGGATCCTGGCCCGAAATAGCTAAGATGTATATGAAGGAAGGATTTCAGGAAGCTCAGACTCTTGCATCTTTCCATACACAGAAAAGGGCTAAAATCATTAACTTGAGATATCTGCTTTTTTGTGATTAGCAATAATCTTTTGATGTTAACTACATATTCTTCCCTTGCCCCTAGTAAATACTCCTCTATATCCTGGCTCCTCCCTTAACTCTTTGGAACAGTTCCTCAGAGCTATCTGAGAGGCTGCCATCCTGGGCTATAGACAAGACATGCAGCAAATACATTATAAATGTTATCCATAATTATGAAGCAAAAATATCTAGTGTCTTTTCCTCTGATATTTACCTAATATCAGTTTTTCTTTCCTTCTTTTTTCTTCTGTATTTGAAAAGACTACTGTTAGCTTTAAAATTCTCTGTATATTATAGTAACACTATTCAAGTTAAAGAATGTCTTGGACCCCAGCTTCCTCCCTCATAGCTCAGTGAGTAAAGAATCTGCTTGCAGTGCAAGTGACCTGGGTTTAATGCCCAGGTTGGGAATATCACCTGGAGAGGAAATGGCAACCCACTCCAGTATTCTTGCCTGGAGAATCCCATGGACAGAGGAGCCTGGCGGGCTAAGTCCTTGGGGTCACAAGAGTTGGACACGACTTAGTGACTAAACCAGGTACCCCAGCTTCCTTCCAGCTCTAAAGTCCTGGGATTCTAACTCTGTGACACATTATTATATATAACATAGGAGATAGGCACACTACTGACCTACCTCAGAGATATGGCAGGTTTGGTTCCAGACCACCACGATAAAGTGAATATTGTAGTAAAGCTAGTTGCATGTTTTTTTCTTTCTCAGTGCACATAAAAGTTGTGTTCACACTATGCCTTGGGCTCTTCCCTGGCGGCTCAGATGGTAAAGCGTCTGCCTACAATGTGGGAGACCTGGGTTCGATCCCTGGGTTGGGAAGATCTCCTGGAGAAGGAAATGGCAACCCACTCCAGTACTCTTGCCTGGAAAATCCTATGGAAAGAGGAGCCTGGTAGGCTACCGTCCATGGGGTCACAAAGAGTCGGACACGACTGAGTGACTTCACTCGCTCACTTAGTCTATTGAGCGTACAATAGCTCTTTGTCTAAAAAACAATGTACATACCATAATTAAAAAATACATGATTGCTAAAAAATGCTAACTGCCTTCTGAGCCTTCAGTGAGTTGTAAGCGTTTGCAATAGCAACATCAAAGATCACTGTAACAAACATAACAATAATGAAAAAGCTTGAAATATTGGGAGAATTACCAAAGTGTGAAACAGAGACATGAAGTCCTGTTGGAAAAATGATACCAATAGACTTGCTTCTTGGAAGGTTGCCAGAAATTTTCCATTTGTAAAAAATGCAGTGTCTGTGAAGAACAATAAAAAGAAGTGCTATAAAACGAGGTATGCCTCTATATTATAAGCTATTGCAGATGTCAAGGTTGGCTCTGAATAGAAAAATGGACTTAGGCACTGGGATGACCCGGAGAGATGGTATGGGGAGGGAGGTGGGAGGAGGGTTCAGGATGCGGAACATGTGTACGGCTCTGGCAGATTCATGTTGATGTGTGGCAGAACCAATACAATATTGTAAAGTAAATAGCCTCCAATTAAAATAAATAAATTTTAATTAAAAAAATTTTTATTGTAAGGATATGGGCATAGCTCACAGAACAGGAGGAAAGGCTGAGCAAACAGACTATGAAAAGGAACAGAAGCCAGGGCAGCCTCTTCAGGCCACGCTGTCAGGATCAGTCTGCTTTCTGCTTCAGTCATTTTCTGTCTTTATATCTTGCCTCTAAGAGTCACCTGTTGAGAAGAGAAACTGACTGGCTGAACATAGGTCATGTGACTGCCTTTTAGCCCAGGCAAGGCACCTTGATTGACAGTTCTGCCACAGTTGCCTAAAGTGGGAAAGGGTTGATTCCTTAAGTGTATCAAGGGAAATTTATTGGGTAGGTGCCAAGAGAAAGGGGAGGACCACACTTTGTTTATTCTAAAAATGCAGAAAATAATTGCATTGGTATGACATTCTGCAAAAGGCAAAACTTGTAGGGATGGAGACTGGATCAGTGATTGCCAAGGTTTAGGGATGCAAAGAGGATTTGACTACAAAGGAGCAACATGAAGGACTTTTCTGGGGGTGATGAAACTGTTCTGTGTTAAAACCATTGAACTGCGACTTAACCTAGCAGTCGAGTGGTTAAGATTCTGCATGCCCAGTGTAGGGGACACAGGTTGCATCCCTGATCGGGGATCTAAGATCCCACATTGCCACACAGCGTGGCCAAAAGCAGACAAACAAGCAAACAAAAAAATTTTGAACTGTACTCTAAAACAAGGGTCAGTTTTGCTATATGTAACTTAAAATACTAAGTTAAATAATTTGTACACCTATGGCTGTACATATGTACACCGGTAACATATGTACACCTATGGCTGATTCGTGTTGAAATTTGACAGAAAACAACAAAATTATGTAAAGCAATTATCCTTCAATTAAAAAATAAATAATTTTAAAGATAAAATATTAATTTAAATAACAACATTTAAATAATTTAAATTAAACTATTAATAGTGAAATAGAAATGCAGGATAAAAATTAGCTATGAAGTTTCTTTTAAGTTTTAGCTCTTTTACTTCTCAAGCTGCTGGTTTTTAAAAAATGTCCAGAAGTTTTATATATTAACCATTTTTCCTTTTTTTGGAAACAGTATTTAGAACTTCGATTTAACAAATGTGTTCGTCTCTGTGGAACAGTCCTCTTCATTGTTCAAACAGTAAGTAGCCATCAGTTCATTTATTTTATCTTCTTTTCATCTACAGTGTTTTTTAAACAAGGCACCTGGGTCAAGAGTCTTTGATAAATATGTGAAAGAAAAGAGGTTGAACATAGGAGGGAACACAAAAGGAAAAACACCTGTCACCACATAGCATTAATCCTTAAGATCATTAAACCTTGTCTCAGCAAATGCATTATTTCCTGAGAAAACAGTGAATTAAGTGAACACTGAATATTATATTGAACAAGCAACAGTTATGGTTAGGAAAATATGCTTTTTCCTCTTATGTCTCCCTCTGTCCCTACCAAAGTGACAGTAAGGGCATGGCTTAGATGACAAAGATATTTGAAGGAACTGTACTAGCTGATAGTAGGAATTATAATAAAGGGAAAAGAAGTTGTATATTTCATAGTATTTTTACAGTGTGTTAAGTAATAGATTTAGTAGAAAATATTAGCTGACATAGGAAGAAAAAATTTGAAAATAATTTTCTTTGAAAGCATACTTTAAAAAAATGAATCAATGCACTCTTTCAGAGATTGAACTGTAAAACCGAATTGATATACTCACTGAGTATAAAGCAACAACATCATGCACTCAGGAGGAGTTTTTAAAGCCAAGTGCACAATCCAATGGGCTTCCCAGGTTGCTCAGTGGTAGAGTCTGCCTGCCAAGCATGAGACTCAGGTTCAGTCCCTGAGTTGGGAAGATTCCCTGGGGAAGGAAATGGCAGCACACTCCAGTATTCTTGCCTAGGAAATCCCATGGACAGAGGAGCCTGGTGGGCTACAGTCCACGGGGTCACAAAAAAACCAACAAACCCCCTCACAATCCAATACTTCAAAAATATGCAAGTATAGATTTACTGATTGGCGCAAATGGAAATCAAAGATTTGCCAAGTCATCAGTGACAGAGATTGCTTCCCACACATCATCTTGTCACGATCATTGTCACATAATTTAGACCTATCTCCCTTTTGGCAGCTAAGTCTTTCATGAATGAGTTTGATAATGGAGGTCGAGGAAGGAGTTTTCAATCTCATCCCTATTTATAATTCCATTTCTCCAGTCAAAAGCTACCCAAGCTTTTGCGACAGCAAGACAGAGTGCCTTTGTAAATTATTTAACTTAGCTTCATTTTATATCTTTGCTAGCTATGTAGCTTAAATTGTATTTGCCCTTAACACTTGGAGTATGAAAGAAAAGAGCCCTCTGGGGTCTGGTAGAGATTCTGACCCAGAGCTGAGGCTAGTAGCTTGCATTCCACCATGGAGTTCAGTCCCTCTTTGGATCATCATTAGAAGTGCCGACAGAAATGTAAGAGAGGGGACAAATGTTAAGAAGATGGCTGGGTCACATTTTCAAATCTTTAACTTGGACAATATAATGACTGGAAAGCTAGTGCATTCCTGCAAAGGGAGGGGAGCTTTAGCATCCACTGTTTGAAGGACTTACTTCTGTAGACCTACTCATGCAATTTAATCAAACATTCAAATACTGAATAATATGGTTTTTTCATAGTATGTTTTATAGCATAATCATAGAATTAGCCTTTATGTATTTGAAAGATCAGATGCAATGAAAATGATATTTTGAGAAAGAGAACATATTTATCTTACTGTAGTACCCCAGATTAACAGATATTTGTTAAGTATATGAATGAAAAATAATAATATTAAAAAGGTAGAGTAGAACTTTTGTTGGCCCTCAGGAAATTTTAGGGCAAATTTACACTTTTGTTTAATTAGTGGTCATGCCAACTTTTGCAAACAAGTTTCCAAAATGTTCACTGCTTTACCACTTACATCTTTAGTGATTGACAAAAGTTTGAAAGCATATGAGCGAGCATCGCCCTTTCACATCTGTGCCCTTTCTTTCTTCCAAATTGTCCCAGATCTAGGAAAGTTGGTTTCAGAGTTGAACTGATGGATTAGTGGCTATCTGCACTAAGCACTGCATGAAAAGTCCACATTTTTACATAAAATTGGTCATAAAAGGTTTTCGTAACCTATGACCATACCCCAAATAGAAAAGGAGAGTCAACTTCACTTAAATAACGTTTTCAAGTTGCAAACGAATTTTGTTAAAGTATATTAAAACTATGTTTTTTAATTCTTAAGTAAATTTATGGAAAAATATCAATATTTCATTTTGTAATTCATACTATTTATTCATTTTCTTTTTTCCTCTAGATTCTGTATACTGGAATTGTTATTTATGCCCCTGCCCTGGCTTTGAATCAAGGTACGTTTTGGAGTTAATATGTCACTCACACTTGGAGGTTCACTTTTAACAGACTTTATTTTCTCTTTGGGGAGATGGGGAGGTGGAGGAATGCTTCCAGTAGCCTGCATCAGCTTGAAGCAGATCTGGTGGGTTCAGTGTCTACACTAGCAGCTTCTCTGGGTTCCCGAATCATAGCTCAGAAAGGTCTGTAAATTAGTAGAAGGTTAGAACACTGAGGGCTTCCCTGGTGACTGAGTGATAAAGAACATGCCTGCCAATGCAGGAGATAAGGGTTCAATCCCTGGGTCAGAAAGATCCCCTGGAGAAGGAAATGGCAACTGACTTCAGTATTCTTGCTGGGAGAATCCCATGGACAGAGGAGCCTGGCAGGCTACCATCCATGGGGTTGCAAGCGTCAGACATGACTTAGTGACTAAACAACTACAACAGGCTTCACTGGGCTGTGTTTCTCTGGGATGTGCCAACCAGCCATTCTCCACTCCTTCAGAATGAACGCCCCCTGTAGTCTAAATCATGAATGGACTGCACTTGCTGCCTTTGTTTTTGTAACCTGGAGCCCATCTCCAACAGTTCAGTTCAGTTCGGTTCAGTCGCTCAGTTGTGTCCGACTCTTTGTAACCCCATGGACTGCAGCACACCAGGCCTCCCTGTTCATCACCAACTCCCGGAGTTTACTTAAACTCATGTCCATTGAATCAGTCTTCTGCTGCCATCCAACCATCTTGTCCTCTGCCGACCCCTTTTCTTCCTGCCTTCAATCGGTCCCAGCATCAGGGTCTTTTCAAATGAGTCAGTTCTTCGCATCAGGTGGCCAAACTATTGGAGTTTCAGCTTTTGCATCAGTCCTTCCAATGAATATTCAGGACTGATCTCCTTTAGGATGGACTGGTTGGATCTCCTTGCAGTCCGAGGGACTCTCAAGAGTCTTCTCCAACACCACAGTTCAAAAGCACCAATTCTTTGGTGCTCAGCTTTCTTTATAGTCCACCTCTCACATCCATATATGACTACTGGAAAAACCAGCTTTGACTAGACAGACCTTTGTTGGCAAAGTAATGTCTCTGCTTTTAATTTTGGAAAAGACGCTTACTCCTTGGAAGAAGTTATCTCCAACAGGCTTCTGCGTTATTCAGCTCAGGCTTGGTCCCATTGTGAAATTGGGCAGGAGGAGAAATTTTTTTTCTCCCCACTTTGAATGTGATCCAAAATACAAGAAAAAGAGGTCTGTGTGATTTGAAATATTAGATTGCTCCTGGTGACCAAAGGACAGATGGCTATAGTAGCCTTATAAATAAATACGTGACAATTTTATGGATCAACAAGTTACTCTCTAGATTTGGGAAGATAATAGCTGTGAAACTGGGATTGTTTATTGAGGCAAAGAAGTGAATTAGTCATACTCTCAAAAGGCTTCAGGGAAACTACATACTTTAAATTCTTATCAGTTAGAAGCAAATTTATCTCTGAAACTTCCTTCTAAAATGGACAAGTGGAGTCTGTGATGGGAAGAATGTGATGCAGTTCCTCAAATTAATATAAAATGGAAAGCCCCAAAGAAAACAAGAAAAGAAGGGAAAACTCCTTCTAACTGCAGATTCTAATTTCTTGATTTCATGATACATAGATAATAGTTGTCATCTGTATTTATAAAGCACAGCAATATCATTGCAAAGATGATATCCATTATATAATGTGATTGAATTCTGAATGTCTGGCATGTTTCTTGTAAATATTACCAACATCGTGAATGAATCACTTCATATGTAAAGAGCTGAGCTATAAACTTCATAAGTTACCTATTGGAGTTAAGTATAACTGAAATGTTGGCTTTAGAGTTTTAAAGTGCAGTTCTGGGAATAAGAAAGCCCTACTTTCAGTGCTTCAAGGACTGTTCTTATCAGTTTATTGAGCCACTCCCTGGAAGTAAATTAGGATTCGAGGCATTGCATTTTGACCACTTTAATATCAGCCATGTATTTTACCATGGGATTCCCACGTGGCCCAGTGGGTAAAGAATCGCCTGCAATGCCGAAGACACAGGAGATGCCAGTTCAATCCCTGGATCAGGAAGATCCCTTGGAGGAGGGCATGGCAACCCACTCCAGTATTCTTGCCTGGAGAATCCCACGAATAGAGGAGCCCAATGGGCTACAGTCTGTAGGGTCACAGAGCTGGACCTGACTAAAGCAACTGAGCATACATGCATTTTACTGTAACAAAGCAGTAAACACAGACAGAGAGAGAGTACTTGGTATGCAACAGATGCTCCATAGAAACATTTTTAGCTGAATTGGAACTTAACGTTCTCTACGTGAAATCTTTTTAATCTTTTTTTTTTAATTACAGAAAACTTCAATCATATGCTAAAATAGAATAGTGTACTGAACGCTAACATACCATTAACTCTACACTAATAATTATCGACTCTTGATTTATTTCACTCCCTATTTCCATCACTAGTTTATTTTGCTGAAAATCTGAGATATTTTATCATTTCATCTGAATTCCATATGTCTTTTACATACTTTTTTTCATTGAGGTATAATTGACATATAACATTTTATTAGTTGCAGGCTTACTGTAATGATTCAGTATTTGTATATTACAATGATCACCACAATAGGTCTAGTTAACATACATCATCATGGTGGTGGTGGTTTTGTTGCTAAGTCGTGTCCAACACTTTTGCAACCCCTTGGACTGTAGCCTGCCAGGCAACAGTCTCCAGTATTCTTGCCTGGGAATTCCCATGGGCAGAGGGCTGCCATTTCTTTCTCTAGGGAGTCTTCCTGACCCAGAGATCAAACCCAGGTGTCCTGCATTGGCAGGCAGATTCTTTACTGCTGAGCCACCAGGGAAGCCCTGTTAAATGCAATACATGAATTGGATATAATGTGCAAATATCCACAATTCCTAAATGTGGGAGGGTGGATTTTAAGGGACGTTATAGGATTGTACTTGCTTCCCTGGCGGCTCAGATGGCAAAGGATCCACCTGCAAAGCAGGAGACCTGGGTTTGATCTCTGGGTTCCATCCTAGAGTGGGAAATGGCAACCTATGCCAGTATTCTTGCTTGGAGAATTCCATGGACTGAGAAACCTGGCAGGCTACAGTCCATGGAGTCACAAAGAGTCAGACACCCCTGAGTGACTAACACTTTCACTTTTTTCAGCTATAATGTGTACTCTTCAGAATAAAGACTGAGTTTGGTATAGAGGCACCTGTAAAAGATCCAAGGTAATGAAACAAAGGACACTGAACAGATTAATGGTTCAACCCTTCATAATTATGAGATTAATGCTTCCTTTTCAGATACTAAGCTCACCAAGTTACCTTTTGATCAGAATTTGGCTTCCCACATTGACATGCTAATCAATAGGAAATTATGTGATCATGAACTAACAATTACAACAAGTCTGCTTATGACCCCTATTTCTCATTGTATATTAGTAAACTTTAATGCTGTTTTATAGCAATGCTTATAGTTTACCAGTCAGCATGACTTTCTCCCCTATAACCCATTCATCTTTGCATTTCTAAATCTACAAAGTGAAAAGCCAAATTCTGGGAATGTAAAGATAGCACTAAGGTATAGATACACCTGGCCAAGCAGCATCTCTCTCTCTCTTTTTAAAATATTCAAATACCATTAACGCATAGGATTGAGATTCAAGAAGGATTTTTTAAAATTCATGGCAGTTGTTGTTCTTCAGTAGCTAAATCATGTTCAGTTCTTTACAACCCTATGGACTGCAATACACCAGGCTTCCCTGTCCTTCAATTTTTCCTGGAGTTTGCTCAAACTCATGGCCATTGAGTCAGTAATGCTACTTAACCATCGCATCCTCTGCTACCCCCTTCTCCTCCTGCCCACAGTCTTTCCCAGTATCAGGGTCTTTCCCAATCATTTCTTCATATCAGGTGGCTAAGGTATTGGAGCTTCAGCTTCAGCATCAGTCCTTCCAATAAATATTCAGGGCTGATTTCCTTTAGAGCTTGCATCACATATTCAATTATCTTTCCATTAACTTTATAAGGACCAAGTAAGTTATTTGGCTCTTCAAACTTGTTTTTTGTTTTTGTTTTTAAGAAAAAGCCTTTGACTAAATAGCTTTTATAGAATCAAGTTTTTCTCTAGGCCTGTGGAGAAAATTGTCTAAAATAAAATGACATTTCTAGCCTATAGTTTGAAGGACTGTGCTTACAAAAGAAACAAGATCATATCCAGTGACATGTTAGAGAATTTACATTCAGATATCCTGGATTTAAAAGGCGCATTGAAAATGTGATAGCAGGTAGAAACATAGCTATCAGCAAATAAAGAAATTTTTATTTAACAGTGAACACTGCTTCTGTGATAAAAGCATGAGGTAGAATAAAATTATGTAAAATATCATTACCCTTCAGATTTTCAGCTTATTTTTTATAAATGTCTAGAAAATGCATATAGTGTTAGAGATGATTTGAGATGAACAGGAAGAATTAGAAGAGAATTTTGAAAAGCTACCCTGGAGGTTATTTGGTTGATTTATTATTATCATATTTATTCCTAAAGGCCCAGTCATGATAATAGGAACTAGATTCCTACATATACAAAAGCAAAATGATCGAGAAAAAACCTACAATTCCACTTAGTTAAATATTATGACAATAGCATGAGGTCTAAATATATGTAGAAGACAATACACATCATTATGTTAACAGTGACCACATCTGAGCAGTCAATTTTCTGATGCCTCTTTCCTCACCTTGAATGTAAAATTACTTTTTGGGATATGCACTGCTCATAGTTATAAAATCTTTTTCTTATGATGAGAGCTTTTAAGATTTACTTTCTTAGCAACATTTAAAATATGCAAGACAGTATTATTAACCATGCTGTATACTGCAGTCTCATGGTTTATATATTCTGTAACTGACAGTTTGTACCAAGGTGTGTTTTTAAAATACAATTGTAACTTCCATCGTTTCTAAAACATTAACACTAATTGCTTGCTGCTGCTGCTAAGTCGCTTCAGTTGTGTCCAGCTCTGTGCGACCCCATAGATGGCAGCCCACCAGGCTCCCCCGTCCCTGGGATTCTCTAGGCAAGAATACTGGAGTGGGTTGCCATTTCCTTCTCCAAAGAATGAAAGTGAAAAGTGAAAGTGAAGTCGCTCAGTTGTGTCCGACTCTTAGTGACCCCATGGACTGCAGCCTACCAGGCTCCTCCATCCATGGGATTTTCCAGACAAGAGTACTGGAGTGGGGTGCCTATCATCAATAATGCTCAGTGATAAAGAATTCACCTGCTAATGCAGGAGACGCAGATTCGATCCCTGGGTCGGGAAGATTCCTCTGGAGAAAGAAATGACAACCCATTCCAGTATTATTGCCTGGGAAATGCTATGGACAGAGAAGCCTCATAGGCTACAGTCCACAGGGGTGCAAAAGAGTCGGACATGTCTTAATGACTAAAAAACAACAATCGCCAAGATGAGGTCAGTGTTCAGAGATCCCTGATGTTTTCTCAGTGTTTATTAGAATCAGGATTCAGATAAGTTGATATATCTGTAATTAGTTCAGTTGTTTCTTAAGGTTTTCTTTCTTGCTTTTTAAAATTGACAGCCATATTTTATTGTGACATGGTGTATATACAATAAAATGAGCAGAACCTAAACACACAGTTGGTTGACTTTTGACAATTTTGTGTACTTGTGACAACCATTTAACTCAAGATATAGAATATTTTTATCTTCATTTCCCAGAAATTTTTTGTGTTTCTTTCTAATGAGTTCCCCTCTCTATTCCAAGCAGCGAGCTTCTATTACCGTAAATTACTTTCCCTGTTAGATTTTGTATAAGTGGAATCATATTGTGACTTTTTTATATCTGGTTTCTTTTGCTCAATAAAATGTTTTTGAGGTATTCTTTCATGTTGGTACATGTATCAGTAATTCATTCCTTTTTATTGCTAGTATTTTATCATATGCATCTACCAAAATCTGTTTATCCATTCTCTTGTTGATGGATGTTGGGTTGTTCCAGTTTTAGGCTATTTTAAATGAAAGCTGCTAAGAACATTCTTGTACAGGTTTGATGAAAGCTGCTAAGAGCATTCTTATACAGGTTTTGCTTTTTGACATGTTTTCATTTTTAGTGGATGAATACCTGGAAGCAGTATAAAGTTAAATATACACCTGTTCTGATCCACATGTTCAAACCCACAGGGTAGTAACATGTACAGAATTTAAGAGAAACTACCAAATAGCTTTGCTAAGTTGTTGTATCATTCTACATGTCCATCCCACAACCTATAAGAGTTTCAGTGGTTTCATGTCCTTGCCAACATTTTGTATTTGTCTTTTTAATTATAGCCATTCTAGTTGTACCATCTATTATCTTACTGTGGTTTTATTTTGTATTTTCTTAATAACTGTTGATGTTGAGCTTACTGGCTCATAGAATAACAAAATCAATGGAAAAAAGACAAACAACCTAACGAAAAGTGGGCAAAAGACTTGACCTGTCATTTACATGGTCTATCTATCCATTACTTGGCCTATTTATCCATTTACCCAGGCCTTTTAAAATTTCTCTCAGTAATGTCTTTTCATCATTTGCAAGTATGGAAAAATACAATTGCCTTCTATATGTTGATCTTCTATCCTGAGAACTTGCTAAACATACTTACTAATTCAAGTAGACTTTTGGAAAATTCTTTGTGGTTTTCATGTTGTTTCTGAATAGAAACAAAGAATATAATCAATCTGGTTTCAGTATTGACCATCTGGTGATGTCCATGTGTAGAGTCTTCTCTTGTGTTGTTGGAAGAGGGTGTTTGCTATGACCAGTGCATTCCCTTGGCTAAACTCTGTTAGCCTTTGACCTGCTTTGTTTTGTACTTCAAGGCCAAATTTGCCTGTTACTTCAGGTATCTCTTGGCTCCCTACTTTTGCATTCCAGTCCCATATAATGAAAAGGACATCTTTTTTGGGGTGTTAATTCTAGAAGCTCTTGTAGGTTTTCGTAGAACTGTTCAACGTCAGTTTCTTCAGCATTACCGGTCAGGACACAGGCTTAGATTACTGTGATATTGAATGGTTTGCCTTGGAAACAAACAGATCATTCTGTCGTTTTGGGGATTACATCCAAATACTGCATTTTGGACTCTTTTGCTGACTATGATGGCTACTCCATTTCTTCTAAGGGATTCTTGCCCACAGTAGAGAAACAATGGAAACAGTTAGAGACTTTTTTGGGCTCCAGAATCACTACAGATGGTGACTGCAGCCATGAAATTAAAACACGCTTGCTCCTTGGATGAAAAACTCGGACCAAACTAGACAGCATATTAAAAAGCAGAGACATTACTTTGCCAACAAAGGTCTGTCTAGTCAAAGCTATGGTTTTCCAGTAGTCATGTATGGATGTGAGAGTTGGACTATAAAGAAAGCTGAGCACCAAAGAATTGATGCTGGGAAGACTGAAGGTGGGAGCAGAAGGGGATAACAGAGGATGAGATGGTTGGATGGCATCACTGATGTGATGGACATGAGTTTGAGTAGGCTCTGGGAGTTGATGATGGACAGGGAGGCCTGGTGTGCTGCAGTCCATGGGGTCACAAAGAGTAAGACTGAGAGACTGAATCCTGACTGATGAACAGAAACAGTTTTACTACTTTGTTCTCTGTCTGTATGCCTTTTACTTCTCTGTCTTCATTCACTGTTAATGTAGGAAATTATATTGATTTTTCAAATGTTAAACCAATTTTCCTTCTTGGGGTAAAATTTACTTGGTCATAATGTATTAACCTTTTAATATATTGATGAATCTGATTTGCCAGTATTTTGTAAAGGATTTTTGCAGCTTATGAGGAGTATTGGCATGAAATTTACTTTTCCTTAAATGTCTTCGTCAGGGTTTTTGTACTAATTATACTGACTGTATGGTTCAGAAAGTGTTTCTTCTTCTATTTTCTGAAAGAGGTATAAGACTGTGTATTTATTTCTTAAATGCTTGAAAAAATTCACAGTGAGGGCATCTGAGCCTGATACTTATTTTTGTAGAAAAGTTTTAGTTTATGGATACAGTTTCTGTAATAAATATAGTCATTTGGATTTTCTAGTTTTTATTCAGTCAGTTTTAGTCAACTGTCTTTTTTAGGACTTTAATTCATTTTATCTAATTTGCCAAGTCATTGGCATAAAGTTGTTTAAAATATCCTTTTGTTATCCTTTTAATGTTTACAGAATTTATAGTGATGTCCCTTCTAATTGTTCCTAATATTGATATATTTTTTGTCCTTTTTTCCTTGATGTATCTGGCTAGTCTTTTTATTGATATTTTAAATTTTTTCTAAGAACTAGTTTCTGGCTTTGTTGATTTTATGTATTTGCTTTCTATTTCATTAATTATGTTTACTGTTTCTTCTACTTAACTTTGGGCTTAAATTTTTTAGGTTTTTAAGGTAGAAACTTAGACCATTGACTTTAAATCTTTCTTATTTTCTAAAATAATATTTAAAGCTATAAATTCTATTGTAAGTACTGCTTCATTTGCATCCCCCAGGTTTTGATACCATGTAGTTTTTTTAATCATTCAGTTTAAGCTATTTTCCAATTTCTCTTATGATTTCTTTTACCCACAGGTTATTTAGAAGTATGTTACATAATTTTCAAATATTTGGTGATTTTCAAACATACCTTTTTGTTATTGGTTTCTAAATTAATGCCGGTTTGGTCAGAGAACTACTATGATTTTAATTCTTTGAAATGTATTAAGATTTGTCTTACAGCCCAGGATATGGTCTCTGTTCCTGGACATTCCATATATTTTTGTACAGAATGTTCATTGTGTTGGGGACAATGTTCTATAAATGTCAAAATTTCAGCTCGTTAATTTTCCAGGCTCTTGGTTTTATTGATTGCATTAGCATGGGGTCATTTAATGTTCCCTAGTCCTCTGTATTACTTGTGAAGTATATCTAGAACCATTCTCAGACTTTATTTAAACTTTTTGGAGACTATTTCGTAATGCAGTTTTCAACTCTTTTGAGTAAATACCAAAGGACGCAATTGCTGAATTATATTACAAGAAGATGTTTAGTTTTGTAGGAATCCACCAAACTGCCTTCTGAAATGGCTCTTGCCATTTTGCATTCTTACCTGCAATGCATGAAAGACGTATGTTGCTCCATGTCCTTGCCAGCATGTGATGTCAATGTTCCAAATTCTGACTATTCTAACAAGTGTATAGTAGTATCTCATTGTTTTAATTTGCATTTCCTTGATGACATATGATGTGGAGCATCTTTTCATATGCTTATTTGTCATCTATATATGTTTTGTGAGGTATATGTTAAGGTCTTGGTATGGTTTAGAATCAGTTTTGTTTTTTTCTTTTACTGTTGAGTTTTAAGCATTTTGTATGATATGGAGAACAATCCCTTATCAGATATCTTTTGTAAAATTTTCTTTCAAATCTGTGGGCATAGAGTTGTTATCCTTCCATTAAAAAATATAATTTGACCCACTGCTTCTTTTTTTAAAATTTGAATGAATTAATTAATGACACATTAATAGCTGCAGCTTATTACTGCAAAAAGTTGAAGTCTGAGAATGCTTCTAGATCTAGTTCACAAGAAGTACAGAGGACCGTGGAACATTAAATGACCCCATGGTGATGGAATCAGTAATGACACTTCAGTAGTTACAGCATGTGGGCTCTAGTTATAGCTCCCAGGCTCTAGAGCACAGACTCAGCAGCTGTGACACGTGGGCTTAGATGCCCCAAGGCATGTGGGATCTTCCTGGATCAGGGATCAAACCCATGTCTCCTGCACTGGCAGACAGATTCTTATCTACTGAGCCACCAGGGAAGTTTTGCCCCTCTACTTCTTAAATAAATGGTAACAAATGATACAAGCTTTTCTCTTTCTTGGTCCCATTTTAATAACATGGACAGCTTGTCTTTCAAGGACTAAAAATGTGTTCATTTGAACCATGACAACAAATATCCTATGACCCCATTCAGTCTAGGTAACCACCTCCCGATATCAAGCAGTTTCTCACCTTAATTATAATATCAATGCTTTTTCACGTATTTGATTTAGCCAATGTTGGATCCTGTATAGTGTCTGAGGATAGACTCCAGGTCTATTTAACTCATGAAATAAATTTTGAACTCTATTTGTTTTGGTGCATTTTTTGAGATTTGGGTCTAGTTTAGGGTAAGAGGGTATAGAGGAAGGTGCCCAATAAGTGATATAGCCTCCTGCTGATGATATTTTGAGAAGTACTGGTATATATTTCACAGTCAAACATGCGTTTTCTTTTCTTCTACAGTCACGGGATTTGATCTGTGGGGTGTAGTAGTGGCTACTGGTGTGGTCTGCACATTCTACTGCACTATGGTATGTCAAGAACCTTATTTCTCCTTTTACCTTATACACTTGCTTTGCAAAATTAAAAGTTTCAATCAATGCATGCTGCAGTCTGGGTTTATATTTCCTTCCCCAAATAACTTATTTTTTATAAGGAATATTCAGTCCAGGGTAAAATTTGATCCTTTGTAAAACATTGATCATAACTGATATTTTTTTCTTCATTTGAACCATGCAGTGGTCCCCAGTATCGTTTCATAATTTGCTCATATTTTTGTCATGTTATTATAGCTATGCTCACAGTATTCCCTAGCTTAGTAACCTGAGATAATTTCCCATTGCCTTTAGGCAGATGTGACAGTCAAAATATGTAAGAACCAGTATGGCATGGGCACTGATATTATCACTGATGCTGATCCTTAGCAGTGGTGCACGTCTTGTATAACCTGTGATACTCTAAGTCTTAATACTTTGGTTGCTCGATGATGTGGAAGACAAGGTCTACAAAGAGGGACTCGGTCAGGCTCTGGAGGGGTACCCTTGGGCAGTGACTAGTACAAAACAATTTTATTTTTTCACTAACTGGTATGTCCTTCTTTGTGCTAATCCACTTGCCAATACAAAAGATGTAGGAGAGGTGGGTTTGATCCCTTGGGATGGGATGATCCACTGGAGTAGGAAATGGCAACCCACTCCAGTATTCTTGCATGGCAGATCCTATGGATGGGGGAGCCTGGTGGGCGACAGTCCAGGGGATCACAAAGAATTGGATCCCCTCAGAGCATACATGCATGCCTTCTTTGTGCATACGGTTTGACTATCAGTCCTGCCTATAGGATAAAATCTATGATACTGCAATTTGACTCCAAGTTTTCTTCCTAACAATATCCCCACACCACTCCACTTTGCTCCAAAATATATATCTGGACACACTAAGCATGCCATGTATTTTGAATTCTAGGAGCCTAGCAGGCTACAGTCCACAGGGTTACAAAGAATCAGACATGACTGAGTGACTAAGCACAGGCTTTTTGCCCATGCTGTTTTCTCTGCTGGGAGAACCTTTCATTTTGGATTCCATTTATATTTGAAAGTTTGATCTAAGTACTACCTTCCTGATTATCTCCCTTGGGTGCACTTTGTGGCCAAGATTTGTGTTTTCCTTATCTTTGACCAGAAGAGTGTATAAGCGTGTAAGTGCTTAATAATGTCTGGTAGAAGCATTAATCCTAATGTACTTTTTCCTCAAAGGGTGGTCTTAAAGCAGTTATTTGGACGGATGTTTTTCAAGTTGGAATCATGGTGGCTGGCTTTACATCTGTGATTATAAAGGCTGCATTGATTCAAGGTGGAATCAGCACTATTATAAATGATGCCTCCAATGGAGGAAGATTAAACTTCTGGAAGTAAGTTGCTTTTTGGTTAAGTATTTACTTCTTGGTTAATAGAACATTCCTTTTTTTTTTTCTGTAAAAAGTCTCTTGGCTGAAATAATAAATTTACATTAGAAAACAAACTAACCATTAAGGTCATGGTACAAAAATTTGAAGCTGGCACATAAATGTGTAAGGAGTTTTCACTTTAAGGGTGGAAGCAGTCAGGTGGTATTTAGTTACTCGGTGCTGAGGATGGTGCTTCCTCCTGAGAAGGGATTGATAGCAAAAAAGTATTTTCTTCCAGAAATTAAAATCTGAGATAGGTTGAAAGGTAGGGGAAGGGAGAGAAGGGAAGATAAAGTGGAGAGGTAAGGAAAGGAAACCTTTTAAGAGAAAAGCACTGAAAGATAGTGATTCCATTTTGACAATTCTTTGTTTCAAGCAGCCTAGAGAATTGCTCTTTTAATATGGCCCTGTAAATATATAGTATATTATTATATGTGTATTTTATATGTGAATATTATTTAATGTACATTATATAATATTAAATCTTATTTCTAGAATATTGACTACAGAAGTTATGGCCAATGCCTCAGGTATCAGCATTACATAAGATATAATGTCTTCAACAACTATTCAACTTTCTTAAAGAATGCTAATGGAGAAACTAGATATTTCATCACAAATATATCATACAATTTAAAAGACTATTTGAAACACTTTATCTTTTGGATTGATAGTGTCTTCCTTATACATCATGTTCAATGTGCAGGGGGGCTCATTTTGACATGAACCAGCTAGTTTTCTTTTTAAGCAGCCTTTGTCCAAGGTAAGGAGCAGCGGCTGTCTTTGCTGGAGCAGCCGTGAAGAGATACCCCACGCCCAAGGTAAGAGAAACCCAAGTAAGATGGTAGGTGTTTCAAGAGAGCATCAGATGGCAGACACACTGAAACCATACTCACAGAAAACTAGTCAATCTAATCACACTAGGACCACAGCCTTGTCTAACTCAGTGGAACCAAGCCATGCCTGTGGGGCAACCCAAGACGGGTGGATTATGGTGGAGAGGTCTGACAGAATGTGGTCCACTGGAGAAAGGAATGGCAAGCCACTTCAGTATTCTTGCCTTGAGAACCCCATGAACAGTATGAAAATGCAAAATGATAGGATACCAAAAGAGGAACTCCCCAGGTCATTAGGTGCCCAATATGCTACTGGAGATCAGTGGAGAAATAACTCCAGAAAGAATGGAGGGATGGAGGCAAAGCAAAAACAATACCCAGTTGTGGATGTGACTGGTGATAGAAGCAAGATCCGATGCTGTAAAGAGCAATATTGCATAGGAACCTGGAATGTCAGGTCCATGAATCAAGGAAAATTGGAAGTGGTCAAACAAGAGATGGCAAGGGTGAATGTCGACATTCTAGGAATCAGCAAACTGAAATGGACTGGAATGGGTGAATTTAACTCAGATGACCATTATATCTACTACTGCGGGCACGAATCCCTCAGAAGAAATGGAGTAGTCATCATGGTTAATAAAAGAGTCCGAAATGCCATACTTGGATGCAGTTTCAAAAACGACAGAATGATCTCTGTTCATCTCCAAGGCAAACCATTCAATATCACAGTTATCCAAGTCTATGCCCCAACCAGTAACGCTGAAGAAACTGAAGTTGAACGGTTTTATGAAGACCTAAATACAAGACCTTTTAGAACTAACACCCAAAAAAAGGTGTCCTTTTCATTATAGGGGACTAGAATGCAAAAGTAGGAAGTCAAGAAACACCTGGAGTAACAGGCAAATTTGGCCTTGGAATGCAGAATGAAGCAGGGCAAAGACTAATAGAGTTTTGCCAAGAAAATGCACTGGTCATAGCAAACACCCTCTTCCAACAACACAAGAGAAGACTCTACACATGGACATCACCAGATGGTCAACACCAAAATCAGATTGATTATATTCTTTGCAGCCAAAGATGGAGAAGCTCTATACAGTCAACAAAAACAAGACCGGGAGCTGACTGTGGCTCAGATCATGAACTCCTTATTACCAAATTTAGACTCAAATTGAAGAAAGTAGGGAAAACTGCTAGACCATTCAATTATGACCTAAATCAAATCCCTTATGATTATACAGTGGAAGTGAGAAATAGATTTAAGGGCCTAGATCTGATAGACAGAGTGCCTGATGAACTATGGAATGAGGTTTGTGATTTAAGGGCCTAGATCTGATAGACAGAGTGCCTGATGAACTATGGAATGAGGTTCATGACATTGTACAGGAGACAGGGATCAAGACCATCCCCAGGGAAAAAAATAGAAAAAAGCAAAATGGCTGTCTGGGGAGGCCTTACAAATGCTGTGGAAAGAAGAGAGGTGAAAAGCAAAGGAGAAAAGGAAAGATATAAGCATCTGAATGCAGAGTTCCAAAGAATAGCAAGAAGAGATAAGAAGGCCGTCTTCAGCGATCAATGCAAAGAAATAGAGGAAAACAACAGAATGGGAAAGACTAGAAATCTCTTCAAGAAAATTAGAGATACCAAGGGAACATTTCATGCAAAGATGGGCTCGATAAAGGACAGAAATGGTATAGACCTAACAGAAGCAGAAGATATTAAGAAGAGGTGGCAAGAATACATGGAAGAACTGTACAAAAAAGGTCTTCATGACCCAGATAATCATGATGATGTGCTCACTAATCTAGAGCCAGACATCTTGGAATGTGAAGTCAAGTGGGCCTTAGAAAGCATCACTATGAACAAAGCTAGTGGAGGTGATGGAATTCCAGTTGAGCTGTTTCAAATCCTGAAAGATGATGTTATGAAAGTGCTGCACTCAATATGCCAGCAAATTTGGAAAACTCAGCAGTGGCCACAGGACTGGAAAAGGTCAGTTTTCATTCCAATTCCAAAGAAAGGCAATGCCAAAGAATGCTCAAACTACCGCACAGTTGCACTCATCTCACATGCTAGTAAAGTAATGCTCAAAATTCTCCAAGCCAGGCTTCAGCAATACGTGGACCGTGAACTCCCTGATGTTCATGGTTTTAGAAAAGGCAGAGGAAGCAGAGATCAAATTGCCAACGTCCACTGGTTCATGGAAAAAGCAAAAGAGTTCCAGAAAAACATCTATTTCTGCTTTATTGACTATGCCAAAGCCTTTGACTGTGTGGATCACAATAAACTGTGGACAATTCTGAAAGAGATGGGAAGACCAGACCACCTAACCTGCCTCTTGAGAAATCTGTATGCAGGCCAGGAAGCAACAGTTAGAACTGGACATGGAACAACAGACTGGTTCCAAATAGGAAAAGGAGTACGTCAAGGCTGTATATTGTCACCCTGCTTATTTAACTTCTATGCAGAGTACATCATGAGAAACGCTGGACTGGAAGAAACACAAGCTGGAATCAAGATTGCCGGGAGAAATATCAATAACCTCAGATATGCAGATGACACCACCCTTATGGCAGAAAGTGAAGAGGAGCTAAAAAGCCTCTTGATGAAAGTGAAAGAGGAGAGTGAACAAGTTGGCTTAAAGCTCAACATTCAGAAAATGAAGATCATGGCATCCGGTCCCATCACTTCATGGGAAATAGAGGGGGAAACAGTAGAAACAGTGTCAGACTTTATTTTTGGGGGCTCCAAAATCACTGCAGATGGTGATTGCAGCCATGAAATTAAAAGATGCTTACTCCTTGGAAGAAAAGTTATGACCAACCTAGATAGTATATTCGAAAGCAGAGACATTACTTTGCCGACTAAGGTCCGTCTAGTCAAGGCTATGGTTTTTCCTGTGGTCATGTATGGATGTGAGAGTTGGACTGTGAAGAAGGCTGAGTGCTGAAGAATTGATGCTTTTGAACTGTGGTGTTGGAGAAGACTATTGAGAGGCCTTGGACTGCAGGGAGATCCATCCAGTTGAAGGAGATCAACCCTGGGATTTTTTTGGAAGGAATGATGCTAAAGCTGAAGCTCCAGTACTTTGGCCACCTCATGCGAAGAGTTGACTCATTGGAAAAGACTCTGATGCTGGGAGGGATTGGGGGCAGGAGAAGAAGGGGACGACAGAGGATGAGATGGCTGGATGGCATCACGGACTCGATGGACGTGAGTCTGAGTGAACTCCGGGAGTTGGTGATGGACAGGGAGGCCTGGTGTGCTGCGATTCATGGGGTCACAAAGAGTCGGACACGACTGATCGACTGAACTGAACTGCAATAAGCAAGCTGAAATCACTGGCAAGAGGAAAGAAAATCACTTTACACTTGTGGCTCTCTTCTGGTTATCTGAAAGAAGGTGTTAGTTTTTGAAAATAAAGTTAGAAATTGAACAGGGTCAATGTCGTAATTTGCAAGAATGAGTTACAGTGAATCAACTCCAACAGTTCTCAATATTTTTAAGGAAAATAGAGCCTCTAGTTGGCCTAGCTTAGGCTTGATTCCATCCGTTAGCTAGGACAGAGTAGAACATTTTAATTGACCATCATTTAGACTATTCAATGGAGAGATGGTTATTTTCCCAAGGCAAATCTGGGTTGCTGTTACTAGAAGTGTTAATTTCTCAGTCATGTCCAACTCCTTGTGACTCCATGGACTGTAGCTCACCAGTCTCCTGTGTCCGTGGGATTCTCCAGGCAAAAATACTGGAGTAGGTAGAAGAGCGGGGGATAGACACCAAGAGGCAGAAACAACCAGTGGCCACTCGGTAAACCTGGATTACTTCCAAATCTCTTCCTAGTCAGCTAGGTTGAGGGGAAAGGGTATGGAGTCAATCAATTTTTCTGCAAAATAACTGTCAGTTTATACAAAGGGTAAACACATCGCTGCATTGAAATAATAACTTATAACCAGTAAGAGATTCCAAAAAGTAAACGATTAGATATTTTTATGACCCTTACAATGTTTCTAACAATTAAGGAATAATGAAAAGTCTTATTGTATACCCCTTGTTATTAAAATATATTTTGAGAATATGATGGTAGGCAATAAATCTGCTCTGGGTAGGATAAACGAAGAGAAGGATTTTTGTATTGATATTTTCCATACGGTCTATAGTTGGCATATGTATTCTGTATTGCGAAAACCAAAAACCCACTAAATTGGGTGTTTTAAATCTTGTCTTACTTTCTTCCAGTAACTCACAGAACCCTTTAGCTCTTGACGTTTATTAGTTAGTATAGTAGCCACTTTATGGGAGAAAGGGCCAACACCCTTGAAACTCTTAGCTTTTGATATTAACTATTAGAGAATGGAATAGAGGCTCTCATCTTTCCATTAGAATGCTGAAAACACATAAAATTGTAGCACTTTACCCAAATGATCTTAAATATAAATTTTGAAGTGAAATTGCAGAATTTCAGAAATGCAGAATGTTTCCATTAAAGCTAATTTTGCAGAAAATTTTCAAGCTTATATTGTGTATCAGAGATGAACAGGCTTATTCCTTCCAAGATGATACAGTAAGAAGAATTAAAAGATGTATCGAATGTGGAAGTTGAGCTTTCTTTGTAATCGTGTTTTGTTTAAGTGCCGTAATGTGACTTTCAACTGTGAGTATGTAGTTTGTGCACACAACATTTTAAGAACATGATTATAATGACATGGTAGTTTTAAACATGAAAACCTTTAAACTGCATTAATTGAATTCTTCAGCTTGAATATAAAGTAGAACTGGGACTATAAATGTTCCGGGAGAGGAATTATACACATGAAGTGTGTCAATATTATGTTTATTTCAGTACCATATCTGTTGCTCTAGTGTACCTAGGAATTACTTGCTCTCTCTTTCTTCAGCCTTCATGCTCTTCTCTGATTACAACATGGCAGACTTGTTTAAATAATTCCCTGTGGCCATGAGAGAACAGTTTCTATAAATGTTTACAATGATTGAAACATTCAGTTTGCCTCCAGTCCTATCCAGAATTTCCAAATCTCTGAAAGTATTGATTTTTTTATTTCACTGAACTTGTTAGAAATATTTCTACCTTTTATATTACTTAATCAATCTGTACATATTTGTGTGTATATATATTTGTTTATATTTATGTAAGTATACATAGCTTGCTTCCAAAACACTCTAGAAAGATTTCTGTAATAGTTTACTGAGAGTTCAAATTTGTTTTCTGTTTGTTTTCATTTAGCTTTAATCCTAACCCTTTGCAAAGACACACATTCTGGACAATTATTATAGGAGGGACCTTCACGTGGACCAGCATCTATGGTGTGAACCAGTCCCAAGTGCAGAGATATATTTCCTGTAAAAGCAGGTTCCAGGCAAAACTGTAAGCTAAACTATGGTATATGAATCATGAATAACTATCAATTGTCTTTATGGGTGCTCAGAAGTCAAGCTTTGCTGGAGTTTGTCTTTTGTATCATGAAATTCTAAGAGATAAATGATATACTTACAAAAGGATCACATAGAACAAAGTGGTACTGTATGTTTTGAATCATATTTTAAAATATTTATATCAAGGACCTCTGTTTCTTTTGTCTGCCTTCTGATGGATTAGGATAAGAGGCTTGTGAAAGCTTCCTGATGGAGGGACTGGCTGTGGGGAAGACTGGGTCTTGCTCTTGGGGACAGGGCCACACTCAGAAAATCTTTAATTCAGTTTTCTCCTGATGGGTGGTGCTGTGCTCCTGGTGGTCCAATGGTTAAGACTCTGTTTCCACAGCAAGTGGTGAGGGTTTGATCCCTGGTTGGGGAAATAAGATCCCACATGCCACATGATGCAGCGAAAAGAAAATTTATATCAATTATTAATTAAAACAAACCTTATCAAATAAATAGGCATTTATTTTGTATTTGCTTGTACAAGGAAATATAAGGAATAAAAATTATAAATATGCGGCTCTTATCATAAAGGACAGAGGATAAGATGTTTGGATGACATCATCGACACAATGGACCTGAGTTTGAGCAAACTCTGGAAGATAGTGAAGGACAGGGAAGCCTGGTGGACTGCAGTCTGTGGGGTTGCAAAGAGTCGGACATGACTTAGCAACTGAACAACAATCATGAAGGAACATAGCATCAAATTGGGAAAATATATGCCGCTATGTGAAACATGGAATAACACTAGAGGTATAACAGTTCCCTGAAACAATGTGACAGTAGAGGAAATGCTCTAGAGCGTTGTACTGCCAGATGTGTTGTTTCATTTTATATTCAGACACAGTTATGGGTTCATAACCTGGTTCTAACACCTGCTACTTGAGTAATGGGTGAGTTCCTTAGACTCTCTGAACTTCAGTTTCTAAACTTATACAATGAGCATATCACACATCTTGTGGAGGAATTATAAAATACTGTGTTTGTCATGCATGTGGTAGGGATCCAGTAAATGTGAATTCCCTTTTCCACCTCAAATCCTGGGATGTGAAGGCAGGGATGAATAAGAGATTCCTGTTGAGCAGGCAGGTCCTGAAGGAAGACCACGTGTGGGCCGGTGGAGAAGAATGGGAGAGCATTCCAGGTGGGAAGAGTGATTTGCCCAAAGCACACAGGTTGGCTTCCAGCCTCTTATCATGAGCCCTCTGGAGGGCTTCCCAGGTGGCACTAGTGGTAAAGAACCTGCCTGCCAAAGCAGGAGACATAAAAGATGCAGGCTCTCTCCCTGGGTCGGGGAGATCCCCTTGAGTAGGAGACGGCAACCCACTCCAGTATGCTGGCCTGGGAAATCTTGTAGACAGAGGAGCCTGATGGGCTACCGTCCATGGGGCGGCAAAGAGTCAGACACTACTGAAGTGACTTAGCACATGCATGTACAGAAGTCAGAAGGACAGCATGGTCCGAGGAGTCTCCAGCCCATCTTGGCTTAGGCAGAGAGTGAGCAGTGGCTGGTTTCTTCTCAGGAGGCCTCAGATAAACTTGGTGACCAGCATTCTTAATACTGATAAATAAGGGTGAGTTGGCTTTCAGGCTTTTTGAAGTTTTAAAACTCTAACAGTAACAAGGTGATTGCAGTAGGAGGAGTAGCAATTCTATTTGTATTAAAGGAGAATATTAAAAATACGTGATGGGAGGAGGAGGTGGAGGAAGCAGCGGCGCTCCCGCCCGGCCGTAGAGCGGCGCTGGGACCCACGCGGCCGTGACGCCGCGGCTCCCCGACGGCAAAGCGTGGCAGCTGCGGACAAAGGAGCATGTCGGCGCCGAGGAGGGCTTGTCCTCCTGCCACCACGAGACTCCCGGCGCCGCGGGGCCCGCGCTTCGCTCCAGTCCGCCGGGGCACCGGGGCGGCCCGCTAGGCCAGCGCTGCGTCGCTCGGCCCGCAGGTCCCGGCCGGCCGCCCGGCCCGCAGCATGGGACGGCCCGGGCGCCCGCGGGGCCGCCTGCCGCCGCCCCTTCTGCTGCTGCCGCTGGCGCTGCTGGGCGGCGGGGCCGTGGCGCTGCCCGCGGGCTGCAAGCACGACGGGCGGCCCCAAGGGGCCGGGAGGGCGGCGGGCGCCGCCGAGGGCAAGGCGGTGTGCAGTAGCCTGGAGCTTGCGCAGGTCCTGCCCCCGGACACGCTGCCGAACCTCACGGTCACCCTATGGTGAGAACATTGATACCCGCCACATCCCCGTTAATGTGACGCTGCGTCGAACTGCGCATGGAGCAGATGCTGTGGCTGCCCAGTGGGATTTCGATTTGCTGAATGGACAAAGAGGTTGGAAGTCAGATGGATGCCATATACTCTATTCGGATGAAAATATCACTACCATTCAGTGCTACTCCCTTAGTAACTATGCAGTTTTAATGGATCTGACGGGATCCGAATTCTATACCCAGGCAGCCTGTGGTCTACACTACTGCTGTCGTTCTTCTCTTATGCCTCCTAGCGGTCTTCGTCAGTTCCATATACCATCACAGTTTGATTAGAATCAGTCTCAAAGGCTGGCACATGCTTGTGAATTTGTGCTTTCATATTTTTCTGACCTGTGTGGTCTTTGTGGGAGGAATAAGTCAAACTAGAAATGCCAGCATCTGCCAAGCAGTTGGAATAATTCTTCATTATTCCACTCTTGCTACAGTACTATGGGGGTGGGGGGGCGGGGGGAGGAGTGACAGCTCGGAACATCTACAAATAAAAAAGCTGAAAAATGCCAGGACCCTGAGGAGCTGCCCCCTCCACCAAGACCAATGCTCAGGTTCTACCTGATCGGTGGTGGTATACCCATCATAGTTTGTGGCATTAGTGCAGCAGCAAACATCAAGAATTACAGCAGTCGGCCCAATGCACCCTATTGCTGGAAGGTGTGGCAACCCTCCTTGGGAGCCTTCTATGGGCCGCCAGCTTCATCACTTTCATAAACTGTATGTACTTTCTCAGCATATTTATTCAGTTGAAAAGACACCCTGAGCGCAAATATGAGCTGAAGGAGCCCACCGAGGAGCAGCAGCAGCTGGCAGCCAATGAAAACGGAGAAGTCAGTCATCAGGACTCCATGTCTCTGTCCCTGATCTCCACATCAGCTCTGGAAAACAAACACACTTTCCATGCTCAGCTTCTGGGGGCCAGCCT
This sequence comes from Ovis canadensis, assembly GCF_042477335.2. Lineage (NCBI taxonomy): Eukaryota > Metazoa > Chordata > Mammalia > Artiodactyla > Bovidae > Ovis > Ovis canadensis. Next base: position 176,353,920 of record NC_091247.1, on the reverse strand, counting down.
TGCCTTGCTCTTGTATGTCGCCCTGTGGATGTTTGGGGCCTTGGCTGTTTCTTTGTATTACCCTTTGGACTTGGTTTTTAGCTTCTTTTTTGGAGCCACGTGTTTGAGCCTCAGTGCATTCATCGTGGTTCACCATTGTGTCAACAGGGAGGATGTCCGGCTCACATGGATCATGACTTGCTGCCCAGGACGGAGCGCCTATTCAGTCCAGGTCAACATGCAGCCCCCCAGCTCCAGCGGGCCGAGTGGGGAGGCTCCCAAGTGCACCAACAGCAGCGCAGAATCTTCATGCACAAACAAGAGTGCTTTGAGCTTCAAAAACTCCTCCCAGGGCTGCAAATTAACCAACTTTCAGGCTGCTGCGGCCCAGTGCCACACCAGTTCCCTACCTTTGAATGCCACGCCTCAGCTCAATGGTAGTCTGACAGAACATTCAATGGACAACGATATTAAAATGCATGTGGCGCCTTTAGAAGTTCCATTTCGAACAAATGTGCACCCAAGCCGCCATCATAAAAACAGAAGTAAAGGGCACCTCTTTACATAGAACACAGGCTGGTATAAAATATGATTGATTATAATGAAAGAAATAGTTTCTATGACTACGATTGGTCCCTGTGAAATGTCCAGTCCAAGTCCTAAGTTCCTCGGTGCTTGCAGCTAGTTTCCAGATGTCTCACTGTTTAGGCCCAATCTGTTTATCGAGGACGATTCGAGGATGGGGGGTGCCATTCCACTGTCAAGTCGCCCAAGAAGTCCTCTGTCACGGTCATGTTCCATTGTAGTATTAGTAACCTTCTATGTTATTTGAGTAACATAATCACACACAGTGTTGTTAATATCATTTGAGCAGTTAGATAACCATATACTATGGGGTCCCCAGTCAACAATTGTATGATTCAGTTCAGTTCAGTCGCTCAGTCGTGTCTGACTCTTTGCAACCCCATGAATCGCAGCACGCCAGGCCTCCCTGTCCATCACCAACTCCCGGAGTTTACTCAAACTCATGTCCCTCGAGTCGGTGATGCCATCCAGCCATCTCATCCTCTGTTGTCCCCTTCTCCTCCTGCCCCCAATCCCTCCCAGCATCAGAGTCTTTTCCAATGAGTCAACTCTTCGCATAAGGTGGCCAAAGTATTGGAGTTTCAGCTTTAGCATATGATTAGCCATAAACATCAGTTTTCCTGATTTGGCCTGAAATTTGTCCCAGTGAAAGAATATATTTAAAGTTCTTGTTAGTAAACCCTTTGCATAGTGTTCTTTGTTCTTTCCTTAACTCTTTCCCTAAAGTTTCAGTAGTATAAACATGGTTCATGGACAAAGAAAGAGTAGTAAATAATCCAAGCAGTGTCCGAAAGTCCTCTTTTAGAGGCAGGGCGAAAGCCTAAGTTTGTCGGATAACATTTATGCATAATTCCTTGGGCCCATATACAAAGGAAGGACTTCATAACCTAGAGAGATATTAATTAGTTTTTCTTCTTTTTCAGGATGAGAGGGCCCCTCCAAGTTCCAAGGAGGGGGCATATGTGTTGAGTCATTAGTGGATACGATTGCTCCTATATCTGTCCATTCTATAACCTACAATAAAAACGGGTGTTAGGTACATAAGTCCATTAAGTGTGATCGATCAAGTCACCCTGAGCAGGGGAAGCAAAAGCAAGCAAAGCAAGCATAGCAATGAAAAATATTTTCAGGATTCCGAGGCATTCCCTGTTGAGAAATCAGATTTTCAGTTTGATTAGTAAGGGTTTTTATCTGTCCCCAAGTAGGGAGATCATAAGGTCGATGACGTTGAGTGAGGTGTTTTTTGGAAATTTTTAAAGTCGCCATGGCTTGTGTTGGAATTCCTTCCTCCTGAGGTTTTTGTTGTATCGTTTCTAGTCTGAACATTGGGGGGCCCCTTAGGTTGAATCTTCTGAAGAGGAAGTTATCATTGGATCCATCTGGAGAAATAGAAGCATGTCTCTTTCCCTGTAAGATTAGTTTCTTAGATTTCCATAGATTAGTTAACCTGTCTCAATATCAAATGGGCAAAGGAAGGGAGGTGTCCTTTAACGTTTCAAAATGCTATTCTGCTTTTGTCAAAATATCTCCTTGCAGTAAGTTTAAAAATTTTTAAAAATGAAACTATATTAACAATAGTTATAGAAAGAAAGGAAAGCGATAATGATGAAAACATTCTTAGGAAATATTCCAGTCCAAAAGGGAAAAAAACATCTAGAAATCTGTTTGGGACTGGTATTTGGCTGTGGTTTTGAATTAATGGGTTGATTTTCTCTTCATTCAGTGTATACATTTTTCCTGATATATTAAAAAAAAAAAGGGATCTGACCGTGTTTTAAGTGGTTTGTGTTATTTGGGGCAAAGGATTAGGAGCAAACATTAAAATATTTTTTCCTAAGTGAAATTATTGAAAGTTGATGCAGAAAAACTTGATAAATGAAATGTTCAGTTCAGTTCAGTCGCTCAGTCGTGTCGGACTCTTTGCGACCCCATGAATCGCAGCACGCCACGCCTCCCTGTCCATCACCAACTCCTGGAGTTCACTCAAACTCATGTCCATTGAGTCCGTGATGCCATCCAGCCATCTCATCCTCTGTTGTCCCCTTCTCATCCTGCCCTCAATCCCTCCCAGCATCAGAGTCTTTTCCAATGAGTCAACTCTTCACATGAGGTGGCCAAAGTACTGGAGCTTCAGCCTTAGCATCATTCCTTCCAAAGAAATCCCAGGGTTGATCTCCTTCAGAATGGACTGGTTGGATCTCCCTGCAGTCTAAGGGACTCTCAAGAGTCTTCTCCAACACCACAGTTCAAAAGCATCAATTCTTCAGCACTCAGCCTTTTTCACAGTCCAACTCTCACATCCATACATGACCGCAGGAAAAACCATAGCCTTGACTAGACGGACCTTAGTCGGCAAAGTAATGTCTCTGCTTTTGAATATGCTATCTAGGTTGGTCATAACTTTTCTTCCAAGGAGTAAGCATCTTTTAATTTCATGGTTGCAATCACCATCTGCAGTGATTTTGGAGCCCCCAAAAATAAAGTCTGACACTGTTTCCACTGCTTCCTCATCTATTTCCCACGAAGTGATGGGACCAGATGCCATGATCTTCATTTTCTGAATGTTGAGCCTTAAGCCAACTTTTTCGCTCTCCTCTTTCACTTTCATCAGGAGGCTTTTTAGCTCCTCTTCACTTTCTGCCATAAGGGTGGTGTCATCTGCATATCTGAGGTGATTGATATTTTTCCCGGCAATCTTGATTCCAGCCTGTGCTTCTTCCAGCCCAGCATTTCTCATGATGTACTCTGCATAGAAGTTAAATAAGCAGGGTGACATATACAGCCTTGACATACTCCTTTTCCTATTAGGAACCAGTCTGTTGTTCCATGTCCAGTTCTAACTGTTGCTTCCTGGCCTGCATACAGATTTCTCAAGAGGCAGGTTAGGTGGTCTGGTCTTCCCATCTCTTTCAGAATTGTCCACAGTTTATTGTGATCCACACAGTCAAAGGCTTTGGCATAGTCAATAAAGCAGAAATAGACGTTTTTCTGGAACTCTCTTGCTTTTTCCATGATCCAGCGGATGTTCGCAATTTGATCTCTGGTTCCTCTGCCTTTTCTAAAACCATGAACATCAGGGAGTTCACGGTCCACGTATTGCTGAAGCCTGGCTTGGAGAATTTTGAGCATTACTTTACTAGCATGTGAGATGAGTGCAACTGTGCGGTAGTTTGAGCATTCTTTGGCATTGCCTTTCTTTGGAATTGGAATGAAAACTGACCTTTTCCAGTCCTGTGGCCACTGCTAAGTTTTCCAAATTTGCTGGCATATTGAGTGCAGCACTTTCATAGCATCATCTTTCAGGATTTGAAACAGCTCACCTGGAATTCCATCACCTCCACTAGCTTTGTTCATAGTGATGCTTTCTAAGGCCCACTTGACTTCACATTCCAAGATATATGGCTCTAGATTAGTGAGCACATCATCATGATTATCTGGATCGTGAAGATCTTTTTTGTACAGTTCTTCCATGTATTCTTGCCACCTCTTCTTAATATCTTCTGCTTCTGTTAGGTCCATACCATTTCTGTCCTTTATCAAGCCCATCTTTGCATAAATGTTCCCTTGGTATCTCTAATTTTCTTGAAGAGATCTCTAGTCTTTCCCATTCTGTTGTTTTCCTCTATTTCTTTGCATTGATCGCTGAAGAAGGCTTTCTTATCTCTTCTTGCTATTCTTTGGAACTCTGCATTCAGATGCTTATATCTTTCCTTTTCTCCTTTGCTTTTTGCCTCTCTTCTTTTCACAGCTATTTGTAAGGCCTCCCCAGACAGCCATTTTGATTTTTTGCATTTCTTTTCCATGGGGATGGTCTTGATCCCTGTCTCCTGTACAATGTCATGAACCTCATTCCATAGTTCATCAGGCACTCTATCAATCAGATCTAGGCCCTTAAATCTACTTCTCACTTCCACTGTATAATCATAAGGGATTTGATTTAGGTCATAATTGAATGGTCTAGCGGTTTTCCCTACTTTCTTCAATTTGAGTCTGAATTTGGTAATAAGGAGTTCATGACCTGAGCCACAGTCAGCTCCCGGTCTTGTTTTTGTTGTCTGTATAGAGCTTCTCCATCTTTGGCTGCAAAGAATATAATCAATCTGATTTTGGTGTTGACCATCTGGTGATGTCCATGTGTAGAGTCTTCTCTTGTGTTGTTGGAAGAGGGTATTTGCTATGACCAGTGCATTTTCTTGGCAAAACTCTATTAGTCTTTGCCCTGCTTCATTCCGCATTCCAAGGCCAAATTTGCCTGTTACTCCAGGTGTTTCTTGACTTCCTACTTTTGCATTCCAGTCCCCTATAATGAAAAGGACGTCTTTTTTGGGTGTTAATTCTGAAAGGTCTTGTAGGTCTTCATAAAACCGTTCAACTTCAGTTTCTTCAGCGTTACTGGTTGGGGCATAGACTTGGATAACTGTGATATTGAATGGTTTGCCTTGGAGATGAACAGAGATCATTCTATCATTTTTGAGACTGCATCCAAGTACTGCATTTTGGACTCTTTTGTTGACCATGATGGCTACTCCATTTCTTCTGAGGGATTCGTGCCCGCAGTAGTAGATATAATGGTCATCTGAGTTAAATTCACCCATTCCAGTCCATTTCAGTTTGCTGATTCCTAGAATGTCGACATTCACCCTTGCCATCTCTTGTTTGACCACTTCCAATTTTCCTTGATTCATGGACCTGACATTCCAGGTTCCTATGCAATATTGCTCTTTACAGCATCGGATCTTGCTTCTATCACCAGTCACATCCACAACTGGGTATTGTTTTTGCTTTGCCTCCATCCCTTCATTCTTTCTGGAGTTATTTCTCCACTGATCTCCAGTAGCATGTTGGGCACCTACTGACCTGGGGAGTTTCTCTTTCAGTATCCTATCATTTTGCCTTTTCATACTGTTCATGGGGTTCTCAAGGCAAGAATACTGAAGTGGTTTGCCATTCCCTTCTCCAGTGGACCACATTCTGTCAGACCTCTCCACCATTACCTGCCTGTCTTGGGTGGCCCCATGGGCATGGCTTAGTTTCATTGAGTTAGACAAGGCTGTGGCCCTAGCATGATTAGATTGACTAGTTTCCTGTGAGTATGGTTTCAGTGTGTCTGCCCTCTGATGCCCTCTTGCAACCCCTCCCATCTTACTTGGGTTTCTCTTACCTTGGCGTGGGGTATCTCTTCCCGGCTGCTCCTTACCTTGGACGAGGGGTATCTCCTTACCGCTGCCATTCCTGACCTTCAGCGTGGGATAGTGCCTCTAGGCCCTCCTGCGCCTGCGCAGCCACTGCTCCTCGGGATGCTCCTCTGGCTGCCGGCCCTGGCCTTGGGCGTGGGTGGCTCCTCCCAACTGCCGCCCCTGGCTTCGGGCTCGGGGTGGCTCCTCAGGGTCACCGCCCCTGGCCTCGGACGCAGGGTAGCTCCTCTAGGCTACCGCCCCTGACCTCGGATGCGCATATGTTGCTCATATCGAAATATATTTGACCTTGTCCTTGGAAAAGAAATGCAGCCTGGCAGCTGTTAAATCTCTCTGTTGAGTGTGTCAAGGAAGATGATTATACTTTCAAGACAGACCTGAAAAGAAGGTGAATGTTTTGCACTTTTGATATTCTTAGGAACAAATAACTAATTTGGCAAATGGTGCCCTTTTTATGTTGTTTTTGTTTTGTATTGTGAAACAGGCATTGAGGTTGATGTTATTTTGTTTTAAGAATCTTACAGACTGGAAATAGAAATAAAGCTATATTAACAGTAGTTATAGGCTTAAAAAATATATTGTGTCAGAATCTAGTAAAGTCTGCTCTGGATAAGGAAGATAAAGTGTTCCTGTGAATTTTTCTTTATTTAATTTCCTATTTGTAGTTACAGTGTGTACTGTGTTTGTTTAATTATGTCTTGTGTTTGTGGATTATAAGGAATGTTTGTAATCTGTTTAATAGGGAATGAATGTAAAAATTGTTTGAATTGTTTAGAAATATAGGTAGGGCCATTGTCTGTTTTTATAGAGTTAGGCGTTCTCATTATTGCAAAGTAAACTAACAGGTGGGTTATAACATGTTCTATAGTTTCACCTTGGAGAGGTGTGGCCCCTATAAAAGAAGAATTTGTATTGATTGAGACATGTAAGAAGGAAGAGGAAGAAAGTTCAGGGTAATGAGTTAAACCCATTTATCATAAAGTTTTCTTTAATTTGTCATAAACCCTGTTTATATTTTGTATTCATCATTTTATTTGCCATTTCATGTATCTTTTTTTCTTTAGCAACTATGAAGTGTCTTGTATGTTAGTATTTTTATAGATTGGTGAATATATTTATTATATTATATATTATAATATATATATTTATATATATATTTATGTATTTATTAATAGTTTAAAGTCTCTTCAGTTTTTCTGTAAGAAAAACTTTTTGTAAGAGGAAGTTAGTGTTCAGTAATTAATGTTTTAAAATCTTATTTCATTTGGAAATGACCTAGTTATTTAATAAACTTTTATTATTTAGTTTAGTACAACTCTAGAAATTTAAGTTACCCTAGTCTTAAGAGATTATTTTAGATTATAATAACAGATTATAATAATAGATTATTTTATTAAAAATATAATTATTTTTAATAGAGTTTATCTAAAAATTTTCATTTCATTTATATATTTATATATATATAAAGAGTTACCTTTTTGTTCACAAATTTAGTTTACCTTAAACCTAGGCATAATAAAAGTATTACATAATGTTGATGATTTAAGACATGTCTTAATTAGATTAGCAAACAATTATATTTAAATTGTATATTTATATTTAATTAAACATTTTATTTAAGAGGAGAGCGAAAAAGTTGGCTTAAAGCTCAACATTCAGAAAACGAAGATCATGGCATCTGGTCCCATCACTTCGTGGGAAATAGATGGGGAAACAGTAGAAACAGTGTCAGACTTTATTTTTGTGGGCTCCAAAATCACTGCAGATGGTGATTGCAACCATGAAATTAAAAGATGCTTACTCCTTGGAAGAAAAGTTATGACCAATCTAGATAGTATATTCAAAAGCAGAGACATTACTTTGCCGACTAAGGTCTGTCTAGTCAAGGCTATGGTTTTTCCTGTGGTCATGTATGGATGTGAGAGTTGGACTGTGAAGAAGGCTGAGCACCAAAGAATTGATGCTTTTGAACTGTGGTGTTGGAGAAGACTCTTGAGAGTCCCTTGGACTGCAAGGAGATCCAACCAGTCCATTCTGAAGGAGATCAACCCTGGGATTTCTTTGGAAGGAATGATGCTAAAGCTGAAGCTCCAGTTCTTTGGCCACCTCATGCAAAGAGTTGACTCATTGGAAAAGACTCTGATGCTGGGAGGGATTGGGAGCAGGAGGAGAAGGGGACGACTGAGGATGAGATGGCTGGATGGCATCACGGACTCGATGGCCGTGAGTCTGAGTGAACTCCAGGAGATGGTGATGGACAGGAAGGCCTGGTGTGCTGCGATTCATGGGGTCGCAAAGAGTCAGACATGACTGAGCGACTGAACTGAACTGAACTGAACTGAATATTTAATATTGAATATTTTTCAGTTCATGTTAACTTGAATTTAAATAGAGCTTATTAACTTCATATTATCCAAAAACAAAGACATATATTGAGACATAGATAATTTTAGATAGATAGGCATAGCTTTCCACTTGAAATTTAAAATCTTTTTATTTTTTATTTTTTTATTTTAGTTTTTTTTAATTCCACCAATTCATTTTTGGCTGGAGTCCTAGATAGAGTGGGCTGTGTATCCCAAGGACATGATAAGAGCTAATTTTAGGTTTTTTCATAGACTTGTTTTTGTTTCCCAGGCAGAATTGGAGCTCCAAAAAAATATTTTAACAAGTTAACCTTTCCCTAATTGCATGTGTAAGAAGAATCAGTTTTGCAATTTCAAAAAAGATTTTATTTTAATCAGTTTTCTCTGGAGTCTAAAGAATATCATGGCCATTCAGTGTCAAAAATATCATTTTTCTCTTTTGTAGTTACAGTATATTATTAATGATGCATGCATGAGGGAACTGCTGTCATATAGGAAGTAAAGCCTTGGGTATAAAATTTTGACAAATATTAGGACTATTAAGCATACCTTGAGGTAGCATAGTCTATTGAAATCTTTTATGAGGCCCAATGTGATTAGGATAAGGGAGAGATAAGGTGAATTTCTCCTGGTCTAAAGAGTGTAAAGGTATATTTAAAAAGCAGTCTTGTAAATCAGTAATAATAATGTGCCAGTTTTGAAGAATAGTAGTAGGTGATGGGATCCCTGGTTATAATGCATCTATAGGTTTCATAGATGCATTAACTTTTCTAAGGTCTGTTAAGAGACACCATTTGTTAGATTTCTTCTTTATAATAAAAATAGGAGAGTTCTAAGGAGAGTAAGATTCCTTGATATGTTTCAATTCTAATTGTGTGTCTATAGGTTCTTTAGTAGCCTGTAATTTATCTTTCATAAGGGGCCATTGCTCTGTCCAAATAGGCTCGTCATTCTTCCAAGTTATTTTAATAATTGCTTTGTTTGTTAAATGAGCAGTGGCCCCTAGGAAAAATGTGGAATGTATATCTGAGTTTGCCATTGCATAAGTAAGTCTCTTTCTATTAGATTAAGAGGTGCATTTATCACATAAAGTCTTAATGTTGTAGGTTGGCCTTTTGGCCCTTGATATGGGGTCGCTAAGAGTCAGACACAACTGAGTGACTTCACTTTCACTTTTCACTTTCATGCATTGGAGAAGGAAATGGCAACCCACTCCAGTGTTCTTGCCTGGAGAATCCCTGGGATGGGGGAGCCTCATGGGCTGCTGACTATGGGTTCGCACAGAGTCGGACATGACTGAAGTGACTTAGCAGGAGCAGCAGCAGCATGGGTAGATCTAAACATTTTGATAAATTTCTTGTACTTTGGCTTTGAGAAATTCCTGTGATTTGGCAAAAGACCTTTTGTATAGGCCAGGGTTTGGGCCATAAGTGTTTGGAAATAATAGTAATACTAGATCCAGGGTCGAGGAGACCAGAAAATCTTTTATTATTAATTTTGATATTTATATTTGGTCGGGCATAATCAGATACCAATGATGTCCGTAAGGATTGTTTTTGATCTGGATTGCCGAATCTGCCTGTCCATACATTATTAGAGGAGTTAACAGAAATGTAAGGCAAAAGAAGTAATTGAGCAATTTTGTCCCCCTTTTTGAATTGCCATAGAATCTGAGATGACATCATAATTTGAATCTCTCCAGAATAATTTGAATCAATTATTCCAGGGTGAACAGTAATTCCTTTAGAAGCCAAACTAGATCGGCCAAATAAAAGATTGAAGGTTTATGGGAGCAGGGGTCCAAGAAGTCCGGTGGGTACTCTAGAAGGGACTGCTTAGGGTAAAGGAAAAAAATCATCTAGGGCTGGTATATTAACGGTAGCATTGCTGGATGTGGAGGGTTTGAAGGAAAAGATAGAATTTGCCCCTGGTTTTTGTTGTAGAGGACCTGGGGTGTCCCCTGTTTTGAGTTCCCTGGAATAGGTTTTCCATCAATATCAAATTTAAATTTACAATCTTTGACCCAATGCATTCCTCTATGGCAGTGAGGGCAAATTCTTGGAGGTTTTTTATTAGCCTTCTTAGGGCAGTCCCCTTTTAAATGGTTTTTATCTCTGCATATAAAGCATCCTTCATTTCCCTTTTTAAAAACAGTAGCCATTGTTTTAGCTAGCATTTGCATCTTTTGAGTTTCTGATCCTAGATTGTAACGAGCCTTCAAATAATCAATAATAGTCCCAGTCTCACAAAGTGCAGCGATAGCTCTTTGATATTCCTGATTTGCATTCTTATAAGCAAGTAATTTCTCTGGCTGTTTCTTGGTTTCTTCTCTGATTATAGTACTGGAAATAGCAGTTTCTACTCTAGCAAAAAAAAATTAGCATAACTTTCATTAGGTTCCAACAAAGGAGAGACTTTTGGAGTTGTGCCTGTTGGCAGAGGAGGAGCATATGGAGCAGCCGGGGCAGGGCTAGTAAGAAAATTTTGAAATATTTTATGTTGTTCTAATTGGGCTTTTTGTAAAGTTTCATCGTCTAATTCATACACATGCAATAAGTGTTCTGTCTGTGTTTGAATATTAGGAGGGCTAGAACTTACCTTGAAATGGCCAGAAATCAATTGGAATATTTTTTCCTTGCTTGGCGGCTCATTCAACATTTTCTTTGACCTGGTGCCAACTTTCTAAATCAAAACTGCCTTTATCAGGGAACCAAGGGTTACATTTAACCAGTGTTTGAAAGCAAGCCTCTATTCATTGGCACAAAACCAAAAGTCCCTGAGCTTTAAACAAATGGTGAAGTAAAGTAGAGAAATGATGGGGCTTTCCAGCCGTTTGACCCGTGTCTTAGTACTTACCAACCTCACTATGTCCTGACCTCGATAGGTCCCGAGTCCCTCCGACTGAAGTGCCATGTACTTCAGGGACCCAAGAGTCCCTGTTCTGGGATGCCACTTGTTGGGGTCCTTTAATGGACCAGGACCTGGTGGTCCGGAGGAGGCGGTGATAAGAAAGTGAAAGAGAGAGAGGCTGATACTTCCTGGTTTACGCAGAAAACCAATAAAGCCCTTGACACAGGACTTGTGTCTCTCACAAAGGCACCGGCTGCCCTCTAGAGGGGGGTGAAGGCATGGGGCGCCTTCTCTAGAGAGTCTTAGAAGCCTGGGCAGGAGAGTGAGCAAGACGGGTCTCTGCACTCCAAAGAATCAGCCGAGGAGAGAGAGAGAGAGAGAGAGAGAGAGAGAGAGAGAGAGAGAGAGAGAGAGAAAGAAAGACATGGGGACCCAAGCTCTGATGGAGCAAAGGTGCTTTAATGATTTCTCTGTGAGTATATGAAGGCTGTGGTACAAGAAGTTTCTTTCGACAATGATAAAAGATCAGAAAACTAAATGTACAGCAACTGTCACCAAGGGAACAAGGGATTAATAATGGTCACAAGGTCAGGAGACAATCCATATCTCAAGGAAGGGGATCGAGACTAAGCAGTCTTGTCGTAAAGAGAATGTTTACTAAAGGAGATTCAAGCCTGTCTCACACAATGGCCTCAGTTCCTGGGAGCAGCGTGCTGTTCCACTTAAAAAGAAACAAAGGACTTGTGAGAAAGAGCAGGTAGGAATCCTCCTGTTAAACATTCCCTGACAATATAGCAAAATGACTCAATTATACATATACACGTATCTGTTATTTTTCAAATTCTTTTACCACTTAGTTTCTTGCAAAGTATTGAGCAGAGTTCCCTGTGCTATACGGTAGATTCTTGTTGGTTATCCATTACTCATTAGGCAGTAACAAAACACACAGTGGCTGTAGTCAATCAAGGGAAAAGACTAGCAATCTGTTGTTTGGGACTGCTTGCAGGTTAGGTTCTCCTGGAAGCAGACTTTGAGATGGAGGTTAGCATGCCAGAGTCTCCTAGGGAATTACCACTGTCGAAGAGAAGGAAGGGGAGATTGGCCACAGGGAGAAGGCAGACTGAAATGCAGTCTCAACAGAGGCCTCAACGGGAGCTTTCAAGCTGAGATGACCCTTCAGGCTGTTCCAGGTTGGCTTGAGGGAACTCAGCCTTTAAACCTCTGAATCTAGTCATCATTCTGTGCAGGCTGCCCTGGGGAAGGAGATAAGAGTTGGTGGTGGGGTGGGCACCTCTCTTCAGTCCAGGAGTCCACCATAGTACCCTTGGGGGAAAAAACCGTAGCCACCTTAGTGGGAGAAATATTTGCTATCAACTGCTTGTTAAAATAGGACTTCCCTGATAAGACATAGCGTTCAATGATATTAACACTAGTAATATCACTAACTTCCATTTAACAAGTGGTTATTACATGCTATTGTATTACATGATAGACACTTTATTTAGTCTTACATATAACTCAGTGAGGTATGCATTGTTATTTCTAGCTGTCAGTGAAGAAACTGAAGAAACTGAGGATCAGAGAGGTTAATTTACTTGCCTAATGTCACATATGGTAGAGCTAAGATTTATGCTCAGGACTGACTCCAGTGCTATTACAGAAACCTTTACATTCTACTGGAGCACATGCCGTATATTGAAATGCTGAACATTATTTTGGAAGATACCTGTCTAGGGGTGCAGGTTTGCCTTTCCTATTTAATGGATGGCATCACAAGCCACATTTAAACAACTTTGGTGAGTTGCTATGTAGATGCTAACAATGTTACGCAAAGGGAAAATGAATAAGTCCCTGCTCTGTTGACTATTAAAGTCTCTATTTCATGACAAAAGGTCCTGAAGTAGTGTAATTTTGTTACAGTTGTTCTTTAGTCGCTAAGTCGTATCTGACTCGTTTGCAACCCCATGGACCGTAGCCCACCAGGCTCCTCTGTCTGTGGTATTTCCCAGGCAAGAATACTGGAGTGGGTTGCCATTTCCTTCTCTAGGGGATCTCCCCGACCCAGGGATGGAACCTGCATCTCCTGCATTGACAGCTGGGCTCTTTACTGCTGAGCCACCAGGGAAGCCCAAAGTAGTGTAGTTAAACAACATTATAAAGCTAATAACGCCCATGGAACTCTGACCAGGAGGATACATTCATTCAGTGGCAAAACCCCATCTACTCCAAATATTTCCAAATACAGTGTTGATTGACCTCATAAACAGAAGGTTATGCCAGAATAAAGAAGTAGCATTTTTGACACCCAAAAGAGAATGCATGTCTATTGAATATAGTCATGAAAGTCTCTTCTGTTTTACAATTTTCCTCATCTTTGAGATGGAAATTAAAAGTGTCATGTACTTGTTTGTTTACACTTTATTAGGTCTCTCTACATCAATCTCGTGGGACTCTGGGTGATCCTTGTCTGCTCCGTGCTTTGTGGGCTTGCCCTCTATTCCAGGTACCATGACTGTGATCCTTGGACAGCCAAGAAAGTGTCTGCACCGGACCAGGTCCAGTATCATGTCTTTCTTACGTGCAGTAATGACGTTCCCAAAGTTTATTAGCTGGGAGGAGAGAGTGTTCATGTTCTTGTAAAGTAATAGCAAATAGGCACATTATTCATTTTTAGTTTCTATAAAGCATTTGGAAAATTTTTATTTTAGTAGACATAACAAGAATGAAGAATGGTGAGATTTCCCTGGTGGTCCAGTGGTGAAGGATCTGCCTGCCAGTGCAGGGGACACGGGTTCCATCTCTGGTCCCGGGATGATCCCATATGCTGCAGAGCAACTAAGCCTGTGTGCCACAACTACTGGAGCCCGTGCTCTAGAGCCCATGCTCTGTAACAAGGAAAGCCTCTGCAGTGAGAAACCTGCACACCGCGGTCAGAGAGTGGCCCCCTCTCACGGCAACTAGAGAAAGCCCAAGTGCCCGAAGAAAGACGTGGTGCCAAAAATAAATAAGTAAACAAATAATAGAAAAATATATGGAAATACCTGGGAACATTTTCAAGGCAGGTCATGCGTTGACAAAGAAGCTGCAGTATGATTGCTTAACTTGTGAAAGTGAAAGTTGCTCAGTCATCTCTGACTCTTTGTGATCCCATGGAATCACAAACAGTCCATGGAATTCTCCAGGCCAGAATACTGGAGTGGGTAGCCTTTCTCATCTCCAGGGGATCTTCCCAACCCAGGAATCGAACCAGGGTCTCCTGCATTGCAGGCAGATTCTTTACCAACTGAGCTATTTGTTACCTAGTGTAATTGATATGATTACTTCATGCTAGCCTAGCCTATACCCTAATGAATGAATTGTTATAAAGTCTTGATGGCATACAGTATAATAGTCATATTCATAATATAGTGTTAGAAGCATTGTTGTGTTTTTTTTTTTTAAATCACTTACTTGGCAATGATTGGTTGTTGCAGTTTCTGCAGTTATTAGAGAGAGACATACTGTGCAGTAACACAATTCTTTGAAATCAGTAATAAAACAGTAAAAAAAAATCTAACATGTTGTTTTCATATTAAATATCACTCACATCATACCTGTGTAAGGATAGGTTATCCACTTCAACAAAGTCATGCATATGGTGTTCTACATGTATATTTTTCTATATTAAAAAAAAATCCACATATAAGCAGACCCACACAGTTCAAACTCATTTCGTACAAGTGTCAACTGTATAAGCAGCTCTAATTACATTTTTACTCCCGAATAGTGATTGAAGTTCACAGGTATAAACTTGAGTCATCAAGTGAAGTTAAATTAAGTGAATGCTTCTTACTTAAGCACAGAGGTATGTAAAAGTATTTCCTTTAAATTGATTTATTATTCCAAAAAATGAGAACAGCTGCCTATTACTGAGCCTTTACTATATTCTGTCTTCTATACTAAGAACTTACATAGATGATCTAAGTTAAGTTTTATAGTAACTCTATGAGGTTAGGATTATTATTCCTTTTTTACAGATGAGGAAACTGAGGCTCAGAGAAACTAACTAACAAAAGCCACATGTATCTGAATCCAGAGCCTGTACTCTTAACTACTATTCTATTCGTTTATTTAAATGTTAGCAGGTAAAGAGTTTAATTTTTCATATTTGGACATTTCAGTTGTGTGGAATATCTTCCTTTAGTTCTTGAATACCACAAGATAAACGAGATGTTAATTGATTTTATTTCATAGCCAGTAGTATTCAAGAGTAAATTTTGGAATTTTTCAGCTCATGCCTTATTTGGTACTGGACATTCTGCAAGATTATCCAGGACTTCCTGGACTTTTTGTGGCCTGTGCTTACAGTGGAACATTAAGGTATGAACTAGGACTCTAATAATACAAGTTTTCCCTCTTGGGATGTTTCTTTTATTATTGGATATTTGGGGGGATAAAGTTGAATTCTGGACATGGGCACAAATGGCCCTAAATAGGTAATTATTCCATGTCTCCTTTCTGTCAGTCTGACTCTTCTCTCTGAGGGTTGGCTGTCTGTTGTCATAAGTCTTTGCTTTTATCTTTAGTCCCTACTGTCTAAAACATCACATACCCCATATAGTCACAATAATGATAATCAGTCATTTTGCTGATGGTCAAAAATAAGGACCTACAGTCTTAGTTTAAAACATGAATGTAACTAAAGCATGGTCAAATGGAAAACTCAGAATACAAATCTCCTATTACAGGCTGAATAATATATACTGTCCAAAGAATCTTGTTTTGTGTTTGAGCTTATTCATTGCACTTTGTTCCTGTGTTATGCTTATTATTATCATGTACAACATATGTTAGTGAAGATCCAGCAAATTAATATTATTAATATTTATGGTGAATGTTAGTGAGGACTCATGATAGTCCTTTCTATGCATAAAGAAAAATGTGCTTTAAAGTCATTATCTAGCAATACTGCGTGATCTAAGAGATTCTTTCATGGATAATAAGGATTAATTGTAAAATGGAAGCAACATTAAATTATCCATTCTAACTATTAAGCCTATGGATTTGCCTGAATCATTCTTGGATGACAGCTTCCAGAAAGAGGATGATGTAATTATTAAAAAATAATGTAGTAGGTAAAATAGATTTAAAAAACCCCCCAAAGTCCTACTATATAACATAGGAAACTGTACTCAATATCTTATAATAAACCATAATGGAAAACAATATGACAAAGAATATATATATGTATATACATATACATATATACATATTAATATATACATATATATACTGAATAACTTTGCTGTATGACAGAAACTACCACAACATTGTACATCAACTATACTTCAGTAAATAATTTAAAAAATACTATAGTAGAAATCTGGTTATATTTCAGAAGTGACAATGTTTTCTTTTTCTTATACCCAGTTAAGGTATTATTAAAGTTTACATATACATTAAAATTTTGATTTCCCTTTACAGCACAGTGTCCTCCAGTATTAATGCCTTAGCAGCAGTAACCATGGAAGACCTAGTGAAACCTCGCTTCCCATCTCTCTCGGAAAAGTCTCTCTCTTGGATTTCACAAGGAATGAGTAAGGTTTCATTTCACAATTCCATTTTAACTCTGGGACATCATTTTTAGAGATCCCAGAAATTATTTTCCATGGAAAACAGTGTGAGTGTAGGCATGCATGTGACTTAATGCAATCATGGCCATATTTGTGATCAAGATTTGGGATATACTTCAAACAATTGTCCAGTGACCACAAAGAACAATTTCCAGGGGTCCTATTTGGCTAACGTTCTTTTATACCTTCTTCCTATCCCAAATCTATGTTAGAATTCTTAGCGACAGTTAAAAATTCAACCCCTTTCCATCAACCACAGTTTTAAGAGATATCCTTAGTTTGGAACCAAGAGTCACACTTTTTCTCTATTACCTAAGAGGGCACTGACAGTTTAAGATATATAGTCTTATGTGTATGGATTGACAATAAAGAAACAGAGTGTTATGATTCTTTTAAACCAATCTTGATTGTTCTATCTGCGTGTGTAGGCTGTCTAGGAGATAGTCAATAAAATTGTATGAGGAATGCTCAACTTTATTCGATATGAATTCTCAAATTCATAGATTGTAGGATCTTCAGTTCAGTTCAGTTTAGTCGCTTAGTCGTGTCTGACTCTTTGCGACCCCATGAATCACAGCACGCCACGCCTCCCTGTCCATCACCAACTCCCAGAGTTCACTCAGACTCACGTCCATCAAGGCGGTGATGCCATCCAGCCATCTCATCCTCTGTTGTCCCCTTCTCCTCCTGCCCCCAATCCTTTCCAGCATCAGAGTTTTTTCCAATGAGTCAACTCTTAGCATGAGGTGGCCAAAGTATTGGAGTTTCAGCTTCAGCATCAGTCCTTCCAATGAACACTCAGGACTGATCTCCTTTAGAATGGACTGGTTGGATCTCCTTGCAGTCCAAGGGACTCTCAAGAGTCTTCTCCAGCACCACACTTCAAAAGCATCAATTCTTCAGCGCTCAGCTTTCTTCATAATCCAACTCTCACATCCATACATGACCACTGGAAAAACCATAGCCTTGACTAGACAGATCTTTGTTGGCAAAGTAATGTCTCTGCTTTTGAATATGCTGTCTAGGTTGGTCATAACTTTCCTTCCAAGGAGTAAGCGTCTTTTAATTTCATGGCTGCAATCACCATCTGCAGTGATTTTGGAGCCCGCCAAAATAAAGTCTGACACTATTTCCACTGTTTCCCTATCTATTTCCCATGAAGTGATGGGACCAGATGCCATGATCTTCGTTTTCTGAATGTTGAACTTTAAGCCAACTTTTTCACTCTCCTCTTTCACTTTCAACAAGAGGCTCTTTAGTTCCTCTTCACTTTCTGCCATAAGAGTGGTGTCATCTGCATATCTGAGGTTATTGATATTTCTCCCGTCAATCTTGATTCCAGCTTGTGCTTCTTCCAGCCCAGCGTTTCTCATGATGTACTCTTCATATAAGTTAAATAAGCAGGATGACAATATACAGCCTTGACGTACTCCTTTTCCTATTTGGAACCAGTCTGTTGTACCATGTCCAGTTCTAACTGTTGCTTCCTGACCTGCATATAGGTTTCTCAAGAGGCAGGTCAGGTGGTCTGGTATTCCCAACTCTTTCAGAATTGTCCGCAGTTTATTGTGATCCACACAGTCAAAGGCTTTGGCATAGTCAATAAAGCAGAAATAGATGTTTTTCTGGAATTCTCTTGCTTTTTCAATTTAGAGGTTAAATAGCCTCTTGAATGGAAAGATATTTAACCTCAATTGCTATATGTCCCAGGTGCAGTATTTGACTCAGAGAAACCTAGCTAGTGCACTTCTTCATTTTCATTTGGGTATACTTGTTTCAGGATGAATAACTAACAAATTTGTTTTTATAAAAGAATCTTTAACCTCAACTTAATAGCACTAGTAGACTGTCAAAGAAATAGTAAATAATATTCTGTTTTATACCACAATTCTGTATGTAATTGCCATAACTGTAGCCTGGAATACATATTTAATTTATATTTGTCAGTGTCCCTTAAATTTAAATAGCATTGAATTATTTTATTATGTACCTGATTTTAATCCTAGAACATAATTTTTAAAAAATGAGATAATGCTTCCTTAAAGGATATTTAGATGGGCTTATTATGGAATTGTTGAAGCTTTGTGGTTTAGTAGAATAAATAGAAGCTTTTGAAGCCAGACAGACTTGCTGGCCTCACCAAACTGCTTCATTAATTTACTAACAGCCTTGAGCAAGGGCTTCCCAGGTGGCTTGGTGGTAAAGAACTTGCCTGCAGTGCAGGAGATGTGGGTTCAATCACTGGGTTTGGGAAAAATCCCTTGGAGAAGGAAATGGCAACCCACTCCAGTATTCTTGCCTAGGAAATTCCATGGACAGAGGAGCTTGGCAACAGAGGAGCCTGGCAGGCTGTAGTCCATGGGGTTGCAAAAGAGTAGGCTATGACTTAGTATCTAGGCAACAACAAAGCCTTGAGCAAACCCAGTTGAGCCTCTGTTTCTTTACATGGAAAGTGAAAACAAAAATTATTCACTTTGTAGGTACTGTGAGATTTAGAGATAATCCATGTAAAACAAGAGGTACTAGCTGATACTCAAGGAATGATGTTGATGATGATTACTAACAAATTGACTCCACTAGTATAGATGAAGCTTTCATTCGTTTTGAAGGGTTGAATATAATCATTATGTTGAAGTATGTAATATGGCAAACAACTTGAATGTTTCTGATAATCTGAGTACAAAAAACCCACAATGGTGACCATTCATGAGTTACCAAGTAGAGAAGAATTTAGTATGTTGGAAATACTATTTATATTAGGATTTAGAGACATGGAAAATCATTGCAGTAAAGTTTTCCATTCAGGCACAATGAGATTATTTACTCATTTTGCTTAACGAAGGTGTGAGTGCCTTTGTAAGTAAGATAGAAATAACATAAGGAATGCACTAATTTTTTTATGAACAAATTTCTCATTCATTTTATTTTTTATATTTTGAAGTTTATATGTGGGAAATTATATTAATGGATTTCAGGTGAGTTTTGTTGAATGGAAATCTTTTAAAATAAAAATAGGGAGTGGAATTTTCTTATGTATGTTAGTTGCTCAGTTGTGTCCAGCTCTTTGCAACCCCGTGGACTATAGCCTACGAGGCTCCGCTGTTCATGGGATCTCCCAGGCAAGAATACTGGAGTGGGTTCCCATTCCTTTTTCCAGAACTTTCCTAAAGCAATTTCAAAAGTAAAATATGTAGTTAGAGAAAACCTGGAAAATACTGAAAGCCAAAAGACAAAAAAAAAATTCCATAAACTGACCACCAATGATAGCCTGAGAATTTCTATAAAGAAGTTTTGGGGAAAGAGTTTGGTAGAAGGGAAAAATATAATACTTATCTTCAAGTTGCCTTTCTTTGCTTTTGTTTAACAGGAAAGGTTTGTGAATATTGATGGAGATTATAAGAAAGCTAAAGGTCCTAAAATACTCTGGTGTGGATTGCCACTTCCCAGGAGAAATGAACACTTAAAGTCGGAAGACTCTGATATTTATCACTCCCTTACCCCATCAGAGCAGAGCTACACTGTGTCCTGTTTTTGGCAGACTGAAGAGACCTGAGCTTTCCTTTACAAACAAATGTTTATGGAGTATTAGTAACACAATGGTTTTTAGTTTTAAAATACCTATAGTTAATTTTAGGGATTCTTTACTTATATAACCTAATGTAATAAATCCTAGGACATGATATCAGGGTTTTCTTTCCTCTTTGCACACTGCTGATGCTGTAGAAAAACAGCCCATTGCCTTTTTACCTGACTCTGGGGTAGGTGGCCATTCTTCATTATAGTCATATTATACACTTTGAATCAAGGTGTGGTAGCTTCTTCTATTGAGAATTCTAATCCTCTCAGTCTGGATTTTGCAATGGCTTTTATGTCATCCATATAGGTGTGCTGTTTGGAGCCCTGTGTATTGGCATGGCTGCACTGGCTTCACTAATGGGAGCTTTGTTGCAGGTAAGAGCTAATCCTCAAAGGTTTAAGTCGTAATCACTAAATTCTTCTTTTTTTAAAAAGTTGATGTGATCATCCTTCTAGACTTCCCTCTTTATATATCTACAGACATACTAAGGAACAGATATGACTAAAGTCTTTAAAATTTTTTTTAATTAAAGTTTCTATTTTGAGAAAATCATAGGTTTACATGTAATAATAAAAAATAATACAGAGGGACTCCACATATCCTTTAGCCAGTCTCCTCAATGGTGAGAGACTTAGGTTACTTTTCCCTGTGGATGTCCAGTTGCTGTAATACTACTTGTTGTAAAAACTATCTTTCCTCCATTGATTGCCTTTGCACCTATGTGAAAAATCAATGGAGCATAGTTGTATGGGTCTGTATTTGGTTTCTTTGTTCTATATCATTGATCTGTGTGTATAACCATTTGCCAAGATCACACAGTCTTGATTACTATCATGTTGTAATAAATCTTGAATCCAGATTTACTGACTCCTTCCATTTTATTGTTATTTTTCAAAATTGTTTTAGCTATTTTAGTTCCTTTGCCTTCCTATATAAAGTTTAGAATAATCTTCTCTCCATATATATATATATATATATATATATATATATATATATTTACATATAAACCCTGCTTAGATTTTGATAATATTGTCTTAAACCTATATAACAACTCGGGCACATTTTTACCACATTGAATCTTTTAATCCATAAATGTAGTATGTCTCTTCATTTATTTAGATCATCCCTAAGTTTTTATAAGTCCCATTTATATTTAATTAGATTTATACCTAAGTATTTCATTTTTTGAGTAATTTAAATGATACTGTGTTTTTAACGTTGGTGTCCATGTGTTTGTTAATGTATAAGAGATACAATTGATCTTTGTATATTTCTATATCATATGACCTTGTTGAGTTTACTTATTAGTTTCTGGGATTTTCTTCAACTTCAGATAGGGACAGTTTCATATCTTCTCTTCCAATCTGCACATGTACCTTTTGTTTCCTTATTGCTTCAATTTGTTATTATTATTATTATATTATTCCTGTGGCTTCAGTTTCCACATCATGTTGAATAAATGTAGGAGAGTGAACACTGTTGCCTTGTTGCCCAGTCTGAATGAGGAAAGTGAAAGTGAAAGTTGCCCAGTCGTGTCCTACTCTTTGCAACCTCATGGACTATATAGCCCATGGAATTCTCTAGGCCAGAATACTGGAGTGGGTAGGCTTTCCTTTCTCTAGGGGGTCTTCCTAATCCAGGGATTGAACCCAGGTCTCCTGCATTGCGGGCAAATTCTTTACCAGCTGAGCCACAAGGGAAGCCCCTGAATGAAGAAAACATTTAGTAATTCATTCTTGAGCACATTAGCTGTAGGAGTTTTGTATATCGCCTTTACCACATTAAGGAAATTCCCCTCTACTTCTATTTTCCTGAGAGTTTTTATCATGAATGAGTGTTGAATTTTGTCAGATGATTTTTCGGCATCATTTGATATAACAATATGATTTTCTTCTTTAGTCCTTTGACATGGTATATTATCCTGATTGATTTTCAAGAGTTGATCCAGCCTTGCATTTCTGGAATAAACTTCACTTGGTCATAGCATATAGTTATTTTTATATGTTGCTGAATTCTATTTGATGATATTTTATTAAGAATTTTTACATCTATATTCATGAGAGATACTGATCTGTAGTATTATTTTTTTGTAATGTCATTGTCTCGATTTGGTATTAGGGTCATACCAGCTTCATAAAATAAACTGGAAAGAATTTTCTCCTTTTTTCTGGAAGAGATTGTGCAAAACTGGTGTTAATTCTTTGTTTGGTATAATGCTGTTTGGTATAATACTCTAGTGAAACCATCTGCTCTTGAGGGTGTCTTTTTAGGGGAATTTAAAATTATGTATTCAGTTTCCTTGGTAGTTATAGCTATTCAAATTACCTGTTTCATATTGGATGCATTATAAAATGAATCAAGGATTTCGTATATTTCACCTAAGTTGTCTAATTTGTGTTTGTGAAGTTATTCATAGTATTCCCTTATTATGCTTTTGATATCTGCAGAGTTTGTAGTGTTAGCTCTTGTTTTATTCCTCACATTGGTAATTTTATCTTTTATCTGTTTTTTAGTCTTGCTAGAGGTTTGTCCATTTTTATTGATATTTTCAAAGAATTAGCTTCTTGTTTCACTGATTTTTCCATATTTTTCTATTTTAAATCATTGCTTTTTGTTATTATCTTCATTATTTTCTTCCTTCTGGTTACTTTGGATTTTGTTCTTGAGGTAGGACCTTAGATGATTGATTTCAGAATTTTATTTATAATTTATGCACTAATTGCTAAAATATTCCCTCTCAGCACTTTTAGCTGTGTCCCACAACTTTTCATATTTTGTATTTGTACTTTAAAATTTCCTTTGATATGTCCTTTTGACCCAGGGATTGTTTAAAAGTATGTTACTTAGTTTCTAAGTGTTTGGTGATTTTCCTGTTATCTTTCTGCTATTGATTTCTAGTTTCATTCCAAGGCGGTCATTCTGAACACATTCTGTATGATTTTAATTCTTTAAAATTTGTTGAAGTCTGTCTTATAGCCCAGGATATAGTATTTTGGTATCTGTTACAGGGGAACCTGAAAGGAATGTGTGCTCTGCTGTTGTTAAGTGTATGTTCTACAAGTGTCAATTATTAATAGATCTTCTCATTGATGGTTCTGAGTTCTTCTGTATCCTTCTGATTTTCCGTTTAGCACTCTTTAACTGTTTAAGTCTTATTTTTCCTTCAAGTTTCAACTTAAACATTATTTTCTAAAAAGGCTCTTTCTGTTACCTGGATAGGTTTGAGTTCCCCTCTATTATGTTCCCAGAGCACCTCATATTTCTCTTACCGTCCCCATTATAATACTTTATTGCAGTCATTTATTTAGTGTCTGTTTTACTAAATAGGTTATAATTTCATGAAGGTGAGGATTATGTCATTGTTCTTTGATACTGTACCAAATATCTGGTACAGTTCCTAAGACAAAATAAATATTTTATACATTCAGGTTGAATGTAACTATTTATGTATTGGTTCACAAATATCTACTTATCTGATCACCCCCAAGTGGTCCATGAAATTTCCATGGCCACCTGGGTCTGACTCTGGGACTCTGGGACCTCAGCATGACCCAGAAACTTGAAGGTTAATGCTAGGCATAGCAAGTCCTCCAGACTCCTGCTTCAGGCCTAAGATTTGGTTTCTTTCTGGCTGGTTGTTGCTTAGTGTATACCAGTTGTTAAAATAGTGTGCTCTTATTCTGATTATATGAAGGAATGAATGATTTAGGTCTAGAAACTCTAACCTTATCTGGTATACCTAAGCGATAACCAACAAAACTCCTGTTAGTATGCTTTCCTTCATAGTCTGAATTATTATTTAGAGCTCTTATGATTGATTCCCCCTTTCCCCCCTTTTTCATATACCAACTCTGGCCTGAGTATAGGTAATGAGGTTCCAGGAGAGTCATCATGACTTTAAGACCACTCTTCCTTGCTTCATCTCTAACCGAGGTCTTATTTCCTGAGACAGGTATTTGGTGGGGAGACTATTCCTGTATCTCCAGAACTGGCTCTAGGTCACACTGTCACAGTGACCACTACATGTGCCAAGTGACCTTTCGTATTTTGCAGTGAAGTCTACCTTCCTTCCAACTGGACTCTGGTTTAAGAGACATTGTGAAATGATTCCTTAGGACCATTTTCTGAGTCCATATTCTCCTTGAACACTAGTTCTTCTCTGTCATCATATCCTCACTCCTTCCCTAGTCCACTAGGTAGAGCTCTTTTCTTTTTCTTTTTCTTTTTATTTTTGTTGTTGTTGTTGTTTGTTTTTTAACCCAGAGCTGCAGTCTATACCCTCTAAAATTTTTTTTGACTAACATTTTTTCTTTAATGTATTAATTCTGTTCCATCTGTCCCTTTTACTCTGTGAATAAACCAGTGGGTCCCTGATTCTTCTTTGATGGTTCTATTCACTCTCAAGAATTAGCTGTCTGAATATTGTGAACATATATCTCTTGAATGTTTCAGCTATTTGCACTTTTGCATTCTTCACACTGTAAACTTTTTTCACTGTCATGATTTTGGCATCTGTCCATCAAAGCAAAGGTTGCAGTTAGCCCATCAGGTTAAAACTTTCTACGTGATTTGATCAATCTTTTTTTTTCAAATCACATTTCTCATTCTAGTTCTATCCTTAGGAAATCAAGGATAGCATTGGGTTTTGTTGCTATCTCTAGTCACTTAGTAGTACTTAACCACAATCTTGTTTTGCAGAGCATTTTCAGACTACCAAAGCACAAAGGAGTGATGTGATTATTAATATCTACAAGAATAATGCTAGGAGGAGTAGTGTCCCTCTTGCCTCATAATTCTCTGTCCTCTTTATAGTTTGCTTCGTTTATTGAGGATACTTAATGAACAGATAGAACCTGAGCCTGAGATGCAGAAGCTTCCAGATTCTAGTTATGTTTGTCAATGGCAAGGCTGCCATGATTTTCAGGAGTCTTGAGCTTAAATCTTCGTCTCAATGAAATTACTTTTAAATGTTTTAACTTTGGATTTCCGATTGCTGATTGATGACTTCTTATTAATTTTGTAGGCAGCACTCAGCATATTTGGCATGCTTGGTGGGCCACTTATGGGCTTGTTTGCTTTGGGGATTTTGGTTCCCTTTGCCAACTCAATTGTAAGTATAAAAGATGAATATATGTAAAGTCTACTTTTCCAACTACAGTAGCATTTCTACAATTTTTCTTGATTGTAAAGTTATGGTTCCTTTGATACTTGTCATTAGTGGCTTATCTTTATGACTTTAGTTATTCGTATTGACTTTGCTGGGACACACAAGGAATGTACTATGCACTGGGACCCTGCATGTGTGAAACTAAATGGAAACTGCCAGAACAATATATATTGTGATTGCTGCTGCTGCTGCTGCTGCTGCTGCTGCTAAGTCACTTCAGTCGTGTTCAACTCTGTGTAACCCCATAGACGGCAGCCCACCAGGCTCTCCCGTCCCTGGGATTCTCCAGGCAAGAACACTCGAGTGGGTTACTACTTCCTTCTCCAATGCATGAAAGTGAAAAGTGAAAGTGAAGTCACTCAGTCGTGTCCGACTCTTAGTGACCCCATGGACTGCAGCCCACCAGGCTCCTCCGTCCATGGGATTTTCCAGACAAGAGTACTGGAGTGGGGTGCCATTGCCTCCTCTGATATTGTGACTATCACATAATTATATAAAAACATAATTATAACTAAAATATAATATTGTTGTTTAGTCACTATGTTGTGTCTGACTCTTTGTGACCTCATGCACTGTAACCTACCAGGCTCTTCTGTCCATGGGGTTTTCTAGACAAGATTACTGGAGTGGTGGTGGTGGTAGTTTAGTCACTAAGTTGTGTCCTACTCTTGCGACCCCATGGACTGTAGCACGCCAGGCTCCTCTGACCATGGGATTTTCCAGGCAAGAATACTGGAGTGGGTTGCCATTTCCTTCTCCAGGGGATCTTCCCAACTGAGAAATTGAACCCAGGTCTCCTGCATTGCAGGCAGATTCTTTACTGACTGAGCTCTGATTGAAGCCCATTTCCTTCTTCAGGGGATCTTCTTGACCCAGGGATTGAGCTTGTGTATCCTGCATTGGCAGGCAGATTCTTTACCACTGAGCCACTGGGGAAGCCAAAAAAATAATATTAAAGAGTATAATAAAGCACAACTAAAGGATATATATTATGAAATAATACATAATACAATATATAATATAATACAATATATTATGAATATTGGCTTCCCAGGTGATGCTCAAGGTAAAGAACCTGGCTTCCAATGCAAGAGATGTAAGAGACGCAGGTTTGATCCCTACATTGGGAAGATCCCCTGGAGGAGGGCACAACAACCCACTCCAGTATTCTTGCCTGGAGAATCCCAAGGACAGAGGAGACTGGCAGGCTACAATCCCTATGGTCTCACAGAGTCAGACATGACTGAAGCAACTTAGCATGCACATTATGAATATTATATTATAGAACTAAAGAACAACATTTTGTTTTTATTTAATTTTTACCCTTCATTAAAATTAATCATTAAGATTTAAAGGAGATTGACAGCCTTGGATATGAAAGATTTCAGGGCAGGAGAGCCAAGGATACCTGTAAATAGCCAAAGTACAGTAAAGAGAAGCAGTAAGATAAATTCTTTGCCACTTTGGTCAGAAACTATTCTCCTGATATTTAAAGATGTAGCTCCAACAACGTGGTTCTATTCCCAAAGGGGTAATCATAATTTAGAATTGAATTCAGAAAGAAATAATAGCTCTGTTTTTCTATACAGACATATCTATGCTTTGAGGTGTACTAAGTTTTGTTTAGAATAAATGAAATTGAAATAATTTCTCTGAAAGTCAGGTGGAACACTACTAATTTAGTTCTGCTATAAAGCTGAAGTTTAGGAAAAGCTTATAATGTATATGTGGTTGTTTCAGACAGATGGAGAATAACTGCAGAACTTTATTCCATTTTCCTCATGAGGCATTAGGAATTGATAAGACAGATACAAATTAGGGCTATTATCATTGTTATTATTGTTAATAATAATTCTCAATGAAGTGTCATATGAAATGCTAGCTTAGTAGATACGAATCATAAAGAAAGAGGGCAGTTCATGTCCACTTCAGAATGTTGAAGTTTTGATGAGACTCTTTGCATTATGAAATGCAAGTGGTTGGTTGAGTGCCTGAAATATTAAAAGAAGATTGACTTTTGATTTTTGACATTTATTGCCACCATGAGTTGCCTCCAGAAATGCTATAGCTGGCTAGGTCCAACTTGTCCTTAGCAGAGGAAGTAAGATACTGTTGTTTCTGTTGTAATAATCTGATCATTATTCTTACAGTGAGGGGAGGAACTTCACCACAGAGAAAGGGGCTTGCCAGCAAGATTTGCTTCCAACTGCATCATCTGGAACTAGGGCTTAAATCATTCAAGGACTGACTGACTATCAAAAACAGTTCGATTGCTGGTGAAAAGTAGGAGCAGGGTAACCCAAGTCTTTCGAAGACTGTGAAACCAAGTGTCTTTAGAGAGGACATTTCCACTTATCTCTGGAAGTACTTGGATTGGTTATATGTACCATTGCAGTCATTTGTGAAAACATCTTGCTCTTGTCCCCTAATTTACAATCATGCATGTTGCTAAGTAAAGGAGTAAATTCTGTGGATGCTTTCTTCTTCATAGCCTGCTGCTCATGCATGCGTGTGTGCTAAGTCACTTCAGTCTTGTCTGACTCTTTGGAACCCTAGAGACAGCACCCCACCAGGCTCCTCTGTCCATGGGATTCTCCAGGCAAGAATACTGGAGTGGGTTGCTGTTCCCTCCTCTAGGGGATCTTCCCAACCCAGGAATCGAACCTGAGTCTCTTAGGTCTCCTGCATTGGCAGGCAGGTTCTTTACTACTAGCGCCACCTGGGAAGCCCCTGTTGCTCATATGACATGCCTTTTTTTTTTTTTTTTTGTAAATTAAGTAAAAGTGGAGGGAACAGTTGGCTTGAAGTCAACTGCATATCTGTCTGTTGTGGTCACTGGGTGTAAAGAGATGAAGAGACCAGAACAGAGTGCTGGCCATGGAGACAGAGTGGAAGGCGTGGAACTATGAGATATGTAAAGAAAAATGAAGAGGAATTGGTGATTGGCAAGATAGAGATATTAAAATAGGGGTTGGGGGTTCCAGAGACAAGGGCTCTGGGCTGAGGGACCTGGGACCCATGCTGCCCTTGGCGAGAGGCAGGGAGCTTGCAAGGGAGAAGAGTTTTAGGAAGGAAGCTGGTAAATCTGACTTGGACCGTGTTGAGCTTAAGCTCCTAATGTTAACTTCTATTTCAAAGCAAACTCTATTCTTTGTTTTGAAAGATACTTCTGTTTTTTGCAGGGAGCACTTGGGGGTCTGCTGGCTGGATTTGCCGTTTCTCTGTGGGTCGGAATTGGAGCTCAGCTTTATCCCCCACTTCCTGAGAGGATGATGCCATTAAGACTTGAAACCTATGGCTGTAACAGTACATACAATGGAACAAATTGGATGACAACCACAGAAATGCCATTTTCTACCAGTGCTTCTCAAGTACATAACATTGAAAGGTAATGAATTGAGCTTTGTAATGTCATATTTTAAAAAAATGAATGTGACAGATAGAAAACCTCTGTTGCTCTTTGTCTTGCCTGCAGTGCTGTGATTTTGCCTAATTCTGAAATAAGGACAGTGCATGTGGCTTTCTGGCTATTATATTTTGTTCAGAAATAGCAAAAAAAAAAAAGCCATATTTCTTAATTTCAATAAAAAACTTCCGCTTCACCTACAGATGCAGAGAAGACTGGAATAGTAACAAAAAATTCTACTATGGGTAAATGCTGACAAATATTAGTTCCACTTGAATGAAAAGTTGTCTTTGTCCACTGAAAAACCTTTAAAATGAAAAGCAAAGTTATAAAAGACACATTGCATATATAGCCTTTGAAGTATAACTTTTACCAACTAGAAGCTGCAATTCATTGAAATACATTGGATAATTGCTATTCGTTCAGTTTTAAATATTCCAAATCTTTAGAGCATTGGCAATGAGTTGCAGCTGTGATCTTCCTGTTAGAGTTTTCAGTTATGCAGTACATTTTTGAGCTTCTGGCTACTGATGTCATCTGATTTAATGAAATAATGTAGACTTTTGGTTGGAGAAAGAAATGGCAACCCACTCCAGTATTTTTCCCTGGGAAATTCCATGGACAGAGGAGCCTGGTGGGCTATAGTCCATGGAATCACAGAGAGTCAGATATGACTGAGCGAGTTTCACTTAGTGACTAAACAGCAACAGACCTTTTGGTACATCCCTGTTACACTGTACAGTGGATGTGAGAGCGAGACTACCCTTAGTGGGTATATACGTCTTCAGTTTTAGAGCGCAAAACCCATGGATGCATTCAAGGAATGCAAAGATGAAGGCACTTCCCCTAAAGTATTGCCCCAGTTCCAGCTTGCCTAGAATGAAGCCACTGGAGAATCATTTCTTTTGAGACAAGACATGGCATCTCCCTCTTAAAATGGGACACACTCCTGGGAGAAGGAATGTGACCATACATACAAACATCATTGGTGATTCAGAGGGAATTCAGCTATGAGAATACTTGTGTGGGAGTCAGCGCTGGTAATCTGCATGGGTAAAGAGAAAAGGTAGTTCTAGGGCCTGAGGCATGTGTGGGGGAAGGTTTGACTAGATGGGGATGCTATGGAGATCAGGGCACAGAAATACAGGGAATATTCTGGATAAGAATGAATGCATTTATGGGGTGGAGTTCAGGAAGTCATTAGAGAGAAGGGAGAAGTGATGAATTAGTTAAGGGAGAAGTGATTAAGGGTAAATTGGAGGATGTTGAAGTTGTACTTTTCATTTCACAATTTTTCTTAGTGTTTGTCCTGATTATGTAGATGTATCTTTTAATTTAAAGGCAGATTCGTTATTTGGATTTCCAAAACACATAAATTAGCTGAGGTTTACCAGGTGCCTGGTACCATAAATAATCACTGTTCTATGTTAGCTTACTTATAAAATAGCTCAGCTAATAAATCAGAATTTTTTGAGCATGAACTAAGTACCCACAAGAATGATTATAAGCAAAGCTGAAATGTAGATTAGCACAGACTTCAGGGAT
Organism: Ovis canadensis; assembly: GCF_042477335.2. Taxonomy (NCBI): domain Eukaryota; kingdom Metazoa; phylum Chordata; class Mammalia; order Artiodactyla; family Bovidae; genus Ovis; species Ovis canadensis. The sequence goes on along the minus strand of NC_091247.1, from coordinate 176,323,638 downwards.
GTACTAATACTTGAAGAATGCAGAAGTTGGCTAGAAGAGAAGGTCTGGAAAGTTATTCTTGTCACAGAAAATGACCCAAATGGAAGTTGGACAAGGGAATAAACAAGTGACACACTGTGAAAAGTAGTATTCACAGTCTATCATGACAACCAGAAGGAGGAGGAGCCTAATGATTCCTGAGTGAAAGATTCTTTTTAGAGGAGTGTAACATGGGTGAAATAATCCGGTGAACAAGATCAGGCGGGGGAAAAAAGGAAGGAGGAGTGTATGTTGCAGAATGGAGGCAACATATGCAAATCAGGAAGGCCTGAAGCCACACGGTGTCTTAGGACATCATGCACAGTTCAGGATGACTAGAGTCCGGGGGGAGTGAACACACAGCTAAAGGTGAAGTAGGATACTCTCGTTGCCTAGATACTAGGTTTCAATTACTCAGATTCAGTTTTTACTTTTTAAGTTCCTAATGCTTGATGGGTAGTCAAGTTTTAGTCAAGTATTGCATTTCCCTTATGATTAATGAAGTTTATACCTTTTTACATGTCTATTGGGCATTTGTGTGAGATGGCTGGATGTCATCACTGACTCGATGGACGTGAGTCTGAGTGAACTCCAGGAGTTGGTGATGGACAGGGAGGCCTGGCATGCTGCGATTCATGAGGTCGCAAAGAGTTGGACACGACTGAGTGACTGAACTGAACTGAATTGGGCATTTGTATAGCTACTCTTGTGAACTTTTGTGACTTTATTGAAATCTTTGGTCTATTTAAAACTGAGTTCTCTGTTTTTATTTATTTAAGTTTTCTTGATATATTTTAGATAAAAGATAAGTTTTGAAAATATTTTTCTCCCACTCTGTAGCTTACCTTTTTACTCTCTTAGTGATGATTTTTAGTGGTCAGAATTTATTAATTTTAATTGAGTTCAATTTATCAGTCTCTTCGTATATGGCTAGTCTTTTGTGAGTCCCATGTAAGAAATCTTTGCCTACCTTGAGGTCATAAAGATATTCCTCCAATTTTTTTTATTTAAAAGCTTTCTTGTGCACCATTTCCATTTGTGAATTGTAATTCACTTTGGAATTGTTTTCAAGTGATCAAGATTCATTTTTTTTCCCCATATGGATATTCTATTAGCCAAAAACCATTTATTGAAAATATCGTCTTTTTGCACCATTTTGCCATGCAGTGGCAACTGTGACATAAACCCAATGACTATTTTTTGTGGGTCAGTTTTTCGATTTTCTATTCTGTTCTATTTTGTCTGTCTTTGGCCCAATATATCACATTATCTTCTCTGTGTTTCCCTTCTTTCTGGGATATCGTCCCCTTAAGTTCTAATTGCCATGATCTCTCTGAGGTCTACAAAAACCTGCCTTTGTCGCATCTCCAAGTTTTCAAATATTACTTTTGGCTGGATGGTGGGTCTATCAAAGCTGAATGTGGAATCCTAGAGCAGTTGTTTTAGAAGCAGATCAGGTCATGTCACTTCTCCATGATATGTGGAAAAATACTTAAAATACTACAATGTGCCTTCCAGGTCTATCCATATTGCTGGAAATATAAGCGAAATCAGTCAGACAAACACAAATACTGTATGATACCTCTTATATGTGGAATCTAAAAAATATGACAAAATAATGAAGATAACAAAAAAGCATAGAAGTGGGGAGGGGCAATATAGGGGCAAAGGATTAAAAACTATCAGGTATAAAATAAGCTACAAGGGCATGTTATACAACACAGTGAGTATAGCCAATATTTTATGATAACTGTAAATGGAATATAACCTTAAAAAATTGTGAATCACTGTATTTTACACCTAAAATGCCCAGCTGGATGAATCACAAGCTGGAATCAAGATTGCCAGGAGACATCATTTAAAAGTGGACATTTAATTTCCAAAATTCGTGGAATTTTTGAAGTATCTTTGACATTAATTTCTCATTTTGATATTAATATCTCATTTAAACGCTTTCTTCTCTACAATCAAAATGGGAATTATTATGTTTATTAATTTGTTTACTTAATCATTACATATCTCTTTTAGAATGTAAACTTCCTGAGGGCAGGAACCCCCTTGTCCACCTTTTCAATGGCAGACTTTTCAATGACAAGAACAGTGCCTGGGACACAAAGCAGAGTTGAATGAATAACATGAACAGAATGAATAAACATGGACATTAGTATTATAATAAACATTATTGGTGTTATGAGATCAAGGTTCAGTTCAGTTCAGTTCAGTTGCTCAGTCGTGTCTGACTCTTTGCGACTCCATGAATAGCAGCACGCCACGCTTCCCTGTCCATCACCAACTCCCAGAGTTCACTCAAACTCATGTCCATCGAGTCGGTGATGCCATCCAGCCATCTCATCCTCTGTTGTCCCCTTCTCCTCCTACACCCAATCCCTCCCAGGATCAGAGTCTTTTCCACTGAGTCAACTCTTCTCATGAGGTGGCCAAAGTATTGGAGTTTCAGCCTCAGCATCACTCCTTCCAATGAACACCCAGGACTGATCTCCTTTAGGATGGACTGATTGGATCTCCTTGCAGTCCAAGGGACTCTCAAGAGTCTTCTCCAACACCACAGTTCAAAGGCATCAATTCTTCAGCACTCAGCTTTCTTCACAATCCAACTCTCACATCCATACATGACCACTGGAAAAACTATAGCCTTGACTAGACGGACCTTTGTTGGCAAAGTAATGTCTCTGCTTTTGAATATGCTATCTAGGTTGGTCATAACTTTCCTTCCAAGGAGTAAGCGTCTTTTAATTTCATGGCTGCAATCACCATCTGCAGTGATTTTGGAGCCCCCAAAATTAAAGTCTGACACTGTTTCCACTGTTTCCCCATCTATTTGCCATGAAGTGATAGGATCAGATGCCATGATCTTTGTTTTCTGAATGTTGAACTTTAAGCCAACTTTTTCACTCTCCTCTTTCACTTTTATCAAGAGGCTTTTTAGCTCCTCTTCACTTTCTGCCATAAGGGTGGTGTCATCTGCATATCTGAGGTTATTGATATTTCTCCCAGCAATCTTGATTCCAGCCTGTGCTTCTTCCAGCCCAGCATTTCTCATGATGTACTCTTCATATAAGTTAAATAAGCAGGGTGACAACATACAGCCTTGATGTACTCCTTTTCCTATTTGGAACCAATCTGTTGTTCCATGTCCAATCCTATCTGTTGCTTCCTGACCTGCATATAGGTTTCTCAAGAGGCAGGTAGTCTGATATTTCCATCTCTTTCAGAATTTTCCATAGTTTATTGTGATCCACACAGTCAAAGGTTCAGTTCAGCTCAGTTGCTCAGTCGTGTCTGACTTTTTGCGACCCCGTGAATCGCAGCATGCCAGGCCTCCCTGTACATCACCAGCTCCTGGAGTTCACTCAGACTCAAAGGTTAGGTCACACTTAATTTCTGATCCAATAAGGTAAAATTGGGACAGCAAATTTGGACATTAGAAACATGATTAAGTATTATATTCTGACTTTGCCATGAGGCTTATTGATACATACTCTTAGTTACTGGTAGCATGCATAAAACCTTACAGTTATGCTTTTGTTCTTTCTTAGGACTCCACTGATGGATAACTGGTATTCTTTATCATATCTATACTTCAGCACTGTTGGAACTTTGGTAACATTATTTGTGGGAATGCTTATCAGTGTATCAACAGGTAACATTAATATTGCTCTATTTAGTATTATCATTGCTCTATTTAGTATTGCTGTATTTACCACTGTATTAGTTTTTACTATATCTGTTTTATAGCTATTTATGTTATTATACTATATAAAATAGTAAAATACTATTAGTTCAATTATTTGTTCCATTTTACTCATGGGAAATTTTAGGGCCTAGTCTTGAAAACAGAAAACCCATCTCAATTTGAATCTGTTATGCCATTTACCAGCTGCATGAACTTATAACTCTAAGTCTGTATAGCTGCTCCATAGCTACTCTGAGCCTTAGCTATCTTACATATAAGATGAGGGTAATAGCAATTGACCTGCCTATCTCACAGGTTGCTGTCAGATAAAAATAAAATGCTTGTGTGTAGCTATTACAATGCTAGGAGTTTTACAAATACCATTATAATATCCCTGTGCCATGATATTCTCATTGTCTTGCACCAGCTCTTTGTAAACTGGAAAGAAGATATGTATACATGTAAGGAGTAGTCTTTATATCTAATTATGGTCTTTATATCTAAACATAGTGTGAAGGCTTTTTTCAGATGTCTGTAAGCTTAAAAAAATACATTTTAAATAAAATCAAACCAATAATACACATGGTATACGCTGCTCTCTGGGACTGCCTTAGAACCATTATCCTGGGACTCCATTTTGCCCTCGTTCTGTGAATTCCCTTGTCTCCTTCCTGTGCTGGATGCTCCGCTGCCTGGATCGCATTTCTCCTAATTCTTGTTTACTCCCTTAACTGAATGGAGTATATGCTATAGCATGTTCTTGAGAAAAGGTGGACAAGAGATCTTGGAAACATTGCATATCTGCTTGATAATTGTTGATAATGTGAGTAGAGGATCCTATGTTGAGAGTAGCTTTGTTGTTCCTGGAGCCTGTCTTACTTTTCTTTGACTTGTTTCGTTGCTGTTCAGAATAGCAGTGCCCTGTCGTGCACTGGCTGTTTACATGTGACCCATTTCACAATGACTGTCCTGCCCTAAACCCTCAGGAGGGTCTGAAGACCTATATCCTTCAGTTCCAGGGAACTTTCCTACATGATTTCTTTTATAATTTCCTGCCATTTTCGATTTTCTCTTTCTGGAAACTCCTGTTAGTCAAATGTTTTAAACTTGGACAGCCCCTCTGATTTTCTTATCTCTTCTCTCTATTTTCCATCTCTATGTCTTTTAGGTCTACTACACGGGGTATTTTTATAAATACTTTTCCAATAATGTTCAAAGGAGCGTGCTGATCCAGTTTTGAGAGTAGTCTGTAAGGAAAGGAGGGCGGGTAGAGGCTATTGCACTTATCCAGGTGAGCAGTCGTGGTGGTTTGGAGCTGAGCAGTAGTGTGGAGTTGGGGAGAAAAGCTGGGCTCCCTAATTTCCTATGTTCCCTCACATGTACACATCCAGAGCAGCCAAACAAGGGGCAGAAAGCTCCATTGCTTTATCAAATGTGTTATAATCAGTTAGAAATCCCATACTTCATCCAAGTATGTGTGATGTCTGCTTTATGCTACAAATCTACCAGCATGGTGTCCACTTTGTAGAATTCTACCACTTCTCATTGATTTTTTTGCATCTGGATAGCACTGTCTTTGATACTTCTTTGGTACTTGCATTTATAATTAAAATTATATTAATAATGACAATATAACAGATTGTTATATTAACGTTATATACTTGTCATTATTATAGACATTACAATCTGTAATTATTGTAAGTTTATAATATAGTTTGTAGATATCTGTTACCTCGCAAACAGTTGTTTAAACCATTCTCTTTCTTTTCAAAAAGAACTATGCTATTCTCCTAAGCAAAATTCCCAGCATGGCACGTTTACTCTCTTATCTGTTGTGATATATTTTAAGACAGATTTTAAACTTTTCTCACCAGTAACCCAACCATTCAGATCTGGAACAAACATCTTTTACTATTTGACTTTTGGTCTTTTTCAACTCATTTTTTTCTTTAAAAAATGGGAGTGTCATAATACTCTCTTTGCTCCTCCCCCCTGCTAAATGTTTTGATTCTGATAACCATATTGGTTTTCATTTGAATAGTTTATCCAACAATTCACAGTTCCCTATATTTCTTCATACATTCATAGCTACCAGATTAAAGAAGGGAGACTCTGCTGTCTGAAGCAGAGGTAGATGGTTTGACATTTTATTGATAGAACATGAAGAATGCTTTTAAACCAGTTTTCCTACCAGTATTGGGCCAGATGACTCTTCCCTAGCTAATACTGGATGAGGCAGTTGGCTTACATTCAAGAGCCATCTCATTTATCTTTAAACACTAGACTCATATTGATCCCAGTGAGAGGCTTGCAGAATCTGGGACTGACTGAAGGAAGAAAAAGGGTGGGCTGAGTCTCCAGCACTATTTAAAAGACTCTTTGTATTTTGTAAGTGCATAAAAGTGCATGTGCTCAAGTTAAATGTGTGTATGATGGTCCATCACTGGGTAGTTACAGATATCTTTTTAATGATGTAAATAATGTCTGTTTTCCAGGAGGAAGAAAACAAAACATAGACTGCAGATTCCTACTAACCAAAGAGGACTTTTTATCTAATTTTGACATTTTTAAGAAAGTGAGTTGGCTTTCTTTTTCCTTAAATTCTTAAGACTGCTTTTATCACCAGTATAGAATACTTGTTAGTCCTCAGATTTTCCTTGGAACTCTGATGGACAAGGAAGGTATTTGCCTTCCTCTTTAAAATGATTTATTTCTGTTGTTTATCTCTGCTTCAGTAGACTGTGAATAAGATTTAGAGAAAGAAAAGTAGTAGCGATAATTATTGAGTTGAATGAACAGTTTCTTTTTTCTAATCATCATGTTAACATTTTCTTTTAGAAGAAGCAAGTTTTAGGCTATAAATCTCATCCAGTAGAAGATGGTGGAACTGATAATCCTGCCTTCAACCATTTTGAATTGAATGGCACAGATCAAAGCAGCAAGATCAATGGAACTCGTTTGTGAAGCAGCTGTGACGCTAAATGATCTTAAGCAGTGTGCCAGTTTTATGTCTTCTAAAATACTTGAATCAGGTTTTAGATTTTTTTTTTTTGGTCTATAATGAGTACTTTGGAGGGAACTTTGGGGGATCATTTTATTTAAGCAAAGCCCTGACTTTTTTTTTTTTTTTAACTTTCTACACTCATTAACTGATGCAACTCTGGAGGTAAAATTTCAGCATCAGCATTTCCCTATAACTCTCTTTTATTTCAGTGAAGCTGTAGTTGTGAAAGTTGTGACTAATATGTGCTGAAAAGCTAATACATACATATAACATGTACTTGATGGTTAAAAGAATATTCTTATATTAGGGCATCATTAAAAATATTTCCCATGCATTTGGTGCTAGCATGTTTTAGAGTTTGCTGAAATCGTAATTGATATTGAAAAAGACCTTTCTCCCTCCACTCTGTTTTTAGGGAGCAATGAAATAATGGGTCTATGCTAACTAAATCTTTGCTTCTCATCAACCCCTATCAGCCCAGGGCTCTTGCTCAGGAGGGTGGTAATCAAGAAGCATCCTGTTTGGGACAGAACATAGGCCCAATAATCAAGGCCTTCTTGGTACTACACATCTATTCTTAGGCCTTTTTGATTGTTATCTATAGTTCCTGGCCACTGGCTGCTTATATTGCCTTTCTAAAACTCTGCTTCTTATCTGGATTCCAATTTTCTGACCCATTGACTTTGGTTTTGTTGTGCATTTCATGCTTGCTTGCCTTCCTATTCATAATTTCCCATTCACTCTATTGCCTTTTGCTTGCATATGTCTTAAGACACCCAGTGTGAATCCTGTTACCCCAGATCCTGGTTCACTGCATCCCAGCCTATAAATATAAACTCCCTCCCATGAGCCTTAAAATGACCAGAGTACTGTCAACTAGGTACTTATAGATTTGGTGGTCTAAGAACATACACAGAATTAAAAATGATTAAGCTCCATGGAATTAGAAGATTCCACTGAATACTATTAAGCTGCATTTTTGAAAGTCAACTAACATGCAATCATTTAAATTTAAAGGTACATACACTTAGACATGGGTTGCCACCTGGCTCAGTAGTAAAGAATATGCCTGCAAGGCAGGAGATGCGGGTTTGATGCCTGAGTCTGGAAGATTCCCTGGAAAAGGAAACGGCAACACACTCTAGTATTCTTGCCTGGAGAATCCCATGGACTGAGGAGCCTGATGGACTAGAGTCCAGTTCAGTTCAGTTGTTCAGTCGTGTCTGACTCTTTGTGACCCATGGACTGCAACACGCCAGGCTTCCCTGTCCATCACCAACTCCTGGAGTTTACTCAAACTCATGTCCATTGAGTCAGTGATGCCATCCAACCATCTCATCCTCTGTTATCCCCTTCTCCTCCGGTCTTCAATCTTTCCCAGCATCAGCGTCTTTTCAAATGAGTCAGCTCTTTGCATCAGGCGGCCAAAGTATTGGAGTTTCAGCTTCAGCATCAGTCCTTCCAATGAATATTCAGGACTGATTTCCTTTAGAATGGACTGGTTGGATCTCCTTGTTGTCCAAGGGACTTTCAAGAGTCTTCTTCAACAACACAGTTCAAAAACATCAATTCGACATTCTAACAAGTATACTATCATGTAAGAATTGAATCGCCAGTCTATGTCTGACGCAGGATGCAGCATGCTTGGGGCTGGTGCATGGGGATGACCCAGAGAGATGTTATGGGGAGGGAGGTGGGAGGGGGGTTCATGTTTGGGAACGCATGTAAGAATTAAAGATTTTAAAATTTAAAAACTAAAAAACTAAACAAACAAACAAACAAAAACATTAATTCTTCAGCGCTCAGCTTTCTTTATGGTCCAACTCTCACATCCATACATGACTACTGGAAAAACCATAGCTTTGACTAGATAGACCTTTGTTGGCAAAGTAATATCTCTGCTTTTTAATATGCTGTCTTGGTTGGTCATAACTTTTCTTCCAAGGAGTAAGCGTGTTTTAATTTCGTGGCTGCAGTCACCATCTGCAGTGATTTTGGAGCCCCTCAAAATAAAGTCTGTCACTGTTTTCCCATCTGTTTGCCATGAAGTGATTGGGACCAGATGCCATTGGGTCGCAAAAAGCCAGACATGACTGAAGTGACTGAATGTTCGTGCTTAGACATGGAGAAGGAAATGGCAAAACACTCCAGTATTCTTGCCTGGAAAATCCCATGGACAGAGTCTGACAGGCTACAGTCCATGGGATTTCAAATAGTCAGATGACTTAGTGACTAAACAACAATGCTTAGACATACTGAATTCCAGTATATCCACCTGGTTGAAAAGCTAAATTACATAGACAAATATTATTATTTTTCTTTAGTGTTCTGGAATTACTGAATATATGCTATGTTCCATGTTTTAAAATTTCAAGTAGCAATCTCAAAGTTTATTTTGTTTCTTTTGCTACGATTCTAGCTAAGACTTTGGTTATGGGCTTTCATCAATAGCTTACTTTTTTCCTATAGTTCACACATTAGATACTGTTTAGAAGGATTTTTTTTTTTTAGCTTCACACTGTTTTAAAATAATAATGTGTGAAATATTTAGGTACATTAAAATATTTTATAATTAGATAATTTTGCTTATTTTTTGATACTTAGGTGACTATGCTGTGTACATTTAGAGGTTGCCAATTAAAAACATTAATAAATTAAAAAAATAGGAAATAACAATCTAAAACAAAGAGATTTATACATTTAAATTAATGATATATTCATATATTTTATATAAGTAAAGTTGTTACTTTTAATCAACATGTTTGTAAGCATATATCAAACTTTGTAAACCTTTCTGTAATTTTTTAATGAGTAGAAAGATATAATCTTGTTTCATGTGAGTGTGATTTGAACTATTGTTATTTATATAATAATTCTAAATGCACATATGTATAGACTGCTTTAATTTAGGAAATAAAAATTAAGTTATTTAAATAATTTTTTCTTATCTGACTGCCAAGGAGTTATGCAATATACTTTTTTTATTCTTAATGAGAGAGATACTACTTCGATTCTTGTCTACTTTGTTTTAACAAAATATGTCTTTGTGACATTAGGAATTGTAGATATTTTACTTTTATAAATGTGAGAGAACCAGATGGAATTCTTAAGAAATAAAAGTAATATTACTATTAAGTATTAAACATTATTTATCTTGTCTAAATCTTTGAGTTAAACCAAATGAAGGTAAAATGTTAATATAATATGAATTTTTAAAAATCAAGTGTTCTTAATTGTTTTGAATCATAAAAGTGCTAATGGGAGCAAAAAGCCATGTAAGTTGCCTTTTTTTTTTTTTGCCACTAACAAGTTGTATTACCTTGAATTTATCCTTAATCTCTAATGATGGAACTTAACACTAAACACATACCTACCTCACAAAAATATGTATGAGTATCAGATCATTTGGCACTTTAATAACTCAAATAGTGTGCTTAAAATTTCAATTGAAATTGATTGGAAATCAAAAGTTGAGACAAAGGTTATTGCTAGTTTTGAAAAAAGTTAAGCTGTTAATAATTTTCAGTGTAATGATGTGGTGATAGTTCCTTTCTCTAAAAGATATCTACCATAGAAATATTGAAATATAGGTAGGAATCAAAATGCTACAGGCCAATCACATTCACTCCATAGAGAAAAGAAAATTTTATATGTAGGATGTAAAACAGGATACATGTATATTCATCTATTTAGTTGCTTATGTATTCATTTCCCTCTAAACCAGTGGTTCTCCATGGGGCAACTTTACATCTCAGGTGACATTTGGAAAGAATCAGGATATATTTTTGGTTGTCACAGCTGGTGAGGAGGTGCTACTGGCATCTAGTGGATAGAATTCAGAGATGCTGCTGAATGTTCTATGATGCACAGAGCCGCCATCTCCTCCACAGCAAAAGATGATCCTGCCTCAGATAGCAATAGTGTTGAGTTCAAGAAATCCTCCCCTGGAGGCTAACGTCGAAATCTTTATTATCCTGAAGTCACACACCTTGGTTATGTTCCTTTAGGAAATGGCCTTGACTTATCTGATTATTCTCATCTACAGGTGAGGATAAAGTATTCTAGCATATGGAATATTATGAGGCAGAATAATAACCATATGTTTTTCACAGCATTTTGAAAATATTAAGGCCTGTAGAATTGTGAATAAATATGAAAACAACTCTTAAAAGAGTTTCATTTTGCAACATGGTTTTCAATATTAACATGCACTAGGAAAGGGAAATATTAATATACAAATATGAAAGTTTCATAATTTTGTTTTATTTATGATAACTCCAGAAAGTATAGAAAATGAGTGTCTGTCCACAATGTAGGTAACATGGGACAGGGATGTGGTTGAGATGGAGGAAGTAGCTTTTGTATTGATCCTTATAGGAAATTTTGAGTTTCATCCAATAATGATTGTTGATACAGAGTCAACTAACTGCATGACGCTTTAGTTACTGAAAATTTGCTGTATAATTTAATAACTGTAAAATTCACTTTCACACTTAAGTTACATGCCCATTGTTTGTAAAAAAAAAACTTGAGGAGGTTGAACATTATAATGTAAAAACATGATGGCATTTCTGATATTTCAACTTGATGATTAAACTCTACAGGTGTCTGCAGGTGTCTGTTCTTAGGGACTAAATGTCAAATTGAATATAATTAATGTTATCAGCCTTTATGGAAAGTTATTTCCACCCTACCACACAAAGGACTCTTCCTATGTACTATGTGTAGGTTATAAATGTGTAAGCAAATAAACATGTAGTACTTTTGTCACTGGAAGAATACTTTATATTTTAAGCAATTAAGACTGTATGTGAAAATAGACAGTAGCATATTTAATACTGGAAATTTCTTGGCTGTTCTCCCTTTTAATCTCCCCCCATCTCCCCTTTTCTCTATTCCGTAACTCTTAACTCCTATTAGATGAATGGTGTCACTTTTTCTCTCATCCCTTGTTTCTTCTAATCTAGTTCATAACTTCTGTATTTTCATATTTTTATAGTCACAGAATTGGACAACTAAAATCTTAGAACATTTTAATCACCCAGAAGGATCAGTCCATCCCCATTTTCTCCCAACACTGTTAGCCTTAAGCGATCATTAATCTCCTTTTGGTCTCCACAGAGTTTCCTATTCTGGAAATTTCATATAAATGAAATCACATGAAAATTTAAAAACCACAGTATGTCTTTTGTGACCACAGTGGCCTTTTGTGACCACAGTGGTCTTTTGTGACTGGCTTCTTTCACATAGCATAATTTTCAAGGTTAATGCATGTTGTATACATCAGTACTTCATTCATTTTTATGGTCTAACAATATTCCATTGTATGGCTATATCACATTTTATTTACTCACACATTAGTTGATAAACATTTGTGTTGCTTCTACTTTTAGGCTATTATGAATAACACTAATCTGAATGCTGTGTGCAAGATTTTGTGTGGATGCGTGTTTTCATTTGTCTTAAGTATATACTAGCAGGAGAACTCCTGGGTCATATGGTAACCCTATACTTAACCATTTGAGGGACAACTAGACTCTTTTCAGAGTGGTTGTGTCATTTTACATTTCTATCAGTAATGCGTGAGGGTTCCAATTTCTCCATATCCTGATGAACAGCTGTTAACTATATGTTTGATTATAGCTATAGTATCTTGCGATTTTGATTTGCAGTTTCCCTGATAGCTAACGATATTGAGAATCTTTTTCTGTTTATTGGCCATTTGTACATCTTCTGTGGAGACCTGTCTATTGAGACCTTTTGCTCATTTTCCAGTGGCTTATATATCTTTTTATTATTGAATTATAAGAGTTCCTTGCACATTCAAGATGCAAGTTTCTTATCAGATAAAATTTACATTTTCTTCCACTCTGTGGGCTCGGGGAGAGTTTTCTTGTAATTCAAAGTCTCTTGATTACAGAGTATAATGACAAGATCTAAACATATCTCAAGTTTTGAAGTGAAGAACATAAATCCTCCTATTCACATACTTAGAGTAGGACACATGATATTTCAGTAAATAAGGAAAAGTACACTGCAGTTTAAAATAGGGCCAGCTGTGGAGGTAGACAGAGAACCGGTAGGAGAGAGGTGAAGGAGACGGACAGACAAGCAATAGGAGAAAGATAAATACATAGATTTGTCTTCCTGCTAAAGTCATGCATGGGTGGAAGTCAGGATACCCAGGCAAAGACAAAACTGAAAAAAATGGTATGAGAGAGTGATGGAGACTTCCTAGGTGGCGCTAGTGGTAAAGAACCTGTCTGCCAATGCAGGAAACCTAAGATACAAGGGTTTGATCCCTGAGTCGGGAAGATCCCTGGAGGAGGGCATGGTAGCCACTCCAGAATTCTTGCTTGGAGAATTCCATGGACAGAATAGCCTGATGGGCTACAGCCCATGGGGTTGCAAAGAGCTGGACATGACTGAAGCAATTTAGCATGAACAGAGAGGTAAGAGGCTGGCTCAAGGAGGCCGTCTGCAGGGGAAGTGATCAAGTAAAGAAGATATTCAGAAAACTTAACCAATGATCTTCTCCACTCCCTGGAGCATTTGATTGACTACTTGCCTCTTCTTTCACATTCAAATAATTAAGCGTTTGGTGTTTTTAGCTTAGAAAAAAGATGCTTCCACAAATACCAGAGAAAAAAAATAAATTTCTTCTTGACTTTTGAGTCAAAAATCTAACCTCTTGGTTGACAGAGTCAAAATATCTTGGAAGGTAACAGCTAACTTCTCAAACCCCTAGAATAGAAATGGATTTCTGATGCTGGGAGGGTTTAGAGGAAGCCATGAGAGTCAATATATTAATGAGTCTCTGAGGAAGGACCTGTGTCCTGCTTTATGTAGTGAGCACTGAAGTGGTCACAGAAAACTGCCATAGGTTTGTGGGATTTGAGAAAAACAGCAAAACTTGTGCCCCATCTGCTGGTTAGAACTTAGAGTCATAGGACCCCAGTGATTACATAGCTGAGCTGTGTAAATTACCCCAATAATTACACAGGTCAGGCATATGACCTTGGGGTGTTAGAGAGACTCTACAGTGGTTTGTAACCACAAAGCAGAAATGACTGCATAAAGTGTCTAGGTGACTAGGACTTTAGCCTAACAATTTCCTACAACATGCACACCTAGGGTAGTGTAAGAACAGGACGGACGAAAAGAAGGAAACCAATAGGGGAATTAGGCTCAAACACCTGAGACCTACTGAGACTGACAATCAAGTATTTTTTGGTCTCTGAACAGAATAGAAATATTATAAGCTTAAATTAAAAAAACGAAAAAGCTAGGCAGATAGGGGAGTGAGGATGGAAGGAAGTAATATTCTCTTTTTTTTTAATAGCAAGTAGTCAACAATGCATGCATGCATGCTGTGCTCAGTTGTGTCTGACTGACTCCCACCAGGGTCCTCTGTCAATGGAAATTTCCAGGCAAGACTGCTGGAGCAGTTGCCATTTCCTACTCCAAGGGATCTCTCCACCCAGTGATAGAACTCGAGTCTCTTGTGTCTCCTGCATTGGCAGGCAGATTCTTTACCACTACATCCACCTTGGAAGCTCAATCAATGCAATAGCTAAAAATTGATTTCAACCTCTTAAAGCTTTTCATGAGCTCTTTTCTTAAACTTGGTCATCTTTGTTCACTGCTGTATTCTTAGCGTCTAAAACACTTTGGCCCAATAAATGCTGTTGAATGAATGAATCTATAAAATCACTGCCTGTTGGGGTTTTCATCCACTTGTTTGTTTTTAAATGAGCGTCACAGGTTTGGTTTCCTGGGATGCAGAATCTGAGATGGAGTTTGGTGCGCTTAACGTTTATTAAGAAGCGCCTTTGGGAGCCACACCTGGGGCGGTGGCGGGGAGGGGCGTGGTCTTGGACCATGTGATCTCTTCTATAAGTCCATCCCGAAGAGCTGAGAGCAAGGCTGCAGCAGCAGCTTGCAATGGCTGGCGCGAGACGTCCTTCAGTGCAGGGGATCTCGGCTTGTATTACGGTGTCCACTCACAAGGTAACTGCATTTTAGAGACGTTAAATCATTTGTCCAAGGTCATACAGCTTGGATATGAAGTTTAGTTATGTCTGACGCCCATTCAAAGCCCATGATCTTGATATTTTACTTATTGTATACGTTGATGTAAGCTCACTCTTAAATTGGTGAGCGCTGGGAGTTAGAGTTGGGAGGATTTATTCTCAGGCTTCTGAGATACAAAGTGCCAGTCAAGGTGGCAGACCTTTGAATGGTCCTGACTCAATCTTTTAACAGTGGTCCCCAACGTTTTTGGAACGTGGGACCCGTTTTGTGGAAGACATGTTTTCCACAGACTGGTGTTGGGGGTGGGGGATGGTTTGGGGATGATTCAAGCACATCACATTTATTGTGTGTTTTATTTATATCATGATTACATCAGCTTCACCTCAGATTATCAGGCATTAGATCCCCCGGGTTGGGTACCCCTGCTTTAAGAAACTCCAATTGCTCTGCTCAGCAAGAAAACTGTAGTGGCAGTGTTTTGTATTGAATGATATGATTAACAACTACTACAGTTTGAAGTTGCTACCTGTCTGCCTTTCCATCAGGGTGATACTCTCGAAAACATTATATGGTCATATAAAACTGAAAAGTTTAGCTTGCATTGTATATTCTAATTTTGGCAAAATATTGAGTAGATCAATGGTTTTAAGTGTGGGTTCCCAGCCAAGAGTATTGACACCACCTGGTACTTGTGTCAATTGAAATTCACAGGCCTTCCTTGAAACTCCTGAATTCAAAACCAAGGTGGGCGGGTTCAGGTGATTCTATTGCAAGCTAGAGTTAGTTTGAGAAGTACTGGAACAGATGGTACTGATAATTAGTAGGGAAAACAAGCTGGATTTGTAATTAGCAAATAAGCTGTATATAACTGATTCCTTTTTAAATGGTTTGGATATTTCCTCTGTTCACTGGATTTGCTTTCATGTTGGATCTCAGCCCTCCTAAATAGTCACAACATCCTAATGAGTGAGGTCTGAATTAATGAAAGTTAAAGATGACCTTTAAAGTCTTTTTTCCTGGGGTGGGGCGGGGGGGGGGGGCTGTCTCTTTATATCTTTTGGGTCCAGAATTTGCCCCAGCTGCATGCGTGTGGTTATGTTTAGTCCCACACAGTTTTTTTGTATTCTGTTGCTCAAGGAGAGGTGTATCCAGGTGTAAGCGTTACAGCATAGCAGCAAAGGATCCCAGGTCACAAGCCTGTTTCAAAGCCAGAGAGTCTGTGTGCGATCTCGGGAAACTAGCTGGACTAGAGTGGGCTTAAATTTTTCATGGATTGTGTGAAGTTGAGGTTTTACACTTAGCTCTTTCATGTTGAAATTTACTTACAGGAAAATGAGTTAACACTGCATCCTGTAAACACTAAACACTTGACTGTAGGCATCATACACTGTTAGGTGCTGGAGAAAGTGAAGATGGGTTTCTTTTTTTTATCACTTACAAGCTATCTGAGGATATAAGACAGATTTTCATGCACTGATGGAGGAATAAAACATTGGAAAGAGTCCGAATGAGCAAGGCATATTCTCCAGCAGGAGGCTTCTGGGGGGAAGGAATCCCAGTGGACAGGACGAGATGAGAGGCACACTTAAAAGTTGAAGTCCAAGCTAGACCTTAAAACTAGAGATGATAGGAAAAGGCAAAGAGGAAAGGAAATATGTTTTTCCAGGGTGTATGGTGCCTGAAAAAAGGTATAAGTAATGCTTTGGGAAGAGTGAGGAAATCTGCTTTTCTCAGGGAGTTGAGATCTTGGCTAGCAGAGAGGTTGGTACTAAGATAAAGAAACATTGTACAGGTAAAGGGGCTGGTTTGAAGGAACAGAATGTAGAATTAGGACTTTTACCAGATCTTCTCTTTGAATCCAAGAGGGTCTGCTGGCCTGGTAGGTGTATTTGCTATATTCTTAATCTGCCTCTACCATACACTAGTGCTTCCCTAGTGGCTCAGATGGTAAAGAATCCACCTGCAATGCAGGAGACCGGGTTCGATCCCTGGGTTGGGATGATCCCTTGGAGAAGGGAACGGCAACACACTCCAGCATTCTTGCCTGGGAGAATTGCATGGACAGAGGAGTGGGGTTGCAAAGAGTCGGAGGTGACTGAGCAACTAATTCTTCCACCATGCATGAGACAATATAATGTAATAAATAGTAATAGAGTAATAAATCATCAAAAGAAGGATAAATTTCAGTTTCCTTTAGTTAAGAACCCATGGAAAGTATTTTTATAGAACAGTTATATAGAAATTTATTTCTAGAGAGATTTCCATTTAAAAATATCAGCTAAAATAAAATTTAGTCAGTTCCAAGATTAATGCCCACTGTTAACTATTAATGGATAACTTTATATCCACACAGTCTAGATTTTAATGAAGATTATAGTGTTGAAGTTGTGTATTTCCAATATTCTAGTCTTATGAGGACTCAGAAGATTATATATATTAGAAACTCCTCAAGTTACGGCATACTCATTATACGTGATATTTAAAATTATTCTCCACCAACATTGGGAAACAGAATTCATCAGAAATATATGCTAGTCTTTTGTTGGCTATACTGTTTCTGCATACATTCATCCAATAAACACTTGATTTTTTTTTTCTTTTCCCAGTTTTATTGAGATATAATTAGCATACTGTGCTGTGTAAGTTTAAGATGTACAGCATAATGATTTGACTACATGTATTGTAAAATGATTATCGATATAGGCTAACATTCATTATTTCATGTAATATAAAAGAAGAAAAAAAAGTTTTTTTCCCTTGTGAGACTTCTTGGGATCTATTTTGAAACATGCCATTCAGCAGTGTTAACTATAGCCATCGTGTTGTGCAGTATATCCCTGACAGTAATACTTATTTAACTTTTCTTGAGCTATGATTGACATATACATTGGCTTCATGTATGCCACGTAATACTTAGATATTTCTATATATTACATTGATATATAGTGTGTATTAGTAAGTGATGTGTATATTAATAAATGATTAATATGCCTGGTTAAGATTTATCACAGTTATCAGTTTATTTTCTTTTGATGAGAACTTTATGATCTATTCTCTTAAAAAATATAGAGAACAGTATTATTAGGTGTAGTCACCATGCTGTACAATATATGTCCATGAATTAATTATTTATAACTAGATGTTTGTGACTTTTGAGTAAGTACTCTTGCCTGGAAAATCCCATGGACGGAGGAGTGCTGTAGGCTACAGTCCGTGGGGTGGCAAAGAGTCGGACACAACTGAGCGACGTCACTTTCACTTTCCCATATCACGTATTCCCTGCCCCCACCCCTGGCTGCCACCAGTTTGTTCTCTGTATATGTATTCTGTTTAGTCACTAAGTCCTGTCTGACTGATTTCTACCCTTTGGACTATTGCGCACCAAGATCCCCTGTGCATGGAATTCCCTAGGCAGGAATACTGGAGTGGGCTGTCATTCCCTACTCCGGAGTCTCTTGCCGACCCAGGGATTGAATCTGTGTGTCCTACATTGGCAGGTGGATTGTTTACTGATGAGCCACCAGGGAAGCCCGTGTGTCTTCTGAGCACCTTGTAATTGGCTGCCTATGTGTTAGTCCCTGGGACGAGTGAGTCTGAGCATGTGAGCCCTCTCAGAGTCATTTATCAGTTTGCTATGCTCTTTTTTTTTAAAGTTGTTTTTTTTTTTTTAAACTATTTTTGGCTCCACTGGGTCTTTGCCGCCTGCATACAGGCTTTCTCTAGTTGTGGCGAGCACGGGCTACTCCTTTGTTGCAGAGCACGGGCTCCTAGGGCACTTGGGCTTCAGCAGTTGTGGAGTAGGCTCATCTTCCCAAGAAATGTGGGATTCTCCAGGACGAGGGATTGAACCCTTGTCCCCTGCACCAGCAGGCAGACTCCAAACCAGTGGACCACCAGGGAAGTTCTGCTATGCTCTTAAGGATGTGAGTCCTGTTGGTTTTGAAAGCAGGATATTTCATCCCTCAGGTGCAGGTCTTAAAAGTTGTGGTACCTGATGTGGGGTTGAGACTCTTTCCTTTTCAGGGAGAAGGTCCTGGTTTTGAATTCTGATTATAGATTGTCACACTGGGGATGGGTGAGATTGCATCTCAGCCTCCTCTATCCACTTTGTGGGGTTTTTCTTCTTCTTTTTCCTATGTGTAGGAGTTGGTCACCTAGTTTTAGGTTTTATTGTTGTTGTTTTTTCCAGAAGAAATTGTTCCATATTTGGCTGTAGATTTGGTGTGTCTGTTGGAGGAGATGGACTTCCCTGGTGGCTCAGATGGTAAAGCCTCTGTCTATAATGCGGGAGATGCATGTTTGAGGCCTGGGTTGGGAAGATCCCCTGGAGAAGGAAATGGCAATTCACTCCAGTACTATTGCCTAGAAAATCCCATGGAAAGAGGAACCTGAAAGGCTGCAGTCTATGGGGTCACAAAGAGTCAGACACAACTGAGTGACTTCACATTGGAGGAGATGAGTTCAGGGACCTCCTACATTACAATCTTGAACCAGCCATATTGCTATAATTTTATAATATAGCTTGAAATCAGGAAATGTGATGCCCCTCTCTATGTTCTTTTTTGTTAGGACTTCTTTGCCTATTCAGGGTCTTTTGTGGTTCCACATAAATGTTAAGATTGTTTTTTCTACTTCTGTAAAAAAAATGCCATTAATGTCTTGACAGGGATTGCATTAAATCTATAAATGGCTTAGCTGATTTTTAAAAATAGTCATCATTGCTTTCTGTAGTTGTGTGAGTGGGGACTACTCTAGTTGCCATGTTCAGGCTTCTCATCACAGTGGCTTCTCGTTGTGGAACAGGGGGTTTAGGGGCAAAGGCCTCAGTAGTTGTAGCATGTGATCTTCGTTGCCTTGAGCTTGTGGAATCTTCCTGGACCAGGGATAGAACCTGTGTCCCCTGCACTCGCAGGCAGATTCTTAGCCACTGGAGTTCCTTTAAATATGGACATTTAAACAATATGAAATTTTCTAGTCCTTGAACAAGGATTCCATTTATTTGTGTTGCCTTTGGTTTCTTTCATCAATATCTTCTAATTTTCAGTGTGGAGGTTTTTCACCTCTTTAGTTAAATTTATTTTTAAGTATCTTATTTTTCTTGCCACTTTAAGTGGCATTGTTTTATTTCCTTTTCAGATAATCTGTATAGTGTATAGAAAAACTTTGGGTTTTGTATGTTAATTTTTTGTCAAGCACCTTGACTGAATTCAGTGATTAGATATAACAGGTTTTTTTTTTTTTTTTGGTGAAGTCTTCAAGATTTCTGTATATTAAATCATGTCATCTGTAAATAGAGACCATTTTACTTCTTCCTTTCCAATTTTGATGCCATTTATTTATTTATTTTCTTGCTATTTGCTCTAGCTGGGACTTCTAGTACTATGTTGAATGGGATTGGAAATAACAGGCACCCTTGTCTTTCCCTGATCTCAGAGGAAAAGCTTTTAACTTTTCATCATTAAGTATGATGTTAGCTGTGGCCTTGTTGTATATGAACTTTATTATATTGATACATAAATCTGTTTATAATTTGTTGAATGGATGTTGAATTTTGTTAAGTGCTTTTTATGTATCTATTAAGATGATCATATAATTATTTCTTTCTATTAATATGATGTATCCCATTTATTGATTTGTGTAAGTTGAACCATCCTTGTAGTTCAAAGATAAATCCTACTTGATCATGGTGAATGGTCCTTTTATTGTGCTGAATTTGGTTTGAAACTATTTTCTTGAAGACTTTTGTAATTATATTCATCAGGCACATTGTCCTATAGTTTTATTTTCTTTTAGTGTCCTCCTCTGGCTTTGACATTGGGTCCATGCTGGCTTCCTAAAATGAGTGTTCTCTACTCTTTGACTTTTGGGAAATGTTTAATAAAGATTGGCATTAATTCTTACTTAACTGTCTAGTAAAATTCACCAGTGAGGCCATCTGGTCCTAGAATTTTCTTCATCAGGAGACTTTTGATTACTAATTTAGTCTCTTTACTATTCGGTCTGTTCACATTTTCTGTCTCTTCCTAGAAGTCTTGATAGGTTGCATGTTTCTAGGAATTTTTCCATTTTTTTTCTAGGTTGTCTAATTTGTTGGCATATAGCTGTTCACGGTAGTCTCTTATGATCTTTGTATTTTTGTAGTACCAGTTGTAATATCTCATTTTCAATTATGATTTTGTTGACATTTCCTATTTTTTCTTTGATTAACATTTTCTCAATTTTCTCTTTCAAAGAGTCGGCTCTTTAGTTTGTTACTCTTTTATGTTGTTCTCCTGTTCTATATTTTATTTCTACTCTAATCTTACTTCCTTCCTTCCGTCAGTTTTGGGCTCAGTTTGGTCTTCTCTAGTTCCTGTAGGCATAGAGTTAGGTTGTTTTAAGGTTTTTCTTCTTTACTAATCTAGGCATTTATTTCTGTAATCTTTCCTCTTAGAAATGCTTTTGCTGAATCATATAAGTTTTGGTATACTGTTTCCATTTCAAGATATTTTTATTATTTTCCATTTAATTTCTTCTTTGATCCCTTGATTATTCATGAGAGTGTTGTTTAATTTCCCTGTATTTGTGATGTTTTCACTTTCCAATTACTGATTTCTAGTTTCATCTCACTGTGATCAAATAAGATACTTGGTATGATTTCAATCTCTTTGAACTTGGAAAGATTTGTTTTGTGACCTAAAATAATGATATACGTAGAATATGTTCACATGCACTTGAGAAGAATGAGCATTGCTGTTTTCAGACAGAGTATTCTGTGTGTTGTTAGTTTGGACTGTAGTATTGTTCAAACCTCTTGGTTCCTTATTGACTGTCTGGATGATCTGTCTTATTGAGAGTGGGGTATTAAAGTCCCCAACTATAATTATGTTGCTGTTTATATTTCTTCTTTCAGCTCTGTTTTTGGTTTACATTTTTAAATGCTCTGATATTGGGTGCAAATATTTATGATCATTAAATCTTCTTGATAGGTTAGCCCTTTTTTTTATTATGAATGATTTTTGCCTCACAACCATTTTTAATTTAAAATATATATTTTCTCTGATAGAGCGACCCTATTTTTTAACCCTTAATTTGCTAAAATCTTTTTCCATATCTTCAATCTCAATTTCTGTGTGTATGTGTGTCTTTAAGGCTAAATGAGTCTCTTTATCGTGGTGTGAATGTGATTACTATAGGCTCTTCCTTTGTGGTTATCATGAGGCTTGAATATAAAATTTAAAAATTTTATCACCCTATTTTGAATTGATAATGATTTAATTTTGATAGCACTCCTAAACTTTATATTTTTACTTTGCCCCTCACATTTTAGGTTATTGATGTTACAGTTTATGTGTTTTTTATGTTTTGTATCAAATAACAGATTATTGTGGTCATTTTCTTTTTTTCTTTCTTTTTACTACATTTGTTTTTTAATTTTTAAACTAGAGTTGCAGATAAATTATGGACCACCATGACTATATTATAGAATCTTTCTTTGACTTTATATTTAACATTATCAGTGAGTTTAATGCTACTTTCTTATGTTTTTATAATGCTGATTAGTGTCCACATAAAGAACTCCCTTTAGTGTTTTTTTTGGGGGTTTTGTTTTAGACTTTAAAAGAGTTTATTTTGACTTGACCCACTTATATTTCTCAGAATGGGAATATATACATTATTTACCAATAAATGCTTAATGCTTTAAATTTACGATTATTTACAGAAACTTGGAAATCATTCTAGTTAAATGAGGAAAAAGTACAATTTTTCTGTTCTTATAATTCAAAATATATTTAAAATAACATTTCTGCAGCAGCCAAAACTTTTAACCAAAAATTCAGAACCTCAATCTCTTAAGCTTAACAAAATGGCTACATTCTAATTTAATTATCTTGGTTATTAACATAGGAAAAAACTATGGTGGCTCTAAAGTAAGGCAGATCAGCAACTGGTACAGTGTTCTTTCTGGGTACTCAAAGCTGTCTTTATTATTTTTACTTTGTTTGTTTAAGCACAGACAATTGCTCTAACTTTAAAGAACGTTTAAATGAACTTTTGACATTTAATATTGGTGATGTTTGCTAACATTTAAGAATTTCAGTAATGAGACTCAGGAAATGACCACAATTAAAATTATCTTAAAGGACTTACTGATACACCAAGCAATTTAATAGTGTTTTTGAATTACATGTGGTTTTTTTCATAAATATAGCACCTTATTAAATACCTGGTAAACCACTTTGCCATCACGGTAAGGGTTGGGAGACTAAGTTCCAAAGGGAATTTTTTAATTTGCTTAATCAACATTAGGAATGCAAATTGTTGGTTTCCACACTCTAAGGAGATGCTTATCTACATGGGAACCATCTTTTTAAGACATAGTATGCTCTAAAGTCCACAAAGTAGATTAACATTGAAATAGACTCCTGCTTTACAAATAGTCTAGTAAATGTGCCTGTAAAACTAAAAAAAAATTCCAAATGATTGGAAGAAATATGGTTATTTTATCTCCTTACCCCAGGTATTTCTGATAAAAAGATACAAAATGAAGTCCAATCTTAATTTGTAAAGTTTTGATGTAAAAGGTAATGTATTGAAATCCAGTAAAGTTTAACTCTTGTCTGAATTAATGTAACAAATACTCACTTTGCTGAGTTTCCACAAGCTGTACTCTTGACCTGAAGAATCACTTTTTTTGTGCTGAGGAGATAGAGTGATCTCTGTAGGAGATGGGGACGCAATACCAGGTGAGTCAGCTCCTCCATCAGACATACTTGGTGATGATGCCAGGTGGGGAACTTCCTTTCTTTCAAGGGATCCTCCTCGCTCAAATCCTTTCTTCTATAACTCTGTTTTCATTTTCATCTTCTGATGACCTTTTCTTGGATTCTAGAAAATCTTTGGCTATTTTATACATCTCTACTCCCCTATCTGAGCCTCTCAAACTTTTAAATTTCTGTTCCATGAGACTTTCTCTTAGACACATTCCATTACCCTGTTGCCTGCTTTACTTCAGCTTGTATTGGACCCAAATTACTATTTTTAGGGGCAATGCTTTCTATATTTCTGTTGAAGTCTACAGTCTGGAAGTCTCTGTAATTGTGAAAGCTCTCAGTCCTCCTTGCTCTTGCTTACAAAGGACTTTCTCTGGTAAGGTCTCATGGAACCATAAGTAACTGCTTCATGGATGGTTTCATGGTACTGGAGCTGAAGACTAAAATCTGATATCCAACGATGGCTGTGATGAGCCACAGAAGTTGCCAGACTGATCTTAGGAGTAGTGCAGTGAGATGTGCATAGATCACACTGATCCAGTCTTTTGAGCCAATCTTCAGTTAGACCGCCTACATCCTTATGCTCGCTTTTGTTAACCGTATCCATGGTAGTGGTCATACCCCACACCTGAATGCGGCCGATTGTGTGACCTCTGAATAAGTAGCGCCTTGGCCTTGAGTCCGTCCTACTGGAGCTCTTGCATTCTCTCACTGTAAATGAGGATATTCCAGTATTGTTAACAGCTTGGATTTCACAGATTCTTTTTCCAGTATATGAGTCTTACATCTTGTTTTACAAATTTACAAATCTTACAGTCTGTTAATGAACAACTTTCTGGATAAGCACCTGTTGACCATCTCACTTTCTAAAAGGCTCTATATTGTTTCCAGAGGAAGAGCTTCCATGGCTTTCTGTCTCCTCCAGAGACAGTATCTTGAATGATGTGGTTCATTCAAGACAACGCTAAATGATGCCATTTAGCGTTTCTTATAAGGCATGCCTAGTGCTTATGAACTCCCTCAGCTTTTGTTTGTTTGGGAAAGTCTTTATCCATTACTTAAGGGCAGCTCTTCCAGGTATAGAATTCTCAGCTGACAGTTTCTTCTTTCAGTGTTTTGAATATATCATTCCATTCTCTCCTGGCCTTCAAAGCTTCTGTGGGAAAAGCTGCTGATGTTATGAGTGTTCTTTTGTCTGTAGCTCCACTCTTTTCTTCCACTGTGTTCAAACTTCTTTTTAGCTTTCACTTGGACAATTTAATTATAATGTGTCTTGGTGTAGCCCTACTTGGGTTCACTTATGTGGGGACTTTTGGGCCTCATGAATTTGGGCATTCATTTCTTTTCCAAGATTGGGGAAGTTTTTAGTCACTATTGCTTCAAATATGCTTTCTTTCCCTTTCTCTTCTTCTGAAAGTCCCATAATGCCAATATTGTTTCTTTCAATTGTGTCCTATAAGTTACATATTCTTTTTTCACTCTTTACATTCTTTGTTTTCTATTATATTTGCTCCTCTGACTGGATTATTTCAAATGTTCTGTCTTCTAGGTCTTCTGCCAGATCAAGTCTGTTGACTTTTGAGTTCAACAGTTTGTGACAGTTTGACTTTTTAGTGATTGAGTTCAATCATTGTAATCTTTACCTCTAGGATTTCTGTCTGGCTTTTTTGATGGTTTCTATTTGTTGAACTTGTTTTGTTTGTCACTGATTTCCTGATTGTTTACCTGTCTGCTGTATCTTATAGATCACCGGATTTCTTGAGGAGGATCATTCTAAAGTCCTTGTCTGACAATTCATGTACCTCCATTCCTTTAGGTTCAGTTATTGGAAATTTATATCCTTTTGTGTCACATTTACACATTTACCTGATTTTTTTTTGATCCTTGATTCCTTATGTTGACATTTGTGCATTTTAGTAAAAAGTCTCTAATTCCAGACTTTTAAAATTTACTTTGGCACAGAAAGTTCTTTACCAGTTGGCTCATTTTGGGTTTCTTTGGATATCAGATTCTAGTCTTCAGCTCCAGTACCATGAAACCATCCATGAAGCAGTTACTTATGGTTCCATGAGACCTTACCAGAGAAAGTCCTTTGTAAGCAAGAGCGAGGAGGACTGAGAGCTTTCACAATTACAGAGACTTCCAGACTGTAAACTTCAACAGATATTACCATCTGTTTGATGGTCGTATCTTTGGACAGGTGGGACTTGCCATCAGGGTGTATTTTCAGATGAGTCCACTGCTCAGGCTGGGGTCTGGGGTGGTACTTCTGGCTGAGAATGGTTAGATAGGACTTTTGGCTCTGCCCCCTTCCTAGGTAGGGCAGTAGGATGGGCTCCATGGTCGCCTGAGTTCTCTTGTCAGACTTACTAGATAATTGGAACTGGATGCTATTCTCCACAGGAGGCAGAACTATTAATTAGCTTCCTTTCCTCAGTAGGGCAGCAGGACAGGCTCCAGGGCCTGTGTAACTCATTGTCTGGGGATCTGAATCAGGCAGGTATGTGCACTGAATTATATGGCCAGATGAGGTCACTGGTTGTGCCCTGCAGACTGAAAAGCCACAGCCTGTGTTCTCTGTTCAGGCGTCACTGTAAGCAAGGTGGTTGGGTGGGCTGTACAGCTTCCAGTCTGCTCTGGCTAGCTTTCCTGGCCGGGCAAGCTAAATGCTGTGTATAGCAACAGGAGGGCAGCAAATCAGTTTCCTGCCCAGGAAGAACAGGAGAATCATCCCCAAGGCTGGCAAGGCTCTTTGTGCTCTTGTCTCAAGTCAACCCATTCTCCAAGTTCCCTGGCCAAACAGGGCCCCTGGCTTGGCTTTGCAGCCTATCATCTCTGCCTGCCATACTCTCTACTTGAGTGTTGCTGAGCTATGCAGCTTTAGGTATTTTGGCCAGGTGGGCCAGGAGGTACAGTTACCAGTTGATAAAGGGATGGTTTAACTGCTCTGCCTGGGTGAAATGGAAAGGTCAGCTCCAAGCTGTTCTGGATCAGGTTTTCTGCTCAGGAGAGGCCAGATGCTATACTCAGTAATAGATGGGTGTATGAATTAGTTTCCCTGCTTTGATGGAGCCCAGAACACACCCATGCCCGGCAAGATTCTTTGTGGTTTTGACTCAATCTGACTTGGTCCTTCCAAAACCCTGGCCCTGTACTGACAGAGTTTGCTTTGCAACGATCATAACAGCCTGCCAGTCTCTGCTCAAGCAGAGCTATGTAGCTCTGTATTCCTGAGCTGTGTAGCTTCTAGGCTTTCTGGTCAGGAGGTACTTGGAACTGCACTCAGCAGTGGGCTAGGCTATGACTCAGCTCCTCTGCTGCAGTGGGGCAGACCAGACTCTCGGGATAGCAAGGCTCTTCATTTGAGGATCCAAATCAGGCAGACTTGCATCCCATAGGTTCCCCTGGTCATAGCTCAGCATGTGAGCAGATTCTCTGATTGGGACAACTAGTTGGACCCTGCAAGTAGGAACTTGGGTCTGCCAAGATGCAAATGCTGGTTCTTGCAAGCCACTATGCCTTCTCCATCATAATCATAATTTCAGTGATCAAGCCCCACAGATTTCCCCACAATTCCCGTGGAATGAGACCAGACTGGGGCTACCAAGAACTGACCCACAACACTGTGGAAGCTAGAGGTTCACTCTAGGCTCTCATTTCCCAATAGAGAAATGCTAGGCTCAGGGGAAGACCTCTTAATGGGGTGCTGTGCTGCCCTGGGGGAAGGGCAATATGGGGTAGGGGTAGGAGCTTGCAAGAGCCAGCATTTGCATCTTGGCAGTCCCACCTGCATGTTCTAGGATTTTCTTAGTGATGTCTTACCCATAAATAATTGTTAGTTTTTTTTCTAACAGGAGGGACAGGGAAGTCAGAAACTACCTATGTCTTTATGTCCTAACTCCTAACTACCTATATTATTACTCCTAACACTTGATTTCTTACAAAGTCCCTCAGAAATTCCCCTCTACAACTTTCTTTGCCTTTCTGCCTCTACAAACATCTTAAGATGTTCACTATGTCTTCCTTTACCAAAAACAGGGAAGATGAATAAGTATATTCACTGTGCTGGTAGAAAAAAATGAAGGGAGAGATGGGAGGAGGAAAGAGAAGAGGTTTTATGTTAGAAACATTATCAAGAATTGTGATTGCCAGAGGCACTTGCGATAGCAAAAGCAGAATTCCATGGGGGAAAATATATTTCTGGCCAGAGAGTCTGAAGTTCAGTCTATGCTCAGACCAGGTATAAGCTGGTACTTACCAGATGGTTACTTCCTTATCCTGACCAGTGTGTTGCATGGTCCTCTGTGTAGTTCTGAATATTCACGGCCCATTGCAAACCCAAGAAGTTGTTCAGTTCCTTTCCCTGCCCCCACCACTCTTCCTGTTCCAAGGAACAGGAGAGAAGTTATGGCTAGGTCAAAAGCAGGGACCTTTTGGGCCATGATGCTCAAGGTAGAGCTTTAGGCATAACAAGCAAAAGCCACAGGACTGGGTCAGTAGAGCAAGTTGTCTGTTTGGAGCATCTCTGTATATTTCATCTTTTGAGACTTTCCATGGAAATTCCTCTGGCCAACATGTGAAATATTTCAGACTTCTTAACCATGATTGAAAACTCTGCCAGTGGCCTCTTGTTTTCAGTTCCCATACATATCCTTAGTTTAGGCTCTGGTAGGGTTAGTACAGTTGACCTTTGAATAATGCAGAGGCTGTGGGCGCCAATCTCTGTCCAGTCAGAAATCTGGATATAACTATACTGATGGCCTGCTATGTCCATGGTTCATGGATCCAACCAATAGCAGATATTATAGTACTATATTATATATATATTGAAAAAAATCTGCTTATAAATGAACCCTCACAGCTTAAACCTGTGGTGTTCAAGGGTTAACTGCATTTCACTCCCAGCAACAGCAGGTCAGAAGGAATACTAGAAAGATAAAACTACTAAATGGCTGAAGTTCTAGCCTGCCCAAAGCCACGCTGACCAACTGTCCCCATCTAAGGGAACATTTAAGGATCTTGGGACCCCATCAGCTCAGGATTCCACAGCCAGAATGAGACAGTGTTGATGGATGAGGTGCACTCCCATTTCCCTGACTGGCACAAGCAAGGTGATATAATAATTCAAGGTCAGGTTCTGCAATCTTTGGAAGAAGAGTAATTATAACAACGAGCATTGCTTAGAAGTGCACTCCTCGACCTGCCCCTCATGGCCCATCCAGACAGTCCCTTTGCTAGGATTAGCAGAGCATACTAGCAGGCAGGGTAATCAAAAGCATTGTATGTATCATTGGTTGTATTCCATATTTCCTCCACAAAGTATGTCAGTGGCATTTTCTGTCCTCTTCTGAGTAATTTCTAATTAGTCAGCCTGGTACCCTAAGAAGACAGCATCAAGAAAGGTAGAAGAGGGGCCTTAGGAAGAAAAATGCAATCTCTCTGAAGGATGAAGTCATTTCTCAGGAGTGTTTGGGAGTGACAGACTTTCTTTAAAGATTACACTCTATGATTCCTCTTATTCTGTGAGAAGAAAGGACAACAAAATTTCAGAAGACCCAGCTAAAAATATTTCATGTGCATAAATTTATTTTAAATTTTATTGCATCACATTATACAAGCATTAAACATGGCTTCACGTTGATGACTATTTAAATGTGAAAATCTGTCATTCGTGTCAGTACCTTTTGGCTATTTACAATTAAGGAAGTTCTATGTACTTTATATATCTCTGTATTTGTATGTACATATGTAAGAATATATGACTATACATATGTACACACAGAAATACATCTATGGCCATACACATAGCTATAGATATGTCATATATAATAATCTCCTCAGAAAGATCTGAAATTAAAAAAAGAAAAAGTTGTAAACAGGGTCTTGTTTGTGTTGTTTGATGACACAGAATTAGGACCATATGATGACATTCTAGGAATGTGTCCAGGTGTCCGAATACCCTTTTTAGCCCAGTGTCTGTAAAATTCACATGGGTTAGAATGCAAAAAAGATAGCAAACAGGCTGAAAAACAGGCCCAGTATACAAGTTCCCCTTGGTTTTAAAAACTTGAGAATGTAACTGCCCATGATGTGCATGCTTGCTTGGTCAAGAATGGTCTGTGGATAGATAGCATTTGTGTGCTGGGCTGCAATGTGACTTCACAGCAGCGTGGTTTCCCAGGCAGTCCTTTCAGGGTGCTGACCCCTCTGCTGCTGCCGACCTCGGCGACATGCACTGCGGTTGCATTATAGTCATTCACTTGAATGTGCTTTTGCACAGCCGGGAGAAGTAAACAAGTATTCAGGTCCTAGGCCTGGAAATGAACGATTATCTGGAAAAAAAGGAGAAAGTATTACGATTCTAAGTAGACATGATGGCTGAAAGGACAGAATGTGCAATGGTCTATACTTGTTAGCATGAAATCAAAGATATGCAAGGAATCTATAATCCTGAACCAAGTCAGGTAGGGTATAAACATGACTGTGCCCCCTTTACAGATGAACAGATGGAGGCACAGTCTGGAGGAAGGTGGCTTCCTGCCAACTGTTGGGAAAATAGAGATAAAGACTATGCTTTTAAGAAAAATTGAGAAATGGCCTCTTTGGGGAGAAAGAAAATCAAATGATGTGGCCAGAAGGAACTCCCAGCTCCCAAGCGTGAAGGGCCCTGCAGTGCAGAGTAGTCCTGGGGTGTGAGGTGGGGATAATCCACAGCAGCACCTTGGTCTCTGGACCCTGGAGCAGTTCTCCTCACTAATGTCTGCCTCCTACTCCAACTCAAGATGTCTGGATGGTCAGCCTTTCTCCTCTGAGAGCTGACCAGAGCCAGAGAAAAGGTGGTCAAAATGGTGCGTGGGCCAGGGGGTTGGAGCAAAGTATAGAATCCGAGAAGGCTAAAGCCAGATAGGCTCTTAAAGGATTGTTTAGTCCAACTCCTTTTTTCTTGCAAGTGTGGAAACTGAATCCACAGGAATGCTCCAACTCAGGCCAGACAGAGAATGGAAAAGCCAGATCTGCAATCCCTGGGACTAGAACATGGTGCTCAGCCACAGTGCAAATCCCGTATAGTATTCTAGAGCACTTTGTTTTGTACATGTCTCACATATTTTGCCTTATTTGAGCTGTATATTAGTTCCACCAAATAAGCAGACTCAGAAAAATGTAATTTTCCTGAACTCACATAGCCAAATGACACCTGGGGAAAAAGGAAAAATTACTAAGTAGCAAAACATTTCTTGCCTTTAGTGAAGTCAAGGGCTACTTTTGGAATTGAGGGCAGAACCAGTGTTCAGCGTCTATGTTGTTGTTATTCAGGTGCTCAGTTGTGTCCGACTCTTTGTGACCCCTTGGACTGCAGCATGCCGGGCTTGTCCTTGACTATCTCCTAGAGCTTGCTCAAACTCATGTCTGTTGAGTCGGTGATGCCATCCAACCATCTCATCCTCTGTCGTCCCCTTCTCCTCCTGCCTTCAATCTTTCCCAGCATCATGGTCTTTTCTAATGAGTCGGTTCTTCGCACCAAGTGGCCAAAGTATTGGAGCTTCAGCATCAGTCCTTCCAATGAATATTCAGGGCTGATTTCCTTTAGGATTGACTGGTTTCATCTCCTTGCAGTCCAAGGGACTCTCAAGAGTCTTCTCCAACACCACAGTTCAAAAGCATCAGTTCTTCAGTGCTCAGCTTTCTTTATGGTCCAACTCTCACATCCATACATGACTACTGGAAAAACCATAGCCTTAACTAGACAGACCTTTGTTGGCAAAGTGATGTCTCTGCTTTTTAATATGCTGTTGAGGTTGGTCATAGCTTTTCTTCCAAGGAGCAAGCGTCTTTTAATATCATGGCTGTGGTCACTGTCCACAGTGATTTTGGAGCCCAAGAAAACAAAGTCTGTCACCTTTTCCAATCCTGTGGCCACTGCTGAGTTTTCCAAATTTGCTGGCATATTGAATGCAGCACTTTAATAGACCCATCTTTTAGGATTTGAAATAGCTCAGCTGGAATTCCATCACCTCCACTAGCTTTGTTCATAGAGATGCTTTCTAAGGCCCACTTAACTTTGCACTCCAGGACGTCTGGCTCTAGGTGAGTGATCGCACCATCGTGATTATCTGGGTCTTGATCTTTTTTGCATAGTTCTTCTGTGTATTCTTGCCACTCCTTTTTAATAGCTTCTGCTTCTGTTAGGTTCATACCATTTCTGTCCTTTACTGTGCCCATTTTTGCATGAAATGTTCCTTTGGTATCTCTAATTTTCTTGAAGAGATCTCTAGTCTTCCCCATTCTGTTGTTTTCCTCTATTTCTCTGCATGGTTCACTGAGGAAGGCTTTTTTATTTTTTTAATCTCTCCTTGCTATTCTTTGGAACTCTGCATTTTGATGGGTATATCTTTCCTTTTCTCCCTTGCCTTTTGCATCTCTTCTTTTCTCAGCTATTTGTAAGGCCTCCTCAGACAGCCATTTTGCCTTTCTTTTTCTTGGGGACGGTTCTGGTCACCATCAGCATCCATATACCATTACTATCCGGTGGCCTGGGGCTAAGGGCATTCACCCCAAGTCCACGGTCATACCTGACTCACAATGAACTCCTGGACTATTAATACAGATCTGGATTGACAGAACTTTACTAATTTAACAACAAACATTTCTGCAGATATCTGCTATATTTTTACCTATGTGAAAAGTTAAAAAAAATACTTTTTCCTGTTTATTTCATTTTTCTTTTGGAGGCCAAATTTTCAAAGTTAGTCTCCAAACAAGCGGAGAGAGAAAGGAAGGCAAAACAAATGCTGCACCATTAGCTTCATGGAGTATCAGAACTGAGGGCTCATCTTATCACTGAAGAAATTGAGCCCAGAAAAGCAAAGTGACTTGTCCAAGAACACCCAGATAGTAATTGCCTTGCCAGAAAGGTTTCAGAAGAACTTCTGCATAAGATATGTGGGAACATCATGGAACTTTCTGAAGTGTAACGCACCTGACCTTTAAAAATGCACATTTAATTAATAAAGTCTTTATTGAATTTTTTACAATATTGCTTTTGTGGGTTTTTTTTGGCCACAATTTATGTGGGATCTTAGCTCCCTGAAAAGGAATGGAACCTGCATTCCTTGCATTGGCAGGTGAAGGTTTTAACCACTGGACTGCCAGGGAAGCCCCTAAATGTGAATTTATTTAATAGGTGCTGTGTGCTTAACACCGCACTGACAGTTGGAAGAATCGATTACAATCCATAGGCACTTTCCTAAAGATGCTTACAAATTGTGCTGGGGAAGCCTAATAACTGTTTGAAAATCACAAATTAATATCAATATCTGTCAATACATGTGGTACTGATGCAGTAACCGGAGGTGTTTATCAGGAGTGAGTCTCTGTGGGCTGATGAGTCTGGGGAAACCTTTTCAGAAGGTGTGGCGTGACATGGGTCAACCTGGGAAGAATTGATGCTTGGGTGATGGAGGGGAGGCCATTGTGGGTGAGATGAAAAGGTGATTTAATATCCCCAGGGTAATCTGCCCCTTCTTTCTGATGAAAGAGAACAGCCAGACTGGAGTGGATGTGGTAGTGGGGCAAGGTTATTTTGGGGGACACATAGGCCAACTTGTGAGGATCTTGGCTGCCAGGCCAGAGTATGACCCAGAGGCAGAGAAGAGCTGCAGGAGTTGTGTGCAAAGGGAAGATTCAGTTAAATTAGCAATTAAAGTAAGAAACAAGCTGGTTTGGGAAGCTTCTA
This sequence comes from Ovis canadensis, assembly GCF_042477335.2. Classification (NCBI taxonomy): domain Eukaryota; kingdom Metazoa; phylum Chordata; class Mammalia; order Artiodactyla; family Bovidae; genus Ovis; species Ovis canadensis. The sequence goes on along the minus strand of NC_091247.1, from coordinate 176,290,402 downwards.
AAGGATTATTTACTACTGGGCTTCCCTAGTGGCTCAGTTGGTAAAGAACCTGCCTGCAATGCAGGAGACCTGGTTTCGATCCCTGGGTCAGGAAGATCCCCTGGAGAAGGAAATGGCAACCCACTCCAATACTCGTGCCTGGAGAATTCCATGGGCAGAGGAGCCTGGCTGGCATGGTCCATATGGGATCACAAAGAGTTGGACATGACTGTGCAACTAACTTTAACTTTATTTTCATCCCTATCAAGAGAACAATGGCAAGCTCTGTTTCAAGGAGTTGAAAGCGCCCCTCCCAGCCAAGGAGAGATTTCAGACCGTGAACGTACCTCTCACCGACCTGCTCACGGCCACTCATTGTGGTGTGCTTTTCCATTTTTCTTCCTCTCCTTTCGTTCCTTCTGGAGACGCTCCAGTTCTGCTTCATACATCATCTCCTGAATCAAGTACTTCTCTCTTCTCATTCGATCCCTTAGATCTTTTGGGAGGTCTGGGATCAGATATGAAATGAGGTGCTTTATACAAAACACGAGGTGCTAAAAACACAGGGGAGAATACAGGAGAGTCAGGTCTACTGTGCAGCCTGAACTGAAGGAGCTCTGGGAGCTGGTCAAGATCAGGGATGTGGAGCCTCTGGAGTTTCTGGAAAGTGGGATGAAGCCAGGGGAGGTATGTGTGAGGAGAGAAAGTCGCAGGGTAGGCGAGGACTGAACCTGGTGGGACGGCACCACATAGGAAATGAGGGTTCGGGAAAGAAGGTGGAGAAGCAATGGCCAGAGAATGCAAAGGAGGGCCAGAAGAAAGCGCCGTGGAGTCAGAGGGCCAGGTCTGAGTCCCAGCGCCACTGCTAGCACTTAAGATGGCGTACCTGAGGATAAGCCACTCTGAACCTCAACTCCTTCACCCACAAAATGGGTGTTGTTATGATAACTGGAAGAAAATATTTTAAAAGGCTCCATAGATGGCAAAATACTTTATTGTGGTGGTCTGGCACCAAACCTGCAGTATCTCTGAGGTATGCCTGTATAGGAACTTTTAGTCTGAGCCAAGAGGCAGCCTTCACTTGCATTAATCTGGCTTTAATATATGTAATGAGAGATGAAATTTCCATTTTGGGATACAATTATGGGAATGCAAACTATTTTTAGTACAATTTTCTTAAAGACTAGGAGAAAATAGATGATGTAATTTTACTGACACGTAATACAGGCATAATCTACGAGGTAGATTATTCTTTATAAGTTCATAAGTAATATCATGATGATGCACAACCAGAGGCTGCTGCTTCTAACAGTCATTTCAGTGTTTTCTAAACACTGTCCCTGAACATCAGAAGCATCTTGGAGGACTGTGAAAAGCAAACTGCAGGCATGATGTATCAGAATCTCTGGGAGTGGGGATGGAAAAATGGCAATTTTCCTGAATTTTAAGAAACACAGCCCTAGAATATTGAGCTTAGGACCAAAGATTCCGGACTTATCTATTAACAATCAACAGTGGACTTTCAAATATTTCTCAGAAAATTCAAGTACTTTAATTAAAGAGAAGAAAACGAGAAAAAGATTGCACAGTATTACTTATCCTGCTTCTAGACAATACTTAATCACATTGAAAGTTTTTGTAACTTATATTCATCTGCTACTTCTATTTACTTCATTAGGTCAAAGGAAATCAAGGAATTGGGTGAGAAAAGTTACCTCAAACACAATGATAAAAGCCAGTCGGGCTGCTAGGACGTGCCAGAACTGTAGTGTGTAGCCGTAGGGCACCAGTGAATGAGGAGGGTCACGGTAGTCTCGGTATCTATAAACATACAGGAGAATCTTACATTCCAAATTATGATTTTCCTGCCTCCCACATCTCTTCTCCCTACTATGTAACCCTAATTCATGGGAGACAAGTATACAGAGTTTCTGTACACTAGACATCTGTGGTTTTGCATCTCTTTTTCTGGTGAAAGAGTCTTCTTCTCTGGGGAATCATCCCTGTGGGCTGGGCAGGGTTTGCCTCTTCCCTGAACCCAGCTCAAAAGATGAATCAGACCTGGTCAGTGAAACTCATTACCAGGTCTTCTGCTAAGAATGATCACTTAGTGAATTATTACTAAGTCTGCAGAAAGTAAGAGCCTGGAGCTTCTGGTGGGTATCACAGATGCGTGTGAAGCCAGCCTGCTTGAGAACGCAGTCAACATAACAAAGCAGAGCCAGCACTAAGGTAGTCTCTTGCTGATGCTGCTGGAGGGCTGGAATCTAGTTGTTAATAATGTTAATATCATTAACAACCTCCTGGGCACCTGAACCAATGGATTTCTGTTTAAGTCAGTTTATACTGGATTTCTGTCACTTGCCACTAGAGTCCTTCCTAATATATGCTCCACCTGTAACTTGTGAGTCATCAACTTCCATGAATATTATGAACTAAGTGCCAAGTCTTATCCTAGGAACTTAAATCCTTGTGACTACACTTTATCCTTTACTATCCATTAGTACTATTACGTGGGAGAGCTAAGAAGTGACTGTCATCGCCTTAGTGATTTCATATGTTTTGAATGCTCTTTTCATTAGCTTCAGAAATGTGAAAAGATCTAGAAATATTGGTTATTACAACAGGTCTGCTGTGCAGACATACCAGATTTCCTTTGTCTGGATAAAAATATATGATTGCCTAGGTTCTACAGGGCTCCCCTGGTGGCTCAGAGGTCAAAGCGTCTGCCTGCAATGCGGGAGACCTGGGTTAGATCTCTGGGTCGGGAAGATCCCCTGAAGAAGGAAATGGCAACCCACTCCACTATTCTTGCCTGGAGAATCCCATGGATGGAGGAGCCTGGTAGGCTGCAGTCCATGGGGTCGCAAAGAGTCAGACACAACTGAGCGACTTCACTTTCTTATAAGACAGTACTTAACTTAAGGTTGGCACTAATTTGTATATGAGTATATAGGACACTTCCTATGCAGAGCATCCTTGAAAAGTATCAGACTACAAAAATATGAGCTGTGACTATTACAATCATCAGTACAATCATCTTAATTACTATTAGTGTCTATGGAGTGTTAATAGTATTGTACTATGATTATTTTGCCAATAAAGTGATATTTTTGATGATTACTTGCTACTGAAATTAAGAATGAATCTGTTTTTCTCTGACAGCTTCACTAAGCATTATACCCTCCATGCTGCAGCAAATGGTGAAATTTCATTATTTTTTATGGCTGAGTAATATTTCATTGTATGTGTGTATGTACACATGTATCTATCTTAATTGCATATCACATATCCCTCTGTTGATGGATGCTTAGGTTGATTCTATATTTTGGCTATTGTAGATAATACTACTGTGAACATTGAGGTGCATATATATTTTTGTCTCTATTTTTTTAATTGTTAAATTGGAGGATAATTGCATTACAATGTTGTGTTGGTTTCTACATATATCTTTTCTAATTAGTGTTTTCATTTTCTTTGGATATATATCCATCTGCTTAGTGTGAAGTAAGTCAGAGAAAAATACCATGTGCAATATAAGAAATAAAACAAATGTAACAAAAACAGACTCATAGATACAGATAACAAACTAGTGGTTACCAACAGGGAGAGGGCTGTGGGGAGGGCCAAGATAGGGGAAGGGGATTAGGAGGTACAAAGAATAGGTATAAAATAAATAAGACACAAAGATGTAATATACAGCACAGGAAATATAACCCATGTTTTAAATAGAGGATAATCTACAAAAATATCGAATCACTGTGTTGTACACCTGAAAATAATAAAACACTGTAAATCACTATACTGCAGAAAAATTAATGAGTCTGTTAGTGCCTTCAAACTTCTCTCTATGATGGTGAGGATTTGGTAAGATTAAATAATCTGTTACTGCCATAGGTCCAATAACAATGCCTGGAATTTTAGGAAGAATAATTTGATTGAAGATTAAAAGTTTGCATAGACTATTGTAACCTTTTACTTTTGCAGAGCACAGCTAGTCAAGAACCCAGAATTGTGTTTTCTTCAATTAAGACAACAAATGTAGTTCCTTTGTCTTTAGCTACACATATTTCAAATACAGTCCAAGTCAACAATCTAGAAGAAAAATAGCAGTGTGCTTTTTATTATACACAAACTTAATTATTAGACAAAAGTATATACAAGAGGAGTGAGCCTATATTGTTTCAAGAGTCACCTTCATTGACCCCTTAAACTTTTCCCACAATAGTGTTCACTAGAAAGGAAGTTCTTTTCAGGACCCGCTCTTCTCTTTCCTATTTATGCCTCTTCTCTGCTCTTGTCTTTTGCCCTTTGTTTTGCCTGCTCTATTTTGTAGCTTCTCAGACCTTGTTTGGGTTTTCATTTGAAGAATTTTGACAAATCTCTTCTTCCCCAAATACCTTCTAAACTTGCTGAGTAGAAAATCATGGCTTTTCCTAGATTTTTGTGGACCATTTCCCTTGACTATTTCCATAAACTACAATTCAGGTGTATCATTTTAAAGATTTATTTATTTTACTTTTTGGCTGCTCTGGGTCTTCATTGCTGCGTCTCTCTAGCTGCAGAGAGTGGAGGCTACTCTTCCTTGTAGTGCATGGACTTCTCGTGGTGGCGGCTTCTCTTGGTGTGGAGCACAGGCTCTAGGCAGGCAGAGTAGCTGTGGCTCAGGGGCTCTAGAGCACAATCTTAGTTGTGGCACATGGGCTTAGTTGCTCTGCAGCATGTGGGATCTCCTCATACTAGGGATCATTCCCTATGTCCCTTGCATTGCAAGGCAGATTCTTAACCACTGGACCACCAGGGAAGCCCATATGTATCTTTGAAGTCCTGCTATAAATTCATAGCAAATAAATGAATTCATTCAGCATACCTGAATAAATTAGGGACATGTCAAATATAAATAGCCATTAAATATAAGTATGAAAATTAGAATAATAAAATACTTTTCATAACTCAATGAGAATAGATTATCAAACACAATGACTATTTGTAAATTCACAAAAGATAAAAGGTTTTGGGGCTTCTCTGGTGGCTTAGATGATAAAGAATCTCCCTGCAGTGTAGAAGACCTGGGTTTGATCCCTGGGTCAGGAAGATCCCCTGAAGAAGGGAATGGCAACCCACTCCAGTATTCTTGCCTAGAGAATCCCATTGACAGAGGAACTTGACGGGCTAGCACCTGGTATATTCTAGCACTAGTTAATTCATTCCCACTTTTTTGAACTGTGAAAATAAAAACATATATATGTTTAAAAGATTTTAGGTTGGTTGGTTTAGTTGCTAAGTTGTGTCCGACTCTTGTGACCCCATGGACTGTAGCCTGCCTGGCTCTTCTGTCCATGGGATTCTCTGTGCAAGAATACTGGGTGGGTTGCCTTCTCCAGGGGATCTTCCTAACTCAGGTATTGAATCCAGGTCTCCTGCATTGCAGGCAGATTTTTTGCCAACTGAGCTACAAGAGAAGCAAAATGTTTTAGGTGGTAGTTTTAAATGTTAATTTATGTTTTTTCAAAATATGTTCTTTACTATATGCTTTTTCATATTTAGAAAACATAAACTCATGGCTATGGTGAGTTGGCAACATTTTAGAAAATTTCTATGCAGGATTCAATTGTTGAGAATGTGCATCTATTTATTTAGACTGTGAGTCATATATGCCCATTTGTGATAGATCACAGAGTTCTGCTAACCTGAACCCAGAGGAACACAACATGTCTGCATGGCCACTTAGGTTCTAAGAAAAAGAATCAGAAGTTGTGAAATTCTTAGGAAGTTCATTTTCAGAAGCAGCAGATTTCTGGCTTTCGACTCTCTTAAGCCATTGTACCATAAAGTCAAGTTTCTCTCTAGAAATTTCTTCTTGCTACTCTAAGGGAATTAAAACTCAGTGATAGTAATGAGTTTGTCATCTTCTTTGCAGGCTGCAACTGTCTCCAGAATTATGCACTAGAGAGTATATTAGAACCATGCTTGGGGTTTGCCTGACTAAATGATGCACAAAGCATCTCTGGACATGAGCTTTCCCTTTCAACAAACTTAGGGTCTGTGTCACCCTGCTCTAAAATTTTGGACTCACTCCTTTCTTCTATGAGCTTGTGAATGACTATAAGTGGAGCTCTCAGTTCACGCTCCAGCACCTACCCCTAATCTCCTTGTTTTTTCCACTTGACAGATGTTTTGGAGAGGGCTGTGCTCAGATGTCATTTGTGTCCCATGTCTTTGTTTTTGATGCAAAGTCTAATCTTTCTTTTGCAAAATGGTTGGCTACATGTTCTCTGACACTTGTATCAATACAAAGAAAACACTTCCTTGCCCTTCTGTAGAAACAGCCAGGAAACCAAGCCTCAAACTAATAAATCAGTGTCACTTTTCTGATCTTTTAGCCTGGTACCTTCCAAGACATTAAACAGTCCAGTAATGTTAATGTGTGGAGGAATTTTCCCAAGTGAGTCAGAATTTTCTTTTTGAAAGTAAAGCTTTAAGTTTCTTGGTTTCAACTTTACACATAGGAAAGGCAGGATGTTCCCTTTTAAGGCAGTGTATTCTCTAAAGTTGCTTTTATTTCTCAGGAAATGGATGGTTGGCTTGCATTATTTTTCTAGCACCAGGTATATTCTAGAACTAGTTAATTCATTCCCATTTTTTTCTGAGCTGTGAAAATAAAAACATATGTATGTTTAAAAGCATGATAAGTGAAACTCATCCAAGTTAAAACAGTGTGGTCAGTGTCTTGCTGTCAATGCCAGACACCCCGAGAGGAGACAACTGTTGCAATTTTCTATTTTTCTATATAATTATGCTACTCAGGAAAGTGTTCCTAAATACAGCAGTGCTTAGTTTTATCTACTTTGAATTCTGTGCCTCAAAATGCCTCACTGTCAATGCCAGACACCCCAAGAGGTGACAACTGTTGCAATTTTCTACTTTTCTATATAATTATACTACTCATGCAAGTGTTCCTAAACATAGCAGTGCTTAGTTTTATCTGCTTTGAATTTCTATATAAATGGAATCATACTGTATGTTTTATTTTGCGATTAAATCTTATTACATAACTTGTTTTGAGTTTTCAATTCTATTCCATTTTCTATTCAGATGTTAAACCACGCACTGATATAATTACTGTAATTTTATACTGTGTCTAATGTAAGGTAAATTTCCGCTTTGTTATTCTTCAAAAATATCTTGACTGTTCTTCATTCTCTGCATTTCTTTATAACATTATTTTTGCAGAGAATTGGCCTAATGATTTTTAGTTTTTATAACTAATCTTATTTGCCCATTCATGTTCTTTATTTCTCTAATTTTTATGTTTATGTATTTAATACTGTAATAACACAATGAATGCTCGTAAATCCTCCATGCAACCTAAGAATTAAAACATTACTGGAAACTTTTATCTACCTCTGGGCTTCTTCATCTCATCTCCTTGATTCCCTTATCTCCTTGCTTCCCTTATCCTGAACTTCATTTTTATCATTAACATGTATTTGTCTGAATGATATTGTTCAGTTCGGTTTGTTTTGAATTCTCTGGAAAGTATGCTATCCTGTATGTAGTCTTCTGAGACTTTTTTCTTTCCACCATTGTGCTACTAAGATATATCTGTGCTGTTGCACATGGCCATTGCTGCATAGCAGACTGTAGTATGAATATTGTTGTTGTCTTATGTAGTATGTGTTTAGATTTATATTCACAAGCTGGTAATTTCTCTCTTTTCTTTCAGATTCCCTAAGCATCAAAGTTTTGAAAAATAAAGCTTAAGTCTACCTAGTTCAGCAAATGCCCTTTGGGTAAAAGTTTGTTGCAGTGCTCTGCACAGCACTCTGGGTTCTGCTTTTATTTTTTTATTTACTTTCCAGTGATGAGAGTTTTTAAGATCTACTTCCTCTGCAACTTTAATATTATTAATTTTTGGCTGCACTGGGTCTTCATAGCAGCACACAGGCTTTCTCTAGTTGCAGTGGGATCAGACCCACATCCCCTGTACTGGATGGTAGATTCTCAACCACTGGACCACTAGAGAAGTCCCTGCAACTTAAAAAAATTGAAGTATAGTTGATTGACCATATCATGTTAGCTTCAGATGTAGAGCACATGTAGAGCATCATGTTAGTTTCAGATGGAGAGCACAGAGATTCAGAAAATACACGTGCGCGCACACACACACACATATATGTAAATATCAGATTTTGTAATAATTCTTACCGGTTTTATGAAATATTGAATATGGTTCCCTGTGCTATACTGCTGCTAAGTCACTTCAGTCGTGTCCGACTGTGTGACCCGTAGACGGCAGCCCACCAGGCTCCCCCATCCCTGGGATTCTTCAGGCAAGAATACTGGAGTGGGTTGCCATTTCCTTCTCCAATGCATGAAAGTGAAAAGTGAAAGTGAAGTCGCGCAGTCATGTCCAACCCTCAGCGACTCCATGGACTGCAGCCTTCCAGGCTCCTCCATCTATGGGATTTTCCAGGCAAGAGTACTGGAGTGGGGTGCCATTGCCTTCTCCCCTGTGCTATACAGTGGGTCCTTATTGATTGTCTATTTTGTATATAATAGTGTGTATATGTTAATCTCATCCTCCTAATTTATCCCTTGCTCACTCTTTCTCCTTTGATAAGCATTGTTTGTTTTTTATGCCTATGAGTCTGTTTGTTTTGGACATAAATTTATTTGTATCTTTCTTTAAGATTTCACATATAAGCAGTATCATATGATATTTGTCTTTGTTTGGCATAGTTTATTTAGTATTATAAGCTCTAGGTCCACCCATGTTGTTGCAAATGGTATTATTTCATTCTTTTCATGGTTGAGTAATATTCAATTGTATATATTACATCTTTTTTTTATCCATTCCTCTGTTGATGGACATTTAGGTTGCTTCTATGTCTTGGCTATGGCAAATAGTGCTGCAGTGAACACTGGGGTGCAGGTATGTTTCCGAATTACGCTTTTCCCTGGATATATGCCCAGGAGTGGGATTGCAGGATCATAAGATAACTCTATTTTTAGTTTTTCAAGGAACATCTACACTGTTCTCTATCTTGGCCATGCCAACATTCCAACCAACAGCATGTGTTATTTGTAGACACTTTGATGATGACCATTCTGACCAGTGTGAGGCACTACCTCCTTTTAGTTTTGATTTGCATTTCTCTAATAATTAGAATGCTGAGCATTTTTTCATGTGCCTTTGGCCATTTCTCTTTTTTTGGAGAAATGTCTATATCTTCTGTCCATTTTTTGATTTTTTTTGTTGTTGTTGTAGCACTGTATAAGTTGTTTGTATATTTTGGATATTAAAACTCATGTCAGTAGAATCATTTGCAAGTATTTTCTCCCATTCTGTAGGTTGTCTTTTCATTTTGTTCATGGCCTCCTTTGCTGTAGAAAAGCTTTTACGTTTAATTAGGTTCCATTTGCTTGTTTCTATTTCCATTACTGTAGAAGATGGAGCCAAAAAGATATTGTGATTTATGTTAAAGAGAGCCCTGGTCTCATATTATACTAGAGTCTCATATTTCCCTCTACAAGTTTTATAGTAACTAGTCTTATATTTAGGTATTTAATCTATTTTGAGTTCACTTTTGTATATGGTGTTAGAGAATGTTCTAATTTCATTCTTTTACATGTAGCTTTTCAGTGTTCCCAGCACTACTTATAGAAGAGACTGTCTTTTCTCCATTGTGTATTTTTGCCACTTTGTTGTAGATTCAGTTCAGTTCAGTCGCTCAGTCGTGTGTGACCCTTTGCGACCCCATGAATCGCAGCACACCAGGCCTTCCTGTCCATCACCAACTCCCAGAGTTCACTTAAACTCATGTCCATCGAGTCAGTGATGGCATCCATCCATCTTATCCTCTGTCATCCCCTTCTCCTCCTGCCCCCAATCCCTCCCAGCATCAAAGTCTTTTCCAGTGAGTCAACTCTTTGCATGAGGTGGCCAAAGTACTGGAGTTTCAGCTTTAGCATCAGTCCTTCCCAGGATTGATCTCCTTGCAGTCCAAGGTACTCTCAAGAGTCTTCTCCAACACCACAGTTCAAAAGCATCAATTCTTCGGCGCTCAGCTTTCTTGACAGTCCAACTCTCACATCCATACATGACTACTGGAAAAACCATAGCCTTGACTAGACGGACCTTTGTTGGCAAAGTAATGTCTCTGCTTTTGAATATGCTATCTAAGTTGGTCATAACTTGCATTCCAAGGAGTAAGCGTCTTTTAATTTCACGGCTGCAATCACCATCTGCAGTGATTTTGGAGCCCCCCAAAATAAAGTCTGACACTGTTTCCACTGTTTCCCTATCTATTTCCCATGAAGTGATGGGACCGGATGCCATGATCTTAGTTTTCTGAATGTTGTTTTAAGCCAACTTTTTCACTCTCCTCTTTCACTTTCATCAAGAGGCTTTTTAGTTCCTCTTCACTTTTGCCATGAGGGTGGTGTCATCTGCATATTTGAGGTTATTGATATTTCTCCTGGCAATCTTGATTCCAGCTTGTGCTTCTTCCAGACCAGCATTTCTCATGATGTACTCTGCATATAAGTTAAATAAGCAGGGTGACAATCTACAGCCTTGACGTACTCCTTTTCCTATTTGGAACCAATCTGTTGTTCCATGTCCAGTTCTGTTGCTTCCTGACCTGCATATAGGTTTCTCAAGAGGCAGGTTAGGTGGTCTGGTATTCCCATCTCTTTCAGAATTTTCCACAGTTTATTGTGATCCACACAGTCAAAGGCTTTGGCATAGTCAATAAAGCAGAAATAGATGTTTTTCTGGAACTCTCTTGCTTTTTCCATGATCCAGCGGATGTTGGCAATTTGATCTCTGGTTCCTCTGCCTTTTCTAAAACCAGCTTGAACATCTGGAAGTTCACGATTCACGTTCTGCTGAAGCCTGGCTTGGAGAATTTTGAGCATTACTTTACTAGCATGTGAGATGAGTGCAATTGTGTGGTAGTTTGAGCATTCTTTGGCATTGCCTTTCTTTGGGATTGGAATGAAAACTGACCTTTTCCAGTCCTGTGGCCACTGCGGAGTTTCCCAAATTTGCTGGCATATTGAGTGCAGCACTTTCACAGCATCATCTTTTAGGATTTGAAATAGGTCTACTGGAATTCCATCACCTCCACTAGCTTTGTTTGTAGTGATGCTTTTAAGGCCCACTTGACCTCACATTCCAGGATGTCTGACTCTAGGTGAGTGACCACACCATTGTGATTATCTTAGTCATGAAGATCTTTTTTGTACAGTTCTTCTGTGTATTCTTGCCACCTCTTTTTAATATCTCTGCTTCTGTTAGGTCCATACCATTTCTGTCCTTTATCGATGTTGTAGATTAATTGAGTGCAAATATGTAGAGTGTTTCTTTGGCTTTCTATTCTGTTCCATCTATCTATATTTCTATTTTTGTGCCAGTACCATATTGTTTTGATTACTCTTGCTTTGTAATATAGTCTAAAGTCAAGGGGCCTGATTCCTGCAGCTCTGTTTTTCTTAAGGTTGCTATTGCTATTTAGGGTCTTTTGTGTTTCTATATAAATTAACATTTGTTATTGTTCTAGCTGTGTGAAAAATGTCATTGGTAATTTGATAGAGATTTCACTGAAACTGTAGATTGCCTTGAGTCATTAAGGAAGAAAATTAAGGAAACAATCCCATTTATTATTGCATCAAAAAGTATAAAATACCTTGGAATAAACCTATCTAATGAGGCAAAAGACCTGTACTCCAAAAACTATAAGATACTTACGAAAGAAGTAAAAAATGACACCAAGAGATGGGAACATACACCATGTTCTTGGATTGGAAGAATCAGTGTTGTTAAAATGATTGTACCACCTAAGGCCATCTTAGCAATTTTCAAATATATAATACAATATTATTAACTATAGTCATAATACTGTGCATTACATCCCAAGAATTAACTTACTTTATAATGCATTTGGCCCATGCCACCCCAAGCCTTTGGTAGCTACCAGTCTGATCTCTGAATCTGTGAGTTCAGATTTTATTTAGATTCTATATATGTTAGATTATATGGTATTTGTCTTTTTCTGTCTAACATATTTAACTTTGGCATAATACCCTCAAAATCCATCCATGCTGTCACAATAGGATTTCCTCCTATTTTATGTTTGCATAATATTCCATTGTATAAACACACCACATTTTCTTTATACATGTATATCAGTCAGTAGGCACTTAAGATTGTTTCTAAATCTATGTCTTGGCTATTGTAAACAATCCTACAGTAAATATGGGGGTGCAGACTATTTTTTGAATTAGGGATTTGTTTCCTTTGGATAAATACCCAGTAGTGGAATTGCTGAATCATACGGTAGTTCAATTTTTAACTTTTTGAGGAACCTCCATACTAGTGCTGTGGGTGTGGGGGTGTGGGTGGGGGTGTGGGGGTGTGGGTGTGGGTGTGTGTGTGTTAGCCGCTCTGTTGTGTCTGACTCTTTGCAACCCCATGGACTATATAGTCTGCCAGGCTCCTATGTCCATGGAATTCTCCAGGGAAGAATACTGGAGTGGGTTGCCATTTCCTTCTCCAATACTAGTGCCATAGTGGCTGCCTATATTTACATTCACACCAACAGTGCATGGGGGTTCCCTTTTTTTCACATCCTTGCCAACATTTGTTATTCTTTGGCTTTTTTGATAATAGCCATTCTAACAGGTATGAAGTGCTACTTCATTGTGTTTTGACTCCCATTTCCTTGATGATTAGTGACACTGAGTATCTTTTTATGTACCTCTTGACTTACCTTTATGCCTTCTTTGGAAAAATGTCTGTTCAGATCCTTTGCCCATTTAAAATTAACATTTTCCCTCACCATTGAATTATATGAGTTCTCTATATATTTAAGATATTAGCCTCTAATCAGAAAAACTATTTGCAGATATTTTCTCCTGTCCAGGAGATGGCCTTTTCATTTTGCTGATGATTTCCTTTGCTTTGCAGGTTGATATACTCTCACTTGTATATTTTTGCTTTTGCTGCTTTGTTTCTGGTGTCAGATTTAAGACATCATCACCAAAATTGTTGTCAAGTTGCTTACTGCCTATGTTTTCTTTTAGAACTTTTATGGTTTCAAGTCTTAACTCAAAATATTTATGGTGTAAGACAGTGGTCCAGCTTCATTTTCTGCGTGAGGCTGTCTCATCTTCCCAGCACCAGAAAGGAAGAAGCTATCCTTTCTCCATTGTATATTCTTCACTCCTTTGTCATATATTGGCTATATTTGTGTGGGTTTATTTCTGGGCTCTTGATTCTGTTCTGCTGATCTATGTGCTAGGACATCTTTTTTGAGTGTTCTAAAAGGTCTTGTAGGTCTTCATAAAACCATTCACCTTCAGCTTCTTCAGCATTACTGGTTGGGGCATAGACTTGGATAACGGTGATCTTGAATGGTTTGCCTTGGAGACGAACAGAGATCATTCTGTCGTTTTTTAGATTGCATCCAAGTACTGCATTTTGGACTCTTTTGTTGACCATGATGGCTACTCCATTTCTTCTGAGGGATTCCTGCCCGCAGTAGTAGATATAATGGTCATCTGAGTTAAATTCACCCATTCCAGTCCATTTTAGTTCGCTGATTCCTAGAATGTTGACGTTCACCCTTGCCATCTCTTGTTTGACCACTTCCAATTTGCCGTGATTCATGGACCTGACATTCCAGGTTCCTATGCAATATTGTTCTTTACAGCATCAGATCTTGCTTCTATCACCAGTCACATGTACAACTGGGTATTGTTTTTGTTTTGGCTCCATCCCTTCATTCTTTCTGGAGTTACTTCTCCACTGATCTCCAGTAGCGTATTGGGCACCTAATGACCTGGGGAGTTCCTCTTTTGATATCCTATCATTTTGCCTTTTCATGCTGTTCATGGGGTTCTCAAGGCAAGAATACTGAAGTGGCTTGCCATTCCCTACTCCAGTGGACCACGTTCTGTGAAGAAGGCTGAGAGCCGAAGAATTGATGCTTTTGAACTGTGGTGTTGAACAAGACTCTTGAGAGTCCCTTGGACTGCAAGGAGATCCAACCAGTCCATTCTGAAGGAGATCAACCCTGGGATTTCTTTGCAGGGAATGATGCTGAAGCTGAAACTCCAGTACTCTGGCCACCTCATGTGAAGAGTTGACTCACTGGAAAAGACTCTGATGCTGGGAGTGATTGGGGGCAGTAGGAGAAAGGGACGACCAAGGATGAGATGGCTGGATGGCATCACCGACTCGATGGACATGAGTCTGAGTGAACTCCAGGAGATGGTGATGAACAGGGAGGCCTGGCATGTTGCGAATCATGGGGTCGCAAAGAGTCGGACACGACTGACCAATGAACTGAACTGATCTATGTGCCTGTTTTTGTGTCAGCTATTAGTACTAATTACTGTTACTGTGGCTGTTTTGATTATTATTTCTTTGTAATATAAGAATGCTCAAACTACCGCATAATTGCACTCATCTCACATGCTAGTAAAGTAATGCTCAAAATTCTCCAAGCCAGGCTTCAGCAATACGTGAACCGTGAACTCCCTGTTGTTCAAGCTGGTTTTAGAAAAGGCAGAGGAACCAGAGATCAAATTGCGAACATCCGCTGGATCATGGAAAAAGCAAGACAGTTCAAGAAAAACATCTATTTCTGCTTTATTGACTATGCCAAAGCCTTTGACTGCGTGGATCACAATAAATTGTGGAAAATTCTGAAAGAGATGGGAATACCAGACCACCTAACCTGCCTCTTGAGAAACCTATATGGAGGTCAGGAAGCAACAGTTAGAACTGGACATGGAACAAGAGACTGCTTCCAAATAGGAAAAGGAGTACGTCAAGGCTGTAGATTGTCACTCTGCTTATTTAACTTATATGCAGAGTACATCATGAGAAACGCTGAACTGGAAGAAGCACAAGCTGGAATCAAGATTGCTGGGAGAAATATCAATAACCTCAAATATGCAGATGACACCACCCTTATGGCAAAAGTGAAGAGGAACTCAAAAGCCTCTTGATGAAAGTGAAAGAGGAGAGCGAAAAAGTTGGCTTAAAGCTCAACATTCAGAAAACAAAGATCATGGCATCTGGTCCCATCACTTCATGGGAAATAGATGGGGAAACAGTGGAAACAGTGTCAGACTTTATTTTGGAGGGCTCCAAAATCACTGCAGATGGTGACTGCAGCCGTGAAATTAAAAGACGCTTATGCCTTGGAAGAAAAGTTATGATCAACCTAGATAGTATATTCAAAAGCAGAGACATTGCTTTGCCGACTAAGGTCCATCTAGTCAAGGCTATGGTTTTTCCTGTGGTCGTGTATGGATGTGAGAGTTGGACTGTGAAGAAGGCTGAGTGCTGAAGAATTGATGGTTTTGAAATGTGGTGTTGGACAAGACTCTTGAGAGTCCCTTGGACTGCAAAGAGATCCAAGCAGTCCATTCTGAAGGAAATCAACCCTGGGATTTCTTTGGAAGGAATGATGCTAAAGCTGAAGCTCCAGTACTTTGGCCACCTCATGAGAAGAGTTGACTCTTTGGAAAAGACTCTGATGCTGGGAGGGATTGAGGGCAGGAGGAGAAGGGGACGATCGAGGATGAGATGGCTGGATGGCATCACGGACTCGATGGACGTGAGTCTGAGTGAACTCCGGGACATGGTGATGAACAGGGAGGCCTGGCATGCTGCGATTCATGGGGTTGCAAAGAGTCGGACACGACTGAGCGACTGAACTGAGCTGAACTGAACTGATAATTTGAAATAAGGAAGAGAGATGTAATATAATTTGAAATAAGGAAGAGAGATGTTTCCAGCCTTTTCTTCTTTCTTAGGGTGTCTTTGGGTATTCTGGGTGTTTTGTTCAGTTCAGTCGCTCAGTTGTGTCCGGCTCTTTGTGCCCCCATGAACCACAGCACACCAGGCCTCCCTGTCCACACAGATTTTAGGATTATTCTACTCCTGTGAAAAATGCCATTGGGATTTTGATAAGGATTGTACTGAATCTGTATATTGCTTTGGGTAGTAAGGACATTTTAGCAATATTAATTCCTATAATCCATAAGTATGAAGCATTTTTAAAAATGTGTGTTTTCAGTTTATTCTATCAGTGTCTTACAGTTTTCAGTGTACAGGTCTTTCATTTCCTTGGTTAAATTTATTCCTAGACATTATTTTTGATGCAATTGTAAATGGGATTGTTTTCTTAATTTCTATTTCTGACAACTTGTTGTTAGTGTATAGAATTATTTGTATACTGATTTTATATCATGCAACTTTACTGAATTTATTAGTTCAAAACAGTGTTTTGATTTTCTATATAGAATATCATGTCATCTCCAAATAGTGACCATTTTACCTCTTCCTTCTTGGTTTGGATCCTTTTATTTCTTTTCTTTTTTGGCCTAGGACTTCCAATACTAGGTTGCAAAAAAGTGGTGAGAGCCTCCTTGCTTTGTTGCTGATTTTAGAGGAATAGCTTTCATTTCAGCTTCTCACATTTGAGTGTGACATTAGCTATGGGTTTGTCATATATAGCCATGATTATGTTGACATGCATGTAGTCACTTTATAACCAGTTTGTTGAGAGGGTTTTTTTTTTTATCATAATTGATGTTAAATTTTGTCAAAATTTTTTCCTGCATTTTTGAGATGATTGATTTTTATTCTTTATTTTGTCAGTGTGGTATATCACATTGATTTGCATATTGAGCCATCCTTGCAATCCTAGGATAAATCCCACTTGCTTATGGTGTATGAGCCTTTTAATATATTGTTGAATTTGGTTTGCTAATATTTTGTTGAGAATTTCTGCATTTATATTCATCAGTATCATTGGCCTGTAATTTCTCGCAGTGTCTTGTTTGTGTCTTGTGGTGCCCTTGTCCCAGTAATGCTGGCAACATAAAATGACTTTGGAGCATTTCGACCTCTGCTGTTTTTTGAATGAATTTGAGAAAAATTGGTATTAATAGAATATTAGTAGAATCTGACTAATAGTAGAATTTATTTTACTATTTAGAAGAATTCATAGTGAAGCCATCTGCTTCTGGACTTTGTTTGCTGGGAGGTTTTTGATTACTGATGCACTCTCTTTTTAGTAGTACTCAGTTCAGATTTTCTTTCTTTCTGGTTCAGTCTTGGTAGGTTGTATGTTTCTAGGAATTTTTCCATCTTTTCTAGGTTGCCAAATTTGTTGGCATATAATTGTTCCTAATAGTCTCTTAGGATCATGAGTATTTCTATGGTATCAGTTGTAATATCTCTTCTTGATTTCTGGTTTTACTTGAGTCCTCTTTGTTTTTTGGTGAGTGAGTCTAGTTAAAGGTTTGTTGAGTTTGTTCATTGTTAAAAGAATCAGCTCTTAGTTTCATCTTTTTAGTTTTATTTCCACTCTGAACTTTATTTCCTTCCTTCCATTAACTTTGGACTTTGTTCTAGTTCCTTGAGATGTAAAGTTGTGCTGTTTGAGACCGTTCTTGTTTCCTAAGGTAGGCATTTACTACTGTCACCTTGCCTCATAGAACTGCATTTGCCGCATCCTATGTTTTGGTATGTTGTATTTTTCATTTTCAAATGTCTCAAGGTAATTTTTGATTTCCCTTTTGATTGCTTTGAACCATTGGTGGTTCTGTAGCATGTTGTTTAGTTTCCACATATTTGTAAATTTTCCAGTTTTCTTTCTGTAATTGATTTCTTGCTTCATTTTATACCATTATGGTCAGAAAATATGCTTGATATGATTTCAGTCTTCTAAATTTATTGAGACTTGAGGCATATCATGATATATCCTGGAGAATGTTCCACGTGCACTTGAGAAGATGTAAATTCTTTTGATGGAATGTTCTGTACTTATCTGTTAATAACGTCCTTTTGTCTAAAGTCCTTTAAGACCAATGTTTATTGATTTTTTGTTGTTGTTGG